>NC_091813.1:62293315-62903940 GCF_041296235.1 Equus asinus
ACTATGAGAGGAAGTCTTGGAGTGCGAGGCTGCGGTAACTGTGAGTCCAGGGGTGACTGCTTGGTGTCTGCCCTGGCTCAGTGTCCATGGCCCTGGAGCTGGTCCTGGGAGACAGA
Source organism: Equus asinus (assembly GCF_041296235.1). NCBI lineage: Eukaryota > Metazoa > Chordata > Mammalia > Perissodactyla > Equidae > Equus > Equus asinus. Next base: position 62,293,432 of record NC_091813.1, read on the forward strand.
GGACTCTATGCACAAGTGGGAAGAGCCGCTGAAGTAGAAGCCTTGCAAACCACGGAGCAACAGCGGCACTGTTTCTAGTGAGCCTACAGGAGGATGCAACGCAAAATGCACAAGCAGGCTCTCCTTGCTGCTGCTCCGGTGGCCTGCGCCCAGCTTGGGGCGTTGAGGGCTTCAGTGCATTGAGAGGGCCCTTGAGAGTAAGAGGCAGCAGACCCTGCAGAAACAGCAGTGGGGTCTGGGGCCTGCCGCGTAGGAGCTGCCTGGGCACCTGTGTGACACCGTCTGGGTACCACAGAAACACATTGGGAGCAGGGCAAGGCTGTCCGGGGGCACTTTCACAAGGCAGCAAAACAAAGGCGCCAGTGTGGAGGTAATCCTCCATTTAACTCCAGACTGGGGTGGCTTGAGGAAACTCAGATCACACATGTATGTGTATCGACATCCAGAAAAAAGGCCAAAGAAAATAAACCAAAATATTATTAGTGATACTTATTATGGGTGATTTCAACGCTCCTCTTCTGTGTGTGGGTGCAATGGTGTCAGGGTGGGATTAAATGTTTTCATCACTGAGATTTAGGTATGATTGAGCGTGCCTGAAGGACATTATGGTCAATGTTCTGTGGCCAAGTGGTGAAACTTCCAGGTTTCCAGCTCAGTGGAGGCCTGAGGATTCCTCTAAGAAATTTTTCTCTAAAGACAGAGAGACCACAACTAGAAGGACCCACAACTAAAATACACAACTATGTACTTGGGGGATTTGGGGAGAAAAAGCAGAAAAAAAATAAGAAAGAGAGCCTATTTCACTTTATTTTCCTACTGTTATCAGGAAAATACTGAATATGATAGCTCCATTCTCTTTTAGGTCAAAGATTCTATGTGATTTTATAATTCTGTGAAAATATTTGTAGGTCTATGATTAAATATCTTTGATGCATGTAGGAATAGGAACGGATAACAACTTCTGTCATACACGTTTTCTCACAAAATTTCATGTATCTCCTTGTGGAATTCACAAAAATAGTCTCGGAGACTATTGGTTTAAAACCTTCCTGTCAGAGATCCAACAGCTACAAGTGTCTACAGCAATTAACAACAATAAGAGAATTTATTTACATTCTGTTACTATTTACATGTCTTTCCAATTCTTTACTTATATGATAGAGGCTCTGTCTTTATTTGACCTATTAATATGTTGAACTGTTTTGTATTTCTCAATTAAACTGGAATATGAAAATAATGCTTTTGCATAGTCAGGGAACCAAGCATATGTGACATCATGTGATAACAGATTGATAAACGCATCCAGCTCCCAAGGGGAGGAGAAGATGGGCCTTATCATCAGTGAGGAAATTTGAAAAAGCTCCTTTACAGGAGATCCTAATAATTTATATTTGAAAGGTGTCAAAGTAAGACATTTAGGACATTTAAAGTACTCACAGTCTTTGTCCAGGCGACTACCACATTAAGAATCCTTACTAATGAGATCTTTAACTTTTAGAATATCTGTTGATTATGAAGGAATTCGCCTTTTGATTAAGATTCTTCCTACAACCTTTCTAGTTTTTTCAACTGGCATCAATATTTCATGATGAATATAACAATTGTGTTTGTTTTGGTAAATAACCTTTATCATATTTCAGTAAATTTTTTAATTCCTGTTTTACATTTAACATTATAAATTTCTTAGGAAATTCTTTATCAAAACCCTTTTAGCATCTATGATATATCCATGGCTTTTCTCTTTTAATTTATTGATATAGTGATTATATTGACAGATTTCCTGGTTTTGAATCATTCACACAATCCTGGAACAAATTATTTAGTTCTGTAGCATTCTTTATTGGTACTGCTGTTCCATTTGTTAACAATTTATTTAGAAAATTTGCATCTATATCTGTTAGTAACTTTGGCTTGTATGATTTTTTGCTTGTTGCTCTATTATTTACATTAGGTGTTGGTATTAAGCTTAAATTAGTTTCATAAAATGAACTAAGGAGATTTCCTTTTTTCCCTATGAATTGGCATAGTTAAAATTAGTATTTATGAATACTAGTACTAAAATAAGCACTAAGTATATTAAGTAATATAATATTAAGTACTATTAATACTAAAAGAAGTACTCATATTAAAATAAGATTAATATCCATTTTTTAAATGTTACTCTCAGTTGAAAATCAATATGGACCCAAGACTTTTTAAATGGTTGAGTTTTGTCATCTTTCCAAATGCTTATAAGGATGTTTTCCTGTTCGAGTTTCTATTTCTTCTTGGTCAAATGCAGTAGACGTATTTGTCAGAATCGGCTATGCTGGGCTGCAGTGAGAAAACACTACACATCAGAAGCTTAACACCATAAAAGTTGTCTGGCTCCCATCACAGTCTGAGACAGGCCAAGGAGCTACCCTCCAGCTTGCAGCTATGCCATCTGGAACATGAGTCTTCTAAAATCGTCTTATAAGAGGACTGAGGAATGAGCAGGGCATTTTTCGGTGCCAGGCCTAGACAGTGGCTCACCTCGCTTGAATTCTCAGATCTCAGTCTCATGGGCTCAACCTGATAATAAAAAATCTCCTGTCCATGAAGAAAAAACAGGAAATAAAATAGCACCTCTCCGCCATAGTAGTTATATTTGCCAGGAAATCACCTACTTTCTCTAGATTTTCAAATTCATTACCATAGAATTACACATAATGTTCTTTTATAATCATTTTAATTATATCCCTATCTCTAATTATATTTTCTTTGTCATTTCTTAATTTGGTATCATTTATTTTATCTCTTTTAGCCTAACTTGAGCTTATCTGATATTCATCTATTGGTCTTTACAAAAAAACAAGCTTTTGTTATTATTTATTCTTTCTATTGATATTACAGATAACTATTGAGCGCTATTCTAAGTGAACAGTTTCTGTCAATAAGTAAAAGAAATCCCTGCTCCCATGGAACCGGAAATCCTCTAGCTTTTTTCCAGTATATTTTGCTTTTTTTAAAATATCATAAATTGGATGCTCTTTTCTCTATCTTTAATCTTTTTTCTTGTTTTTGATAAAAGCTTCTAAGACTACAGAATTTCTTCCCATTTTAACTGTATTTCACAGGTTTGGGTATTAAGGGTTCTCATTTTCTTCTCTTTTTAGATCATTTTTGGCCTTTGGTTTTGATTTCCTCTTTGATTTTGGATTTTCTTTTTTAAATAGCATATTTTCATTTCCAAGGAGTTAAGCAGGGGCTCATGAGGGGGTAGGTCCGCCCCTGGGATCTAACTTGGCAAACCCGGCCCGCCAAAGTGGAGCGTGCAGAACTTCAACCACTCGGCCACAGGGCTGGCCCAGGAGTTAAGTTTTTTGATGAGTATTTATTCTGTATCTCTAACTTTGTCGAATTATTAGCAGAAAGTGTAGTCTGTAAAATGTCTGCTTTTCAGAGATTATGTTTTCTTTGTGGCCAAGAACATGATTAATTTTTAGACATGTTCCATGGAGCTAAGCAGAGAATATATGTTCCCTGATGTAAGACATAGTTTTTTATAGCTTTCTTGATTATATGATTAAAATAATCTATGTCCTTACTTATTATTTATCTACTTGAGCAATCAAATTCCGGAAAGGTATATTAAATTCTTCCAGTCTATTTCCTTAACTATCTGGCTGTACTTATGAAAACTTTTTATGTTTTTGATGGAAACTTTTAAGTATTGTATGCTGTTTTGTGTACAGAATTTTATGTATTAATTAATTAAGGGGACAAAACTTTCTTGAGTCTAGGGGAGTTATATCTCTCACCATTAAATAATGTCTCAGGTCAATTTAACATCTTGGTCTTGCTGCTTATTGATATTTTCATTCCTGCATCTTGTTTGTATTTACCTGGTATGTCTTTGCCCAGATATTCATTTTCAACATTTCTTTGCAACTTTGTTTTAGATGAGTTTCATTTTAAGATTATTTTTTAACATGGCCATGATCAATTTACTGAGAATCAATATACTTTATTATATTCCTTCCATTATGTTATATGTTTTCTTTATATTTTACTATCTTGTTGTTATTGTTTTCTCTCTTTATTACCTCTTCTGCCTATGTCAAATTTTTCTTCCTTGTGTTTTTAAATTTGGTAATTGAGAATTTCTTCTCTCTTTTAAACTCTGCTGGTGGGTAAATCTATAGTTAAGCCTATACTTATCCATCGTAATGGCTGAATGCAGCAACGACGATCTGTAACAACAGTCTAATCCTATGTACTTTATTTGTTCATTTCTCTCCTCCCCGTCCTTGAGAATTACAATGCTTTTACTTCCTCACTCTCATACGTGTTCTGCCCTTTCTGTCTTGTAATTTTTTATTCTTAAATGTCAGGAATTTCAATACGATATTCAAACTCTCTCTAGGCAGTAAGTGGGGACAGTCATAGACCCAAGTCACTGTTTTCCTTTTTCTCAGTGGTCACCGTCATTGCACATATGGTATCTGGTTTTCTAGTTACTTAACGTGGGGGGTAAATCTCGTCCCTCTAAAACCAACATGGCTGGAAGTGAAAGTGTGTGTCTTGTTTTAAAGTAATCTTGCCTAAAATTTGGTAAGCCGTGGTAATTCGTGCATTCAAATCTCTTGCTACTCAGGGAAACTTTATCTCATAATTTAATTTTCCCTTCTAATTTGCCCCCTTCAGAGTTCCAGAAAGAGTCCCACATGTTGAATTAATCCCTTGCTGTGTTTCCTGGATCTCTCCCCTCCTTCTCTTTTCCCTCATTAATTCTACCTCTTTGCATTTTGCTCTGTGTTCTGACACATTTTCCCAGTAGATTTTCTGCACTACTAATTTGCTTCTCAACGGTAAATGTACCCTCTGGTGGGCTGTTTGCCTGACGGTGGTGTTGGGTTTCCTCAGCACCCGTGCAGGTCAGGCTGTAGGATCCAAGGAGCGGTGACAAAACTCGAAATGGAGTGAGGCAGAGCAGACTCGGTCTGTCATAGGAAAGCAGCAAACAACTCCTTTCCAGACAATGAAGAATAAAGGGAAACTTCGGATGGCTGTCATTTGGGAGGCATTAACTTCTTTCCAGAATCCCATGGTGGACAGTCTGGTGGGAAAAGTAAAGCTTTGGACTTTGTACTCTGGATGAGCTAAGAAAACACTGAAAGTTTCAGAGTTAAGAAAAAATAAGTGTCGTGTGATGATGAGTATTCCAAAGTAAGCCCAGAGAGAGCCCAGTAACAGGGAGAGGAAGGATGGAAGTGTCAGGGGAGATTTTGTTTCAAGGGAAATGGTCAGTGGAAGAGGTGGTCTGATGGTTAAGATTCGGCACTCTCACCACCACCGCGGCCCAGGTCCATGTCCCTGCCTCCTGGGATGTGGAGTGTCTGGCCAGGGAGTCTGGCCACCTGCTTCCAAAGAAACTGACCATGAAAACCCTATGAATACCGGTGGAGCACTGTCTGATGGAGGCGTGGAAGACGAGAGGATAGCGCAAAAGGCTGGGCAGGGTTCCGCTCTGCTGTGCACAGGGTCACGAGGAGTCAGAATCAACTCCACAGCACTAACAACAACAGTGAGAGGCTCTCAATGAAGGTGACAGAATTTATTCACAATAGTCAAAAGGTGGAAACAACCCAAATGTCCAGCCTCAGATGAATGGGTAAACAAAATGTGGTATATACACACAACGGCAAACTATTCAGCCTTAAAAAAGAAGGAAATTCTGACAGATGCTACAACACAGATGAACCTTGAAAACATGATGCCAAGTGAAAAAGTCAGACACAAAAGGACAAATGTTATATGATTCCACTTACATGAGGTCCCTAGAATAGTCAAATCAATAGAGACAGAAAGGAGAATAGCGATTACCAGGGCTGGGAGAAGGGGAGTGGGGAGTTATTGTCTAACGGGTACAGAGTTTGAGTTTAGGATGATGGAAAATTCTGGAGACTGATGTTGGTGATTGTTGCACAACGATGTGAATGTACTTGATGCCACTGACCTGTACACCTTAAAATGGTAAATTCTGTTATGTGTATTTTACCACCATATATAAATATATAAAATTTATATATATGTAAATTTGGGGGGAGTATATGGGGACTCTCTGTACCCTCTGCTCAATTTGGCTGTGAACCTACAACTGCTCTAAAAACTAAAGTCTGAAACTTCTCTAAAAATAAAGTCTAAAAATACAATTAATCGAAACTTTAGGTTGTGATGGCAAAGGGTACGCACATGAGGACCAGAAAAGACAGAAATATGTGTAGGAAGAAGCCTAGGCATTCCAAAACAACTAAATGAAAAAAAGAACACGGGAAAGCAACTATGTAGTTACACAGTCACGCAAGGCTATTTTACATTGTTTTGAGACAATAATGTCAGATCCCTGGTATGAATGGAAAGGAGAGTGGGATTAGAACGTGTTTTCCTATTCATCTACAGAATCCACTCTTTGCATGTCTCTTAAAAAAAAAAAAAGCTTCACTGAGGTATAATTGACATACAAAAACCTGCACATATTTAATATATACCATTTGATGAATTTGGACATATGCATGCACTGCAGTCAAGGTAATAAACAAATCCATCATCTACAAAAGTTTCCTCACCGCCCCCCCGATCCTTTTTATGCATGTGGTAAGAACATTCAACATGAGATCTACTCAGTTAACCGATTTTGAAGTGCACACTACAGTATCGCTAACCATAGGCAGTATGTTGTACATCAGATCTCGAGAACTTATTCATCTTGCATAACTGAAACTTTATATCCATTGAACACCAACTCCCCATTAAACCCTCTCCCTGGCCCCTGGCAGCCACCTTTCTACCCTCTGCTTCTATCAGTTTGACTATTTCACATACCTCATGTAAGTGCACTCACGCAATATTTGTCCTTCCGTGACTGGCTTATTTTACTTAGCATATGTTAGGATGGCTATTATCAAAAAAACAAAAGATAAGTGGTGGCAAGCATGTAGCGAAATTGGAACCCTGTACACTGTTGATAGGAATATAAAATGGTGCAGCAACTGTGGAAACAGTATAGAGATTTCTCATAAAATTAAAAATAGAAATACCATATGATCCAATAGTCTCACTCCTGGGGATCGATCCAAAAGGACTGAAATCAGGATCTTGAAGAGATATCTGCCACCCCATGTTTATTACAGCAGTATTCATAGTAAGCAAGGTATGGAAAGAACAAAATTGTCCATCAACAGATAAATGGGTAGAGAAAATGTGGGGGGGATGTGTGTACATATATAGACATATACAATGGAATATTATTCAGCCACAAAAAAGAAATTCTGCCAGATGCAACAAGATGGATGAACCCGGAGGACATTATATTAAGTGAGATCAGCATGTCTTGACTATTAGGCTTCTGCACAATTAAGCCTCCAGAGCTTTAGGCATTGATAATACTAATATCTGCACAAGCAGAACTCTACAGGGTGGGAGAGAAAAACAGGGTTATGCCTCTACCCCTCTCTCCCATCACGTCTGTGCTCGACTTTTTCTGTCACTTGTAGATAATGAATTGACGTCATGTTTAGTCATCAGAGCAAATGCATTTTAGGTAAACAAAATGTGCAGTTCAACATAATAAGTTTCCAAGCTTCGTTTAAAGTTAGACCTTCTTCCCAAGCCCAGCCTGGGCCCTCTGGGTCACAGAAGGCCTCCAATTCCCTGTCTTTCTTCTCCTTCCTTTTGCCCTTATTAAGCCACAGGCCAGGAGTGAGGAGAAGTAAAAAAGGTAAGGAACAGGGAAGATCCTGCTGGGCTGGTGATGATGTAATCAGGCCGTGGTGCCCAATTCTGATTCTCGTCTCTCTCAGTCCATTCAGGCTAGTATAACAAAAGTCCACCATCTGGGTAACTTATAAACACCAGATATCAACTGCTCACAATTCTGGAGGCTGGCAGTCCGAGATCAGGTTGGACGGAGTCCCTTTTCCAGGTTGCAGACTTCTTGTTGCATCCTCACATAGTGGAAGGGGCTAGCCAGGGAGCTCTATGGGGGTCTCTTTTATGAGAGCACTAATCCCATTCATGAGCACTCCACTCTCCTGACCTAAGCACCTCCCAAATATCCCACCTCCTAATACCATCACATTGGGAATGAGAATTTCAACATATGAATTTGGGGGACAGCGGGTGGCATGGGGGGGACACAAACATTCGAACCGTAAGTTCCTCTAATGGGGTGATTTCCTGGATCCCTTGAAGACTCTCCTCACCGGGTCGCCCTCTGCAGTTGCCCAGACACAGGCAATGCCTCCAATCTTGCAGGCTACATGCACTTCACGCCTCAGTCCCAGCACATCACCAGAACTCCCTTCCAGGCAGAGCTGTTGAACCTGATCCAACAAGTCTCTAAGTGAGCTTCCTCCCACGTCGCCTAAATCTAGTCTACCAGGAGCCACTCATGAATCCTTGTCCATCATTGTTGAAAAGCAGTTTGTTCCCAGCACAGCCCTCTCCCCATCTTGCTCTGCCACCTTGGGCTGCTCTAGGAACAGCTTCTCCATCAGTCTTCATGGTCCTCAACTTCAGGAAGCATAGGTCAATTTCTCTGAGTGGGTCCCTTAAAGCCCCCTCTCTAGCTTGGCTTAAGGTGAGGGGAGAACGACAAGGCACTATCCTTGCCTTTCACAAGGTGTGATCAAGAAACCCCAAAGTTCGTAACAACACTCTCCAAAGAAATGCTCTTTCTCTCTTCCTCTTAAACTTCAATAAATTTATGCCTTCAGGTAGATAATGGGGTAGGGGTCTAAGCAATCTGTTTTCATAGGGTAGTCTAGAACCTCCCCATAGAACTTCAGGATCTGGGGAACCATTGTTTTGTTGTTGGTCTTTGTTACCCCAGCCAAAACCAAGACTGTTTAAAAAAAAAAAAAGCTGTTATCACCAATTCTTCCACATGAAGCAGAATGTTTTAGTTTATATTGTTTTAAAGATGATTGATCCAGGTAATATATTTGAAATCATGTTACTAACATTGCCTACCTCCCCTCTCCCCCTATACATTTTACGGCTTAGTAAATGCCTAAAAATTTAGAAAAGGAATGGGAGAATGCTAATTATCTTGTTGCAAAAGGACAGAAACAAAAACCTCCTTCTCTCTAGCTTGACAAGTCATTCAAGAACTCTCTCCACTGTATGAGTAAGAACAAATGTTGTATTAGTAAATACAGACATAAAACATAATTAAATCTTGCTTAACTGGAACATTTTGAATGAACCACTTTGCTAAATTGAATTTTCAGGCTAAGCAGCAACCCCTTTCTGTTTCAATTTTTGTCATTAAATATCTTCCTTAAATTCCTTAGCTGCCTGAAATTCCTTTTGGAACCAGGCAGTGTATAAGTAAAATCAAATTAAAAAATATGTCATTTTTCCACCTTAATATGATTTACAGGAAACAGAATTTAATATTTGAGAATGATAGGAAATATGAGATAATCCTTGTACCTCTGGCCTTCCTCCTCTAACCTTAATACACACCTCTGGGCCTCGGGATACCTGAACTTGCACTGGGAAGTGAAAGAGCAGGAGAGGGGAGGCATCATACCTGAGCAGCTAGGAATAAAGTCAAGGGCTTACTCTTAAGCCAGGTGCTGCTTTGGACGTGAGAATGTGGAGTGCTCAATTTGGAGCAGGGACCTTGGGCCCACCCTCTTGGGGAGCACATGGTTGTGGAGACTGGCAGAATCATATACTGCCAATTTGTTTGCTCTTCTGTGTTCTTCTCTGACCTATTTCATGCAAATAACCAGGCTTTTTAATTCCTTGATCAGAGATTTTGGCAAAAGATGACTGAGGTCAACAATCTTTTCGTAATGCCCATTGAAGAGATTTTGCCTTGTGGCAACAGAGGTGAAGGAGAGTGATTTTGAGAGACTGACAGGAAGGGCAGGAAGTTCTGTGAAGGAGAAAGGGGCCCGTGGGTCCCTGGTAGTTTCTCAGGGGAGGTGAAAGTCTGAGGAAGGGTGGTTGCATGGTGTGCCCAGGGAGGAGGGGTTCCGGGATTGGGTTTCTAGCTTAGGCAAAGATGCCTGTTCCTCCTCTGTGACAAAAGCAGAACTTTGGGAAAGAATGGGACCACAGGAACAGAGATAATGAATATCTTGAACAAAAACCAATATGGTCTGATGACTGGAAGGGTTTCCAAACACTTTGGTGTCACCTAAGACCCCAGAACATTTGCAGACCTTAGGCTATGAGTGTATTTAGACAGGAAAAGAGACACTGAGGTGACTAAGCATGGTAGAATAGATGTTTGCAGTCAGAACTAAGTAGACTTAGAGAACTATGATATTCGTTGCACATAGAACATGTGGACTAAGATAGTTTTGATCAATGTCTCTGAGTTCAGTGTGCTCAGGACCACGGTTGCTTGTCTTCCCCATTGAATCTTGTAGTCCAATCCTTGGCACCTGGAAGATGCATGGAAAATTAGAAATACACAAAATTTCCATTAAAATCTGCCATTGTGTGGCACTGAATAAGAGACTTATTAATTTTCTTATCTCTAAAACGTTGAAAAGAAGTTTTACCTCAGAAGGTTGATGTGGAAATTGAATGAAAAAAACAAATGGGCATTAGGCAGACCAGGTGACATCCCTCCCAGTCCCTCTACACTTTTCTCTGAGGCTTTGAAGCACTTTCTCTGCTCAAAGCCCTCTTTGAAGACTTCACTGTTCTAATAAAATCTCGCAAATTTCTGAGAACTGAATTTGTCTGTCTTTTTCTAGGGTTTCCTGTGAAGTCATGATTACTGGCAGGCAAGGTTCTGAGGTGGGTGCCTATGTCAAGATGGCCATTGACATGTGTGAATGACTAGATGGCTGGTCCGAAGTCTGTAAAGGGCCTGGAACTAGATCTGCCCCCGGCATGGACACCTTATACTGGATGGTGACCGACTAGCTCAATTGAATCCTCTGTGTTGGGGATTTTAAGGATGAGGTACTAGAGTCAACCGTTAGTTATGGAGGCAGAATGTGATCCATTTATTTATTCAACAAATGCTTCTTGAGTTTCTACTATTTTCCAAATACCCTTCTAGATGATGAGAATACAACCAGTGAACTAAACTGCCCTCTTAATACTCATAATCCAGTAGGAGAGACAAACATGTAGTATATTTAATTGATTTGAAGACATGCATTTTTTTTCACATTTTCATATTTCTGAAAATGGCATGCATCTTACAGTCGCTGGCATCTCTTAATCACAGTTGGACAGGGAGCAGTCACAGAGTTGTTTTTCTATGTGAACTTAGTTATAGCTGTTTATAACTATAGACATAGTTGAATTATGTACATTTTTGGTACTGTGCATTTGAAGTTTAAATACTGTTTAAAATGTCTTTAAAAGATGGTATTCTTATATGGCTTAAAAAGAAAAGTTATTGTGTAGACAGCCAGGCTCAGAAATTGAGCAATAAGACATAAATTTGATATTAGAGAAGCAAGTAGTATCATTTGAAGAATGACCACAATTCCATATTTTTTGCTTTATGAGTCCTAAGAAAGGAAGACACTCACAAGTAGATGAAACTGTGTGACATTTTATTAGTGAGATATTGTGTGGAAAACACTGACATTGAGTATGAGTTGAAGAATATATCAGAATATTAAATTGTGAATGTAAAGATGTCTTAGATATAATTTAATTGATTTACTTTGCTTATAGTTTCCTTTTTGTGTATGAAGGATATATGATTTTTTAAAACCGTGTCTAAATAAGTCTAAAAGAGCTCTTTCAATGAGTATAAAATAAAAATTCTGAGTGATAAGAAAGATGATGTGAATTTTATTCTTCAGAGTTTCTCTTTCTTGATGGGTCTATAAAATAATGGCACATGTTTCAACTGATAGCATCTCAGAGTTGCTGAAATTCAGTAGCTGCATAATGGCAGTGCTAAGTGTCATAAAGAAAAATAAAACAGATAAGGGGATAGAGAGTAACGGGCAGCTTATGCTATTTTGGGATGCGGTGTTCAAGGAAGACCTTTTTACTAAAGAGACGTTTGAGCAGAAATCTGAAAGAAGTGAGAAAGTGAGCCAGGCAGTTATGTAGGGAGGGCATTGCCACATGGCAGGAACTACAAAAGCAAAGGTTCTGTGCAGAGAGCAGGTGTGAGTATTAGAGGAATCGAAGAGAGTTTTCTGTGGCTGGAGCACAGTGAGGAAGGGGGAGAGTGAAGTCCGAGAGGTAGCAGGGGTGTACATTATGGAAGTCCTTATAGACCAGGGCGAGACCCTTGCATCTTATTCTAAGTGTGGTGGAAAATCATTGAGGACTTTTAACACTCTGACTACTGCAGAGTATTCAGAATGGGGGTAAGTTAGAAGACTATTACAATTATCTGTGGAAGATATGATGGCAGCTTATAATGGAATATTTGTAGTGGAGATGGTGATTGGATTTTGAATACACTTAGCAGATAAAGTCCACAGGATTTGTTGATGGGTTATATATGGAGATATAAGAGAAAAAAGCAATCAGGGATGGTTCCAAAGTTTTTGGCCTGAATGCCTCATTAATGGTGGTGACCTTATTGAAATAATCAAGACAGAGGAGAATTAGGATCTGTGGAGGGTGTTGAAAATGGAATTAGTAGATTAAGACCTTGATTTTGGACCTGTTGAGTTTAAGCATCTAAGAGGAAAAAGTAAGTACACAGTCATATATATGAATCTTGGGTGAGGGAGAGGCTAAGGCTACATTTAGGAGTCATCAGAGTATGGATGGTATGTAAAGCCATCAGATAGGATGAAATCACCATGGGAGTGAGTAAAGGCAGGCAGCCAGTGACTTTGGGGGAAATCAGGAGGATTTGGAAGGCAGATGAAGAAAGCATTTTGAGAAGATGAGATTAACTAGCTGTGTCAGATGTTGCTGAGAAGTCAGTTAAGATAAGCCTTGAGAATTGACCATTGGATTAAGCAATGTAAAGGTCATCGATGGCAATGACAAGAACAATTTCAGTGGAGAGGTGGGAACACAACCTGACTAGAGTATATTCAAGAGAAAATGAGAGGTGGAAAGTGAAGAAAATGAGACTGAGGAAAGAGATAGTATAGGTGACTTTTTCAGGGAGAAAAGAGAAATGGGTCAGATGTTGGAGGAAGATGTAAAGTTAAGAGATTTTTTCCTTCTGCCTTTATTTTTTTTAATTATGGGAAATACTATAACATTTAGTTGTGGTTGATGACATGAATGATGCAGTAGGGAAAACAAATTGAAACAGAGATATCAAGGAGTAGGCAAAAGAGAGGGGATTCCTTGTGTAAGTGGAGAATTTGTATGGGAGCCTTAGATAGGAGCACAGACAGTTCAGGCTCAGAGAAAAGTGATTATGGTCCAGACTCAAGAAATATTGGGAGACAATTCATAGGTTTCTTGTGGTTTTGCACATCTTGCAGAGGCACTGACTCCTTTTGTTTCCAAATATCTTTTCAAGGATGTTGGTATAATAAACACCCTTGGAAAAGAGAGAGATTGTCTCCCTCTGGAGAAAAGGATGCTTACTGCCTATTATAAAAGATATGGGTCTCTAGTCTTGGGATTTCTCTCCTATAATACATGGATGCATATATAGGCATCCTTCAGGCTCATCTGTGAGGGACATAGAGCAGGAGGAACTGACAGTAAATATGCTAATGCTCATATGGCTTGCTGTGCTATGAGTAATAAAGTTCTTTGTCTCTGACCCAGGAGGCTTGTGTCTTCTGCTGGCGTTCATGACACTGTGGTAGGCTAAACTGTTTGCTTGCAAGTAGGGTAAAACCTCAGATCATTCGCAGTCCTTGATCTATAAGTTGGTAAATTTGGAGATGAGACAATGAGGACATTCCCTGCTGCATGAACTACAAAGGAAAGTCATAGGCTAAGAATGAGAATGGAAAAGCTATTTTGGAGGTTAAAAGACAGAAGAGAAGGTATGATATAGATTAGACATCTTAGAGAGTAAAGAGATCAAGGAAATGTAATAACAATGCCAAGTCATATTTGGGGCATATTCAAATATTTTAAGACATAAATATAAAGTGCCAGAAGTCTGTATAGTCATTCATTTTTCTCTAGCCACTTTCAGCAACTTGGGTGCAAAAGGAGAAGAGGCAGAAAATCATTTTTAACCAGGGGTTGGGCTTTTATCAAAGGTGAGAATGCTGAAGGGAGATCTTGGTGGGCTTGAAGAATTTTTGAAATAGGCATACAACAGGTGTGATCCCGAAAGGTATGCAGGAGTGGTTTAACAGCAAAATGCTCAAAATTGAAAATTTGGAAGTGGTAATGTTACGGGTAATTGGTTCCTGTCTGGATATTGATGTCACCAAGAATGACGATCAAGGTAATAGTGGAGAGAAAGGAAACGTCAGGGATAAAACCTCCAGTGACTGGAGGAGCATTGTAGATGACCACAATCAGGAGGTAGCACGATCTGATCAGGGTGGCTGCTAGCCTGTACACTGGATGCCTTCACAGAAATTAGAAAATCACCCTCTGAATGAACACAGTCATCAAACTAGGCTTGGCAAGTGGTTTATGTCGGTGCAAATTAGGAAATGACACCCTTCCTTTGGTCACACCCATCATTCATACAGCCTTGTACAGATTCTGCCTGCACAACACTATTTTATACCTCTGAATTAGATGACATATGTTTCCCCCAAAATAGGGGTTTTTTTTTTTTGGTATTTTTGCATATTTGTTTGTTTTAAAGAACAAGGAGAGATTTTTTTCCTAAAAATGGCAAAGAGAAGCCAAGGATGTGGACCTCCACCCCTCCACCCTACCTCAAGACCACACGGTCTGTGGAGTACAGGGGAATAAACAATCACCGCTTGTCAGGGCTCTGGGGGAAGCTGAGTCTTCAAGGGAGAGTCAGGTTCTAGTGAGGGAAGGAGGGTTCAGAAAAGAGTTCAAAGACATAGAATATTTAACTGATGATAGACTGTGAGTACTAGAGGGTAAAATGGGCAGATGCAGTTCAAAAATTCTTTAGAGTTATTTTGTCAATAGATTATATCCTATTGAAGATGTACAGAGTACTGTGTTCAAAGTTACTTAAATTATGTTTTTTCTATGTGATTATTTTATTATTTTGAAATACATTTAAGTTCATTTCTATTTACATACTAGTTAGTGATTTACTTCTTTGCCCTTTTAAATTTAATTTTGCATTTCGAATATTTAAAACATTGGATGGTTCACCCTGTTTCCATCAACCTCTAAAGAAAACCAATTTTATAAGTTTATGATTTATTCTTTCTATGCTTCTCCTTGCAAAAATAAGCAGACACATCTGTATGCTCTTATTTCTCTTCTTATAAAAGGCTAGTATACTATATAAACTCTGTTGCACTTTCCATTTTTCATTTAACTATGTTTCATAGAAATCGATATAGGTTTGTAGGGATCTTCCTCACTCTTCTTTTCAGCTTCATGCTTCTCCATTGTATGGATGGATGGTAGTTTATTTAACCAGTTTTCTATGTGTAGGCATTTAGGATGTTGCAATATTTTCCAATTATAGACAATGTTGCAATAAATAATATTGTACTTAAGGATTTTTCATTTTACTAGGTGTAACTTTGGGGTAAATTCCTAGATGTTGTATTTCCGCATCAAAGCGTAAATGGATAAGTACTTTTTTAAAAATACAGCTGAATTCTCCTCTGTAAAGCTTGGATTATTTTTGCGTTCCCTTGAGCAATATATGACAATGTCATTGCCAGCATTTGAGGGAAGTACTTTCTATCATCTGTAAACTCTAGTCTGTCAGTTCAAGGCCAAGACAGGGAGTTGGGTTGGGAAGGCTTCTTGTGATGGTCTCCACTGGGGATGACGGGAAATGAATGGAGCAGAGAAAAGGGTCAGAAACAGACCAACATATTTGTTGAGTGAAACATAAATGCGACATTTGAAACCTATGTGGAAAGGATACGTTTTTCAACAAATGTTGTTGACTAAGTGGTTAATCATTTTGGGGGGAAAATAATTTGTCAGAAAGCAATTGCAGACTGTGCTATTCAGATGAACTCAGATCAACTCCTGATAGAAATAACCACAAAGCCTGGAGAAAATGTAAAAAATATCTTCCTAAAAGCATAGACAACATGATGAGACAGTAAAATCTTGCTAGGCCCAAACTGAAAGAAAATAAGAACCAAGATAGTTCTGTTAACTCCAAAATGCCTTTGTCCTTAGGGCATTTTCTGATCCTTGAAAGGTAAAAGCTTATTTGTGATAACTCATGGGGTGAGGGGAAAGGCAATCAACACCTATAACCCGTCCAAGACAGGAGCGCTCCCTGCAACAAGCTGGGACCCCGATGGGCTGTACTGTCAAGGTAAGGGGGAACCGGAAGTTAAAACAAAACAAAACTCTGAGGCAGAATTAAAGCCCAAGTTCAAATTACTCGAAGTGTTTTTTAAGACAGCCCTAGTCTGGCAGTGCCCCCAAGTGTCTGCCAGGAGCAAATGTAGATCCTCTGCGGAAGAAGGCAGCTTCACTGTAGGTCTTAGATTATTTCCACGAAAATTGTGCAAATACAATATCCAATGCGCAAGAAATAATAAGAAGGCAAATAAGGAAATGAAACTCTGTGACTAATAACCAACAGAAAAAACAAACCACAGAAACAGATGCACAAAGACTTCGGATATTAGAATTATTGGACACCAAAATCTAAAACAATGATGCTCGCTATGTTTAAAGAAGTTTAAAATGCTTATTACTCGAAGGAAGACTGTGAAAAAATAAAGATGCATATGGTAACCCATAGAACAACCACTTAGAAAAATAAAATAAAGAGGTATAGATAATCCAAACATGGGGATAAAATGTAATAGTGAAAACGCAAAAGACAGGAAAAAAGGAAAAAGGCAAATAACAGATGGAACAAAGAGTAAAAGAAATAATACCATTGTAGAACAAAATCCTGTCATCGTGTTGATCACATTAAATGTAAATGGCCTAAGAGCTGCAATTAAAAGGCAGAAACTGACAGACTGGATAGCAAACAAGACCCAATTACACACTGTCCATAAAATAAACCACTTTAAAAATAAAGCGCTTTAAACATAAAGATACAGGGGCTGGCCAGGTGGCTCAGTGGTTAAGTTTGCTTGCTCCACTTCGGCAGCCCGGGGTTCAGCGGTTCAGATCCCAGGTGTGGACCTATGCACTGCTTATCAAGCCATACTGTGGCAGGCATCCTACATATAAAATAGAGAAAGATGGGCACAGATGTTAGCACAGGGACAGTCTTCCTCAACAAAAAGAAGAGGATTGGCAGTGGATGTTAGCTCAGGGTTAATCTTCATCAAAAAAATTAAAAAATAAATAATATAAAGATATAGATAGGCTAAAAGTAACATGGAAACACTAATCATAAGAAAGATGGAGTAGCAATACTAATATCAGAAAAAATAGATCACAGAACAAAGAATATTACCAAAGATAGAGGGACATTGCAAAATGATAAAAGAAGCAAGTTATCAAGAATATGTACAAATCTCAAATGTGCATGTACAGAATAACAAGGTTAAAACATATCAAGCCAAAACTGACAGATATGAAAGGAGAATTAGATAAAAACACATGAAAGTTGGAAACTTTGATACAGATAAAATTTGCAGGAATATAGCAGAGCTAAACATCGCTATCAACTAAGTCAATCTAATTGAGATTTAGAGAACACTATATCAAACAAAGACAGAATACACATCCTTTTCCAGTGTATGAGAAATACTCACTAAAATAGATGATATACTGCGCTATAAAAGAAGCTTGCATGTATTTAAATAGATTGAAAACACACGTAGTATGTTAGCTAACACTACAGGGGTAATCATTTTGCAATATATAAGTTTATCAAATCAACACTTTGTACAGCTTAAACTTATAGAGTGTTATATGTCAACTATATCTCCATAAATTTGAAAAAAAAGAATGCCTAGATAGTATGTTCTCTAACAACAAGATTAAATTAGAAACCAGTAACAGAAATGTGTGGAAAGTTCCAAATAATTTGGAAATAAACAACACACAAATAACACAGGGTCAAAAAGAAAACAAAAGTGAAATTAAAATATATTTTAACTAAATTAAAAAATCTAAATACAACAAAAAGTATATATGTGATTCAGTTAAAGCAGTGCTTAGAAAAAGAGAACTATAACTTTAAACGCTCATGCCAGAAAAGGAAAGACCTCTAAAATTTATGATCTAAGCTTTTACCCTAAGAAACTAGAAAAAGATGAGTTAATTGAATCAAAAGTAAATTAGCAGGAAGGAAATAGTAACAATAACAGCAGACATCAATGAAACAGAAAAGGGTCAAACAACAAAGAAAATTAGTAAAACAAAAGTTAGTCCTTTGAAATAGTCAATAAAATTTATAGAGCTATGTAGACTGAGCAAGAAAACAAGAAATCAAAAGAGAAATTGAAATTACCAATATCAGAACTATCAGGAATAAAAGAAAGAAAATTACTACAGATCCTAGAGGTATTTAAAAAAATCATAAAGAAATATTATGAGCAACCTTAGGCTAATAAATTTGATAATCAGATATAATGAACAAATTCCATTGAAAGATGCAAATTACTAAATCTTACTCAAGAAGAAATAGAAATTATAGATAGATCTGGATTTGTTAAAGATATTATATATGTAATTTAAAATTTTTCCACAAAAAACTCTGGGCCAGATGTCTTCTCTGGTGAATTCTTTCAAACATTTAAAAAGAAATAATACAATTCTAAACAAACTCATTCAGAAAACAGAAAAGGAAAGAATACATCCCAACTCATTATTATGGGGACAGCATTCTCCTGATACTGAACCAGACAAAAACATTATCAGATAAGAAAATTACACTGATATTTCTTGTAAACATAAACCAAAAAAAAAAATCCTTAACAAAATACTAGCAAATGAAAACCAGTGATGCAAAAAATATCATGACAAAGTAGAGTTTCTCAGGAATGTAAGGCTGGTTTAATATTCAAGACTCAGTCAAGATAATTCACCATATTGACACGATAAACAAAATCATCATGTGATCATCTCAATAGACACAGAAAAAGCACTTGACAAAATTTAACTCCTGTTTTAAAAACCTCTTGGCAAATTAGAAATAAGAGAGAACTTAAAGTTAATAAAGTGTTCCTGTAAAAACTCTACCACTGATATCATATATCATGATTAAAAACTGAATGCCTTCCTTCTAAGATCAAGGACAAGGCAAGGTGTACACTGTCCGCCTTGCTGTTCAATAAAATATTGGATGTCTTAGCAAGTGCAACAAGACAAGGAAAAAAAGGCATACAAATTATAAAGGTACAACTGTCTTATTTCACAGTTGACATGTTTGTATATTCACGTATGTGGAAAATCTTAAGGAATGTATACAAAAAGTATTAGAAATAATAGTTTCATATACCAATGTTGCAGGAATCAAGGTCAATATACAAGAGTCAATAAAATATCTATATACTAGCAAGAATAATTCAAAAATAAAAATTTTTTAAATACCATTTACAATAGCATCAAAAAACATGAAAAACTTAGGGATCTACTTAACAAAATATGTGCAAAACCTATCCTCTAAAATCCATAAAACATTGTTGAAAGAAATGAAAAAGACCTAAATTATGGAAAGATAAATCATGTTAATGGATTGGAAAATCAAATATTATTATTATGGTAATTCTTCCCAAATTGATCTATGGATTTAATGCAATCCGAGTAAATATTTTTAAAGTTTTTAAAAAGAACTTCATAAGCTAATCTTAAAAATTTAAAGGGAATCACCTAATTCTGCGGGAAAGCAAAGGACCTAGTATAGCCAAAATAATTTTGAAAAATAAAAAGAAAATCAGAGGGTTTTCACTTCCTGGTTTCAAGATTTAATAATAGCTAAACTAATCAAAATAAAGAGGAATTTGTATAAAGATAGACATATAGATTAACCAATGGAACACAATAGACAGTCCAGAAGTAGAACCATACATATGTGATCAGTTGGTAAGTTCTCAATGTAACTCCCAAAAGTAGTCCAATGGAGAAAGAATATTGTTTTAAGGAACGGGGTTGGAAAAATTGAATATCTATGTGGAAAAAAAATGAACCTTGATTCTTATCTTGTGCCATTCACAGAAATTAACTTGAAACAGATCATAGGAAAACCCAAAAGCATGAAATTATGAAGGAAAACATAAGTGAAAGTCTTCATGATCTTGGGATAGGCAAAGATATCATTTACAAAACACAAAACCCACTAACCACAAAATAAAGAAAAAATAATTTAGACTTCATCAAAATTAAAACTTTCTGACCTTTACAAAACTCATTGAAATTGGTTCCACAAGGAAACAAGTATTGGAGAGGATGTGGAGAGAAGGGAATCCTCATACACTGTTGTAGGAGTGTAAACTGGTGCAGCCACTATGGAAAACAGTATGGAGTTTCCTCAGAAAATTAAGAAGAGATCTACCATATGATCCAGCTATTCCACTGCTGGGTATTTATCCAAAGAACTTGAAAACACTCATGTGTAAAGATACATGCACCCCTATGTTCATCACAGCCTTATTCACAATAGCCAAGACTCGGAAGCAACCTAGGTGCCCATTAAGGGACGAATGGATAAAGATGTGCTATATACACAATGGAATACTACTGAGCAATAAGAAGTGATGAAATCTGGCCATTTGTGACAACATGGATAGACCTTGAGGGTATTATGCTACGTGAAATAAGTCAGAGGGAGAAAGTCAAGTACCATATGATCTCATTCATAAGTAGAAAATAAAAACAACAATGAACAAACACATAGCAACAGGGATTAGAGTGGTGATTACCAGAGGGGAAGGAGGGAGTGGGGAGAGTAAAAGGGGTGTTTAGGCTCACATGTGTGGTGATGGATTATAATTAGTCTTTGGGTGGTGAATATGATGCCATCTACACAGAATTCAAAATATGTTAAGATGTACATCTGAAAGTTATATAATGTTATAATCCAATGTTACTGCAATTGAAAAAAAAATTGGTTCCACAGGGCCGGCCCCGTGGCATGGTGGCTAACTTTGGCACACTCCACTTTGGCAGCCCGGGTTCACAGGTTCAGATCCTGGGCACAGACCTAAGTGGCTCATTGAACCATACTGTGGAGGCGTCCCACATACAAAATAGAGGAAGACGGGCACAAGTGTTAGCTCAGGGCCACTCTTCCTTGAGCAAAAAGAGGAAGATTGGCAACAGGTGTCAGCTCAAGGCCAATATTCCTCACCAAAAAATAATTGGTTTCAGTTCTGCTAAGGCAATACAAGTGCCCTAAAAAACCATCCCTCCCATTGATTGCAATGATAAACCAGAAAAAGAATATCAAAAACAACTACCTGAGAGCTCTGAAGAGTAAAAGAAAAGCAGGCAGGTTATGGAGAAGAATCAAACTTAGAGAAGTACTGGCACAGGGTGGGGGTTTGACTGTGGTTGTTAGGGTGAGTTTAGTGTGGTTGTTGTTGTTGTATCACAGCTTTTCCAAGATAGAGTCACAGTCATGGAACAGCATGAGCAGCTAGATTTCCCAGAGAAACTCTGCCATATTTCTTGGTAAAGGAAACATGGAAAGCAGCCTAGGCAGGCTGCAGAGTGAAGAGAAATCTCAAATAGGAGAGAGCTGGAGAAGGGAATCACCTAATTTTGTTTATAACACACAAAGACTCTGCCAATCCCAGAACCACGTATGCATGGAACAGATGCAAAACATCATAGCAAAAGCTCAAAGAAATAAATGGAGATTTTGACCACCACTCAAAGAAGATAAAAAGAGGTTATCATCTGAACCCAACTAGGTTAATTGCCGGTTAAAACAAAAATATCAATATTCTCCAGAGGATCATAACAGATCCTAAAATCTACATATCATATGAGTCACAATGTGTGGGATAAAATCCAAAATCACTTGCCGTAAAAGTAATCAGGAAAATATAACCCATTCTCAGGAGGCAAGACAATCAATAGAGGCCAACTCTGAGATTATCAAGAGATCAGAATTATCAGACAAGAACTTTACAGTAGCTCTTAAAACTTTCCAGGAGGTAAAGGTGAACACACCTGAAATGAATAAAAAGGAGGAAATCTCAATAGAGAAATATATTACAAAAAAACAACCGAATGGAAAGTGGTAGAATTAAAACATACAGTAACAGAAATAAAAATTTCACTGGATAGTCTCAGTAGCAGAATATAGATGACAGAAAAAAAGTTAGTGACCTTTAAACTAGATCAATAGAAAATTTCCAATCTGAAGAACAGAGAGAAAAAAAGATAAAAGAGATAGAACTTTAGGGACCTGAGGGAAAATATCAAAAGTTCTAATGTACGTGTAATTGGAATCTAAGAAGTATAAAAAAGAAAGTCTGGAACAGAAAAAATATTTGAAGCAATAGTGGTCAAAATCTTCCTAAATTTTGTGAAAAACATAAATTAAAAGATTCAAGAAGCTCAGAAAACTCCAAACAGGATAAATTCAAAGAAAACCATGCTTAGGGACATCATAAGTAAACTTCAAAAAGACTAGAGATTTTTTTTTAACTTTAACGGTAGTCATAAAAAAATGACACACTCATACAGAGTAGCCATGATTTTAAAACTGCATATTTTTCATCAGAAACCATGGAGGCCAGGTGACTTGGAACAACATTTTTAAGTGCTGAAAGGAAAAAAGTTATCAACCCAGAATTCTATATCCAGTCAAAGTATCCCTCAGGGTTAAGGCAAGGCAAAGACTTTAAAAAAAATTTTTTTGTGTGAGGAAGATTGGCCCTGAGCTAACACCTGTTGCCAATCTTCCTCTTTTTGCTTCAGGAAGATGGTCTCCGAGCCAACATCGGTGTCAATCTTCCTCCGTTTTATGTGAGATGCAGCCTCAGTGTGGCTTGATAAACAGTGATGGGTCCACAAGCCGGATTCGAACCTGCAAACCCCAGGCCACCAAAGCAGAGCATGCAAACTTAACTACTACACCACCAGGCCAGCCCCCAAGGACATTTTTAAATAAAGGAAAACTAAAAGAATTTTTTGCCAACAGCCCTGAACTATAAAACATGCAAAAAGAAGTCTTCCAAGATGAAGCAAATGATGCCAGCAGAAAATTTGGATTTCAGATCAAATAGCAAACATCAAAAATGATAAATATCTCAATAAATATAAAAGTCTCCTTTTTCCTTTTGAGCGTTTTTAACTACTCATGACTTTTTAAAGCAAAGAATATTGTCATGTGTTGTTTTCAACGTATATAGATATATATGATATCTGTAACATAAAGGATGGCAAGGGGAAGGGAAGCAATCTATATTGTTGAAAGGTTTCTATATTTTTCGTGAAGTTTTTAGTACAATATTAACTTTAAATAGACTATGAAATGTTTTAGATAGATAGACAGACGATACATAGTAATCCTTACTTCTACCCTTAAAAAATATACAAAGAAGTATATCTCAAAAGCCAATAGATAAACTAAAATGGAATACTGAAAAATATTGAAATAACCCAAAATTAGTCAGGAAAGGGGAAACAGAGGGACAAAAAAGAGGAGGAAAAAACAGAAAACAAATAGATTAGATCCTGTCTGTAAGGGACATAACTTAAAATAAAAAAACACCATTAGGTTGAAAGTAAATAGAAAAAGTATACTGTGCAAGGAATAAACATAAGAAAGCTGGAATGGTTATATTAACATCAGATAAAATAGTCTTTAAGACATAGTTTATTACCAGAGATAAAGAGAGACATCTCATAATGGTAAAAGGGACAATTGAGTAGGAATAAATAAATCTGTGTACATGTAATAGCTGAACCTTAAAATATATCAACCTCTAAAAACTCATGGTATGTTTATGCAACATAATACTACTTAGCAAAAAGAAGAAGATACACAGAGGAAAAATAAACATTCAAAAATGTGTACTGTCATCAGTCATTAGGGAAAAGCAAACTGAAATCACAGTGCAATACAACCACACACCCACCACAGTGGCTAAAGTGATAGAGCTTGACCAAACCACCTGCTGAGAAAGACACAACTGGAACTCTCATGGAAAGCGTACAGCCACTTTGGAAAACAATTTGACAATTTTCTATCAATTTAAATATGTAGCTACCATCTGATCTACAAATTCCACTTTCAGATATTTCACTGTGAGAAATGAAAGCAAGTGCCCACATGAAGATTACATGTGAATGATTAGAGCAGCTTTATTCGAATACCGCAAACCTGGAGCTAACCCAAATGTTTGAAAACTGGTGAATAGAAAAAAATTTATGGTATGTCCAATAAATGTAATACTACCAAGCAATAAAAAGGAGTGAATTACTAATACTTGCAACATATATGTGTGGAAAACACAGAAGATATTATATGCATATAAGACATAAAAAGATTATGCTGAGTGAGAAAAGCCAAACACAAAATAATATATGTCATATCGTTTCATTTATATGAAACTTTAGAATAGGAAAAACTAATCCAGAATGACAGAAAGCGTGTCCGTGTTTGCCTGGGACCAGGAACTCAGAGGTGATAGGACTTTATGTGTGGTAGGAATATCATATTTTTTTATTCACGTGATGGCTACACAGCTACGTACACTTGTCAAAGTCACTAAACTGTAAAGTTAAGACAGATGCATTTTATATTATGGAAATTATCCTCAATAAAGTCGATTTGAAACATTAAAAAATAAATTAGAGTTTGGTCTTTATGAACTCCAGTTTTTTGATACATATGTTTTTAGAGTTACATGAAATAAATTAGTGTGATTCCGGTTCTCCTCTGCCCTGTCCCTCCCAAATTACTAGTAGTTTAGTAAGTGGGCAAAAAAACACTTTCTTCTCACTGTTTTGGAAAAGATAACCCATCAGAGGGGGAAAAGCCCATGCCAGGGCCTCAGATTTGGATTCAAATTCCATCTATTATTTATTTATTATATAACTCTAGAACCCTTGTTCTTTTGGAGTTGCTCTCTCCTCATACATAAAATGGTAAAATACCATACATAGCATAGGTATGTAATACACGGATCTTGCTGGGCTGCCAGAAGTAAATGAGGGGAGGTATTAAATAATTTGGCACAGAGAGCAAACTGGAAAGAAAGGGTTGCTCCCTCTGCAGAAGAACCACAGATTTTTAATAACAAGCTTAATTCCAAATGTCCGTCAAACCTATAATCTCATTCACACTTCTCATACTATGCCTCCTGGGATGCTTGTTTACTTAAAAAAAGGTAACCATTTATAAAGCAAGAAATTTAGGGGTTACTTTAGTTGTCACTAAGCTTAAAAGTGCATACAAATTCAGTCAACAATATTTATTGACCACCCATTGTGTATCAGGCACTTTTCTAGTCTCTGGGGATACTGCTGAAGGAGTCGACAGGGAACAACTAAGGTCTTTTCAGTTAGTGATACATATACTCATTGTATGAATGTGCATATACAAACACACACAAATGAAATATCGTAAACTTATACACAACTTTGAAACATCTTGGAGTGTTTTGCATGGTAACAAGACCCAAGGGTCCTAGCTCAGCCCTGCCAAAACTTGTCACATCGGACAGGTAAACTAACGTTTCTTTCCTCCCCTGCAGAGCAAGAGATTTGACCTATGTTTCCTTTTGACTCAAAGACCTGTGTGTGGAAAACTGTCTGAAGTCCTTTTCTGATTTTCAAAATTATTTGTTGCATATATTATTTCTTCCACTAGTTCTGGATGCACACTATTAATAAATTATAGGTTTTTAGGTAAATAACAATTTGGATTCAGAATCATCATCCCAAACAAAAAAAATTATTAATTCATTCACTCACTAAATACGTACTGAACACCCTCTATGTGGAAACAAGTATCCTAAGTTCTAGGTAAAAAGTGGCGATCAAAACAATCTTGGCCCCCGGTCTCACAGAATTTAGCAAGTATACGGGGTAAGGAAGAAGTTTTCTGATTGCGAGGAAAATAAAGAATTCAATTTTGACACATTAAGTTAGAGATGCCTGAGATACATCCCAGTGGAGGTGGCAGGTAAGATAAATTAGGGAGACATCACCAGATAGATAACATTTAAAACCATGAGACTGGATATGGTCACCTTGAGAGAGTGCATAGAGTGAGAGAAAAAGAGATCACAGACCTGAATTTTCAGAAAAGTTAAGATTTAGAGATTAGGCACAAGAAGAGTTGCTGCTAACAAAGAAGATTAAAAGCAATTGGGAAAGATAGAATGAAAACCAGAGGGTAGCATATCAAGAGGGAATGGCCAACTGTATCAAATACCAATTAAGTGAAAGGAGGATCCATTGGATTTGGAAAAACTAACGTCATCAATGCACTTGGCAAATGCAGTTTTAGTGGGCTGGTTGAAGCAAGGTTGGAAGGTGCTGAGAAACAATCAAGGATGGAAAAGTTGAGACCGAGTGGACAATATTATAGAGACAAGCTGTGGTAGTTGGAAGGAAACAAGTTTGACAGGTTTCGTTGTTTGTTTACTTTTTAGTGTGATGGTTTTGTTTTAATTTTTTTTTAAGGTTAGTGATATCAGGGCTGAAGGGAGGTTGAAGATGGACAAGAGAGAAGAGAATTGATAGAGAAGAGAATTGATGGAGAAGAGCTCTTAAGACGCTGAGGAGTGATATACTCCAAAGGATATGGAAGGACTGATCTTTGACACTTTAAAGAGGCTAAAAATGGAGGAAGGATGATGACGTGACAAATCTGAAAAGGATGGATGAAGCAAAAAGACAGCATAGTAGACAGTGCAGGAGCAAGACTAGGGAACCAGGCTCAAATCTGTTTTCTTCCCTTTACTAGCTTGGTCAAGTTACGCTCTTTCTGGACTTTAATTTCTTCATCTGTAAAATGGAGGAAAAGTATGACCTATGTCACAGATTTGTCTTGTGAATTTTTAACTGAGTTAACATTTATAAGCCATCAAAAAATATCGGGCACATAGTAAGTGCCGTATAGGTGGTAGCTATTATTATGTTGTTGTGGGATGATAAAGAAGGTCCTGTTTGATGGCTTCTACTTTCTCCATGAAGTGGGATGAATATGAAAACATTGTTAAACTTTCTAGAACCAAAATTGTGTCAATAAACAAAGAGAAAACTTCTCTCTGTAAAATCGCTCAAGACTTAAAAACTATAATACCCACCATAGTGATGGTGTTGGTGATGGTGGGGTGATTCAGGCCTATCCCTCCACATCTGGTGAAGGCACAATGTGTGCATCTCTCCAGGAGGCAATTTGGTCATATGAATCACGAGATTTTATTATCCCAATAACACAGAGGTCTTCGGAAAAGGGGTGTGTGCTGTAAAGTGGGAGTGGACAGTCCTGCCCCTGAGAAAGTTTGTTACATTTGGCTCCATCCCCAGCTCCCTGGTTGGTGAAACTCTGGGATCCTCCCCATGGTTCCAGTTAATTCCCCCGTTTACGCGCTGTGGTGTAATTGGCTTCAGGCCCCTGTGTTTGTAGGCTGTCTTTGTCTCCTTTTCCAACCATTTATCTTCTTCACAAGTCTCCAAAAGAAATCTACTTAGAGGGAGGCAGTCACATCCTTGGAGAGCATGGTTCATGGTTTTACATCTTATTTCTCTCTCTTATTCTCCACCCACCCTCCCCACTCTTCCCCCCCCCCGCCCCCTCCCCCCCCTTGCCTCTGGGGGTTAAAATTCTCCATTGTGCAGAGCACTTCAGCTCTTCCAAATCTCGAATTTCAAAGTTGCATAGTAAGCCCTTCAAGGCATCCAGGAGAATATTCTAAGTCCTACTGTTTGGGAAGGGTTATCACTGGCAAAATTTGACTACCTCCTCTGCAATTCCAGTCCCAGAACTAAAGAAATAATGAAATTCTTACTTCAGTATTATAATCACCAAAACATTGTAAACAATTTAAATTCTCAACAAAAAGGATTAATAACCTATGATATGTGGCCTATGATGGAATGTTATACAACTATTAAAATATGATTTTGAAAAGCACTTAATGTGGGGAAATTCTTGCAATACTTTTTTTTTTTAAATACACAGAGATACAAAGAAAAAAATAAATAAAAAGGGGGAGGCCATGATCTCCCTTTCCATCAACACTTTAATAAAGAGCAATACACGTATAAGGTTATAAAATTTCAACAATGCAGGAAGTTACAGAACAGAAAGCGAAAGGCCTCATTCTCCTCCTTCCTCTCCCTTCCACCCTCTCCAAGGGAACAATTGCTTATTATACTTCCTAATTTTAAAAAGCATAAATCTGCATAAATTCACATCTATCTATCTTTATTTTAATTCACAAAAAAAGAAGGGTACAATTTACGTGGTTTTGTAGCTTTTTTACATTTATGACACATTTTAGTGATCTTTCAATATCAGCATATATATGTATGTGTGCATACATATATATATATTTTTTAATATGGCATGGATAACATTCCGCATTATTTCATCACATCAATATAATCCAATTTGTTTAACCAGTACCCTATTTTAGGAAACTCTGACATATTTTCTTCCAAAAGATTGCTCCAATTTACACTCCAATTTACACAGTTTTCCCACATTTTCATTGCATCCATACTGAATATCATTAAAATTTACAATATACATTTAAAAGAAAAAAAGCCCAATATAAAAA
This sequence comes from Equus asinus, assembly GCF_041296235.1. NCBI lineage: Eukaryota > Metazoa > Chordata > Mammalia > Perissodactyla > Equidae > Equus > Equus asinus. The sequence goes on from NC_091813.1 coordinate 62,322,129, forward strand.
TGTAAATAAAGTTAATGAAAGCCTACTATGTGAATTTAAAACTCCTGGCATGGTACCACCCTGTATAAGAATTAGAGAGACTGACAAAATATGGTCCTCAGTCTCTGTCCTCAATCTAGTCATCTGGAGGGGAGGAGGAAGATGTACCCTAGTGACAATAATACTAAGAAGGAATGAAGAGAAAGAGAGAGTGAAAAAGAGAAAGAAATACTTGCTATACTAAAACTAAAATGAAGAGCAGAGCACGAGGAAGAAATGACGTATCTCCACTGGGATTGGGGACGTCTTCTAGTACAGGCGCCATTTTACTTGGGATTTAAAAATCCTAACAGCTACTGTGTGTTGATGTTTAGTATGTACCAGGCACCATGCTGATTTACTTTAAGTGCATTTTCTAATTTACTCTCCATAACAATACGAGATAGATACGATTTTCATAGCATTTTATAGGTAAGGAAACGGAATCTGAGTGAGATTAATTGCTTAATGTCACACAGCTGTTAGACAGCTTCCACGTACACCTCATTTGATTCTCATAACATTCGTATGAGGTAAGCACTGTTATTACCCCTTTTACGGAAGATAAAAATAAGGCACAGAGGGCTTATTTGCTCAAGGTCACATGATAGATAAGTGGCAGAGCAGGGTCACAAACCAGGATCATCTGACTCAGAGTCCAAGTTCTTCTTGATCCGTAGTGAGAGGTCATGGGATGCAGAAAGGGCATCCAAAGAGGAGAAAGGTGCATGAACATGGCCAGTGTGAGGGATGGATGGGACGAGCCAGGCTCTGGGAGCACAGTGACCCGTAAGGGAGCTGCTCCCTGTGGGCTGGACAATCAGTGAAACTGAGGATGGAATGAGTGAATGGACACAAGATGGGCTGCAGAAGTAGAAGATGAAAGACTTGGCGCAGGCCTGTGGCCGAGTGGTTGAGTTCGTGCGCTCTGCTTCAGCGCCCCAGTGTTTCGCTGGTTCAGATCCTGGGTGCGGACTTGGCACTGCTCATCAGGCCTCGCGGAGGCGGTGTCCCACATGCCACAACTAGAAGGACCCACAACTAAAATATACAACTATGTACTGGGGGGATTTGGGGAAAAAAAAAAGAAGAAAAGAAAGACTTGGATGCCTCCAGCGCAGCCCTCCCAGACTCCACTTCTGTAAAGGAAAGCATTTTGCTCCTTTGAGTCAGAGCTCACAGGCGGCCTTTTCTTTCCTTTTGATTATTTTGGAGGGCTGTTTCAGGATGTTTCTGTTAGAATTGTGATCATTCTTGTGCAGTGTGGGCTTGAGAAAGGATGATGCTAATGAGCTTTGCAGTTCAAATACCAGTTCTCCCTCCCGCCCCATAATGCACCCATCGCGAGGTTAGGATAGTGGTTATCAAGCAGGTTGCAAGAGAAAAAAGTATCCTGCCCTCCAATAGCTTCTAACACGAATGAAGAGATATGTCCAATTGCCTTTTCCAGTTGTCCTAACATTTCTTTCTGCAGCCTTTCACACTGCTGATTACTCCTTCCTTGAAATCCTCTCTGCCATTAACTCCTGCAATACTACTCTACGCGATGCCTCCTGCCTCTCTGACTTGCCTTCCCATGCCCCGTAAATAGTGTCTGTTCCTTTGCTTGCATCTTAAAGCACCATGTGCCCCAAGGTTTGCTCGGCATTCTTCAAGTCTCCCTCTGTTTGCTTCCAGTACAATCTCAAATAAATTTACTTAGAATCTGCCAACTGTCAGTTCATAGCAATAAAAGGACCTGCATCTCTTAACTTAGTTCCCTGTTTCTATCCAGGAGGACAGCATTAAGCTTATAACATTCTTATAGCTTTGGCTATAACTCATTTCTGAGAAGGTCGCATGGGTCATCTTTACCTACCTCACCTCTACAGATCTGACGCTTGGTGCTGCCTCTTCAGCTCTGATCTGAGCTCTGCTCCTTGACTATATTCATGTCTAGGCCTTTGACTGCACTGCTTTCAGCTACTCTGTGTAAACCTTTTAATCTAATTATCAGGAATCTACACGAGTAGTTCCCAAATTTTACTACACATTGGAATCACCTAGGGATCTTTATAAAACATTGACTCCTGAGTGGCCAGCCCAGTGGCGTAGTGTTTAAGTTCGGATGTTTCTATACAGCGGCCCAGGTTTACAGGTTCGGATCCCGGGTGAGGGCCTAGCACTGCTGGTCAAACCATACTGTAGCAGCATTCCGCATAAAATAGAGGAAGATTGGCACAGATGTTAGCTGAGTAACAATCTTCCTCAAGCAAAAAGAGAAAGATTGGCAACAGATGTTAGCTCAGGGCCAATCTTCCTCACACACACAAAAAATATATTGACACCTGGCCCCCCTCCCCCAAGACTTGCTGATTTCATTGGTATGGGCTGGGACTTGGACAGTGGGTGTTTAAAAAGCTCACCACATGATTCTAATGTGCCACAACCTTGGGAAATACCACCCTATATGCTGGCTTTCACACCCAGCTACTCATTGAAATCATTTAGGGAATTTCTTTAAAAAATACATATTTCTGGCTCCTATCTTAAACCTCAGGCATTGGGACACAGGAATCTTTACTTTTTATGTCTCCAGGTGAATAGAATCTTGAGACCCACTGCTTGCCATGTATACAACTTGGAGTGTGCCTTTATGGCTGGATTACCATTGCCTTCATTCCAGTTTTTTGAATGGCACCATGACATAACTTTCGTATATATCTGGAAGAGAGTCTATAGCTTCTCCCCGATCCATGTTCTGTGCTCTAGACTCATGTATATAAGATCCCAAAGACATGTGGCTGTCCTCCCGTGGGCACTTCAAATTCAACATGGTCAACATTGAGCTCATCAATTGTTTTGTTTAGTTTTGTGCTTCTCTTCTCCATCTCATCCAGGTGGACATCACTGTCATCTACACAGGTGGTCCCAAGCCTAGCCACCATCCTTGACTTGTCTTAACCTCACAGCCAACAGTAACCAAGTCTGCTGCTCTAAATTCTATCCTGTTGATTCCATCGTGCACATTATAGCTTTCATTCAGATCCATATTCTCTCTCAACCAGAGTACTTCTCATAACCTAACTCGCCTTCCTGCTGCTAATTTCCTGACCACCAATCTCAGTTTTCTTCCAATTCTTTACTGCTGCTTAAATGAACTTTCTAAAATGCAAATCTGATTTTATCACTACTGTGCTTAAAATCTTTTTAGTGTCTCCACCTGGTCATTAGGACAAAATTCAAACTTTTTAGCATAGGAGGCCCTTCATGAGTTTTGCCTCCAGCCTCATTCCTTGGGGACTAAGTTTCCCTTTCATGTGAGCCACCTAGGACCCCACTCCAGACCTCCTACCTCAGACGCCCTGGAGGAAGAGCCCTAGGTATCTAAAATTCAACAAGCCCTATGTGATTCTGCTGATCACACAAGCTTGAGAAACCCAGCCCTCAGTCACACCCATTGTACTTGTTGCCTTGGAAAGCCAACTTGCATGAGGCTTCTTGAATATACTACACTGGGTCACATCTTCACTGTGTCGTTTGCCTGTGCCCTTCTACCTGGCTCACCTCGATTTATCCCTAAGGTCTCCTCCTGGGGTGGAGTTCCTGACTCCTCAGGTGCCACTCTGCTGTGCTCTTCATTTGTATTTCTATAACAGCTTGGCCCATCCCTATTCCACCATTTACCACCTTGTCATTTTCTTATCTAGCTTCCCCACTGGAATTTTAATTCCTCGATGGTAAACACAGTGTCTTGTTTTTTCCTTTTTATCCCGGGATTCCAGCACAACGTTCAGCATAATGAATGTTTGTCGAATGAATTACTAGAAAATGAAAACGGAGGAGTCCATTGTTAAGTAAACAGGGTTGTCAAAAGCCTAGACGGAATTAACAATACAGACAGCTATCAGAATTTGAATTTAACATTGGAGGTCCTTTACCAATAATTCAAAATACAAATAGATATACACATACAGAATCATGGCATATCAAAGTTTTTAATTGCAAGCACTAGACAATGACTCAGCCTGATTGAAACAGAAAAGAAATTTGTTGAAAGGGTGTTGGGAAGCCCACAGAATTTCCAGGAAGACTAAAATGCCAGGTTTTGAAAATAGGCAGGAACAAAAGAAGGCAAAGCGGCTAGAATCACAGCCAAGGCTGAACAGTGGGGGCTGCAGCTCACCCGCCTGCCTCCACCAGCACAGGGCATCAATTCTGCTGGTGGCACTACTTCTAGTGCCTCTTGCTGTGACTGCTGCCACTGAGATGAATTCTCCACTTTATTTCTTTGCTTCCCTCACTCCAGATTCAGATCTCAGACTGGTTCAAGTGACAGGACGAGCCTAGGTCTGAGTGTGCGTGTGAGAGAGGGATGCTGCAAGACCACGCTTCTGGACTTCGCAGCATCCGTGGCACGTGGAGCAAAGGTTCCTATCTTGGAGAATTCCCCAAAGAAAGGCAGGAGTTCAGATACCTGATAGCCAATTAAAAAAAAATGTTGTTTCTAATTTTATACAGTATAAAATGGTAAAATTAATTAAAATCCTACGGTTCTGTTAAATTAATTTCTGAGTAAAATAACCACAGTTCACTACATACTATGACATCAGACTCAAAGAAGTCTTGAGGCAGCAAAAAGTGCAGCACAGTTTCCTCCAGGACACTTAGAGAATGAATTGGAATCCAGAGGAGGAAGTTAGGTTCCAAATGTTGAGCGTAGAGAGGACGGGGTGGGCTCAAGGTCAGGATGGCCAAGTCAAGAGTTTGTAGCTAGAATTGAAATGAGAGTGTGAAAACAAGCATAGGTTCTGGATAATTGCCTCGTACATTGGGAAGTAGTCAAGGTTAATGACTTCACTTAAAATTTGATTTGTTTTTATTTAAAGAAAAATCTTCTCTGTAAAAAGAGTAGATGCTTTAAAAATTTTCAGCAATATTGAAAAACACAAAGAAGAAAGTTTAAACAATCACTTCAAATCCTGCCCCCAAGAAATAGCCACTAACACTAGGGGAACATCATTCCAACCATCTTTCTACACATGGTAGATGTGCAGAAAATATATGCATGTGTTTACAGAGAAAAGCATCTGGGTGCCACACTGCACCTCTCAAGTGGTTGCCATTCATACAGAATGCATGTGATAAAGATAATGGATTGGATGCATGGATGGATGGATGGACGGACTTTTGTGAAATGGTTTCATTTTTAAAATATAAGTAATAATTTTAATTTTAATTAATAGAGAAAAAGTTAAAGGAATTGGCAGACTTCAGATATGTTTTCTCATCACAAAATACATTATTTCCCCTTAAAAAAAACCTCAAAGGTTAAAAAAGAGTTTGTTAAAAAAAAGAAGAGGTTGAAATTGCTATTTTTTGTTTCAACTAAATGTTTTGGTTTTAGACAGTATCAGTTGATTCTGCTATGAAAGATGAGGACTTTGTCCTCTTATACTTCTTGTCACCTACCGCTCTCAATTTTGCCACGTTGGTGAGTTGTCTTATTTTTACACTGTCAAGATCTATTATCATTATATTCAGTTGGTATTTTTTAGGGCTCTATGTGGAAATGGATTCATTGCTCATCACGTGTTCTTTTGCCACCACTTATCCGTTCCTCAGTTTTTAATCTTGATTCATTTCTTAATCAGTGAGATTTTTGTCATCAAATACATTTTTCTTTACAGGAAAAGCTCAGTGTGTTATCTTCCCTGAGATCTTTCTTGTTCAAGTATGTTTGCATTTTTTTTTCGATGATGCTATGAGACATGCCGTCTTATCCTCGAAAATGGCCAATAAGTGAAGAAACCAGAGTTGGAACTCTCTTGCTCTCATTCCAGAACCCACACTCTTAACCCTAGTGACAGATTCCAGCTGTGACTCCATTAGCTTTGTATCTCTGTTAAGAACATGAATCAGACCACATTCATTTAACTGGATTTTTGTTTGATTGCCCTGGAAGAAGCAAGCTGACCCCAACCTGGAGACAAATTTGGTTTCACTTATCGGCTAATTTACCCGTGTGAGTCATAGCTACTTTCAGTCTCTCAATCAACAACAATTTATTGCATTTGAATAATTGCTGCATTCATAGCTCCACCTAGAGCTAAAAATTATACCTAAAAAAAACTTTGACCATAGATTAGTCTTTTTTTCCTCTTTTAACATGAACAGTACTTTCTAATTTAAGGAAAAAAGATGTGCTATAGATCTGACACTCAATAAAAACATGCTAGTTTCTTGGCTTAGGGCTTCTGTTTCATTTAAAATGAACTCTATTTCTCAATGGCATCTTCCATGTATATTCTTTAGAAATTCTGCCACTATCAAATTTAATTTTTTTAATAAATTCATGCTTTAACTTCATGCTATATTGATGCTATAGTTAACAAGACTATATTATATATTTGAAAATTGCTAAGACAGTGGATCTTAAAAGCTCTCATCACAAGAAAAAATTGTAACCATGCGCGAAGTGATGGATGTTAGCTAAACATTGTGGTAATCATTTTGTAGTATGGACATATATTAAATCACTATGTTGTACACCTTAAACTTATACAATGTACAAAACTGAAAAAAGTAAATTCATTTTTTAAAATAAAAACAAATATCACATATAAGCAGCCCATCGACTCCAAATTATGATCCTTTTTAGGCCCCATGTAGTTCTCTGTCTAAATCCCACTTAGTCGGGCTCTTGACTCAGTGGGCAAATCTGTTAAGAAAATAATGCTCTCAAGGTCCATCCATGTTGTCGCAAATGGCATGATTTCCTTTATTTGTGGCTAAGTAGTATTCCACTGCATGTATATACCACGTTGTCCTTACCCATTCGACCTTGAGGGAATTATTCTATGTGAAATAAGTCAGACAGGGAAAGACAAATCCATATGATTTCACTCATATGTGGAAGATAAACAAACATATAGATAAGGGGAATAGATTGGTGGTTATCAGAGGAGAAGGGTTCGGGGGGAGGGCAAACAAAGTAAAGGGTCTCGTATGTATGGTGATGGACGGAAACTAGACTTTTGGTGTTGAACGCAACGCAGTCTATACGGAAGCTGAAATATAATACGTACACTTGAATGTTACCCAATATTATAAACCAATGTGACCTCAATAAAATAATTTTTAAAAAAATGAAGAACTACAAATTATAAACCTTTATTTTCATTGTTTTTTATTGAAGGACAGTTGACATGCAACATAATAGTTTCAGGTGTACAACATACTGATTCCACATCCGTATACATTATGAAATGATCACCTCAACACCCAATCTGTCACCCACAAAGTTACTGTAATATCATTGACTGTATTTTCTATGCTGTACATTATATCCCTATATACATAATATGTATTTTGTATATGTTACATAATAAAGTGACATTTATTTAACAACCGGTTGTTTGGAGCTCTTAATCCCCTTCACCTATTTTGCCCAGCCCCCAACCCCCTCCCCTCTGGCAAGCACCAGTTTGTTTTCTGTATCTATGAGTCTGTTCCTCTTTTATTTTGTTTGTTCTTTTGTTTTGTTTTTGAGATTTCACATATAAGTGAGATCATATGGTGTTGTCTTTCTCTGTCTAACTTATTTCACTTGGCATAATACCCTCCAGGTCCATTCATGTTGTCCCAAATGGCAAGATTTCATTCTTTTCTATGGCTGAGTAATATTCCATTGTGTATGTGTGTGTGTGTGTATCACATCTTTTTTTATCTATTCATCTATTGATGGATACTTAGGTTGCTTCCATATCTTGGCTATTGTAAAGTTGCAATGAGCATAGGGGTACATATATCTTTTTGAATTAGTGTTTTTATTTTCTTGATAAATATCCAGAAGTGAAATTGCTGGATGGTATGGTAGTTCTATTTTTAATTTCTTTCTTTTTCTTTTTTTGAGGAAGATTAGCCCTGAGCTAACATCTGCTGCCAATCCTCCTCTCTTTACTAAAGAAGACTGGCCCTGAGCTAATATCCATGCCCATCTTCATCTATTTTATATGTGGGAAGCCTACAACAGCATGGTTTGCCAAGCAGTATGTAGGTCCACCCCTGGGATCCGAACCAGCAAACCCCTGGCCGCTGAAGTGGAACATGTGAACTTAACTGCTATGCCACCAGGCTGGCCCCTCTATTTTTAATTTTTTGAGGAACCTCTATACTGTTTTCCACAGTGTCCGCACCAATTTACATTCTCACCAACAGTGCAGGAGGCTTCCTTTTTTCCACATCCCCCGAAACACTTGTTATTTGTCGTCTTTTTGACAATAGCTATTCTGATAGATGTGAAGTGATATTGCATTGTGGTTTGGATTTGCATTTCCTTGATAACTAGTGATGTTGAGCATCTTTTCATGTGTCTGTTGGCCATCTGTATGTCTTCTTTGGAAAAATGTCTATTTGGGTCCTCTGCCCATGTTCTACTTACGTGACACTACGCTTGGGAAAACAATCTTTGGCCTTACTTTCTTTACTTCAGAACTCTTTTCACATTTCTCCACTGTCTCTGGCATTGAATACTGCTGTGGAGAGACTTGTGTTGCCAACGTTTTTCTTTCTTTGTAGGTGATTTGGTTTTTCCCCTTAATATCAGACTATTCATTTTTATACGTTCAAGTTCGACAAGTAAACTAGAAGTTTGCCAGGGCTGAGAATTCCTTATCTAATTATTCTTATCACAATTTGAGGCCCAATTATTGCTCTTATGACTTTGGCAATCCTGAGAAACAGTCTTCCAGCAACTTTGGAGCCCAGGGAGTGTGAACATGTCAAGAAGAATGCCAGATGGTGTCTCTGACTCTGACTTTGTCTTCTAAGTCCATTGCTTTTGGTTTTTGTTCCTTCTCCTGGGCAAGCCAGTCCTGTAGCTCTTCTTGGGTAGACTGAGGTGATTCCATACTCAACAGCTGCTGGAAAGATGGTGATGCAAAGATGTAGAGGAGCAGAAATTACTGTTGGTCTGGAGAAGAGTGCTGTTGGTGGAGAGTTGTAGTGAGTTCTGCACTTAGCAAGTGTAGTGGACCACATGTATTGTCAGAAAGCTGAGTTTTGTAAGATTCCTTCTGCTTGGCCAACGGTCTGTGATTTGCTGTAGATACACAGATAGATATGAATGGAAGGGTGTGAATAGAATTTTCTTTCTAGAATGGGTAGATGAGTGGCTGAGAGCCCAGGGGTAAAATACTTCCGCTTGCAGAGATGATACATGTCATTTTGGTGAGGGCATCTATGTCCACCAAGATGATTTTGTACCTTAAGAAGGAAAAGGGGATCATCCAGTGATAAAATATGTAGTAATGGTATCTCAGAGAGGCCCGGGGATCAGCAGGACTTGAAATAATTATTCTGGACCCTTAGATCTATCTGGCCTGTGTGCATGTGACATAGGTGTTTATATTTTGGATGTTAATATGCCAAAGATAGAGCCACCAGAAATTCCAGAGGACCATTTTAAATGTTTTTAGTGGGCCACAGTGTCTCCACATGCAGAAGCAAAGAATTTGTGGGTGTGCCTCTCATGCCAAGATATATATCTGGTTGTTTTGGTTAAGAAACCTCTCTCTTGTCATTGGACTACACTAGTGGGAGCACTGGGTGCTGACAAAGTTCTGGGCATATAGGATTGGTTGGTTTCCCTTGGATTGCCTTCCTTAACTTCAACTGAGGCTGAAAGACCACAAAGTTTTTATATTGGAGAATGTCTTGCGATGGGCTGGTATCGTGCTTGACAGAGCAGTGTGTCTACATAGTTGTCTGCGCTCCTGTCTCTCATTAGTAACACAGAGAGCAAAGCAGAGCTCCCCTCCTCTGATGCAAGTGGAGTTCTCAAGTTTACCTGTGCTACTCACAGCCTTCAAGTGAGACGTGTTCCTATCCGAGTATCGAGCCTCTTTAATTTAGTGTCCTGCCAAAGTGCCTTTAACTCTCGGTGGTTCTCTTTCTCTCTCTAGGGAGTTAGCCTTGCCTGGAATGAGCTGCCCTGATGAAGAGAAACAGGTCAACTGCATCGGAATCCTCTTTGGGCCTGACTGGCATTCACAAAGATATTAGAAAGTTAATTCAGATCAGAAATATCAAGCTACAAGCCTATAGTGTGAAATCAACCAGCAGGCACGTTTTCTCTGGCCAACATAGTGTGTGCCTGCATACAAAGACTGTGTAGTTGTTAAAATAATTTTTTTTCAATTAGTTGCCTATGTTTCAAAATTAGGAAATGTCACATAAAAAGCCAGACTTTCTTCTTCTTGTAAGGTGAAAGCTAAGACAATCAGACTGAGTGCATATTTCCAATGGGAACAGCAGATCCAGAGCTGCCACCGGAAGCTGAGGAGCAGGTGTCCTTCTGACACAGGCCTGTGCTATTCGGGTTACCAGGTCCCCACCAGTAATTATCCTCCTAACACAGAGGCCAGCTGTCAGTTCTCATTTATTATCAACCTGAACTTTTATTTTTCTTGTGGTAGAGTCAAGAGGAACATGACATATTTCCTATGCTCTACCTCTAACATAGTGGAAACACACAAGATAAACTGAGAGGATGATGGGTTTCTTTCTCTTGGCCAGCTTTACTCATTGATGATACCTGCTGGGAACCTCTGGGCATCTGAGTTTATGACTGCTGCTTTAGATGACAGAAGGGCCAAGGTGGGTCAAGTAGGCCAAGATGAGGATGCAGATAAACATGACGGTGGGTTTATGGAAAAGGGCAGCTCCTTCCATGTGACCAGTCCTTAGCTTTGTCGTGTAGATTTATTGCTTGAGAGTAGGAATGGGACTATTTCGGGGAGAAAAGTCAATGGTAACCAGGAATTATTGGATGTTCTTTATTGTTTGTAGTCACGTATAGCTTCCTGATCTCCCTCCCTAAGTTTTATTGTTACCAAATTATGATGTGATTTATTACAAGTATTCTACTTACTCTCCATGCTGAACTGTGCCCATTAGCAGTGTGTGTCTGAGCCTAACCAAGGACGCTAGGCTAAGCATCCTTGTGAGCCGTGATTCCAAAATCATGAGTTCTATACCAGCCAGCCACTTTGCAACTACACAGCCACGTGGAATATTATCCCTATACAAATACAAGTTGTTAAATCACTTTCTTTGGTCCAGCTTTCAAGTTTCTTATGCTCTTTAAAACCATTTTTAAATTTATCTTGGAATGACTAATACATTCCCTTGGTTCCAATTCAAAAAGTAAAAAGGGTATATAGTGAAACGTCTTCCTCCCATGCCTGTCTCCCAATTACCCACTGCTCTTGATTGAAGGTAAATATGTTACTAGTTTCCAATATATTACTCCAGAAATTATTTATGCCAATGTTTCTCAAAGTGTGATCCGTGGACCCCTGGGCGTCCCCAAGATGCTTTGAGGTGGTCTATTGAGATCAAAGCTATTTTCACAACGATGATGGGACATCATTTGCCATTCTCACTGTTGGCGTTTGCACTGGTGATGCAAAAGCAATGGAGGATGAACCACTGGCATCTTCACATCAACCAAGACAGTGGCACTAAACTGTACTAGGAGTCCTTGTATTCTTCTCTGCCACTCACGCACAGATAAAAACATTCAAATTTCACTTAAGAATGTCCTTGATGCAGCAGGAAAAGCTAAACATTTTATTCAATCTTGATTCCTGAGTACCTTTTTAATATTCTGTCTGACGCAAAGACAAGTACATATAAAGCACTTTTGCTGCATACCAAAGTACCAGGTTGTCTCACGGAAATGCACTTGTGTGCTTGTTTGAGTTGCAAATCCAGCTAGCTACATTTTTCATGGAACTCCATTTTTACTTGAAAGAATCACAGACGAACTATGGTTATTCATATGAATGTTTGGCAAATGTTTTCTTCAAAATGAACAAAATGTGCCTGTTACTTCAAGAAAAACAAATGACAATATGATCTGCAAATTATAAAATTTGAGCTTTCGAGTAAAAAATTAGAATTTTGGGAAACTTGTATTTACCACTGTGAGCTCAATAGCTTCCCAATATCTAAAACTATTTCTGAGGAAATTGGTGGTGACACAGTACATGTAATTTTCTGATATTGTAAAATGAGATGTGTTAACGTTTAGAAGATCTGTATAACTCAGTGGACCAATATTCCCAAACAACCAATGAATGATCTTAAAAAATCAAGCATAGGTAAAAGAACCATTTAAAGTGGAAGGCAGAACAATGGCTTTTAATGTGACAGGCTAGGAATAGCTCTTTGATAGAGTTTCAGATACTGCATTACAATTAACCTTTAAGAAACTACCAGTTGTTGAGTTTTGGTGTAATATCAAAGGAGAATAGCTTGGAGCACAATGATCTGAAAAAACTTTTAAAATACTTCTCTGTTTTCCAACCTCTCATCTCACCTTCAAATTTTCTTCTCATTCTTCAACCAGAACAACATATCACAATAGATTGAATGCAGTAGCAGGCGTGAGAATCCAGACGTCTTCTAGTAAGTCAGACACTCAAGAGATTTGGGAAAATATGCCACCCAACTTTTTCTTTTGGAAAACCTAGTCATTTTTCATAAAAATATGTTATTTATGTTAACATGTAATGGGTTTATCATTGCTGTGTCCTCACGTGACAGAAGGGGCAAGGGAGATCTCCAGAGTCTCTTTCATAAGGGCACTAATCTCATTTATGAGGGCTCCATTCTTAGAACCTAATCATCTCCCAAAGGTCTCACCTCCTAATGCCATCATACTGGGGGTTAGGTTTCAACATATAAACTTTGGAGGAACACAAACATTCAGTCTACAGCAGCATATATTAAGTAATATGTATATATATATTCTTTCTGTAGTCTCCTTTGCTTCTTTTTTTTTTTGCTGGGAAAGATTTGCGCTGAGCTAACATCTGTTGCCAATCTTCATCTCTTTTTTTCCTCCCCAAAGCCCCAGTACATAGTTGTATGTACTAGATGTAAGTCCTTCTAGTTCTTCTATGTGAGCCACTGCCACAGCTTGGCTACTGACCGATGAGTGGTGTGGTTCCCACCCGGGAACCGAACCCAGGCCACCAAAGTGGAGCATATCAAACATTAACCACTAGGCCATCAGGGCTGGCTCTGTAGTTTCCTTTTCTTATACAAAACATCCTACACCTTGCTTTCTTAACAGCATGTCTTCAGAATTATTCCATATTAGGACTTACAGATTTTCCTTTTTCTTTTTATGGCCACATATTATCTCCTTGGAAGAATTTGCCATAATTTTTAAAAATAGTCCCATGTTGATGAATTTTTTAAAGTTCTTTTGTTCCTCTGGACAAAGCTGCAGTGACTACCCTTGTCCCTATATCATATCACACAGAAGTAGAAATGCTGGTCAAAGATTTAAGTGCATTTGTAATTTTGATATATATTGCCACACTTATAAGCTCATGCAAATAGACTACATCCATGTTAAGTGTAAGTTGTGGTCAGGTGAATATAGCAGAGTCGAATGGAATGTACTTATACACGTACAAGAGCAATTTACATGTTTGGAAGCAAAAATTGGTTTTAAAAAATAAAAGTTTAGAAAGCTGTAAAGTCCATTATAATATATAGAATATATTGTTGATTGTCCACAAATGTTCTTTATCATAAATGTAATTTGGGAGAAGTCATAAGTTTTTGGCGTTTGTTTGGTATACAGTTGAAACGATCCGGCAACTTTTCCTGGAGGCCCAGAGGCTGCTGGCACTGCCTGCACCAGTGAGCACAAGGTCCCAGCATTTGTAATTCTAAGTTCACGGCGGCCAGTGGAGGAGCTGCTGCTTGTCATTACAGAGGCGAGATTGCAGAGCTGGTGGAGAGGGATTCCAGGCCAAGACTGTTGTAGATAAGCAAGATAAGTTCTGGAGTTTTCGCTTAGAAGCTGCAGGTAAGTGCTTGTAGCTCACAGATAGGGGCTGGTAAGTGACACTGAAGTATTTTTGTGTGTGGGGATGGATTTTTTTAAATCTTAACATTTTCGAATAATTAAAAGAAATAAAAGTCCTCAGTTACCTTCTCCCTACTCCCAGACAGCAATCACAATGCGGGGGTGGAGGGGTGGGGGTGGGGAGCTTATTGATCTTCTGCTCATTACAGGGTGTCCCATACCTCCCATTCTATCTTCACATATCAACTTAAATGCCATGTCCTCCAGAAAACCTCATGTTTCCTTTAAACTCAACAAAATTATTTTCCTTCCTGTTTCCATTTAACTTTGTACTTTCCCTACCATAGCATATATTATGATATGTCATAATTACTTATTTATTGACAATATCTCTACATTCTACATCCTAAGGAGAGTGGTGATATGTTTTTTACTCAATGCTTTATTCCCAGAAGCTAGTAGAGTGCCTGGCATACCATAGGTACTCAAGAAATATTTGTTGAATTAATGAATAAATAGAAGGACAAATTTAGCTGGAATACATGCTCCGGGTATCTGGAAATTTTAATTTAAAAGTCCCACATCTCCCAGCGACTACCTTAAACAGCACTATCTTCACAGCATTTGATTTACTATTTCAGATAAAATTTCTGGCAATACAAATACACACAGTGTTTCTGGTGTGGGTATACTCTGGTTTGATATGGTGTAGAATCCTATTTTCTCTTCTGTCTTCTCTATCTTTCCTAGAGATATGATTGCTATTTGCCCTATTGGCCATCGATGGCAGCTTGGGCCTGAAAGAAAAGAAATGGGTTCTCCTAGGAGCATGAATAACATAAAAAAAGTCACAGTCAACAAACTGGTATAATCTACACATAATGGACCAGGGAAAACAGGCTTGGGATGTTACTATTCAGCATGAGGTTATTTTGCTATACTTTGAACCAAAATTGATTTATTTTCCATGGTTTCTAAACTGTTCTTAGATCAACCAAAGAAAACAGAATCTCAAGATGTGAGATAACCTATCATCGTCTTTTAAGTCTGAATAAGCTTCCTGTGTGTCCACTTGCACTGAGCAAGGATCAAGTGAGGAGGAACTCAGGAGAGGGTAGAGCTCCGGGCAGAGCCCCATGCTCCCAGCCACCTCTTCACTTTCCGTGAGGCAAATCGTATTCATTTCCTTTGAGAAGACTTCTCTCATCCTCTCACTCCAGTCAGAATTCGTTATTCCCTCTTCTGGGCATCCCTTTACTCCTTTCCCACTTATGTTCATACCCTTTTGATTGATCTGGTGTCTTCTGATAGAAAATGGGTTTCTTCGGGGTCCACAATGGGTTTCTCAAGCCATCTGGCACAGTGACTCACATATGCCAATGCTCCATAGACGTTTGTCCAATGCCTCAGTATCTCTGTAGTGACTTGCCCCTGTTGTCTATACAGACACATGATGTAGAGAACTAGGGTATTCAGAGCAGGTGGAAAGAGGAAGCTAGACAAACTCTTAAAAATATAGAAAAGTTTCAGCTACTGCAAGAAGATTTAGATGAAGAAGATAAAAATCATTTCAAGAATATCATGACTTAGCTTAAGCACTAGCAATCGTCTTGTTCAAACCTCAGCATTGACATTTAGAAGTCTGTAATCTTGAGCAGATGAGTTAATCTCTCTGAACCTTAGTTTATTCATCTGCAAAATGGGGGTAATAAGAGTAGCTACCTGTGAGAGGCAGAATTATAAGATGACCCCTGAGATGCCCTCCAACTGGTGTATACTCTCCATATAATTGCCTCTTCTTGACCATGGGAGGGACCTGCAACAGGCTTTTACTCCAGTGATTAGATTATGTTATGTGACAAAAGTGAAGGGATTTTTCAGATGTAATTAAGATTCCAAATCATTTGACTTTGAGTTAATCAAAAAGGGAGAACATCCTGGGCCAGCCGAGCCTGACCTGACCAGGTGAGCCCTTTAAAGGAGGGTCCAGAGTTTCTCTGGAGGGAGACATTGGAAGTGAAAGAGATTTTCCCGCTTGGTTTGAAGACGCAAACCGCCATGTTTGTGCGAGGCCCAGGGATAGGGCCATGTGGCAAGAACTGCAGGGGCCTCTAGGAGCTGACAACAGGTCAGCCCCACCAGCCAGCCAGCAAGAAAAAGGGACTTAAATCCTACAACCACAAGAAGCAGAAGCCTGCCAACAACCACGTGAGCCTGGAAGAGGGCTCCAACCTCAGAAGAGACCTCAGCCCTGGCCAATGCCTTGTCTACACCTTGAAACCCTGAGCAGAGGACCCAGTTTAGCTAGGCCTGGAGCCCAACCCATAGAAATTGTGAAATAATAAATTAGTGTCATCTTCAGCAGCTACATTTAGGGTAATTTGTTATACAGCAATAGAAAAGGAATATACTACCTTATCAGGAAGATTTTTAGGTTACAAGTAACTGATTCTGGCTGAAGTTAGATTTAAAAAAAAAAAGGCAGAATTTAATGGAACAAAATCTGGCATATCAAAGAATTGAAGGAAACACTAAATGATCAGGCCTTGTGGGGGACAACCCAGGCTACTCTGAGGATACCATTCAGGAATTTGGGGCACGCACTTTGAAATAGCCTAGCTACAGCCACCGTACCCTTGTCGCTTGGCCCACGAATCAGACACTCCTGACAGAGTCTAATTGGCCTCTTTCCCTCATATACCCATTCCTTGACGTCAGGAGGCTTTAGAATGAGAGGGCCCCCAAGACCACGTGGAATGAGGCTGGGAGCTCCCTAAAGGAAAAGTATGTTGCTATTAACGAAAGAAGAGGAGAGGAATTGGGGGCAGTCACAAACCAAAGAAACCCACCTTGCTACCTCCTAGGGTTGTCAAGAAGACATGAGATGGGGGCTGCCCCGTGGCCGGGTGGTTAAGTTCGCGGGCTCCACTTCAGTGACCCAGAATTTTGTCGGTTCGAATCCTGGACGTGGATGTTGCACCGCTCATCAAGCCATGCTGAGGCGGCATCCCACATGCCACAACTAGAAGGATCCACAACTAAAAATACACAACTATGTACCAGGGGGCTTTGGGGAGAAAAAGGAAAAATAAAACCTTTAGAAAAAAAAAGAAGACATGAGATAAAACAAAGTGCTTAGCACAGCTCTCGGCACACAGCAATCACTTGGCAAATTTTAACCGTAATTATTAAGCACCAGGGGGCCGAAACCTCATCTAGACAGTAAAATAGAGAACTAACATAAAGAACTCTGCTCCTGAAGATGAAAATAGAAATCCCATGTTGATGAGGGGAAAATGTTCCTAGCACTCAAGAAGATAAGCTTAAGTGACTGTTGCTACCTAGATGATGTATAATTAAAGGGTTATCAAAGGATAGAAAGTTATAGATTCTTAAGTGCTATCTGTGCTGACTATTGCCATGTACTCAAAACCAAACCAACTACAAGACAGAGTCCTCCAAACTCCTCTGGGTCAGAGAAGGGAGCCAGTTGATGGTGCTACACCTCTTCTCATGAAACTCTTAACGGTTGGCTCACCTCTCTGATTGTAAATATGCAGGACAGTGTCTAAGCCCATCCATCCATGTTTAAACTCTAGCTTTAAATTTGAAATTTTAGAAAATTAATTCAGGTATGAGATGATAGCCTCACATACTGAGGATCAAAGATAGAATCCATAAAGGCTGTGAGTACCTGGTACCGAGTGATGTCCTTGTGTTTTTGAGGTGGGGCTTTCCTTTGATCTTCCTATTGGAGAATGCTATTGGTCAGTACACTCGTTTTGAGGAATGCCTGTCTGTCCATCAGGTGGTGTCATTTTTGGCCCGGAATATCCCTGATGGCTGAATTTAACTTCTACTCCATTCTGTTCTACTTTACAATATTTATTGAGCTCTCATTATGTGCAATGAACTGTATTAAGTGCTTTGATAGATGAAAAAATGAATAGATACACAGAGCTCCTGACCTTAGGGTATTTTATTATCACCAAAGAGAGACAAGCATTTAGAAGGACCAGACACAATGTAGAGCAGGATGTGACAAGCGCTAAAACAGACACAGAGACAGAAGAGAGCTTTAAATTTCCAGTGGAATTATCTGGAGTTTTTCATGGTAGAGAGAAAATTTGAGCCCTTCTCAATTATACGCCTCTTTGGGACAGGCAACACTTTATCTATTTACTTTTTGTATTCCCAGTGCCTAGCACAGTCCCTGGGACTTCATACATGTAACTAAAGATGAGTTAGAAAAAATTTTAAATTGTGGTAAAATATACATAACATAAAATTGGCCATTTTAACCATTTTTAAGTGTACAGTACAGTGGCATTAAGTACGTTCACATTGTTGCAAAACCATCACCACCATCCATTTCGAGAACTTTTTTCATCTTGCAAAATTGAAATTCTGTAACCATTAAACAATAACTCCTCATTTCTCCCTACCCTTAGCCCCTGCCAACCATCATTCTACCTTTTCTTTCTGTGAATTTGACTACTCTAACTACCTCATATACGGGAATCCTACAATATTTGTCCTTTTGTGACTGGCTTATTTCACTTAGCATAATGTCTACAAGGTTCATCCATGTTGCAGCATGCGTCAGAATTTCCTTCCTTTTCTTAAGGCTGAATAATATTCCACTGTTATGTATATACCACATTTTGTTTATCCATTCATCTGTTGATAGACATTTGTCCTGTTTCCACCTTTCGGCTAGTGTGAATATGGAGCTATAAACATGGGTGTACAAATATCTGTTCAAGTGAGTTAGAAGTTTTGATAGGTCAAGTGGGGGTGGAGAGAGGGCATTTCAAGCTTAGGAAATAGGATAAATAAAAGCAAGGACGGGTGAGAAGGCACCGAGCTTGCTTGGTACGGCTTCCTCATGGATTTGTGGGCTGTCCTGGCTGCAGATAGAAATGTTCATCTGTCCCAGTGCTTGAAGGGCACTAAGTACCATCCCAAGGAGATAAACTTTTCTAAAGTTACGAGGAACCACTTAGTGATTTGGAGCAGAGGAGTAACATTACCAACTCTAGACTCGAGGAGGATAATTGAAGGGGCAAAGATGCCATTAGAAATGTGGGGTCATAATCCTGGCAGGAGACAAAGTAGGGCAGTGGCAGAGGAAAGAGTGAAAGAGGGGAGGGAGCAGAGAGAGACATTAGAGAGGAACAATCAATAGGATCTGTCCACCAACTGGCTGTGGTGGCAGGAAGATGAAGTTGTAGTTAAATCAGTGACTGAGAGCACGGTGACATTCTAAACAGAGATGGAGAATGCAGAAGGAAGAAGAAGCAGGCAAAAACAACGGCTACCGTTTATTAAACTCTTATATGTTAGGTACCCTACACGCATTATCTCATTTAGCCTTGATTACGGCCCAGTGAAGTAGGAATTATTGTACATGGGAGGAAACTCACTTTAGGTAGATTAGGTTACTAATATCTAGGTAAGTGGTGGAACTGGGGCTCCAATCCAGGTCTAACTCCAAAGTTCAAGTGTTTTTTTTGCCAAATCACCACACTATTCCATTGTCTTCAAACACATAGAATATCCATATGGATTCATCTCTCAAGAAATCGGAAATGCAGGTCTAAAACTCTGCAGAATGCTCATGGACAAAAATATAGTTGAGGAGTTCTTTACACACATGAGTTCAAATGATGCTGAGTGAGTACTTGAGTTCACTCAGGAGAGAATGTAAAGATGGAAGAGAAGGTCAGAACTTAATTCCAGAAGTATTCATATTTATTAGGTGGGAGGAGAAAGAGGGACTGAGTGGGAGGGACAGGAGAACCACCAGAACAGTGAATTGACAAAGAGGTTGCATGAGAAGAGAGTTTCAAAGAAGGGATTAATCAACACTGTCAAATACTTCTAGAATCTTAAATAGGAAGAGGACTGTGGCCATGATTTGACTTCTAGGAAGTCATCAGAGAAGAAAGCACATTCAGTGATGTCCACGGATTGAAGAAAGACCAGGATGTAGGGAAATGAGGACATGAGCATAAACTACTGTTGGCCCTCCAAATCAGTGGGTTCCGCACCCTCGGATTCAACCAACCTCAGATAGAAAGGCCTAGGATGGTTGCAGTTCTACTGAATATGTACAGACTTTTTTTTTCTTGTCATTGTTCCCTAAGCAACACAGTATGACAACTATTTACATAGCGTTTACACTGAATTAGATGTTAATCTAAGGATGATTTAAAGTATATGGGAGAATGTGTGTAAGTTATATGCATAGCGTTTACACTGAATTAGATGTTAATCTAAGGATGATTTAAAGTATATGGGAGAATGTGTGTAAGTTATATGCAAATACTATGCCTTTTTATAGAAGGGACTTGAGCATCCGCAGATTTTGGTATTCGAGGGGTCCTGGAACTAGTCTCACGAGGATACTGAGGGACGACTGCACTTGTTCAAGAAGTTTGGCAGCAAAGGAAAGGAGGAATTATGGGACAGTTTTTGAAGGAATGTAGAACTGACGAAAGGTTTTCTTTTTTAGGACTGGGAAGATATGAGCAGGTTTTTTGGCTGTGAAAAAAACAGTGGAGGATAATGAACTGTAAATATCGGGAGAACGATGAGAATTCATGGAGCAATAGAGAGAGGGTGGGATCGAGAGCACATATTTAGAGGACAGCCTGGAGAAGCAGGGATATTTGCCCCTGGAGACAGGAGAGGAAAAGAGAGATGTGGAAGTTGAAAAGGACGAGTTGAAGGAGCTCGCGCTAGGATAGGGGAAACCTGGAGTGGACTTGGGCCTTGAGATGAATAAACAACTGCCACAGAAGAGGGAATCAACTAGAGTTAAATGGAGAGATTATCCAGGTTTATTGGGGGCTCCTCTGAGTTAGGACTGTTTTAATCTGTAGAGAAGCCAATCACTGGAATAGTGACCAATTCTCAATATCTCTTTTTGGTCCAATACATTTTCAGGCCTTCCTGAAACTCCACAGAGACACCTGACTGGACTTGGTATTTCCCAAATCTCCTTAGCCCTTTTATAGACCCTTCAGCTAGATTACTCTTAACTGATTCCATTGATGGTGTACTGATTTTTACCCATTTCATTCTTCACTGTCTACCAATTCTAAGGGCATACACATAGAAACCCCCAACATACTGACATGAGGAAAGAACTACTTTCTCAAAGAGGTTTTCATAGAAAAAGATTGAGAAATTACTGAGATATGGTGCAATGTTTTCATACTGAATTTCAACATTTTAATCTTTGAAGACTTCAAATCCATTGAGAAACCTTGGTTTAAAAACCTTTCCATTGATTCTAGTTTCCGAAATAGAACCAAGTGAAAAGCTTAGCTAGAATAATTTAAAGTAACAGATTGTCTTCTTCTCGAACACTGACATTCCATTCGGCATTCTACATGAACAAAGTAATGTTCCAGATTGTTTTTTAATATACAGTTACGCTCACTGTATTTATGTGACGAATTCAATTCCAGATATAGGTATTAATGATTGGAACCCAGCCTCAGTTACCTCCCTTATGAAAGATAACGTAGGAATGTTATAACAAATATTTAGTTAAAAAACTGAAAAGGGCTTTGAAAATGTAAAAGTGTAATATAAATGCTAAATAAAGATAATATATTCTGAACAGCAGGCTCCTTTGAAACAGGGCCTATGAATTCCATTAACACTCTCTGTTTACACGCTTTTAGGAACTTTTAGGAAGATGTTGCCCATGAACACGGCTACGACATGACACCTGTGGCCTAGTAACCAGCTGAGAAAGGGGCGCGTAAAACAGCGGATATAATAATTCACTGAATAATTTCTCCTTAAGTCATTCGATAAATATTTATTGCTTACTTAACTGTGTGCAGGTACAATTCTGGGTGTTAGGAATACTGCAGAGAGGAAAACAGGCGAAAGTCAGCCTGTTTCACAAGCTTACATTTATTGACGACTAACCACGCATGCACCAAGGATTAGCCGTGCGTTGATCCATTAAAATCTCCTAACAATTCCGTGAGCTAGGTGCTGTGAACACCCCCATTTTAGAGATACAGAAACCGAGGTAAGAGAGGTTCAGCAACTCGCCCTAGACCCACGTCAGCAAGTGGCGCAGCTGGGATTCGATCCTGCCATCTGGGCTGCATGTTCCACGAATGAGTACAAAGTGAATGGGCACGGACTGACTTAGCTGACCTTCTAACTTGGCCCCCTTTAATTTTGTAAGGCTGAAAAGAACAAGTTCATACACGTTGCTGTTGCTTGGGGTCTTTTGTTTATCTACTCAATTCAAAAACCAACTCAATTTTCCATAACGGATGGGGAGTGATGGAGGTACTACGGAAGGCAGAAATTCTAGCTAGACAGGTAGGTTTCATGCTGACCACAGAGCGGTCAGGCCTCTCCAAGACTATTTGGGACTCGGAGGTCATGTAGAGCCCAGAGCAGCTCTGGCACCTGTATTTTTATCTTTATCTGGCCAGCTAACTTCTGCTTTGCTCTACCTTATGGTTTCTACTTATGCATAGCTTCCAATGCCTACAAGCCAATGAACCCACACTTTACCTTTTTCTCTCTGTGAATCATTTAGTTTTGGTAATGCCTATCAACCAACTTTATCTCCAGTATTTCCAGTTCCTATGGCCAAGCGTGAGAATATGGGTGGGTCATTTCATCCTTTTTATTCGTATGGCGAAGCACTCCCTGCTGACTCATAGGCCCCCCTCTGCTACCGATTCAGTCCTTGGATTGAAGACCCACTTCTGGAGCAATCAACTGTGGCCAGGCAGCCAGGTCAAATGGAAAGAGCAGTCTAGAATAGGCTCTAAGGGTATCAGGGGCTATTGTTCCAGACATGTTCTAAAGTCTGGCTTGTCCCCTCTAACATTGTTTAGTTATAAAGCTTCTGGATTTAGGCTTTAAATGAGTAAGTGTGTTATGGGAAATTACAAATTGTCTTTTTTGTTTTAATTTAGAAGCCAGTTTACAGGTCCATATTACTCCACTCTTTTGAATATGTGTGTCATAGTTCTATCTTTACCTCTGCATCTAAACAAAATAATAAATACTCACATCTATCCGGAAGTTCCTTATATATTAATTTCCTTACAATGTTCAGATGTGATACACATTGTAGTCTTTTCCTTACCTGATGAGAAATATCCCCTTTTCCTTTCACCCTTAGCATTTCAATTACATTTCATTATCACAAGCTCTGTGCTAAGAATGCATGCAGATCACAAGAGAGATAACCAGGATTCAAATTAGAGTACCTACATGAACATTTCAGCATTATCTAGAACACTAATAAGAAAAGCAAACTCAGCTCTGACAAATATCAATAATAAGAATCTTGGCCAAATCAATGTTAATGTCATTTTTATACTTGGAAAAACATGGAGCACACGATTATGTAGGCTAAAAGAAATCAATAACTTGACTCATACTTAAAAGTAAGATAATACATTAAAAGGATGATTTCAAGTATTGTTCATTTAGAAAATTTCTATGGAAAGATTCAATTTTATCCTCAAGACTTGTGACCAATAGAACACGTTGCAACATGGCGGACTGGGGTTAGGGAAGCAGTTTGTGGCTATGAAATAGATCAGAACTAACTAGCCATTAGGGAATGCAACTCCTGACCTTCATCTCATTAGTATCAGGCCCAAACGAGCTGAGTGAGCTGTAAACTGATAACGCTGATACCTAGAAGATGGGTGGATTTTCACTCTTTACTTAAAATTCCTTTCTTGGTTCCAAATTATTTGCCCTAAAATGTAAAATGTGACAGTGCTTGTGTTATCTGGGAAGGATGGGGAGAGACACGGCTTTTAAAGAGACCTCAGGCATCAGTTCTTCTGGTTTTTTTTGTCTAACTAGTGAGAGAATTGAAACCCTGAAATGTGAGGTGACCTGCCTAATGGTTTCCAGTGAGTGGTTGCAGAACTGGATTAGAACACAAATCTCTTGGACTTCACTCCTGGGCACTTTCAATTTCTGAGGGGCTGGCTAGTGGAGGAGGCTGTCCTTGAATCATTCCAGGACAGGAGGAGTGTGTCCTATCAATGCAGAACAAGCTTAGTGTGAGGAAAAGGGAGTTCAGGTTTCTAAACTGAAGTTCACACAGACTGGAGGCTACAGGATGAAGTACAGTGAGAGAGGTTTTCTCATCGCCTTCATCTGGGAGGTGATGAGAAGCCTCAAAAGGCCTCTGAGGAGTGAGTACAGTGATTTGTTTAAAACATTTTCCATGTAAAATGACTTTAGCTTCAGAATATTTAGGAATGGAGTAACCGGAAGTCATTTCGGGAGGAACAAGTTTGGGTGTAAATAAACAAATACGAAGAAAAGTAAAGGAGTGAGGGGCTGGCCCCGTGGCCGAGTGGTTAAGTTCGCGCGCTCCGCTGCAGGCGGCCCAGTGTTTCGTTAGTTCGAATCCTGGGCGCAGACATGGCACTGCTCATCAGACCACGCTGAGGCAGCGTCCCACATGCCACAACTAGAAGAACCCACAACGAAGAATACACAACTATGTACCGGGGGGCTTTCGGGAGAAAAAGGAAAAAATAAAATCTTTAAAAAAAAAAAAAAAGTAAAGGAGTGAGCTAATACATTAGTTTGGGCTATCAGGGAAATTACAGACCTGGCCTGAAGGACGGATTTGGTACGTAGGTGTCATAGGGTAGACAGGGTGGGATGAGGTGTCATAGGGTAGACAGGGTGGGATGGGGAGTGGGAAGTGGTGGAGAATGACAGATTAAGTGAAGCTGGAAAGAAGGGATTCATCCTGAATAATTAACCAGTGACTGCATGGTGGAAGGGTGAAGGAATAGCAAGGAAGCTTCTAGTATATTACTATTTAGGGAACAGATGGAGAAAGGTCCTGTAAATAATACCAGTTTATATGAAGAATAACACAGTGTTCTGTAGATTCCTAATGCTGCATTCTGCCTCTGTCTCAGGTGGTGGCACCAAAGGATTCTTTGTAGAAAAATTTGGTAGCAGCCTTTAGTCATTAATTTTAAACATGAGTACCTTCAAAACATTTCCTACTCTGAATCACATTTTGGGGACAACTGAGGTGAAATCTTTGAGGTTTCACTGATGATCTATGGCAAAGAACAATATACTGTAGAGAGCCTCAACTCATCCTTATTTTTGTAAGTAAACCTCAGTAAGTGACAGGTCCTGGGCAAACCTTGCTCTCCAAACCCTTGACCTCTACTAAGGCTTTCTCTGATTGGATCAGCTTCCCAGAAGAAAGGTGGAACCTGGATGCTTGTCCTTCAAGAATCAGCTTAGCTATGACTTTTTCTGGAAAGCCTTTCCATATTGCCACAGATGCTCCTCAATTGTACTTGCTCTGCACCCCCAACTACAACAGTTACCATACTGTAATACAACACCCAGGTCTCTCTCTTGCCAGACTGAACTCTTCATGGCCTAGTTTTTACCTTCTGTTATTCCCCAGCACCTTGCAGAGCACTGAGCACAAGGTAGGCCGTTAATACAAGTTTACAGGCTGTTGAACCAACATGTCTGAAAATATATGTGAAATAGACATACCATCCAGAAATTATCTAGAGAGAATAAATCTAATGGATTTTTAAAAAGAAGAATCTAAAGTGAATTGTAGTTGCCTTTGGGGTAAGGTCTTAGTTTGGTACATAGTTCATAGCCCTTCTTTCCTTCTCCTCCTGTAGTCTGCCTTTGGCCATTTCACTGCTTATTATTCAAGGCCTAGGGAGAAAAGGAGAGAAGCTGAAATTCAGATCAGTTAATTAGGCTGTTTGGGAGCAGCGCTGAAAAAGGTTGGATGTGGTAGGTGAAAGCAATAGTTAACTGGTGGTCTGAGATCTATAGCTCTCAGGAACCCAGCCTTCCCCACTTCACACCCCTAAACCAATGGCTTCCCAACATATGAAGCATATTTTTAAGCTCATTTCAGCCTCATAGGGTTTGTTTCTTTGTTCTGGAGTACATATCAAACCATATGTCCCGATTTTGGGTTTGGAAAATTTGGTCCCTGTACTAACCGAAGTAGTGGGGCGGGAGGGCCTTCTTCTCTAGAGTAATTTCATGGTCCTAAGGAAAGAATTTAACAGTTTATTTTCTGAAATTGGTTCAAGGAACATTCCTTAAGTGAAAAAATTCAATCAAGAATAACATTACTTACATTTTGGAGGAGGATTTTTAATACAGAACTTCCATCTGTGATATATTTAAATTCTAGGCCTCAGGCAGCAATTTTGGTAAAGGGCCTCCGTTAGCCTTTATTCGATGCAAAATAAATAGTCCATTCTGAGGGGTGAGGCCTTTCTCTCACCTCGCCACCCCTGCAAAAGCGAACACTGGCTTCCGCCACTCCTGAAACCATACCTGCTACTTTTTTCGCCCCCCCCCCGCCCCCCCCGCACAGCAAACTCTGTTATTGACATTAAAATCTTTGTCACAACTTCAGTTACTTGAATTATTTTGTAAGAACCTGTGTCTAGCAGAAAAAGTGGACGGTGAGCTACCCAAAAGGAAAGCCTGCAGTCAATAAGCGGAAAGCTGTCAATACCGAAATACAATACTCTTGATCTCGTTTTGACGCCTTAACAAAGACAGGTTTTGCGATTTAGGACCGCTCAGCCATCTTGCCGGAACACATTAAAAGGTCAGTCCTCGACCTGCTTACTGCTAGGTACTTCAGCACTGATTTCTAAGTTGCTGCACGAATCCCAACATCTTTCACGACAGAGGCCTACCGCGTTTCAGCTGTCAATAAAGACCCACACTCGAGAAACGGAGAGAACGCGCAAGTTTTACACGCACACTTTATTAGGCATCCTTCCAATCCTAAAAGCGGGGCAGGTTCCACTACGTAAAAGCTGAAAACTTTATTTCTCATTTTTCATGACCTGTAGCACGCGTGGAGCCTCTGGGTAAGTGCTTGTCTAAGACGAAGGCCCGCTCTTTAATGGCTGAATGCATACATTGAACAGGACATGGTGGATTAGCTGCTCTGAGAATTGCCTTTAAAAAAAAGTAAAGTGAAAAATAGACAAAGAAATCTATAACCTTAGCCGTCTTTCATATTTGTTTTGCCTGTTCTGGAACCAGCCCTGAGCCGCGGACAAGGATACTGAAAAGATGCACCTGAAACAGTATCTGCGGGCGGGCTGCATTGGCCGAGCGGCGTTCTTGCTGCTTCCCAGCGGCGAAGGCAGCGGCAGCCACAGGGAAGCCGGCGCGAGCCTCCCCGGCAGCGGCGGCGGCGGCGGCGGCACCGGCACCAGCGCAGTTTCCCCTCTCCCCAGCCCTGACTCTACGCGCACATGCGCACTGCGCCCGCAGCCCTGGACCATTTGTCAGGACTACTCGTGAGACGGAGAAAAAAAAAAAGAGAAAATTTGGGGGTAAGAAGCGGTTGATCGGATCTAATCTCTAATTAATCTGAAGATCTGCCCGTGCCAAAGCCATTCATTGATTTTTCTGGGTGAGGATGAAAGTTAAGAGACCTACGGAGAGAAGGAAGCGCACCCTCGTCTTGTGAAACAGATCAGGGGAGGGGAAAGGACAGAAGGGGTTTCTCCCCCACTTCTCTGCGCCTCTGGGAAAGAGGAGAAAACTTAATCCCGGGGAAAAAAAGTGGGCAAGTGACTCGGAAAGGGCTGGAGGGGGAGTCTCCGGGCATCTCACTCTGAAGTAGTGAGTGCGAGTGTGAAAGAGGAACAAAAGAGAGAGAAAAGAGAAAGGAAAAAATGGGGGGAGGAGAGACTTGTATTTTTTTCTTTGCGCGCACACGGGGAAGGGTGTGGGGGGCCGTGCGGAAGGGAGCCGGGGCGAGGCGGCCGCGTCGGGCTCTCGCCGGCGCGCAGGCGGCGGGATGCGTGTGGGCCCCCTCCCCCGCGCCCCCCGAGCTTGTCACTTGGGTCGCTTTCATGACACCGGGCGCGGGGCGGGGGAGCGCGGCGGCGGCGCCGGGGTGCGTGCCCGAGTGGGCGCCGCGGAGCCGCAGCCCGGGCGGCGAGCGCGGCCGCCGAGGCTGGGGGCGCCGGCGGGGGGCGCGGGGGCGGCCGGGGCCGCGGATCGGTGCGGCGGGAGGCGCGAGCCCCGCGCGCCGCCCCTGCGGCCCCCTCCGCCCGTGTGGCCTTTGTGCCGGGCGCGCACCGGAGAGCGAGCGAGCGAGCGGGCGAGCGCGAGAAGTACAAGTACGGGAGACCGAGGCAGTGGGAAAAGAGGCCGGGCCACTTTCTGCCCGCTCGGGCTGCGGAGAATGGACTGGTTGAATGTGCAGGCGCGTCTGCCCGGCGTGTGCTGTGTGTGTGCGCGGCGGAAAGGCCTCCCCGACTCCCGCCGCGCACACGCACACTCACACGCACGCACACACTCGCGGACCCGCGGCGGGGCTCGGCGGCCGAGAGTTTGCGTTCGCTTCCTCGCCGCCTCCCCCTTCCCGACCGACTGTGTGAGAATTTCATATAGATCGGCTCCAATTTCCGCCATTTTGGGAAAGTTGCACAAAAATAAACCCTCCGGTTTATTTCTGCCCGAGGCAGGAAAGTGCTTCGGGAAGCGAGGCGGCGCGGGCCCGCGGCGGCCGTCCGCGCGGGGGAGGGCGCGGGCCGCGGGCCGGGGCCGGGAGCCCGCGCCGTCGCGGCGGTCGCCCCGCGCCCTGCGGTGCCGCGCCGGCCCGGTGCGGGCGCGGGCGTGTGTCGGGCGGCGGCGGCGGCGGCCGAGGCGGCGGGCGGGGAGGGAGGCGCGGGGCTGCCGTGCCTGCAACTTGTTTACGCCGCCCTCATATCGGGAGGCGGCGAGGGTCCGAGGCGGGGCCGCGCCCGCCTCGCGCCGCGTGCGTGTGCCATTCCGGAATAATGGGTTTTGCACACTCGCGTCCTGGGCCCGGCGGGCCGTCCTCGCGCCGCGGCGGCCGGGCGGGGGGAAGTAGAGGCCGGCGGGGGTGGGGATCGGGAAGCGCAGGAGCCGGGGCATCCGCCGCGCGCCCCGCGAGCTGCTGGGGGGGGGGAGAGGGAGGCAAACTTGTGAGCCCGGGAGGAGGGGTCGGGGGGGGGCGCGGGGGTACAGGCGGGGGCAGGGCGCAACTTTTGGGCCAGTGGTAAAACTTTAATTACCTTTAAAGCAAAAAGGCCCCAGGATCTCCCCCCCCCACCCCTTTCTGGTCGAAGCACGGCCCACAGCGCGACCGTGAGAGAAAGTTTAAAAGCGGGCGGTTTCCTCCTCGCCTCCCCGCGGAGGGGTGGGGGGATCTGTTTGTCCGTCTGCGCTCGGAGAGAGGTGGGGGTCACGAGCCGCCCTCCGGGGTCGCGAAGCCCGGGGCTCTTACCCCACCCTTCCACGGGGAGACGAAGGTAAACGTCGCTTCGGTTTCCCTCCCTCCCCCCCCCCCCGCTTCCTTTTCCTCCCCCTCCCCGCCGATTTTTTGAGGGGACCCAAAAAACGGAGTCTCTTTCCTTATGCAACTTCCTCGGGCGCTGTGAACGCGGCCCTGCCCCCTCCCTGCATCCCTCGGCCCGCTCCCTTCCCACCCCGGGGCCACCAGAAAAATGCATTCGAGCTCATTCAAAGTGCACGGGAACAAAAATAGATTTTTAATTGTTCTAAGTTAAGGGAAACTGAGATGAGAAATAAGAATTTGGGTGGGGGGGGGGAGCGGCTGGGGCGAGTGCGTCGAATTTTAATTTTGATTTTCCTAGAGCGGTGCTGGTGGTATCTTTATTGGTTTGGGGAGCCCGAGAGTCTCTGTACTGGCTACCTCGGTCGCGTGGATTTTTGCGCAAGTTTTTAGAAAAACACTGACTCGAGTAGAGCATTTCTCCGGAAAGTTTCAAGTGCAGCAAAATAGCGAACGTGCAAAACTGGCCAAGGGGAGACCTCTAGTGGTTAAACGCATCTTTAAGTTCGGAAGGCCGAGAGCAAAGTTTGGCCTTTACTTGTAGCTACGTAGTCGCTTCAGACGTGGAAGTAATTAGACGACCTGTGCCGGCAGCGAGATATGGTGTGAAAGGATGCTGATCAGAAATATACAAGGTTTAGTAAATCGGAGAGCAGATGAGTTTTGAGGACCCGGACCCTGTAACTTCCATCTCTCATTTATTATATGGGAAAAAAACACTTGGCTTTTATTCTGGGATTTGAGAATGTCACTCCAGGGATTAGAAACAATTGTTCGTTTTTACATTTATTGCTTTCTATACCTTTGATCAACTTTTAATCAGGAGTCACAGCGGATAATTTCATTTTGAATGTTAATAAAAACACAAAGTGCAATATGTGTTTAAAACTTTGAAAGAGATGAAAAAGACCTTTGGTTGAAATTTGCCTTTTATATGAGCGGGTCGTTATATTCTCTAATAAATATAACTTAAGGCTAGTATTTAGTTTCTTAACTGTAGAGTTACATTCAGTCGTAAAATAGTCTCTTAGTTGTAACAATGTAATTTTGTTTCACTGGGAAAAACATTATTTCTGAATACTTTGTATAATTTGTGATTTAAACGCTTAAATATATGGACAAAAGCTGCTTACATAATAGCTATTCTTTTGCCAGTGTGTGTTCTGTAAACTTTAAAGATAAAAGCAATGAGAGTTGAATCCAGTGATCCCTGTCCCTTTAACCTGCTAGTCATACAATGGGAGAGACTTTACTGGGAGAATTTGGGATGGGGGATGATATGAATGATAAAATCCATTTCCCCTCATCTGGAACTAGTTTGTTTTATTTTAATCACTAAGTGGTATTGTGTGAAATTATGCAATGTCAGTGATTCAAAATTTAAACTTATTAATTGTGGATTGTGGGTTTGAAGTCGTCTTTTTTCTGACAATGCTTTGATTTTACTTTTTCTCTCTTTGAATTAGTGCTAGACCTTTGGGAGAAGTCTTGAGGGTAGACGGCAATCCTAAAGACCACCACATAGTTCCTTCTTCACCGCTCCTAGGTAAGATTTGCTTGGTGAAACAAATTGCCTGATGTACTTGCCAGTGTTAAATGCTGAATTTGGGGATCAGGAAGGAGAGTGTGGGACAAAGTGGGCAGAAAAACATCATTGTGTGGGGGCTGCTTGGAAGGCATCCAGGTCTTGACACTAAGTGTGATTGAATGAGAAAAAAGCATTAGGAAAAGTTACAGCCTTGTCCTGGATGATCTTTGGACTGGCTCTTTTACTAGATTCTTAATTCACATTTCAATTGCACCTGTTTTCTACTGAAAGGAAATAGTTTTATTGTTTGGAATTGAAAAAATGGGAAAACTAGAACGAAGCAATTGTAAATTAATATAATTATATAAGTACACAGTGTTATGGAAGATCGTGATATGGAACTTTGGTAAAATTTTGTAGGTGAAATTTACTGAGAGCTTTGGGGTATTTAAATAACTTAACTCCTGTGGCTTAGATCCCACATGGGCTGACTTGTGCCAAATATCATGTCATAGGGTTATAGCAAATTTCCCATGTGTTAGCATAGACTTGTCGACTTTGACCATAATTCCACAAGAACTTCAGCTGTTGTCCAGTAAGATCCTTTTGGTGAATTTGGAGGGTGCTAACTTTTCTCCAGTAATCCAGGGCCTCCTTTCAGGGCAAAGATCGTTCTCAGGCAAAGGGAGCAGCCCTCTCCTGGTACAGCATCAAAGCACATTTGTGCTGCTCTTGTGCTTTCTACTATTTATACCTTTTTTCTTTTATTTTTTTCTCCCCCTTTAATCTTTCTCTCTCCTTTTCATGTTTCTTCTCTGTCTTGAGTGTTAAAGGAGTCGCTAGTTCTTGTTTGGCAAAACCAAAGAAAACAAAGTAAGTTAATCTTACCTTTTATGAACAGGACTAATAATCCTCATTGGGCCACCTTATAACCAGAGTAGGTGTGGTCTGTATGTCAACACTGTATAATTGCTAATATGAAAATGACTGTTAACAGGAGTTTATTGTTATTTTCTGCTTGTGGATGGTCTCGAATAGTGTAATAAGCAAAGTAAATAGATGTGGTCCATGTGGATGGTGCAGCAGAGACAATGGGGCAAGAACAACTCCAAGATCATGCCAATGGAAGTAAGGTTCAAGCAGAGTAAAATGCGTTTCCTAGGATGGTGCGTTTCATGTTTCGAGGTGCTGAGTGGAAGACAGTGGTTATTTGTCTTCATCTGGGGAGTCATGTGGCTGTGGCTAGCGTGCTAGGGTGGGAGTCAGAAGATGGTTGAGCCGCTAAAGGTATCACCTTGTGTAAGTCACTTTTCCTCTTTCTGCCTAGACTTCCCCATCTAGAAACTGAAAGCAACAGTGCTTGCCTTGCTTCTTTTGTTGAAAAGATCAAGTAAAATCAGGTTTTGAGAGCTATGAAGAGTGAATTCAGGTGTTTGGCTGTCACGTTACCATTTTACCTTGGGCGGGCTTTGTGAAGGGCAGGACGTAGGTTGTCTAGGGCAGAACAGAGTGATTTAATTCCTGGCTAAAATTATTAGATTGGTTTCTGGTGTATATATTATATGGACTTGTCATAATACTTGCAGGGGATATTTCTTTTCTTGAGGAAAAAAGCAGTTTATCTTTTACAGTATTGGCTCCCTGAGGGGAGGGACCATGTTTGAACATGGTGCTGAATCCAAACTAAAATTTATTCATCCCAAACTAGTCATTTCATAGGAGTAAGTGAAATAAATACTTCAAATTTAAAATGATGCCTGATTGTGGAAACGGTAAGGCGGTGAAAGGAGAGGGGTTGGTGTGAGGGGAATTCGTGTGCTGTAATTAATGCTTTAGTTGTGTGAGTCTGCTGGGAAATGAGGATGAGAAAATAGGTAACTGGAGTGGTAAAGATTTAAACTCCAGGGGCCAGAAAATGGGTCCTGCACACAACTGTGGATTTAGGGAAAAGTCCATGGGTTTTCTAGATTCCTTTGCTACTTTATTCTAATTACAGCCAATTATATATTATCTAGATAGAGAAAAAAATACTGTCATTGTTTTCAATTTGATGATACTGAACTTGACAAACCCTGGCAAGTTTTAGTTCATCTCTCTTTTCCTATAAATTATCCAATCAATGTTCTAAGAATCCAAAAACCCAATAGTGGAGGAGAGAAGAAATATATGTCTGTTTAATTAGTCCCTAAGTAACTGAGGGCTGGTTCTTGAGTAATTCCACTTGTATGTTTGGCAGTGTCTTTCTAAGAAATATATATTTCAACTAAGGCTGTTTATAGTAGATACAGTTAGGATGAGACATTTATAAGAGACGTTACTTATGTGGTGTGGGACAAGGGTACCCTTCGGGTCCCAAGGATGGGTAACCTGAGTGATCCCTCTAGCAATGTTTCTACTAGTTACTTAACCAATTTTTTTTTATTTTTTGTTTTTTTGTTTTTTGCTAAGGAAGAGTAGCCCTGGGCTAACATCTGTGCCGGTCTTCCTCTATTTTGTATGTGGCTTGCTGCCACAGCATGAGTGGTGTGGTTCTGTGCCCAGGATCTGAACCTGTGAACCCAGGCCTTCTAAGTGGAGTGTGCCAAACTTAGCCAGCAGGGCACAGGGCTGGCCCCACTCGGCCAGTTTTTCATTGAGATCTTACAGTGCTGAACACTGAAAGACTAGGTCTTTGCTCTTGAGGAGTTCCCTAGACTCTTACCCCAGGGGTAAGCACAACTCTGCTAATAAGAGTATCACAGTTCTCTTTATGCCAGTGGGAAAGAATGAGGCTCCAGCACTCTTGGGAGCCAGTGAGCCAGCAAACATGGATTCCTAGGTTAACAGGTGCAGGACCATGACATATAATTGTGTACATAGAGTGCCAAATATTACATCCCCTTTTTAATGCTTAGCTTTCAGAAATGAATAAGAAGCTCTTTACCCACTGTCAAGGAATGCCTGAATTGTATTTCTACCAAAGGTGATGGATTTGGGCTGATTCTCCCTTCCTTTGGCTAATGTGTTCACAAAGGTGACTTTCTGGCAAAGGTCTGTTCTACCACTTGCTACTCTCTTGCTACTCTCTGCCTACTTGCTGCTACCGGAGGACTCTTTCCTCACCACGATTTGAGGGATATTGTATTTAAAGAGAACAATTTATTTGAGAGACACTGTGTTTAGAGGACTATTTATACGTGTATAGTTAGATAGGATGTCTTGAAGTTCAGAACATCTGTGGAAAATATATTTTTTAAGGAGCTTCATTATCCAATGGGAATATTCTTGGGTTATCTCTTTACTCTCTTAAGCTAAACTATTGCAGGACATGTGTGGATACGAGTCAGTAGTAGCAGATTATGAACTAGTTTGTGCTGATTGCAGCAGCTATGCAGCAGGTGGCTGAAAGCAAAAGACCAGGAAAGGGTACCCTTGAAATATCACTAAGTTTGATTTACAACGTCAAATTGGGAAAGATCTTTAAGAAATCCCCATTTAGGAGACAGGATGGTTTGAGGAAAGAACAAGGGCTTTTGAGAAGAACTTCATTAAGTTGGGTGATCTTGGATGAGGGAACTTCTTCTGATGAGCCTTTCTTTCTTTCTCAGAAGTGGACTTAGAATTAATAACTTGGGTGGTGATTGGAAGAATTACATGTGATTATTGTAATTGTTAAGTGCCTTCTGTATTAGTCTTTTTGTAAGTCAGTGTTTGTGTCAGCCAACAAATATTTGTTGAGCATCTGTTTTGTGTAAGTCTCTGTTGGGGAGTGCTTCACGTAATCAACACTTAGAACCGAATGAATGAATATGTTGGGGTTACAAACAAATGAAGAGCCATCCTTGGCCTCAGCGTGTTTATAATCTAGTTGAGGAGATAATGAATGCACACAGTGGTAATTAACAAACAAAGTCATGGTTCAATGGTAGCCAATGGTAGAGAGAAATGCAGTAGGTGCTATGGTGGGACAGCCGTGGTACTTTTGTTCCAAACATAGGGACCTGAGAGGTAGGGTGTCCTCTGCAAAACACTGTGCAGTGTTGATAGATCAGGTGTCATTGTACATTGAGTGCCTTGTGAATGTCAAGCATTAGGCTAGGTACTTTATATTCATACATTCGGTCATTCATTCATCCAGCAAATACTCACTGCTGTCTCATGCCCAGGTGCTGTTCTCGTCACTTAGTGTTATCGCTAATATTTTCACTGACCTTGAACATTTGGTATTGTTATTTCTTTTAGAGCAAATCGCTGCTCAGAGATACTTAGTAACTTGTTTGAGTTCAAATCATGCAGTTGGAAGGGGTGGGACCGGGGAGAATGATACTGGTTTATGATTGTTTTGTCATGTCTTTAGGTTTCTGCTTTTCCAAATAGTAGTTCCTGGGATATTTCTAAGAAAACATATTCCCAGAGGAATGTATTTGCTCTTACACTTTGGTTGACTAAGATGAGCAATGGTGAACAGGCATTAGAAAAAATGATGGGAAGAAAACTCTCTTCACTTTCACCGTTTTTCCCCCTATTTTTAAATCAAGAATTGGGAAAAGACTTGGGGCCAGCCCAGGGTGTAGTAGTCAAGTTTGCACGTTCCACTTTGATGGCCCGGGGTTCACCAGTTTGGATCCCGGGTGGGGACCTACGCACTGCTGGTCAAGCTATGCTGTGGCAGGCGTCCCACATATAAAGTAGAGGAAGAGGGGCACGGATGTTAGCTCAGGGCCAGTCTTCCTCAGCAAAAGGAAGAGGATTGGTGGCAGATGTTAGCTCAGGGCTAATCTTCCTCAAAAAAAAGAATTGGGAAAAAACTAATTATTGAGTAATACTGAAAAGAACACCTTGGTCTAGCTCGTGGCCTCGAAAGGGTCACAAACTGTTCACAAAACATTACTCAGATTAGGTGTGGGAATTACTGGGCTTATTTATAAAAAGGTTTCATTTGTTCTTTGTAGGAAGAGACCTAATGAGGCAGTAGGATTAGTTATCAAAAAATGTAAATCAATCAGTCAATATAAAGGAAAAGGATGGGACCTAAATTTACTGAAATGAACTGAGAATACAATGGAATTTACTCAGAAGCCAGGATTATAAAAGGAAAGAAGAAAATTTAAATGAGGGCTAGAGATAATGGTGGAGAGAAGCTGGGGGCAGAGGGAATAGGAAATGCTAGGCCTGAAATCAAAAATGAGGACAGGGAATGTGACCAGGAGTATACTGAGTAACAGTGCTGTAATTACTGATGTTCTGCTCTTTAACCAGAGGACCGTGCCCACGTTTACAAAATGAAGTGAAGAGCTCTTTTGGTTCATTGGGTGGTGCTGTGTCGCCATGGGAGTTATATAACATCCCTGTTCTACGAGGTATGGTCCATCAAGAGAGCTTTAGTCTGACTTAGACGGATGCCGTTGCATGCATTGATTATGGGGTAATGGACTGTGTCTCCTTTCTTGAGGCTCTATTATCCAGTAAATTTTTTGAAGCACCTGCTGTGTGCCAGGCCTTTTCAAGATTGGACAATAGCTTTATGTTATGTGTAATTTTATGGAATTAAACTGGTTCTGTTACTAGAACGCTTTGAGTAGGCTTGCTCAGGCACCAAAATCAGCTGTTTATTTTTCCCCATCTGTTACACTGATTGAACCCTGAACTGGGAATTGAAATTCCGGAGTGGTCAATCTGGTCTGGTTGTTAAATGATCTAAATAATTCACCCTTTTGGTTTGTGGTCTTATTTGGTGGATTTGAGGCCTGGCTATTCGATCTCTTGATAAGAAGGTTAACTACAAATGGTTATCAAGATAAGCTCATAGAATTCTGTGAGAGAAATATAATCTGGTCAAATCTAATTTATTACATGCCAAAGAGAAATCAAGTGTAAATCTTTTAATTTTAGTTCTATGTTTTATAAAAACATGAAGCTGAATTTTAAAAATAGTGCTGTTAGCGTTTTGTGAAACAATTATGAAGGGAAATATGAAAACAGAACATGATACTACTTTTAGTTTTTCTTTTTTAATGTAAGTGCATGCATATTTTGCATAAGCATAGCAATATCTGTGTCAGGCAGGTTCCTGTTCTTTTTATGCCCTTTGAATCCCTCTGATGGGTGTGCAGTTTCTATTATTACCCTCCTCGTGTAGTGTGTTGATGATACGATAGCCCTTTTAAGGATGTTTCTGCCTTAAATTGACATAGCTTACAGTCTGTATATTGAAAGTGAACTTCAAATAAAAAGCGTTTGATGAGAGTATATTAACTATGCCATAGGCCTGCTCACGTCAGGTTGCAATTTCATTTTCTATGTACATTTTTTTTCTTGAAAGGCATTTTTCGTTTTCTGTTCCTCCTTTAGAGGAAGTAAGTAGGTTAGGCCACAGAATCTCAAATAATTCATCCTTCTTACTGTAACAAACGGAAGGGCAGGAAGTGGAGATTTTGAAGAGGTTGCCATTCGTGACTACCCCTTTGCATATAATCTCCATGGAGAAGATGTAGCAAATTAGATAAACCATTGCTACTTTATATTGGGTGGTTCTCCTTAAAGTGTGGCCAGTAGATACAAGGGGAGTGTGTTTAAGAAAATATCAGTAAGAAGGAACCATCCTGATGACCGATTTCATATTTAAAGAAAGCAGAGCTTAGTTACCATTCAGGCGTCTTCTGTATAAGGATAGATGTGGACAGAAGACCTAGATTTTCAAGGATTTGCTCTTGAGAATCTTGATGCTACTGAGATTTACGTTCTCACATTGAAATAATCTCACGTTTTGCCTGCCTAAAATCTACGAATTTGGGCCCTTGGGGCAAAATTTCACATCTCTCCATAGCAGATCAGAGTTCTTCTCAGGCAGGGTGAGTAGACTATCAAAGCTGGTATCTGTCAGGCTTGATTTGAAAGGAAAATTTTTCTTTGTAACAATTATGTGTTTGTTGAGAGATGCTTCAAGTGTGAGTTCAGGTTTTTCTCTTGTCCTTATTGAATAAGCCTGTTTAAGAGGTTTGAATTTAACTTCTTTTGATGTGTTCTCCACTGACGCTTAAATGAGGAGAGTTTCTTGGAGCGGTAATGTTATGCTTCTGCCAAAGAGGTAAATAAATACTTAGCAGCTTAGTTGTTAGTTAGAATTTTCACTGGAGAATATGATATAGATGGACAAATGAAGATCTTCTTCTCATTTCCCCTCTGCCCAAACCCCGCCCACAGTTAGTCTGTTGCATTTTCCCCTTGTCTTTGATTCATTCATTTGATAAATTTTGTTGATACCTACCATGGATATTCACAAGAGATAAAGAAATGAATAGAGCAAGTCCCTTTCCTTCAAAGCTTTCTCTAAGTGGATGATCATGCTACAATGTAATAAATGTGTTTATTTAATACAATGTATTAAATTGAGGTATAGATCCTGTCTTCTCAGCCCGTCGTCTTCTCCTGGCATCTCACATACTATACTCTAGTTCTCATACAGAGAAAGACTCTCAGCGTAGTCCTCCTCGTCCCCTTTGGGGAGGATCCATAGCTTTCGTCTCTCTCTCTCTGCTGGCCTCTTGCTGCAGTCTCTCACTGTGCTTTCTGTTCGCCTCTGTGCCAGCTTTCTTGAACACAGGTCCTGGAACCACAGTTGGTATGTGAGGAAGCTTTTATGCCTCCTCAGCAGGAAGGTCACCAATGACCCAGTCTTGGGTTGTTATTCAGAGATTATGTCCTTCTTACTTTTTTGGTTGTTAAAATGTTCCTTTCTTTATAAGAGCTTGGCAAAACGAATGGTTGTTGACTTTGCCTCAGTTTCAATTCATTTTGAAATTTTCCTTGTCCATGAAGTCCTGGAGTCTTACCACGTTCTTAACACCCCGCTTTTCCCTTGCTTCACCTCTGGACTCCTGAGGCATCAGATAGGCTTCATGGCCTTTGCACGGTTATCATTCCTCTGCGCGGGTTGTGCTTCAGACATCTGGTGAACCGCTGCTTGGAGGGAATGCGGACACCGGAGAGTAGCTCGTTTTCTTTTCTTGAGAATAGCTGTAGCTGTTGTGTACCGAGTGTCCATTATGTGCAAAACACTTTAGCATGCATCATTAAAATTTTTTTTACTTCTCTATGAAGTAGATGTTCCAGTTCCAGTTTACAGATGAAGGAGCCTAAGGCTTGAGAGCCTGTGCTTTTCACCACTACACTGGATCAGCTTCTGTGTCGACTAAAATATAACGTGTTGTGCCCTGTGGTAGCGTCTGAGGGGCACTGTCTTGGGAGGTAAAAGTCTGTTTCTTGGCTGAGTGACCTCATTTTTCTCATCTGTAAGATGTTATCAGTCTTAAGAGGTAGTTGTGAGGGTCAAATAGGCTGGTATTGGTGAGGTCCTTTAAAATGACAAAGCCTGGGAGAAACCTGCTCCCGTGTGCCTGTATCCCTTTGATGTGTGTTAGACTTGTTACTTTTGTCTGATTACCCCTTTGTGGCCTTGTGTTTGTGGGTATGTGAATTCTCCCCTTATAGGCTGTGTATGTCTGGCGTCATGAAGGTACAAAGGAGGCCACCAGAAAGTAAATCAGAAAACTGTAGACAGGTCTTAGGAGGCAGGGCCCTGTCTTCTCAGGATCACTTTCTCCCCATGGACTTAAAGGAGTACTGTCCAGAGGGCATTCCCCAGGATTAGGCCTACAAATCTCAACAGTTGGATGTGGGCTGGGGACCAGGCCAGAAGGTAGCATCCCTGTAGGTGACTGGAACCTGGAGATGAAGAGATTCTGTCTTGTAAAACACTACCTATTTTCATGTTATTTCTGAATTTATTTTCCAGAGCATAGCATTTCCAAAAAGGGGGGGAGGGGGGTTCCGTAGACCTCGATGTACTGTGATGATAGAGTCATGAGGCCAAGTGACTGTGGGCCGCTTTGGCCCGGGCAGCATTTGGCACATGGCCGCACCGCTGCTGATGTGCATGGTCCGTCTCCCAAAGACCCCGCGGCTATTACCCATCCTTTCACCACAGAAGTTTTTGCCATGGGACATGAATAAATGTTCTCCTAAAAGTTGTGTTTTTAGAGGCAGACTTTGGGAATTGTTGCCCTAGTCTTTCCTCTAGTCTTGTTTAGATGTCTTAGCCTGACCTACGATGTGTGATCGGACCAGGGTGGTGGCAAAGAGAACCTGGCCTTCAGGCCCACCTCCCTCCCCATATGGTAAACGCTTCTCCATGACTTCAAAGGTAGTATTGTTCTATTAAGAAAACTAGCAGTGTTTTCTGGAGCCGTGTGAATATGAAATATCATTATTAACAATAAAACATCTACTTTTTTTCTTTTTAAAGATTGGCACCTGAGCTAACAACAGTTGCCAATCTTTTTTTTCTTTTTCCTGCTTTTTCTCCCCCAAATCCTCCCAGTACATAGTGGTATATTTTTTAGTTGTGGGTCCTTCTAGTTGTGGCATGTGGGACGCCGCCTCACCGTGGCCTGACAAGCGGTGCCATGTCCGCGTTCAGGATCTGAGCCAGCGAAACCCCGGGCCGCCGAAGCAGAGCGCGGGAACTTAACCACCCAGCCACGGGGCCGGCCCCTAAAACATCTACTTTTATATAGTGATCTTGACATCTAGTGATAGAGATTTGAATACAAGTGGCCTACCACAAAAAAGGCTATTGAAATGAAATTAAATGAGAGGGGAAAAAAAGACATGTAATTTTTTTAAGGTCACTGAGCAGCTCCCATGAACTCGAATAACTGTTAAACTAGATAATTATAATAAAAAGTTAACATTTTGTTGACTCTTGCTATGTGATAGGTGCTGTGCTAGGGTACTACCTGGCTTATCCCAAAGAATCCTCACCATTGCCCAATGGGGACAGGCTCTGTTAGTCTCCACACTTTACAGACGGGAAAATGAGACTTCAAGAGATTAATTGGTCCAGGGTCACAGAGTAGGTAATTGTCAAACTTTGGAAAGTGAATTGAAGAGGAGGAAAGGAAGGAATTGATTTAGGAGAAGGTGAGAGATGGCGAGTTTTGAGGACGGTCCATGAAATATTTGATTTGCGCCTATGAAAGGATGACAAGGAGCAGGGTGGGTTGGGGTGGGGAGGCTCAAAGCAGTTTTATATGCCAATTAATGAGGTGTTTAGCAGAAGGGAGAGGCCTTTTAGATGATATTACCGAATAATGACATTTAGGACTTCTTGTGCGTCACAATGTGCCAGATACAGCATTTGGAAAGTACACGGAAAGCCGACTTCAGTTGTTGGTATTAAAGTGGGCATCACAGCCACAAGGCATTGGATTCCCACAGTGGAGGCTGCCTTCTCATTGCTGTATATCTCAGTGCTGTCTGTCTTCTACATGCTTATCATTTTTGTTTGGTTCATGATAATGATTTCAGGGTTAACATTCCTGATGCACTCTTTACAAAAGATATGTTGCCCTCTTGGCTGAAACTGGTAAGTTTAGTCTGTGGACACTTGGTACTGATATCTCAGACTTGTCATCTGAATGATGAAATTTTAGTCTGATTCGCAGGTGCTGCTTTTGAGGTGAGGTCTGTCCCCGTTTTATAACCACTCCCAACTCAGCTGTATCATCTATGTACCTTATTTTTGAAAAATGCATCTGTTAACCATAAAGCTATAAAATTCAACTCTAAAAAAAATGCAACTGAAAAATTACTAAAACTATTTAACAGGACTTAGTGAACATTGTTACCATTCTTTTAAATATCATAATTGAAAACAATGGTTTGAGCAGGAATGGCCAGGCTACAGTTAGTACCCTTTCTTAGTAATCTTTATTTCTCACCTTATCTGCAGATGCAGACTTTTGGGTTATAGGCAAGGCTCACCCTTTCACTTTATGTTTGAGCATCCTGGATTGGGTTGCTTATCTTTCAGGGGCCTGCTATCTTCTCCTCTTCTCAGCCCCAGGTAGGCTCTTCACCTTGAATGTGCTCTAGGATCTCTGCACCGGGGGAGTCCATGCCCCTCACTCTGAGCCACTGTTTTATCCGCTTGTGGCAGATATGAGAAAAGGAATTGTAGGAAGGGCATGCAAACTCTGTTACCTCTAGTCAAAATAAGATATGGTAGAATCTTGACATTTGTGAGGGATGTTTCCCAAGACCATCGCCAGTTCACAGCTTGCAAAAATCATTGTAGCACATAATTCCTTCCTTCAAATTACTGAAGTATAACTGAAAAATGTAAATGATCTCTCTAGACCTAAACTACTTATCTTACTTGATGAGCAATTTTTGTACTGTCTGGAGCACTTATTGAAACAAATTCACACGTCTTTTCTACTTATTTCCTTTTGGAGCACTTGGTCGTTTTGTTCACACAATGTGTCTGAGTCATCATTGCATTTGACATTTCAGTCTTTAATTTATCTGCAACTTCTATTTTGTGGCCAGGACCGATCAGTTTCATAACCATTTCCACATTCCCCTCATTCTGTCATCGACACTAGAATCAAGTAGCAGTTAATTTTGTTTGTTTCATTTTTTAACAAGAAACAGAGTTTTTATCACCTTATTTCCGGTGGCCATAGCATGAAGACTAAACATTCTGACTAAGAGCATACCTGGACCTTGACCGGTCCTGGTGACTTGCTGTTGCCCCTCAGCTTTATGGCGTGTGTGAATCAGAATCATCTCTGCAAGATGACAGATTACCAAGTGTCGTGGGAGCTTCAGATGTCACTCAAGTATGGTAGAAACCATGAATTGTCTGCGAATGCCAAGGATCTACTGT
Organism: Equus asinus; assembly: GCF_041296235.1. Lineage (NCBI taxonomy): Eukaryota > Metazoa > Chordata > Mammalia > Perissodactyla > Equidae > Equus > Equus asinus. The sequence goes on from NC_091813.1 coordinate 62,364,646, forward strand.
ATATTTTTGGTACCTGGCTTGTGGAGAAGTGGACCCTACCCTTCCTTTCCTCGTTGACTTGTGGAGCTGATACATTTGCATATATAGTTACATACCTACTAGTTAAATTGCCCAAGAGCTTTGGGTAAGTTGATTTCCCTTAATGTCTTCTAGGCTATAGCTTCAGTTGTTGGCATCAATAACAGACTAAGTATTTTCATGGGAAGATATCCCTTTCATAACATAACTATTGTAAATAAACATGAAATAGGATTTTAAAATATATTTTTTATTAATCTTTTTCTTTAAAAAAATTTTTTTTTAAACATTCAGCAGGTACAAAGAGTGAACAGAGAGAAGTTTCCTTCCCATGACTGTCTTTCTGCAAACCATTACCCGTTCCTGGAGCAGCCAGGGTTACCAGTTTAGGACGGTCCTTGCAGAGATGGTCTATGCACATACAAGCAATACACATATATGCCCACTTTTGTTTTACACAAATAGTAGCATATAGTTTCTATATCTTGTGTAAAATTAGTAGTATTAATGGTATCTTGGAGCTCTTTCTGTATCGGAATGTTGAGAGCTTCCTCATCATCTTTTCACAATGGCATTATGTACCATTGTATGGATGTACTGCAGTGGCCATAATTGATGGAGGTTTGAGTTGTTTCCAATTTTTTGATATTACGAATAGAGACATAGTCAGTGAATACCCTTTCACGTTTTTCCTTTTATACATATGTGCAAGTATCTATAGAATACATTTCTAGAGGTAGAATTGCTGAGTTGGAGGATATGTTCTTGAGAATTGATCAACAACAAAAGAGGTCATTTTGATTTCTGATGCCACCATCAATGTATGAGAAGGCCTGCTTCCCCATATTCTCATAACATAGGATTTTGGAATGTAAAATATTAACTAATTTCATCGTCCCCTAGTGTTTTGAGATTACTAGTGGTCTTGGTAGGTTGGGGCTTCCAGGGGTTTATTTACATGAGAGATTGAGGAAGTTCATCGTTAGATACACTATCCCAAGGGAGAGTCGAGTTGCACAGCTTTTGTTTGGAGACAAGCAGTGATGCAGGAGAGAGATGCAGGAGGTAATTCTGAGGGCAGTGTTATATGTCATTTAGTCTGTCCTCCAGCCCTTTTGGAAGCTGAGGGCAAGAAGATCATAATAAAAATTAGTAAAAGCTAAAGTAAGCTGTTTCATAGAAGAGGAACTTTGGGAGTGTAATATGTTTACATGGGTACCAGCAGTAATGGGCTCTGCCTTCAGTAGAGTCAGCTCCTTGATGAGGCATCCATAATGGGCATTGGTAGGAGCACACTGGATGTCAGTGCCCTTGATTTTAGCCAGTGTCAGCCGTGACATGTCTGTTAGTGGGAATCAAAAGCTGCGTTGGTACATTTGCTGGACATCTGAACACCAAAGCCATCCCTTTTGACATCAGCAGTGCCTGGAAACCCTTAGAACTTAGAAGTGATTACGAGGAAAATGGTGGATCTGTCTGATAGCACAGAGGGCCCATCATGGTGCACTTTTAAGATATTTCCTTAGGAAATCTCAGTACCCTTCACGAGAGATTTTGGGTGAGATTTTCTGCAGAATGAGAAATACTGTTTCTAACTTGTATTCTGAGTGACTATTACCTACCTGCTTTTTATGGCCCATGGAATACAGGTTATACGTGGGATTATGGAATAGTGCCAGGTGATAATTAAAGAAAACATAAAACAGGGCGTTTCTAAGTACTAAAAAAAACTTTGCTTAACTCTTAGAAACATGATTTGTTGAATTGACATCTTGACAATTACCAACACGTTGTCAGTCATATTTTACCACTTCACCCCTTGATTAATTTATAGCAAGTTCCTCATTACATCATTTCCTCGGTCAATTTCAGTTTGTATCTCCAAAATACAATAAAGAACTCTCCTTTTAAAAATACATACTGGGACCGGGGCTGGCCCCGTGGCCGAGTGGTTAAGTTCGTGCTCTCCGTTGCAGGCGGCCCAGTGTTTCGTCAGTTCGAATCCTGGGCGCGGACATGGCACTGCTCATCGGACCACGCTGAGGCAGCGTCCCGCATACCACAACTAGAAGGACCCACAACTAAGAATATACAACTATGTACCGGGGGGCTTTGGGGAGAAAAAGGAAAAAATAAAATCTTAAAAAAAAAAAAAATACATACTGGGACTGGCCCAGTAGCACAGCAATTAAGTTTGCACGTTATGCTTTGGTGGCCCAGTGTGGGCCGGTTCGGATCCTGGGTGCGGACATGGCACTGCTCATCAAGCCATGCTGTGGCAGGCGTCCACATATAAAGTAGAGTAAGATGGGCACGGATGTTAGCTCAGGGCCAGTCTTCCTCAGCAAAAAGAGGAGGATTGGTGGCAGATGTTAGCTCAGGTCTAATCTTTCCCCCAAAAAGAAAAAGAAAATACATACCAATATCATCTCTTTAAAAAAAGCAACAGTATTTCTCTAATATCATCAAATATCCAGTTGGCATTCATGCTTCTTTTCCTGTCTAATCTTCTTTTTTTTAATAGTCTAAATCATGATTTAAGCAAGATCTATGAATTGTGATACTGTGATTTGTTAGTCTCTTAAATCTCCTTTAATCTAAATTTCAAATTTCCTCCTCCAAATGTTTTTTTATTCCTTTCCATTTTTTTTTAATATGTGGAAAAAACCAAGTTTTTATCCTGTACAGTAGTGGCTTTAAGATTTCTTGGTCTCAAGTCTCCTTTACAGTCTTAAAAATGATTGAAAACCCCGAAGAGATATTATTTGTGTAAATTATATCTGTCAATATTTACTGTATTAGAAATTAGAATAGATAATTTGAACTATTTATTTAAAAATAGTAGTAAATCCATTAAGTTAGTATATGTAAGCATAATTTTTATGAAACATAGTTTCCAAAACTAAAAAGAATATGAGAGAAGTGGTGCTATTTTACATTTTTGCAAATCTCTTTATTGTCTGGATTAATAGAAGGTAGCTGCCTTTTCCTCTCTGCTTGTGTGTTCAACCTGTTGCTGGATGTTGTTTTGATTGAAGTATGTGGAGAAAACCTGCTTCTTGCAGATACAGGGTTAGAGAAGTGAGGAGTGTTTCAAGTCTTTTAATTTAGTGGTGGACGTTCTTCTTTGATACAACACCAAAACTTGACAAGTGGTAGTTTCTTAAAGGTTAGTTGCAGTGTGCAATTTGAAACCTATCAGTGAGCTTTTCACGTTCTGTTACATTAAAATCCATTGGTCTGTCTTGCACTTGGAGTGGTTCTATCACCTATGCATAATTTTGTAACATCAAGCATTGGACATTTGGAAAATACTGCTTCACCAAGTTATGCAGATCATCCAAATGTTGACATATTTCATTATGAAATATTTTAAAAATCATACGCATTAATATCACCACCCATCTCCTTAGAAAAGAAGTTATTGGGAAGCTGTCAAGCTCATGGTGGTAGACACAGGTTTTCCAAAATTCTGATTTTCCCTTGAATGCTCAAATGTTATCATTAGCAGCAAATACTGTCAGTGTTTTCTTTGATGTGAAAGACTCACTTAGTTTATTTTTGACAAAATATTTGCCAAATATCCAAACCTGAATAAACCTAGTTTGTTAAATAAAAATGGCATTCCCTGAAAACAGCTTGTTGAGCTTGCCTTCCAGGCAATTCACAAGTGCTTTTCCCCGGGACACCCATGGTACTTTGGCATGCCCAGGTGCTTGATGTTTCATCACACAGAATGTTAAAGATGTATATCCAAATATCAAGACTTCATAAAATTTATTATTTTGGCTTTGTCAAGGAAGTCCAGGATGGTCTTTAATAATATATGGTGGTAAAAACAACGACTCCTACTGCACCTGGGGGCTGCTGCCTCTGCAGTTTACCCGGTTTGCTTTTGCACCATCAATGCACATGTCAACATAATGAAGAAGGCAAATAATCTGTTAGTATTTTTACGCAAATAGTTTTTGACTTCTTGGACCTTTTGAAAGGGTCCCAGGGCTCCCCCAGGATCTGTGCACCACACTCTGAGAAACGTTGCTAAAGAATTTCTGACAGTCCGAATTCTGCTGCTTTTATCGTTTTGGTGTGATTAACATGTTCCTTTGCCTCTGGTATTTCTGTAAATAGACTTAATCAGGTTAGCTTTGATTTCATTTTTTTCTGGCAAGACTACTTCGTATTTGGTGTTGGGCTTGCATTCTCAGCAGCCATTGATGGTCGTTGTCTGGAGCATTAATTTCTTAAGGGTTGCAAATGGTAGTGTTTCAGTTCTGTCATCCCTTCTTTATGTATTAGGAGGAATTTTTTCCTAAAAGGAAACTTCCTTTCTACCCTGAGATATAATTCACGTAGATGTCGTGTGATATAAGCGGGATAAATCCTTGTCTTTTTCCAAATAATGAGTTGGTTCCCTTGCACCCCCCAAAAGTGATCAATGAGGTGTTCTTGGTTTTTTATTTTTTTGTTTTGAATATTCTCATGAACCCGTGGATTTAAATTTATTTGATGTATGTCAAATCACTGCATCTAGTATCCTTGCCTTGGCTAGCAGGAGCCTCATCAGGTTGGCTTCTGAGTTCTTTTGATATGACCTCCGTTATCCTTATAGCGTCCTTGCTTCTTGGTTTGACACGATGTTTCAGGCTTATCCTGTACATATTTTCTGCCACTGAACAGAAATCAGCTTCCTTGAGAAGACCTTCCAGAAATGATACTTAGAGACCACAATCTGAGCACTTGGCTGCTCATTCATTGGTTATTTATAGACTTCTTTAATGGACAAAGCTAGAAAATATGCATATGTTTTTAAAGATAAAATGCATCATGAATCACACTGATACTTCCATTCAAATTTAGGACCCATCTGTCTTTCATCACTTGTCAGTGACACCAACATACTTACTTGTTTGTTTTATCCCATGCTATGCAGACAACAGTGTCAGAGTAACAATAGCAGTACCACTACTAACAATATGATGGTGGAAAATAGTTTGTTTTGCAATTTAAAAAAAAGAAAATGAAAAGCGTTATTACGGTTTAGCTAGCTGAATTGGTTATCTTAATGGAGTCTTATTATTGGTGTTTACATTTTGAGACTGTTTTCCTGTTTCCAAGAACATCAGACTGGCAGATTTTTCCACTGAATTCAATAAATCAATTTATTGAACGAATCCATCACACTGTCTATTCATTGTATTGACACAGCAAACTGGGTTGACACATTTAGTGTAGATGACAGTCAATAATGGACTAGAATTTCTATTTTTTATTATCTAAGTGGCTTCTTTTTTATTAATATTTTATATTAATTCCATCCTCAGTCCATACCTACTCTCTTTTCAATGTCTTAAAACAGTAAAAACTACTTAGAGGGAAAGGAATTCTATTCACATGGCATCATGATTTTCTGTTTTAAGTCTATATGCTATGAAACAATGAATTCCTTTTCTTTGTAAGAATAGATAAAATTTACTGCAACACTTTTTAACTGAGAATTTTTTTATTTTTTCTTCTATAATTTACTGTGGCTTGCACTAGAAAAAACGTTAGTGATATTTTTGAAGCAGTTATTTCTAGATCTATGGATATGGGATATTGTGGTCAAGAAAAATTATGTAATTAAGAGAAACTGAAATAATGACCACAAAAATAAAAACTGGTCTAATTTGGAATATTTAGTGATGTGCCTTTTTTCCCCCTTTCCAGGTTAAAAACTAAATCATGACTGACTCTGCCTCTAGCACAAGTGGTCAAGAGTTTGATGTCTTCAGTGTTATGGACTGGAAAGATGGAGTAGGCACCTTACCGGGAAGTGACTTAAAGGTGAGCTATCTTTGTAACATATCGTTATACATGTGTGTGCATCTGTGTGTGTTTATTGTTAAAATAAACTTGAACAGTACATATGTGAAGTAAGAATTAAAAGCGTTAAGTGTAATACTGTAGGTTTTATATGATGCTTAGACTTCTACAGTAAACTCTCAAGACAATTTGAAATGCTGATGCCTTTGTCAGTGGGGTAGAGGACTAAGGAATATTTTGGCAGCATGTGCTCATTTTGCAGAAACTGAGTCATAGCTTCAAGGAGGATCATCTCAATTTTGACTCTATTGGGATGGCCAATAAACGTGGAAATGGTAGAGTTAGAAGACCTGGCTTCATATATCTTGCAGTAATCGGCTTTGTAACTTTAACTGAATAACCACACTCCCTGTGTCCTAGTTTTCTCATTTAAAAACTGAGTAATGCTAAAATATTGAATAAACAGGACTATTCTCCCTTAAATTATTTATACTATAAATATGGAGTTTATGTAATTTCTTGTTCAGAAGCTGCCCCTTTCTGTGCACCAGGCTGCTTTTGTAGACATGAGGACTCTCTTCAGAGAGCCGTGCTTCAGGCTGCTCCTCTTCCCCTGCGCCCCAACCCCACTCAGGACCACCCACGTCTACTGCCCTGTGAGGCCTGGTTACACGGCACCCATCTGGGAAGCCAACCACCCCCACCTGTCATTTCTCATTTGCTTTTGCTCTGATCCTATCTCTGGGACCTTGAACCTGTCTGTGGCCCTTTAGACTTTGTGTTTGTACTTGTCACTCAGGTGTTTGAACTTCCCATCTCCCTAACTGGCTGTCCCTTAGCTTGGCGTCTCAAATGCTTGGTGTTCTGGCCTGTCTTGAATAGAAATTCCTGCTCTCTAATATTGACCTCTTGAGATCCAGTCCCTTTTAGTGGCTACTTGACAAGTATCTCAGCCAAGCTTGTCCTGGTTCATCTTCAGTGGTGAGATTTGGACAATCTGTCATTGGAAAAAAACTTTGGTTTTGGTTGCGTTAGGTTTAATTGAGTGCAATTTGCTGACATAGCTATCTGAGTTTAGCTGCACAAAAATATGACAGTGAGGTTTAATGAAATCTGGAGAAGAGATTTAGTTTTTAGTTTTAGTTTTGCGTGACCTTGAACAAGTCAGTCTCTCTGGGCCAGTTTCCTCTTCAGTAAAATAAGGAATTAAATGAATACTGAGGATTTTATCTGCTCTAACAGTCTCCAAATGTTCATCTGGATTAGATATAATGGAAATAGAGTGCTGAAAGTTTTGAGAAAGAAAAACTGTTTCCAGACTCTGATAATGTCAGCCACATATTAGCTACATGAGCTCTGTCAAGTTATTTAAATTCCCTAAAGTTTCAGAATCTTTATCTGTAAAATGGGAATACAGGATCTGAGTCATAAAGTGGTTATGAAGATTGAAAAAATATGTAATATAAAAAATATGTAAAACACTTAAATTGTCTTTTCTGACTTTGTGATACATTATATAAACTGCTGTTTTTTTATTGCTTCACTCCCTTATTTTTCTTGTTCATTTTTATCCCTTCTCAGTGGCTTCTTTTTGGTGTCAGATGGATGATGAAGTTTCTAACTTTTGTTTAGTTAGATTTTGACGATAGAGTGACATTTCCATCCCTAAGAAGCGTAGATTGCCTGAAGGTTTTCTAAGCAGTGGATTTTAGGAATTAACCTACTACTTTTATTAAGGCAATCAGGTAATTAAGCCACTTAGTGACTATTGTAAGCTGGATTATTTGACTTGACTTTTAGACTCCTCTAATTACCTGGGTAATTGCCGTGTATCCAGTTCACTTTCTGCCCTGTAGACAGTTTGACACCCCACTTCAAAAAGAAAATTTAGAAATTGTTTTGTACCTTATAACCCTTTTTATCTCAGGAGATTCAGGGACTAGCCAGTTGATTATATTACTTAGGATTTCTAAATCACTTGCTCCTATTAAAATTCAAGTTGCTTAAGAGATCTGAGAAACTGATTTTTTACAAAATTAAGATGTTGGAAAAAACTTTGAATAAATCATGAAATTTACTCTCTCACATCATGCTTTGCCTATTTTACACTATTGAAGCTCCTGTATTTTAATTGGATAGGCACGTGGGTTTCCTAATAAACAGTGCACTACCCTCAGATAACCCACGGAAGTTAGTTCAGCCAATACACAGAGACTCAAGTCCTCATCATGGGAACAGGTTTCTCTATACTGCAGTTTATTGCCGTTTTGAAAGAACTTTTCTCTGTAAAAGCCCCCTGATTGCTGGCCGGTCAAGTTCTATCACTCCTTCTGCTGAAATCCTGTAGCAGTTGCCTGGATGTCTCCCAGTAAAGGTCAAACCCCTTAAGTTCGCCACCGCCGTGTTGGTGCGCTCTGGCCCCTACTCTCCTCTCTGGCTGCGTCTCCTTGCACTCCTCAGTGCCACCCTGTTTCCTTTCTAGCCCAAACGGCCAGTTGAAGATTCACTTCTTGGTTCCTTTGAACTGTTCCTCGTTGCTGGCATCCCTCTGCCCTGTCCGCACTGGGCTCACTAACCCTTCTATAACCCTTATATAAAGCACGAGCAGCATCTTGTTTGGGTGCAGGAGTGCAAAGAATAGAGGACTTACTCTCTGATGAACACTTTGCCTGCATCTTTCAATTTAATTATGTTCTTTAACCTTTCAGAGGTAGTCTCTATCACTGTTGTCAGTTTACAGATGGGAAAACGGAGAGCCAGAGTGGCTAAGTCATCTGCTCAAGGTCCAGCAGTTACTGGCAGAACTGGGTCTTAAAACTAGGCTTTTCTAATTTTAAAATTGATTCGCTTATCACTGCTATACCACAGTCTAACAAGACAAAACGTTTTCATATCAAAAGAGATGCGAGGAAAATGTTACAGCCAGTTAGAGGAGGTATTATCATAGCTGGAGGGGTCAGGAGGTTTTGGTAAGCAGATGTCATGTCACTTCATGTGCCTGAAAATAGGTAAGCACTGCCTGAGGACGTTGAGGGGGCAGGGACCGGAGGAAGGAAGCAGGCGGGTCTCCAGAAGCACTAGCATAGGAACGTGCAGTGTCAAGGGAGAGCAGCTGCTGTCCTCTGGCCCTATTGACAATATTGTGGTCATTAACAAGGCATTTTGGCTTAAACAAGCTTTGGAAACTTTACCATTGCCTAATTTGTGTTTTTAAAACGCAAATTAGTATTCATAGGTTAATATCTCAAGGTCAGCCCTAAGAACAGGCAGGCAGTAAGTGGTAGTGGAAAGGGACATGGTAGGGCTTCCCGTCCCTAAGCAGTTTCTCTGCCTGAACTTCTAATGGTGTCTGAAATTTATCCACAGAGAATTATTTCTCTGGGTCATAAGGATTTAGTCTTTTGGAGTCCCTCCATAACATGCAGATACACTCCTGAGAGCGATAGCATCTTATCTAGTAAGAATAGTTGCCACTTAACGGAGAGCCAGACTCTGCAGCAGCAGCAAAGAAGAACCCAACTGGAAAATTCACCACACTCTTAATGCACAGTTTCGCTTTGTCTTGACTAATGTTCAAATCAGATCATTAGTTACTAATATTCAAATTAGTTACCAAGTATCTTCTCCCATAAAACATATTGGTGAGTAAAACTCACACTTCAACATTGAAAATAATGAATCAAAAATAGTAACCTCAGCAGTGTCTTTTAATGATCTATGGTTAAAGACAGGAAAAAATAGGCAAAAGATCCTTGGCCTCTACAAGCAAAAATAAAGAAGAAAATTGAATCAGCTAAACGTAGTTCAAACCAAACAAACAGACAGAAACCTTTGCAACTGCTTATGTATTTCAGGCATAATGGTTTCTGATTAACCTGGATTTATCCAGTAACAGAAAAAGTTACAAAGTCACCCAGTCTGTTTGATTTTTTTTAATAAATCCCTATTGTAAAGTTTATGATTTTAATATTCTTGGTTATAGAATGGAGTCACCTGATAAATTTTTATACTGCTTTTTAGATGTCTAGGTTAAAAGAACAGGTAACATTAAGAAAAAGAAATAAAAGTGGTAATATCAAGTTTCCATGGTTCCAGAACCATTTGTAAAAGCTTTACCGGTTTCAGAATGTGAGTGTTTTACTGGGGAAAAAAAATATTAGGAAATGTGGCACTCTTTCTGGAATTCCAGCTGTGGGACTCCAGTTATGTTAGCAGCACCCAACAACCTATATTGTCCAACATTTTCTATGATAGTAGTAATATTGTGGAAGATACAGTAAATCCAAAGTGAGAAGCCAGAAAAAAAAATGTGATCCTGTATCTTTTTGCATATGATCATATACTTTGGAAACACTTTCAGGTTAATTTTTGAGATAAAGTAACTTTGGTTAGAATAGATGTTCTTTATTTTTTCAGGGTCATAGGGTGCTTTTGAGAATATGATGAAATTTATGAACCCTATCCCCAGAAAAATAGATATGTGCCCATACCATCATTTTGCATTTATTTCATGGGATTCACCAACCCCTAAATCAATCCATGGATCCCTGGCTTACAGGGGTTCACTGTGTCCCTAAGTGTTATTACCTCTTGACTTTGTGCTTAGGCTCTAGGTCAGTTACTAGCAATAAATATTAGGAGAAGGAAAAGATAATGGGATTAAATGTTGTATTGTGGGAATTTCACCTTTTAACTTTGAAAGTATTTGAGCCTAAAGCTTCCAGGTGTCAGAGGTCTGAAGTGCGATTTGAAAATTCCACTCAGTGCTGTTCTCCTTCTCAGTGTTTGAGATGCACGGTGGCTTGCGGTTTAGCATAAATTTGGAAACTTAAGCCACAGGAGGCTTTCTGTGTAATGTAAATATTTGGTGCTATTTCTCGCATTTTGTATTTGCCTTATAAGTATAAATTAATGTCATCATATACAAATATAACCTTACTTGCCTGTACTGAATTATAAAGTTCATGCCTATTGGTTTTTTGGTTTTTGTAAAAATTTTCATTCAGAATTTATTTTGTCATATTCTTTAATATCATTAATTAATAATCATGGCTTGTTTTTTCTGCTCTTGCCCAGTAGATGGTACTGTCAGCTTTATTTTGGAATAGTCTATTCTCAGAGTTGATCATTTAAAAAAAATTTTTTTTTTCCAAAAAGTAAAGTTATTTTTAGCTCCTTTCATTCCAGTTAACTTTTTGCTACCTCCTAGATTGACATTTGTAGGTGAACACACCTAACCCGGCATAGTCTACATGTGACACCTGGGAACTTGTATCTGGACGTGTAATAGGGAGAAAATATTTCCCTTCCCTTATCTATTTCAACTTATTCAGTCTACATGGCTTTTAATCATTGTGGACTATGTGCAGAAACTTACTTAAGGTGCTATTTTCACCTGGTGGAAGGAATAGTTATTGGTAATTTTTGCTTAAGATTTTTCTGACTTGTGGTCTGAGTCTAGTTTGGTAAAATAAATCATTCCATTGGTATGTTGACCAAATAGATTTTCTTTAGTTTGGGAAATATAAGGCTTTGTTTCAATACTAAATATTTGCCTGCTCATATATATTTCTGTGAAAGATCTAAAAACTTTAGGTAAAAAGTTTTATAATCCTTTTGAATTTTGAGCTTTGTAGCTTTTTATTACCTGTTAAAATTAGTGGATTTCTAATATTCTTTTTTATGGAAAAACAGAAGAAATAGAGAAAACTTTGAACTATGAACTAGCTGTTTCAAAGAGGATGGGGCCCCTGCATGTAGGTAGTGGGTAAGCCTTCAACACACACACAGAACAGCCAGGCTGTTGCAGAAACATACTTGGTTTGATGCTTGCCATAAGATGAGAAGGGATTTTCAATATTTGGAGTCAAAATGTCTGAAATCAAAATGCCCTTACTTTCTAGTGATAAAATTGGCCTGTAGCTGGTAGACTAGTTCAGATCTCATAGATATTACACATTGTTTTGGAGGCCTAGAGGTGACTATTCTGGAGAATTCTAAAGAACAATGAGAGAAAGAGGAAGTGGAGAGCTGGGGATCATTGGGCTCATGCTTCAGCCTTCCTCATTCACGTCTTGGAATATAAAGATAAAGATGTGTGAGTCATTATTTTTGGAACAGAGATATTCCTTCTCTGTGAACTGGATGAGACACGTTGATTGCTGGGGAGACAATAATGCCCCTTTTACTAACTTTGATTATTAAATAGCAGTAATATCGAATTAGAAAAAAGTCTCAGCAAAAAAAATGGTGTTTGAAATTTCAGGCCATGTAAGTGAGCTGGCAACTCTCCAGGCCAGTGCAGGGTTGGTTGTTGATACCCTTAAGAAGTGCCTTGCTGGGGCTGGCCGGGTGGCGTAGCAGTTAAGTTGGCACGCTCCACTTGGGTGGCCCAGGGTTTGCTGGTTCAGATCCTGGGCGCGGACCTACACACTGCTTGTCAAGCCGTGCTGAGGCAGTGTCCCACATAGAGGAACTAGAAGGACTTACAACTCGGTTCTACAACTGTCTGCTGGGGCTTTGGGGAGAGACAAAAAGGAAAAAAAGAGAAAGATTGGCAACAGATGTGAGCCCAGGGCCCATCTTAAAAAAAAAGAAATGCCTTGCTGTTTCATTCTAGTCCCCCTTCCCTGAATTCCAAAATTAGTAAAATGCAAAAGGCTTAATATTGAGAGAAGGCTTCTCTCGATCTAATTGCTTAAATTAACTTTTAAAGCATAATTAATTTGCTTAAAGACTATATATATGTCAGCTATTAAATGATACTGTTCTGGGCTCTTTTGTAAATTTTACCTCCTTTCTACCATTTTGTCACTAGTTTCGGGTAAATGAGTTTGGAGCCCTGGAAGTTATTACAGATGAGAGCGAAATGGAAAATGTTAAAAAAGCAACAGCTACCACAACCTGGATGGTACCAACCGCTCAAGAAGGTAAGAACGGGTCATCTGCGTTGTCATTTCTTTCTTTTGAGAGTTTTAAAATGAGAATATCTAAGGGTTTATAATAGGCTGGAACTTGGAAAAGCCTGGGTGATCTTCATGTCACATGTTCTTAGGTAAATTTCTTTAACGAAACTGAGATGGAACCAGCTTTTAATATTTTAAAGTAACTATAGACTGTCTTCTTTTCCTAATGCCAGATCTGTGCTAGAACAAGGTTAATTGGAAATTGTCAAGTAAATCCATGTTGTAATAGCCTACCCAGGTGATTTAGCAAAAGCCTGCCACTTTTTTCTCATCTACTCCGATGGTTGTAACTAACACCTATATGCTGATGACTCCTGAATCTATATCTCCAGCCCCGACCTGTCCCCTGAGCTCCAGGCCCGTATTTCCACCTGCCTACTGGACATCTCCACCTGGATGTCCCACAGGTACCTCAAACTCCACATGTCTGAAATGCGATTCATTTTCTATTTCTCTCTCCCCTCCCCCCAAACTTGCTGTTTCTTCTGTACCCCATATTTCAGTTGGTGGTGGTAGCACCATCCCTACAGGGGACAAGCGAGAAATCAAGGAGTCATCCTGAATTTGTCCTCCCCCCAGCCCCATAGCCTGTTAACTCAATCCTCTTGTTTTTTATTTCCTAAATATGTCTCAGATCTGGCTTTTTCTACTAATGATCACTGCCACTGCCTTAATTTAGGCCCTTACCAACTCTCACCTGAACTATTGCAGACATCTAAAGAATCACTCTGCTCCTGATTTCACCCAATTTATCCTGCTCCCTGAAGTCAGAGGAACTTGTGCAGATGCCTTTCTGACGCTTCACCAATTTCTCATTGTCTCTTGAGCAAATCATGCAAAGATCTGTGCAGCACGCACCCACTGGCCCGCTTGGTCTCTTCAGCTCTCTTCCCTTCTTTGTCCTGTATTCTGACGGTGCCTGCAGCACTGACTTCCGCGTAGTCCTCCCAACACCTCCGGTGGTTTCGTGCTTCTTTGCCTTTGCTGCGCTGTTTCTTCTGGCCAGGATGCCGCTTCTCTCTTCGTCCAGTGGATAAATTCCTCTTTGGCCTTCAAAACCCTGTTGAGGCTTTCTATCAGGCAGTCCTTCCTTGACCTCACCCCAGGCCGAATGAATCACTTCTTCCTCTCTCCTACTTCTGGGACTTGTTCATGCTTCAATTATTGCATGTATCACATTTTATTATAAATATTGGTTTTCTTGCCTGTCTTCTCTTCCAGACTGTGAGCTCTCTTGGGCAAGGTCTGTACTGTCATGATCAGTGTCTAGTGTAAATTGGTGCCTAATAAATGTTTGCTGAATGAATGATGAGCCTAACAATTCAGGCGAAAGGAAATGTGAGTTCCTAAATGATTTGGATAATTATGGTTCAGGAGCTCTGCCACATTAAAGGTAAAATAGAGAGACATTGATTTAGCAAAACAGAATTACTCATCAACAGGTTATAAACATGAAATAACGTAGATAACCTTTTAAAATTTTGTCAAAGATACATCTGTAAAATAGGATTCTGGAGATTGATGGTTTCATCTTCTGCATTTAGTGACTAATGAAATTTTCTTCATTTTACTTTGAATTCTGTAGAAAAAGCCTTGGACAAGCTTTTGTTTATCTTTTCTGCAGAATTTTTTTTGTTGTGTAAATTTATTTGAGTGATTCCTGCCAAGCCCATCGTCTTCTCCCTCTAAAATGCTCTAGTTTGATCATTCATTCATTCAACAAACATTATTGTTTAATGGTGTTGCTAACAAAATTATTAGAAGAAAAAGTTTAAATGTATTTTGGAATATTTTTGGTCGTGGTTCTAATATTTTTATTCTTCTTTTCATCTTGTAGTCTTTTCAGAGAAGACTGGGATGCCTTTCAGGTTGAAGGATCCAGTGAAAGTAGACGGGCTTCAATTCTGTGAGAACTGTTGTCAGTATGGCAACGTAGATGAGTGTCTTTCTGGAGGAAACTATTGCAGCCAGAATTGCGCTCGGCATATCAAAGACAAGTAGGTTTTTGCCCTGTTCCATTTATAAAGTGGTTTTATAGTCCAAGGTCCTGGTGCATGGGAATACAGAGGCTCTGTGACGTCTCTCACCCATTCATGCCCTTTTTTCCGGAGACTTTTTCTTTAGAGTCACATGGACCCTGATGCCATTGCTGGACCTGGTGACTTCGGTCATGTCTGATCTGAGTTGTATGGCCTAAGTCCTACCTGCAGTACAACCTCTGCCTCTTCCTTTAGCCTTTTGCTTACATTTGATTGCTCTCCAGCTAAGAGTATTTAAATTTCTCTGGGCTACATACACATTTTGATAATACTGATGTTTATAGAACCACAGGTTTGTTTATATTTCGGGGGTTGTTAGGTAAATCAGCTAAAACTCCACAAATGAGATAGAGCTTCTGCTCATGGTGACTCAGCCGAGGGAAGATGGCTGTAGTGAGTAGTATGATGGGTTATGTTACTCCTGATCGCAGGCTGGACTGAGGAGTACGAGACAGGGACATCAGCTGTGAATGACAGTGGTGTGCGACTGCCATTTGGGGACCGTCTGACAAAGTTCAGCTTATCCCCGAGAAGGTGTATTTCTTGCATATATTTGTATACTACAAATAAATGACTTGACATTTATATTTTAGTGGAATTTCCTATGTGTTTTAATCATTACAGGCTTGGGAATTATCTGTTTTTGTTGGCCAACTGGTATTTTACAAAGTTACACTTGGCCTATTTCATTTGGACTTGTCGTTCTTAATAATTGCTAGATCTTTGATTTACAATTGCCCCGAAGACTGAACTATCTCTAAATATTTGGTTCTTTTATTAGAATGGATGGCAGATGTGAAATAATTTTAAACTTGTTAGAACCTGTTTCACATATAGTGCTGGTCCCCTTTTGAAATTAATGTATAAGCTAACTTCCACTTTCTACCTTGACAGTGTCATCCATGACGATGGTTTGAATGTTCCTTATTTATGATATTTTAATGCCTCTGCATTTTTCCTGATGGCTAAATATTTTTCCTTTGGAGGGTGACTTTTTTAAAAAAAACTCTGTATTGATAATCAACATGTAGATGTTTGATAGGTATTGTTTCCTGTCACTATTTTGGGTTTATAAACACAACAGAGATCAGAAGGAGGAAAGAGACATGGGAGAAGACAATGAGGAAGAAGATCCTAAGTGTAGTAGGAAGAAAAAACCAAAATTATCTCTGAAAGCCGACTCCAAGGAGGATGGAGAAGAGCGGGATGATGAAATGGTGAGTATCTCTTTCACGACTACCAGGGAGCACGGGGTGCTTCCTAAGTGTAGCATCGCGGTCAAAGGTGCTGGCTCTGCACCCTCTTACGTGACTTCCGGTGCTGATTCCGTGACTCTCTGCATTACCATCAGCAAGTTAAATGCCTCCCCCTCTGTGTGTCACTGTCGTCATGGCACAATGGGAATACTAAATAATAGTACCCCTTCCTCATGGTGAAGAAGTAGGATGTCCTGGAATTTATTGCTGGAGTGAGAGAGAGAGGCAGCAGCAAAACCTTCAGTTTCGCAAATGAATCTTAAATTCCTCTCGATAGCAAATTGCCGATCCCATTTTGGTAAATTGCAAACGTATCTCATAAAACTATGTTGAGTAGGTAGAAAATGGCAGATCAATGTCAGGTATATTTTGGGAAAACTAATTCAAAATGTGCTAATCAAAACATACATATCTATCCCTAAAGTATATATTAATGGCTCTATATGAAAAAAGAACTTTGAGGTCTTGAAGCATTTCCCTTGAGATCCATATTGAGCAACAGTTATTTGCTAGTCACTGTTCTAGGAGCTGGGAATACGGGTAGGAATAAGATAGCAGGAAGACTGGGTCTCTCCTCTCAGGGACATTATACTCTTGTTAAGGGGACATACAGTAAACAAAATGAACAGGAGAAATGTCAGCCTGTGCTAAGTGCTATGCTGGGAATTACAATAGGGCACGAGGATTGGCTGAATGCTTTAAGTGGGGCTGTCAACAAGGCCTCCCAGTGAAGGTTGGCTGTGAACAATGTGATCTGAGTAATAAGAAGGAGCCAGCTTTGTAAAGTTAGGAGTGAGGAGGCCCCTGGGCAACAGAACAGCTAGGGAAAAGTCCCTAACGTAAGAACACATGTATGTAGCATGTTTTATTTGAGGATATTAGAAAAAAAAAAACAGTATGGTTGAGCCTTGGGGGTTAGGGGAGAGTGGAATGAGATGAAGCTGAAGAGGTCCCAGCTATGTGGGGCTCTATGGTAGGTAAACCGGAGTAATAAGTTTGCATTTTATGCTGAGTATGATGGGAAGCCATTGGAAAGCTGAAGGCAAGGGAAAACTTTGATAGGATTTATGTTTTAGATTGATCACTCTAGCTTTGACTTGTCAGAGCAAGAGTGGCAGCAGGGAAACCAGTTACAAGTTTATTGGAGTGGACTAGCTAAGAGTGCCATGTAAGATAGAAGTCAGTGGGTTTGGGACAGATGTTAGAGGTAGGGTTGTCAGGATGTGTGAGGGAAAGAGGAATCAGGGATAACTCTTATGTTTTTGGCTTTAACAATTGACTGGATAATGATGCTATTTATTGAGAATGGAAAGGCAAGACTAGAGTATGGAATCTAGAGTTCTTTGGCCATTGTGAGTTTGAGATGTTTGTTAGACATCCTCGTGAAGATCCTAAGTAGGCAGTTGGGTTCCATGAGTGTGAAGTTAGGGAAGAGGTCAGGGCTGGAGATATGAAGTGGGGATATTGGGCATACAGGTGATCTTTAAAACCTAGGGAGAGGGATTCGATAGAGCAGAGAAGGGGACTGGATTGGAAGAGGCATCAGCAAAGGGACTGAGAAGGAGGGGCCAGTGAGGTATGAGGAAAACCAGCACAGGGTGGTCAAGGAGCTAAGAGGGGAAAGCGTTTCAAGGAGACTGGAGCGATATCTGTGCTATTCCAGAATGGAATTCTTGGAAATGTTCTTATTTTGTAATGATCTCAGGCCAAAAGCAACACAGTTCTCAAATGACCTATATTTTTACTTTCCTTGAAACTTATGAAGTGAAATTGAAGAAAAGTACAAAAAAATAATACTTTCTGACAGCTCTCTAACTTTTCGTTAGTGCCAATTTCATGAACTTCTAAAAATCATAATTTTCCTTTCTTATTGTAGGAGAACAAACAAGATGGAAGAATCCTGAGGGGCTCACAGAGGGCCCGAAGGAAAAGACGGGCTGATTCAGCTGTGTTGAAGCAGGGTGAGTTGTTAAAAGAAAGGGTTTTCTTGTAACTTCATGAAAATGAAAATATTTCACCCAGGTAGATGTTTTAGTCTTAATTTTAATGAACACTAAAGTATTGCTGTGGGTTTTTCTTTGATTAAATTTTGTCAGTAAAAATTAGGGTTTTGAAGAAGTAGATAGGGAAAAAAATGGAAATTAGTAACTTTCTAAGGCAAACATGAGAACATTTTTCTTTTTCCATTGAGCAGGTATCCTCTACTTCTGCACTTTTACTGAAATCTCTCTTCTTGTTCATTTCCTAAGAATTTTGAGTTTTTAGTGTTTCCTCTCAAACCACAACCTCCTGATGTGGTACCTTTTTTCTTTCATTGTTCCTCAGGCAACACTTTATTCTCATGAAGAATCCAGTTCTCAGGCCCTTCGCTTTAATACTTGACTGGGTTTACTAGCCACCATATTCTGCATGGACCTTAGGTCGTGTCCTCCACTCAGCTTTATCCAGTTGACCTCTCACATCTGCCTGGCCATTCCCTCATGTAGGTCATCCACTTTGTGCAGCCCCTCCTCTGACCTGCCCAGGCATGTTGTCCCTACACATCAGGACCATGAACCCAATGCTCCTCTTTAGTGATTAGATGCATTCTTCACTTGTTCATCTCTTGATTCCTCAAAAAGAGTTAGAGGGCTGGCCCCACGGCTGAGTGATTGAGTTCGCGCGTTCTGCTTCGGTGGCCCAGGGTTTCGCTGGCTCAGATCCCCAGGGGCGGACATGGCACTGCTCATCAGGCCACGCTGAGGGGGTGTCCCACATAGCACAACCAGAAGGACCTACAAGTAGAATATACAACTATGTACTGGGGGGCTTTGGGGAGAAGAAGAAGAAGAAAAAGAAAAAGATTGGCAACAGATGTTAGTGCAGTTGCCAAACTTAAAAAAACAGAATGAGAAATATTTCTGCCCTCCTCAAGCACCCCGCCTAACATTTACCTTCTTGAGGAAGGTTTACCGTCTCAGTACCTTTCTGTGTTTCATCACTGAGATCACTCTGCTCTCTGCCTCAAAATGTCTTTAAGCTTTCTCGTCCTCCCTCTTAATTTCTGCTCTCTGGGCCCTGGCTCTTCTGGGACGTGATTCCTTCAGTCACTGATTTTTCCCCCTTAGGTATTCAGAGTTTTTTTTCTCCTCATCAGTTCCATCTTAGCCTGTTAAAATCTCATCCCCAAAATGCCTTTCCCCCAATTTTGTTACCCATCAAGCTATTACACTCTTCCTTTCATTTCCATTATTTGAATTGATCTCAAGTAAAATCAATATTAGCTGACTCCATATCTTCATCCTTCTACTGTGCAAAGTCTGGCCCTCGCTGGATTGACCCCCCCCCACCCTCTAAGATTAGCAGCCCTTCCTTCATCACTCGATGCGCTGGACTTGTCTCAGTCTTCAATTTCTTGATCTCCTAGGGAAAATTTTTTGAGCATCCTGCTTCTAGAAGCACTCAATTTCTGTAGCTTCCATGACGCTTTTCTATCTTGGTTTCCTCCTGTGTCTTCTCCAATTTCTCTAAGTTCTTCTGTTTCTTTCTTCAACCCTCATAACTGTGGATGTGCACCACGGTTCACTTCTTAGTTCTTGTTTCTTTGGTAGAGGAGCCAGGAAGAGACTGAGAAATACCAGCTGTGGCGGTAAGAGAAGAGTCAGGCCTCATGATAGTTGGGGAAGTGAGAGTTTGCAATATATTTCTGTGATTTCCTAGATTTGGAAATTCTACCATTTTAGTCGCACTTGCCTTTCAGGTTTGCCTCCTAAAGGAAAGAAAACTTGGTGCTGGGCATCCTACCTGGAAGAGGAAAAAGCTGTGGCAGTGCCAGCGAAACTGTTCAAGGAGGTACGGGCCTTCTGGAGAGCATTGTCTGTAGGAGCAAAGGAGCAGGAATACTGATCTGGAATTAGTATTGGCATTTCCATCCTCTGTTTAGGAATTGTGACTTGGGATAATTTCTCAAACATATTGTTGTTCACTTGTCTACTTATGTGGAGGGGTAGCTAGCATTAATGTATGCACACCTTCCCCCAGGGCCACGTGCATGGGTATACACTGACACGCACACATACTCTCTTCTGTCAACATTTACTGGGCTTTCACTCCCTAATTTTAAGAGGGAAACTTGTACTGCTACTGACAAACTAGTAGATAAATGAAAACCGGCATGAAATTTTCTGTCAACCTCTTGGCTTTGGGAGAATAAAAATGAGTTATTGAGGTTTATGTAATGTCACAACAAAACATCTAAAAATGGATTACTGCATCATCTTAACTATAGTGAAATGTTTTATCACAGGTGATTTAAAATCAGTTAAAAGCACAGACACCAAGTGGAGTTCTGAGTAGGAGCCGCTGCTCCTGTGTTAAAACAGGGGTCAGTAAACTTTTTTGGTAACAAGCCGGTTAGTAAATATTTCAGGCTTCGTGGGGCATCTGGTCTTGGTTGCAACAGCTAAACTGTGGCTGTAATGAAAGCAGCCAGAGACTGTATATAAATGAGTGGACATGGTTGTATTCCTGTAAAGCTTTAGTTACAAAAACAGGAGGTGGGCTCGCTTGGACCCACGGACCAATCAGTGGTTTGCTGACCCCTGGTTGAAATTATTTTATTTTATCTGCCATTGATCTTGTTGTGTATGTATGAATGTGGGGAGTTTTAAAACAGTGATGAATAGTAAATGTTAGGATGATTAAATCTACATTAGAAACATGTAACTTAAATCATAGTAATCACATATGAACTTGTTCTATATCATTATTTTCTGTTACTTTAGTCCTTTGCAGAATAGACTTATTTACCTTTTTTTGAAAATTTCAATACAGCTAATCACTTGAGTCAGTAATCCATTCATGTGTTAAAAGTATAGAAGTACTAGAAGATTTGAGTTTGTCCCTCGGAGCACTGACCTCTAGGTCCCTGTCTGCCCCTCCTGCAGGGGTTCCTGTTAGCAGTTCTTATGTTCCCTTCCTAGAAAATTATCTGTACAGATAAGTGATGTTTATACACAAATCCTCTCCTCCCCATCTTAAACCAAATGATGACATACATGTCACACGTACTGTTTTGGACTTTGCCTTTTTAACTTGGTTTGGAAATTATTCCATCTTGGTTCATGATTCCCTTCATCATTCTTTTATATTAATGCATGATACTGCATCTCATGTCTCTTCCATAATAATTTAAGCTGCTCCCTTTGGGTTGAGATATATATATGTCAACACATGACACATATATGACATACTGACATTTATATGACACCCACATGCATATGACATGCATATGTCAGTCAATAGGGAGCAGCTTAAATTATTATGGAGCAGACATGAGATGGGATACTGTATGTATACATGGAATATATATATATGAATCTTGTGCCATATAAATGTTTTAGTGACTAACCTCTCAGACCTGTCATTTTGCACGTGTGGGTATCTCTGATGGATAATTTCCTAGAATTAGAATTGCTGAGTCAAAGAGAATATTCTTTTTTTATAGCTATCATGGGATTGCTAAAGGTTGTACCAGTTTACATCCCTCCTAGGGACGTCTCTGTGTGTCTGTCTCTAGAGCCTAGCCAACACGGTGTCATCCAACTTTTTGATCTTTACCAACCTGATAGGTGAAAGATCTCTTAGTGCAGTTTTACTTTGTGTGACTCTTACGGGTGAGGTTGAGCATCTTTTCACATATGTAAGATATTTAAATTTCCTTTTCTGTCACCTGTTTATAGTCTTTGTCCATTTTCCATTGGATTATTTGGTGAATTTTTCCTTTTGGACTTTTAAGAGTTATTTATGTATTCAGTTAAATAGTCTTTGTTTAAGAATGGTAATTATTCATATTTTTAACTAGGCCTTCAGAATAAAATACTAAAACTGTGGTGATTTTGCATTTCAGTATCAATCCTTCCCATATAACAAAAATGGGTTTAAAGTTGGCATGAAATTAGAAGGCGTGGACCCCGAGCATCAGTCCGTGTACTGCGTCCTCACTGTGGCTGAGGTAAGCTTTGCTTTGTCTTTATCTCTAAAATAAAACAGTGATTATGGGGTTTTAATAATGAGAAAAGGTGCCATTTGTTGAGTGCTTCCTTCATGCCAAGCATGGTGCCGAGTGTTTTGTGTACATTTACTCATTTAATCTTTACAAGAACTCTGTACAGTTCATGTGTTTTCATCTCTGTTCTGTAGATGACAGAACTGAAGCTCAGAGAGTTTAAGTGACGTATACAGGCCACACAGCTTCAAAGTGGTAGAACCAAGATTTGACCCAGGTCCATCTGACTCCGTAGCTTCTGCCATACTGTGTTCCTTAACACAAAGAGCACACCAACAGATATTTATATTTTTTTAGTATTTATAGGTGTCTGTGTGAAATTTTTCAGGAAAAATTGTCCAAGTCAATTGTATATATCTTAGTCCAATGTATTAGTGAGGACACTTCTTATAATTTATTTTTTTCCTCCTGTGCTAGCCTCTACCTTGCTCCATCCCTTGAGCCGGGGGTATATATCTTTTAAAAATTCCCTCCAAAAAAATAGGATGCTCTTGAGTATTAGTTTTAGTTATCATAGTATTCTTTTAGTGACTTAGTGAATTTGTAAGGAGCTTGGCTCCTACAGAACATAGTGACGTCTGATAGCTGGATGATGACAGTCACAGTAAATAATAATGTACAGGTACGTAGAGGGTACCGTGGGACAGATGCTGAGCAAAAGGCTTTCCATATACTAGCTTGTGTTAGTTCTCAGAACAGTTGAGTTTTATGCAAGCATTGTGAGGAAACAGATTCAGTAAGGGGACACTGCTTTCGAGAAGTTTAGCTATAGAGGAGAAGGGGACCTTTCTAAGGTGTGTGTGTGTTTCAACTCTTGGTTTTGAAGGAGATTTATTTTAGCTTGTGTAGTTTCTTATTATAGCGGTAATGTTTGATCATCATGAAAACTTCAACTAGTGTAAGAGCATACGTTATGACAAATAAAAGTCCTGGATCCCACCTCGTCTTTTCCTCATTCCATATCCCAGAGATAAAGACCCTAATGAGTTCACTGTGTTCCCTCCAGATGTTTTCTCTGCCTGTAAAATTATGTACACGTATATTTGTCTCTTTTTTACATATAAATGTTGCATAATATTTTGCAACTTGCTTTTCTGACAATGCATCTTTTATATCATATATACATAATATTTTTAACCATTGGATAGTATTCCATTTCACTGAATTGCCATAGTTTGTTTAATTGCTCTCGTATTGATTCATTAACATTGAATTCACAGCCAACAGCCCTGTAACTCCTGCCCAGTGAAGCTTACCTAACGTGCACATGTCCGTAAGCACACCACAGCCTTCTTGCCCTTAGGAACACTAGCCAGCTCTTCAGCACTATGCTTGGGGCCATTTTAAACAGCAAAATCACCAACAGAAAGGACAAATGGGAAAAATGTGGCACTAAATAGACTGTGCAAAGGACACTTGGCTCACAGTGTGAGATACGAAACAAGAAGGCAGTAGCCTTGCTCAGCCTCAGCTGGGAACTTTCACGACGAGCAGCTCAGATCTTTCACCACTCTGTGCGTGCACGTGTCCCCAGACACAAGTAGTATTTTGAGTTACAAATTCAATCAAGTGGGTGAGTTTACAAATACAGAACCCATGAATAAGGAAGGTTGGCTTATGTCAGTTTTCCCCCTCAGCACCAGCCCCTAGACCAGGTCTGGGTGCAGGCCAGGGGGATACTTGGGATAATGGAATTTTGTCAGGCAAATGTTTTGGGAAGGACATCAGGGCAACGATTTAAAAATATTGGCAAGAAAATGTTTTAGGTGATTACTAAGGAAGAAAGGCTCAGGGTGAAGAGGAGGCTAAGGAGAAAGTAGAAGGATCAGTGTGAGAGGCTAGAGTTCTCGCTGAGACGGAGGAAGAAGTGTGTGGGGAGTCACGGGGCCAGCAGACTGAATAGGAGGCCATCTTCATGGGGTTGGATGCTTTAATTTAACAGTTGAGAGGCAGGGAACTTTCTGATGAGACAGGCTCCGTGGGAGTGAGCGTTTGAAGTGGAGAGGAAACGCAGGGAGTAGGGGCACCAGGGACTGGATGAGTCATCCATGTGCGTGAGGGAACCACTCAGGACGGAGAGGAAGGGAGGAAGCCAGGGCTTCGTGTCTGATGAGTGAGAAGGGATGTTTGGGAGGTTAGCATTCCGGATGATGAATGATAAGGGCGGGGGCGTGCAGCCACATGGCACAGGCCTTAGAGGAGCAGAGTGGAGAACAGGCCTAGAAGTGTGGCGTAGCCTAGGTAGTCACCCCTCCTCAGGCCTCAGAGGGATGGCAAGTGGGAGAAGTGGGAGCAGCCTCCGCTTGATGGAAGGGTTCCGAGGGACAAGCTAGATATGCCTTTTAACAAGGAGGTTGAGGACGTAGGAGACCGTTTCCCAAAGCATAGGGTTCCGGAGGGCATAAGGCATAGTAGAGAGATTGCGGGGGGAGCAGTCTCTCTCTCAGAGGGAGGTTGGCTCAAGGGGGCAGAAGCTCAGAGCCATATGACCCTGAGGGACTGGAGGGAGAAATTACTAACGGGGCTTGTTTCTTAGACATTCACCAGAGACAGCTGAGTGTAGGGAGGGTGGGTTTGCCTCCCTCCAAGGCTTATAAGACAAGCAGCCCCTGAGCTTCTTGGCGTGGGGTGATGTGGTCATGGGACAGCCACCTGCCCTTCTTGAGAGCTTGTGCATCCAGGGGTCTCGGTCTCGGCTCTGCAGAGGGGCCCCAGTCTCTCTGGGGGTGTCAGCTTAGTGGTAAATTTTATATGTGTAACATATCAATACATTCTAATTAAAAAATACTAGTATCGAAGATAAAATGTTAAAAGTCCATCCTTTTCCTTTTGCCTCTCCCTTATCACTCCCACTTCTGAGAAGAAATCACTGTTAATATTTTGGCATATATCCTTCCAGACTTTTTTACTGTGATTTTCATATATGTGTGTATGTGTAGGTAGGTATATAAATGTGTGTATAAATACGTATACTTATGTGTATGTATGTTCACACGTAATGTGTATGTGTGCACACAGAAACAGATACACATAAACACACACATGGACTCGCACGTCTGTAATTTTTCTCATAAACTGACTCATCTTAGTTTGTTCTGCCACTTGAATTTTAACAATATGTTTTACAGAACTTTCCATGGCAGTAACTGTACAGCTACCTAATTATTTGGGGGTTGTTAATTGCCCTGGCTCTGCGCTCTAGCCTCAAGCTTCTTGTTCAGGCTTCTGTGGGGCAGGTGCTCCTGGAGTGGTTAGAGGTCTGGTGTGGGGTGTGGTTCCACTTGAACACATCTGCTGTGCTAGTGGGAAGAGAATTGAGAGGCTGAGCTTGTCTCTAAGAGCCCAACGCAGAGCGTGACCCAGCTGAGGCCCCATAAACCCGTGTGACCTTTGTACTCGGAACTTCCCCAAGTGGGGCCCTTTAGGCAGATGTTCGTCCTCAGCGTCCAGCGAGTGTTACATAAAGTGCGTTCTCACTGGCATTCCAGGGAGCCTGTCTCATCTAAGTATGAATTAGAGGAGGCTTTTTTTTTCTTTCTCCCAATCTGGCTACTGCTGGGAAGGGGAGTCTATTGACTTCTCTCCTTGTCTGTACCAGCCTTGATCTGGCCGGATATCACCCTGTGCGGAGCTTTATAAAGGACAGAGAGCCGGCATCTGACAGCGCTCAGTTGGGCTTCCACCCCGGGCATCCTCCCACTCTGCAGGAGCTGTTGCCCTGTGCCGGGCTGCCTGCTTCCCTGCCGGCTCTCCTTGATGACATGTGCTGGTACAACATAGGGAATGGAGAGAGGACATGTGCATGTGGGAGATTCTTCACCCCGTATCCATGTGCTCCTAGTGTAACTGGGGATCATGCCAGAACACTGAAGTTCAGCTCTTCCCACTATCATAGCCTTTGCGTTTAGATTTTGTCGTTTGTTTACTGTTTTTGTTGCTTTTCACGTGGGTGCTTTGATTAACATAGGCTATATAATACTTGATGTCCACGTTAATTTATTTTTGTACATGTACACAAATATTTTGGATGTTTTTGTTTTTTCATCACTCAGCCTGCTTTCCGTGTTTCAGGTTTGTGGATACCGGATAAAACTGCACTTTGATGGGTATTCTGATTGCTATGACTTCTGGGTAAATGCAGATGCTCTGGATATTCACCCCGTTGGGTGGTGTGAGAAGACTGGCCATAAACTCCATCCTCCGAAAGGTATTGTCACTTTTTTATCTCACATTTTAAATTCTGCAAAAATGTATTTTCTTACATGTTTATTTGGAATTTTTAAGAATTCAGACTCTATTCAGAGAAGCCCAAATTCAAGCTTATTGTCCACGATGAAAAATGTTTGTTAAAATGAAAGAAATTTAAAAAGTAGAATCCTGTTTAAGAGAGTAAACTCTGTCCATATACTTATTTGCGTATAAAATACCAATTACATGATACTGAATTTTGGCTACAAACAAATTTTAGCTACAGACTTCTATTTTATATGTATCTATACACGCATTCGTATATCCTTGAAAAAACTGATTTGAAAAATTAGTTTGAACCTGTTTACACAGCTAAGTTTATTTACTGATATTTTAGTATATAGAAAATCTTGAAAAATTATACATTGAACTTGTAGATTGTAATGTTTAGGAGATTGGAAAGGAGACTATAACACTAAAAATTGGTTTAGGTGGGAGTTGAATTAATAGCAGTTACTTTTTTATCCTTCAGTTCTTTATAAAACAATCTGCCAATGATTTTGCCATGTTTCATGTTTATATAAAGATCCAAAAATATTTGATACCATCTTTTTTGGTCCATCCCTAGTGTATTTAATAATATCTTTTTTCCTTCCTTTTCAGCTATTTCATTCAGTATTGTTTACTTGATGCCAAAGATCCAGGTTACTAGTCGATGTTACTGGTTCGATGTTTAGTCTCAGGGCTGTTGTTTTTTTAATGGACTAGCCATCGTTTGGCTTTAAGTGAAAAATTAACGGCAGAATGGTATTTTTCAGATGGCTGAAGGATTAAACCAAAATATATAGAAAAAATGAGGGTGAAAAAGAAAAGCTGTATCTAAATTTATGTAAATTTACCTCCTATTTATGGTGAATTATTAGCTGTTCTTTTCATGCTGCCGTCTGGACTTTAATGGAAGTAGAAGAGAGTGTATGAGCAGATAAAGTAAAATGCTCAGTTTCCTTTTTTAAGGAGATGTTGGCTTTAACAACACTAAACAGTAAATCGTGAAAATTAAGGCAGGGGCATTTCCATGATTGTAATTTGCCAACATGCTCACTTCATAAATCATAAACTGTCATTCTTGTGGTGATGGGCCAAGAAGATTTTATCTGTTTTATTACTGTTTTTTCTAGCTTCCCACTTGTTCCTACAAGTTAGTCTCCCAAGATAGAATAGATGAAGGAAAAATAAAGAATTTGACTACTCTAGCTCGCTAGTCTGCTGAGGAATTCTGCCTAAATAGTGATAGAAATGGCCTGGTAATAAAAAAATACACGTGTTCTTTATACCCATTACCATTCATTCAGAATTGAAAAGTATGCAATTTGTTGGAAATAAACACAGCCTGTGTATAAAAATCCATAGTTATAAATTATGAATTAAATTTTACCTATTTAAAAAATCGCTTGATTGCTTGACTTTGCATGTTGAAGTTATAGATGAAAGTGGGAATGGAAAACGTGGTGTGAAATATTTTGATATTTTACGAGTCTGTTTATGTGTGCTCACCCTAGGTTATAAAGAAGAAGAATTTAATTGGCAGACCTATCTTAAGACATGCAAAGCTCAAGCTGCTCCCAAGTCATTATTTGAAAATCAGAATATAGTAAGTACATTCAAAATACTTTCCCTTCCAAAGGAAAAGTGATAATAAGAAACTATAATAAATTTTATTGCTTTGGTAAATAGAGTACTATCTTAATTAAACTTTAAAATTAGCTTAAAATCTTCATGAATAAATATCTGTTTTATAGCCATATCATGGTTGTCTTTTTTTATTGACTGGTAGAAGGCAACATAGTTCAAAACCCAGCTGTAATTTACAATTAAGCTGCATAAAACATTAAATTGACTGGGATATTTTACTGTTATTTTCCTTTATTTAGGAGTGCTTCTTAAATAGGATCACATAGTGAGATGAACGTGGCCTTCTTTAGATTCGCAGGCTGGAGACTAGGACTTCTTTTACTCCAGCTTCTAGCTTTGTATTGCAGTAAAACAGAAGCAAAGTCTGGATGTGTCTGGATTCTCTGCTTCTTAACCTGTATTCCCACTTTCCATTACATGTTCCTCTGTTGGCATCTCTGAGGAGGCTCAATACATTTCTGTCTTCTTCCTTGCCCAAGTTCTGATGTAATTGGAAAGAACAGAGAGCAAGCAGGTGGAAAACCAAAATATCATCTTTATAACTGATAAGGGCTCTGTTGGAGGGCGTGCATAGCATCTGCTGACAAATGAGCTGCTTGATTCTGAGCCCTAGAATCAAAGAGATTTACTGCCCCTCCCTGCCAGACCACCCAAGCCCAGGAGCACTGGAATGGGGCAGAGGAACAACATGGAAGCCATGTGCTTTGCAGGCCAGCTTACCCTCAAGCGTATGATCAGTTCCTCCTTCCAGATTCACCAGTCAGATAACAGTGAGTGAGTGTGGAGAGAGGCAGGAATATTTTACCAATGGGGTTCCCCCTATATGGAAATAAATATCAGGAGTGGGGAGAATCCTTTTCACCTACTCCAGATACCCTCCATTTGGAAATAAAAGTGTATTAACCAGTTGTTTTGGGGCATCTGTCTAATGGCTGAAACATTCTCTGATCAAATTGAACGTAAGCCAGCTTGAATTAGAGAACTGAAGAGGGTGTGTGTGTGTGTCTTTAGGTAATTAGTAGAGCTAATGAGCCAGGTTATTATTTTAAAATATTTCAATTGAGGGGATAGCTTAATTGCTGAAATGTGAATTCTGCGCTGTCATAGATGTTCTCTGTCAAGACCAAGGAGTTAGGCTGAGTTAGGGAGTTAGACTAAGCAGGGGAGTTAAATGGAAACTCAGCAGCTGTTGGCGCGCTTCCTCGTCCCTGCCTGGTCCTCTGACGATGACTTCAGTCAGGGATTTGATGAACTGCCTTGAACCGTTGTCTTAAATTCTGTGCATTGCTAACACACAACTTAATTTCGGGCTAAGTGTTCGGTATCTAAGAGGCAATTAAGTTTTCTATTTTGAGATTCCTCTATGTCAAAACACTCAAGTATTTATGGCCAAAACTCTGATAAATAATTTCAGGACTTAAATGTATAGTAAAGATTGCTCTGTAGAATCAGAGCCTGCTCCTTCTATTCAGACGGGACTGAATTCTGACATCTTCAGATATACGGCTGTCTATATTTTTGTAACAATGGCTGTATAATTACAGTAAAAAGATAATGTCTATTTTGCTAAAGTAATTAGAATAGTATCTGTTCAGTCTGGACAGAAAGACTTTTTTAGAAGGGCAGATGACTTGTAGTGTGTTGTGATGGCACAGCTGAGGTCCAAGGACACTTCTCTGAGATAGAGATATTTTTCCTTACAAAACATTGTAAGGACTGTTTACATTTAACGGAACCTCAAGCATTAAATCTTAATTGGACTTTTATTGTGTTAGTTCCGTGTCCCAGACGGCTGCTAATCTGTGGATTTCCTCATATTGCAAGCGGTTTTGAATGGCTGTGTGTATTAACAGTCAGTTCTTTTGGTGCTGTTGTACATAATATCTGTAGTGTTGAGTAAGAGTTGTAATAATTTGCAGCCTTTCATATATGAAGATGACCTACTTTCTGTACAGCCCTCTTTTGAGAGATCTTTTCAGAAGTGGGAGTGCGTTTGTACTGACTCACACATATTTTAACTTGATTAAGTGCACATTATGTGTGAAATAATTTTCATTGGTAAGTCGGTAATCAAGGAGAAGAAAAACAAGAAGTGAACTATGCAGTGAATAAAACTTTCCTAACTAGCATAGTCGTCTGACTAAGGTACCAAAGTGCGTATTCCAATAAATTATTGTAAACTCTGCGAGGTCGTGGGTGTGTTGGTTTTGAGGCCTGGATTGTTAATTGAATACAGCAACAGGGCATGTTTATTTATTGCTCCTTGTTAGAAGAAGACCTGGTGGTGAAATTGGTACACGGTTCTTAAATTATGTGAACACCACTGACGGACGCCAGGCCGTCGAGCAGGAGGAGCAGAGAGGGTGCAGGTCTTGCTGTTAAGTGTGCGCTTATCTCTAATTAAATCTGTATGTTTCGTAGACAGTGATCCCATCAGGCTTTCGAGTTGGAATGAAGCTTGAAGCCGTAGACAAAAAGAATCCTGGGTTCATCTGTGTTGCTACGGTAACAGATATGGTGGACAATCGTTTCCTCGTGCACTTCGACAACTGGGATGAGAGCTATGACTATTGGTGAGACATCTCCCACGGCGGCTGCTCTTTCTAATTTAGTGTTTATTCAAGGACATAGTTTGAAAATAATAAGAATGCAAAATTTATAATGAAAGATAGCAGTGCTCTGCCCCACTCTTTCCCATTTCAGATTTTTACCTATAGCATATATTTCTAAATAATATCCTTTAATTTTACTTGGTGATTTGTATTTAGTTGACTTCCTACTCTGGAAGTACAATTTACACACCCCGTTCCCAGCATATGCTCACACGTCAGTGCACACACAGACCCACTTCCCCCTGATCTTGGCTGTCGTCTATCATTTTTGGAAAAATATTTTAATCTTCCTTTCATATTTTCATGACCAGTATGAAATGTAACCATTTCATGTCCAGTAGCTAATTTAACCATTTATAACTGCTGAATACTAATATCTTAGTTGAGGAATATTGTTTTTAATCCTTACAGTTTTGGGATATACTGTGTAAAGTAGTAGGAGCAACATATTATAAAATTATATAATTATAAAATAATTATAATAAAGCCATTATATTTTGATTAAAAAATTGAATTAATGGTTTTCCATACCTAATTCATGTTCATTGATCGTTATAATTCACTTTCCTGGTGAAAGACATTTCCAAAGTATTTAGTTCCTTTTAGAGAATACTTGCAATGAGAACATTTTAGAGAAGTGAGAGATATCTTTATAAAATATGGCTGTTATATTATCAAGTGAATATTAATTTATGTAAATGTTGCTAAATTTTAGTGAAGCTTCTTTTATTGTTTTTTTGGTTTTGTGGTGAGGAAGATTGTTGCTGAGCTAACATCTGTGCCAGTGTTCCTCTATTTTGTATGTGGGACACTGCCACAGCATGGCTTGATGAGTGATGTGTAGGTCTGGACCCAGGATCCAAACCCACGATCCCTGGGCTGCTGAAGCGGAGTGTGCAAACTTACCCACTACGCCACCAGGCTAGCCCCAGAAGCTTGTTTTTTGACATTTCTTTTTAGTATGCTTATATTTAAGTATTCGTTAGTCATCAGTAATTTCCATTACTCCTCAGATTGTCTTAGAGACTCATCAGTTTTACTTGCTTTGTTTTAAAAAGGAGAGACATTGAAAGCCATTTGCTATTCAGTTTTTTGTTTTGTTTTGCTGAGGAAGATTCACCCTGAGCTAACATCTGTGCCTATCTTCCTCTGCTTTTTAGTATGTAGACTGCCACCACAGCATGCCTGCTAGTAGAGCAATGTAGGTCTACGCCGAGGAACCAAACCCAGGCCACCACAGCAGAATGCGCTCAACTTAACCACTAGGCCACCAGGGCTGGCCTTGTTATTCACATTTTAAAAATGCTTTCTATTATACATTACGTATGATTTTTGCAGAATTTTTTAAAAATGTAGACAAGTAGTTCCATGATTACATCACACAGTGTCAAGTACTTTGAACATTTCGGTGTGTTTTTCCCAAGCTTTTTTCTGGAAAGCATGATTTTTTCTTATAAGATGTCTTTTTGTTCAGTTTGCAGTAACTTTTTTTTTAATTCGAATATAGACCATTTCAAGCCTATGTGAAAGCAGAGTAATGGAGTGACTCTCCTGTAGTCATCACACAGCACGAGCACTTATCAGTTTCTATCCACTCTTGTTTCCTCTGTATTCCTGCTCCTGAAATCCCAACTCCAGGATGGTTTTGAAGAAAATTCCAGATATCATAGCATTTCATCTGTGAATAATTCAGTATGTTTCTTTTAAAGATAAGGATTCTTTTTCATTTTAAAAATATGTGCTGTTATGAATGCCATAGTGTTAATAACATACTTAAACATCCCCCCGATTGTCTTAGTTTTCTTTTTTTAGTATGATGGCTTTAGGTCCAAGTTAGGTGCACACTTTGTGAGTGCTTTGATGTTTTTCTTCATCTCTTTTAATTTATAGATGCCTATTCCTCTCTTTTTCTTCCTCTTATAACTTTTATTGAAGAAACCAGATGGTTTGTCCTGTGTAGTCTCCCACAGTCTGGATTTGTTGATTGAATCCTTGTTGTATTGCTTACCATGTTCTTCATATTTCCTGTTAATTGGGAGTTTTTGTTTCATTTAAAATTATCCATACCTATCTTGAGTGAGTGAATGGGTGAGAAAACTGTAAATTTAGAAATATGGTAAATCTGTTCTGGGTCAAACGTGTTTCTCCTCTCTTATATTTGCTGTGCTGTGATGCTGGCAGTACAGTGTGGTGAGTGGGATCCAGTCCTTTTATTAATAAATTATACATTAAAGCAGTTATTAGAATTTGTTGAAATGAGAGTTTTTTGTTTTTAAGTTCTCATTCATTTAGGGAGAATTTTTTTTTGTTTGTAGCTTTTGCCTTATCTAAACAAAATGGGTGAATCCTAGTTTAAGTTATTTTCGTGGTCTTGTAAGTATTACAGGGTTTTAGAAGTATGAATTGCTTATTTGACATAAGATGCATTTCCTTTACAACTATTCTTCTGGAAAAAAGTAATGAGGAAGTCTAGAAGAATTTGTCACAATCATCTTTCTTTGATGGCAAATGCCTAGGGAATAAGAAGAGTTCCTTTTTTTGGGGTTCCTTTTTAGAAAGAGCAGAGGGAAAAACTGATTTCTTTTTGTTCTGATTTTTCACTTTTATGCACACAAACTAATTATTTTTAGGATGGAATGTACTTTGAGGATTTACTTATACTTCTAACTATTGACATGAAATCATATTTTGTTAATTGTCAGAAAAATAATACAGTGTTCTATTCCTCAATATGC
Source organism: Equus asinus (assembly GCF_041296235.1). Classification (NCBI taxonomy): domain Eukaryota; kingdom Metazoa; phylum Chordata; class Mammalia; order Perissodactyla; family Equidae; genus Equus; species Equus asinus. Next base: position 62,398,002 of record NC_091813.1, read on the forward strand.
AGTTAAGGCACATTAAAAATTGCTTAAGTGGGGGCTGGCCCCGTGGCCGAGTGGTTAAGTTCGCGCGCTCTGCTGCAGGCGGCCCAGTGTTTCGTTGGTTCGAATCCTGGGCGCGGACATGGCACTGCTCGTCGGACCACGCTGAGGCAGCATCCCACATGCCACAACTAGAAGAACCCACAACGAAGAATATACAACTATGTACCGGGGGGCTTTGGGGAGAAAAAGGAAAAAATAAAATCTTTAAAAAAAAAAAAAATTGCTTAAGTGTGCTGGAATTTCTCCAGCTTTATTAAATATTATGTTCTTTGATCTTTGAATTTTGAAATGATTTTTATCTGCATAAATTACTTCCTTAGGTGTGTAATTGAGGTTACAAATTGGATTGCCTTTCCCAATTTAAAATAGTTTGGAAATGAGAAATGTCTTTTCCCTTTGAACTGGATAGTGATCTTATCTCTTTTTACCTCAGTGGAGATTTGAAAGCACATATGTATGTCTGTGTACATTTGTGTTACTATGTGTTTAGCTGCGATAAAACATCTCTTCGTTCCAAAGAGGAGCGTTGTGATATTTATGTAGGATTGAAGTAGTACTTTTTTATGAAATGGAAATAGTTACATATTAGAATGGAAATTTTTTTCTCTTTGGGTTTTCTCTGTGGTTTTGTTACTGGTAGTTGGTAGCTATTTAATTCTAGCCCCTTGACAGTCATTAGACTTAGGAATAATCCTAAATATCACAGAATATTGGAACTAGAAAGGACTTTAAAGATGCAGGATGGAAAGCCATCACAGTGAGGATGCAGCCTCTGTCCTCATCAGCCTCCAGCTGCCTGAGGGCTGGGCTCCCAGGCAGAGCACACAATGAGGAGTCACCCCACCTTCTCCCCCAGGCACTAGGAAGGGATTTTCCTTTTAAGAAATGTTATTTTCCTGTGACCTTATTTTTTGGAACCAGAAAGGCAAGGCAACAGAACTTAGCTGACTGTTGAGAGGAAAGATCTAAATGAATGAGGTTGCAGCTTCAGCTGTCTTTGAATTTCATTCTGACGTCCCAGTAAGTCAGTAAGTGTGAAAAATCAACAAACAGATCTATGAAAAAAGGAGCATTGAGTTAGCAAATTAGAACAAACAAGGGCTTGGGGCCTTTTCCTGATTGTCTCCAAGTGTACTGCAAAATTTTTCTTTTTAGAGATGGAACTCCTTTACATTTATGAATTGAGAGTAATAGTAATTTTACGGGTCTCTCCAAAGTAATGTTGAAAAGTTTGCATCGTGTTGTCAGTTTCTTAGACCAGTGTCAAAGTTGAAAAGTTTGTCATCATCTGGTTATATCTGGGAAGCAACCCTCAGGGATGGTGGTGAGTTACAGAGGTGAAAGGGACCTCAGCCCCTGAGGACCTCAGGCTTGGGGAGAGAGAGACACAAACACCACTGTTCTGGCGGCAGGGTAGATGGTGGTTAGTGCTTAGTTATTCAGACCAACGTCTGTGGCACAGAGAGAGAAGGACTGACTGACTCACCGGAGGGTTCTTGAGGAAGGCTTCCTGGAGGGCGTGGGATCTGAGGTGGACCAGGAAGGATGAGAGAATCAGTACTTAGATGTTGGAATGGCATATTCCTGGCCCAGGAAAGCACTTGCTTGTATTTAAGCCCAGGGGGGCAAACAAGGGTGTGTTTCAGGAATGGCAGCCAAGTCTATTCAGTAAGCGACTTAGCCCTTCTAAGATTTAGTTGTCTCCTTTGCAAAAAGGATTAATGATAATCCCTATCTCATAGGGTGAAATGAGGATTAAAATAAGAGTAAGAAGCAGAAACCAATTTGCAAAAGCTTAAAGAGATGGCTGTAAGGGACATTAAACGGAAAAGTTTGGCCCTGAGATGAAAGTGAATTATTGGTTGAGGGGAAGTCAACCTCTGAGGAGGGTTTCCGGCACATAGAGAGTTTTGAGCTTGGTTTTAGGCTGAAGGAAGGAGGCCATTGTGGAGGGAGAGAGTGGAGATATCTGAGACTGTGGATAATTGGGGACCCCAGGTCCCACAGGTAGGGCTAACACTGGAAAGGAATAAGCTCTCTTCTCTCTCAGCCTGGAGTAAATGAAGACATGAAAGGAACACTGACACTGGAGTAATGAGATGGTATCCCCTTTATCTTTTCCAGGTAGACACTGTGTTAGTGAAAATCTAGTTGTAAGCTTGAAGCAAATTAATAACGTGGGGAACAGCTAGTGTGGGGAATGAGGTTGGAAGTGCGTTAGAGATGAGCAGAACACGATGACTCAGCCTCATGAGCTCTGGGGTTACTGGTAAAACACGGAGTGATAGAGACCCTGAAGAGTCGGCACATGATGGGAGCCAGGAAAGCGAGTCCTAACTGACAGTCATATGCTCTGCATTTAGAGAGTGGGAGAGGCCAGGCGTCCTGTGTTTCTTCAAGGAATCTAAACTGTTATTGCTTGAAATGAAGACTTTGATGTTTCCCTTCAGTGAGCATCTTGAAATGTTCCTATTTGACTGTCTGCCTAGATCTGTGGAGCCCAGCGTGTGTGCATTAGCTTCTTTAGCTTTCGGCTGTGGCTGATAAAACTAAGATCTCTTTCTTTTCAACCTGAGGCCTTTCTGAAATCACTTAACTTCTTTGTGTTTCTGTTCAAGATGAGGATCTTAAGGTCTGCTCATTTTATCCTTATAATATAAACACAGATTTTTCATGAATAATTATTTCTGTTATTATCTACCAGTCTAGGTCTGACTGGATCTTAGCAGCCTTCGTGAGTACTTTTCACTTACGTCTAAATTGGACTTTTAAAAAATTTTTTGAAATGGACTTTTTTGATGACATACATAAAAACTCGAAAGAAAGGAGAGGTACAGCAATCAACGGCTTGCCATACTTTTTGCCATTAGTTCATTGTATTTCTTCTTGGTTACTTTGCTGCTTTTGAACACTAGATGGGACTAAGAGATGACTTGAGATGATAATAGTAACAGAAAGGATTTCACAGGCTTCCAACTTCTGAATGAAGTGTTTGCTTATTGAGAGAATGTAAGCAAACTAGATAAAAACAGGGCTATTCTTCTCTCCTGAGATGGCTTTCTTGTTTATTTTAAATGATGACTTTAATCAGTATTTAGATAATATTAAAACCTTATGTAAGATTCAAGGAGTATAGGAATGAGTGGCCAGAATATGCCACAGTATTTTCCTTGATTGCAATTTATAGAGAAATCCAATAAAATCACAAGAGTTAGTAATGTCTAATGCTCTTACTTAAATCACCATGAGCCTGGCAGAAAATTATAAAAAGTACTTGATAATTGTATTAGAGTGAGAAGAAAAAAGAAACAAATGTTATGTATTTGGTTTTTTTTTTCATTTTTGAGTCCTGTATGAATTAACAGCTTTCTCTAAAATAAAATAAAAATTTCCCTAAAATACAGGCAGTGCGTCATTGCTAATAATCCATAACCAAATGATTGTTTAAGAAAAGATTAGCGTAGCTGGAAATAGTGCTCCACAGCTCTGTTTATACAATTTATAACAGAAAGCAGCTCAAAGAATCGTGTATTAAAGTATTTTTTATGCAAATACATATTGTAAGAAATGTGACAGTTGCTTTATGAACTTGGCCTTGACCTAGCAGTGTCTGTTTTCCTTTCACATTTCTAAAATAACAATATACACCTACACGTGTAACCCTAATGTATAGATTAAGAAAGATAATAGTGCGAGGGTATGTAATAGGAGATAAGTGAAGAAAGGAAAGAAACCTTTGACTATAAATTTAAAGGTATTTTCAACTGCAATAATGTTGAGAAAAATCACCAATAAATTGGGGTCACATCAACTCACCTGTGTTATTGTTCAGCGCTGCTCACTTGGAAAGGTTGACCTGGAAAGTGCTGACCATGTGTTAGTCTCTATTCAGAACGTTTCTTAGAAAGTTCTTTGTTTTTTACGACTCATCAGACTTTTTTATCCACAGAAACTCCAACCAGTGTTCCTTCTTAGCTTCCTACCTTCTAGTTTCCCGTCTAGAGAGCTATGTCGAGATTACCAGGGAAACGGCAGATCTCGTTGATAGAGCGAGATGGACCCCTTGGCATCCTTTAGACTAACATTTCCCAAATGTGCTCTGTAGAACTCTCATGTTACACATGATGTTAATAGGTTGCCCACCAAAGCAGTATTTCGTAGTTAAGTATCTTTAGGGAATGCTGGGTTCAACAATTTGAAACTGGGTAATTTATAGTGTAATTTCACAGTCTTTAACACACTAATAATGTATTTTGTGAATCTCTAAGGCGATACAGTAATTTTCCTGAAACATTTTGACCATGGTGCTGTTTTTTTTTTTTTATTTTTAGCTTCATTCTATTATCTTTGAGAACACAGATGGGAAATTTGTTCTACCAACTTTTTTTTTAAGATTTTAATTGTGATATACCTCTAGATTGCTATGTGCAGTGACGGGCGTGTAACGATGTTTTGGTCAATGACTGCATATGTAGCAGTTGTCCCATAAGATTTGTACCATATCCCTGAATATTCGTACCATACAGCCTATGTGTAGTAGGCTATAAGATCTAGGTTTGTGTAAGCACTCTGTGATGTGCACATGATGATGAAATCTCCCAATGACACATTTCTCAGAACGTGTCCCCATCATTACGTGACACATGAATGTATTTTGTAACCTTGTAACAACTACTCCTTTGTAACTGTGGCCTCCACTTCTTTATATTGTGTTTGCTGGCAAAATCCTAACCCTGATTGGATCAGACTTTCTGCCTGCTGTATGTCTATACCTGAGTGGTTGAATACAGCTGGAGAAAGACACAGCATGTGGACTGGTCTGACTTCTCATTCCTGGCTGCTAACCTCAAGTGGGCCCTTAGCCCTGCCCTGTCATCCTGCTGCAGGGCCTTGTCTGTTCTTCCAGACCAGTAAATTTCACTCCCTTTTTTTCCCCTCAAATTCCTCGCACCCCTTTCCCATTCTCCCTCTCAGCGGATAACCTTCCTATTTCATTGAGAAAAAAGACAGTGTCAGAGGAGACATCCTCATGCTCTCACCATTTCATCTACCCCTCTTCCTGATCTCTGCCCACAGATCGAACCTTCTCTGTAATTTTGGAAGGAGACCCTTGCTCCTGCGTAAGGGGGCCCTGTTCTCACACATGGGATTCCGTTCCCTGTCCCCGACTCGGTCCTCCTCTCTTTTGCATCAGTACCTCATCCCTCTCTGTTGAATTATTCCTACCAGTACCCAAGTGGGAGAAGGGGTTTTCTTCTTTTGATACCTGTTGCAGCCCTAGCACCTAGAACAGTGCCATCATGGGAGTTGCTCAGCATATTTCTGGAATAAATGAAGAAATATTTCTGATCTTTTAAAAAAACATTTTATTTTGAAGTTATTCTAAACTTAAAGAAAATTTGTAAAATAGTACAGAGAATTTCCATAAATGCCTCACCTAGTTTCCCCTGTTTTCAAATTTAAAAAAACAAAAACAAAAAAAACTTCTCTTTTGCTATCTCATTTTTCTCCTTCCTTTCAAAACAGAACTCCTTAAACATACTTTCTGCACTAACTATCTCCATCACGTCTCCTTCCATCTTCTCTTAAAACCACTGTGTTCAGGCTTTTGCCCTTTCCCATCCCTAGATCCACCGAAACAGCTCTTGTCAAGGATGCTAACGACCTTGACTTTGGTCAGTCCATTCATCGGTTCTTGTTTCTTCTCCTCTTTGATCTAGCAGCAGCATTTGACCTACTTGGTTTCTTTCTCCTTACTTTCCCTCTCTTACTCCATAGTCATCCCTTCTTGGACTTTTTTGCCCCTACCTCTTCTGTTCTCTCTCTGTACTCCTTCTCTGGGTGCTCTTATCTCTGCTCATGCCTTTTAATACCATCCCAAACGACTCCCAGATTTGTGCTTTTACCCTTGATCTTGCCCTTCAACTCCAGATTTTTATGCTCGTTTTCTACTTGACCTGTTTACTTGGTTGTCAAACATATGCCAGTAACAGAACTCTTCATTCGCCATTTGGAATGCCAAAGACTGTGCTCGCATTCTTTCTATCTCAGAAAATGGCCACTGCATTCTTCTAGTTGTCCATGCCCAGAACCTTGGAATGTCCTAGACTTCTTCACTTCATTCACTTTCTATATCAATACTACTGGTATATCCTGTTGATTCTTCCTCTAAAATATAGACCTAGAAATATGATTAGTTCTTACCTCACCCCAGCACTCTGGTTCAGGCCACCATCATCCCCTCTTGCAGAAGACTTCGAATGGCATCTTCTCTTGTTATTAACTTGGTTTTTTTTGTCTGCAAAGCAGTCAGAATACTTAACTTTAAAACATAGATTATGCCACTCCTCTGCCTAGAACCCTCCACATGGCTTTCTAGTAGACATCATTTTACTAGATTGAGTACAATCTCAAGACTTTCCTATGGTCTAAAGGCCCTTCCTGATATGGTTTCCCATTGTCTCTTTCCTTCAGTCTATTCCTGACACAGTCCTTCCAGATTCCCATCCCACAGCCTGTGTCCTTGCTGTCCCCTTGGTGTCGAATGGCTTTCCTTTATATATAATTTGAGTGACTCAGTTCTCTCTTTCTTCACTTCCTTCAGGTGTCACCTTATTTGAGAGGCCATCTTGAATGGTGCAATAAAAGATCGCCTTTCCTCCTCCACTTCTTTATTCACAGGGCGTTGTGCCACCAGAGTATTTATTTCTTTGTTAATCTGTTTCTTCTCTCTTCCCATGACACTGTCAGCTCCACAAAATCAGGAACTTTGTATCTGCTTTATTTGTTACAGTATCCTTAGGGCCTCTCCCGGTACCTGGCACAACACAGCACTCAGTATTCCAATGAATGAGTGAGCAAATGCATGAGTGAAACACGCTGCATGTTGAGATGAGGAAAGCATAGTATACATTTGGTTAGGAGCAAGGAATCAGATGTCCCAGAGAGGCATACTGATAAGGGGGCTCTGGAAAAATGTATCTTGACTGAAGTAAAGATGACAGAGAGGAGAAGAAAAGAGGTGAGGAGAAGACGGGAATGCCCCATCCTAATATTTGGTCTCTGCATTCTCCTGGGTGGGAGAAATAGCACGTTTGGGTTTTGAGGGTGGTCGAGCTTTCTGCCTTTGCACATTCACCCTTCAAGATGCTGAAACAATTTGAACTTGCCTGTGTATGCATGATTCTTTATGTACACATGTTTGTTTTTCGACATGATTTTTATGAATGGAAATTCTGAATCTTACTGACATTACCTTTGAATTTTTGCTATATTTGAAGTTACAGAATATAACAAAATTTGTGGCAGAATGGGAACTATGCCTGGTGTCAAATCTGCATGATATTTATCTAATAAAGGGCTGCTTGGTGTTAATATATTGAAAGAGTGAAAGAGCCTTTGGTTTAGCAAACCTTTTTCAAATTAGGTAGATTGTAATAAGTAGAACTCTGCGTAAGTTGTTCATGATGTCTAACATTTTTACTTCTACTACTATTGAGAATTTATCCTGATAATGACAGTTTTTAATTTGTATGACCTACAGGTGCGAAGCCTCTAGTCCACACATCCATCCAGTTGGTTGGTGTAAAGAACATCGAAGAACCCTTATCACTCCTCCAGGTTTGTGCTTGTTATGCATCTAATGTTATTCATGTTCATCAGGAGTCGGCACGCTTGTTCTGTAAAGGGCAAGATAGGAAATATCTTTGACTTTGTGGGCCATTTGGTCTCTTTTAGAACTACTCAGTTCAGTTGGAGCACAAAAGCAGCCGTAGACTGACCTTGTCTAGGTGTTGACGAATAGAGAAATTGGACATAAGAGACATCTCTTGTGGGTGGAGTCTTGACGCACTTGTCAGGGTCAATTCTGGCCAAAGCACGACGTTCACATTGAAGGGGGATCTTGATGCTTTCGATCTTTTTTGACCTAGATCAGGACTTGCACATTTGATTTCCCTTTTTCTGTTGTGATTCCTGGTCCTCACATGGGTTGTGCAGCTTTGTGCTGGCAGTACCTCTCTGTTCTCCGAAGTTTTCGGGTCCTTTGGCTGTCTGTCTCTGGCCGGAGAGCCTTCATTCTCAGTTATTCGCTCTCTCTGTGACAGGAACAGTATGACTGCTGGTGAACGGTCTCCTTGTTTCATGTGATTTTGAGTTCATTTTCATGTGCTAAAGAGCAGATTGTGTGGCTTCAGCATAATCAAGACAGTGAGTTTCTGAGCATCTCACTGTTTAAGGTGCCATGGCTGCTGCTGATGTGAAAAGACAGGGTCGTTGGCTAACAGCATCACTGCACGCAGGTGGTTCTGTGGAGACTTCTGTGAGTGATGGAGACCGCCCTCACCACAGGGAAAGGATGCCGCCTTGGTTCACTGGGAGCTGCTGTGTGGATGCTGCCCGCAGCATGTAAACAGCAAACACTCAGCTTGGAGCTCCACATACTTGTCTCATTCCATTCTAACAGCTGGTTTCATTTTTAGGCTTGTCCCCAGTTCCTTGGTACCATGTCTCAGTTAGTGTCTGATCATTTACTCCCCCAGGGGACCAACCATTCCTGTGATGGGCAAGGCGAGTCTTCTCCACTTTTTGAGTTTATTCATATGTTAAGGGGCAGAAGCCCCTGTTCTTCACTGATTACAGAGCTGTGTTGAAGATGAAAGGACATTTACATAAACCATAAAGTGTTAAAGTAAGGTATTAATGGTTTCATGGCCCAGATGGGGTATTACCTGGAAGAGTTCTCCTGTTCAGCCCTCCTGAGTCCTGTGGCTTACGTAATATTAAAAGCCAGTGAATAGTGATTGACACTATCACCATCTAAATTGCTGTGAGGATTATTTTAGATTTTTCCAATTCGATATTGATCTTTTTTTTCCTTACCACTTTTTTGGTCATAATCAGGGATCTGGTAAATGAACAGAGAACCAGTGAATGACAGGTTCCTGGTTATGTGATCACAGCCCTGGGTTAGCTACCCTGTGAAGGGGTGCTATAAGGCTTCATTGCTAACTTCTTACGTGAGGCAAGTAACCAACACATCTGTCTCCTTTTGTGGGCTTTTATAGTTCAGTAGAGCAGAAAATACATAGCTTTTTGACAAATTAATAAAATACAAAATTGCATGTCAAAAAGTACCAAACACACAACAATGTGAATATATTTAATGTATATTTAATTGGGTAAAATGGTAAATTTTATGATGTATATATTTCACCGTAAAAACAGGTTGAAAAGCAAACCTGCCAAATAATGAGATTGGTTTGCAGTCTCTGCTGAGGTGACTCTGCTCTTTGGCTCCATGGCAAAAAAAGATGCTCTTTCTCTGGTTCCTTTTGGTGAATGGCGTCTTCCTGGTGATCTCTGATCTCCTTCTGAAGAGAAGGGATCCTCATCCATGGTCCCTCTGGGCAGCTGCTCTTCCAAAACCCCTGCCACTTCGTGGCTCAGTCCCCTGAGCAGCCCTGCTGGCCACCCCGTGTTCGTGTTCTCTCTCAACATGTAGCATAGCTACTGTTCTTTTTCTGAAATTAACATCTTTATGCCTTTAAAATGATTTTTATTTTGAATTATCCAAATTATACATTAATACATGCTTGCTTTTAAAAGTTGGAAAATAGAGATGAGCACTTTTATCTCTCTTAATAGTTTAATAGTTGTCATTGTATCTTTCCAGAAAATCCTTTTCACCTCTAGGTATACACACACATGCATGTGTGCATGCCCAGTTTTAATATACTTAAATTGTACAAGATGTGGTCTTTAAAAATATGTTGTAAAATGTTTGTTTATGCAGAAATATGTTTGTGTATTTACTTTTTAAAACTTTTGTTTTGAAACAATTACAAATGTACAGAAAAGTTGTAAGAACCGTACAGAATTCTTCTGTACTCTTGACCCAAAGGCCTATTCAAGTTTGTTAATTGTACCAATGATGTCATTTATAGCAAGAAGATGAGGCATTCCACTCAGTTGTCCAATCTCTCTAGTCTCCTTCAAGTAGGTTCTCCTTGACTTTCATGGCCTCAGTATGTTTGAGGATTACAGATTAGTCGTTTTCTAGGATGTTATTACTTAATTTGGGTATGCTTGGTGTTTCCTTGTGATTAGACTGTATGCAGTTTTGGCAGGAATATCATGGAAACAATGCTGTCTTCTCATTGCATCCTCTCAGGTGGCACATGATATCAGTTTGTCTCGTTACCGATCTCTTACCGTTAGTTGATCAAGATGGTGTTTGCCAGGCTGCTGCACTAATATAATATGAATTATTATTCTGACAGTGCTAAATGATAATTTTTCTTATTCCATCATTCCTGATACATAAAGTTCATATTCTTCTGCAAAGAATAGCTTTCTTATCTTCCCATTTATTTGTTCAATTAATTTATTTCCATCAGCGTGGGCCCCTAGGTTACTATTTTCATCAATGAGTTATAATGCCTTAGTAGCATTATTTATTTTCAAGTCCAGATTTTCTCAGATTTGGCCAATGGGAGCCCCTTTAAGCTGGTTACTGTATCCTTGTGACATGTTCTTATCATTTTTCGAGAACTTCTTGCTTTGGGACCCTGATCCAGCCCTGAAGTCAGCAGTTTCTCACAGTCTCCATGGTTCTCTTTAGTAGAGAATGATACTTAGAAACTAAGATCTGGACACTAGATGTGCTCATTGCTACTGGAGTGTTGCTGCTTCCGGCCTCTCAGTGGACATAGTTAGGAAATATATTTATGTAAAGATATAAAAAAATGTATATTTATATTTATTTCTCTGTTTCTTTAGATATATTGGAAATAATGAATTCATACCACTAGCTCCAATTCATATCCATTACTACTAAGTTCATTCTAGTTTTCCATTTTCTATTTTTATACCTCTCTTTTCAGACAGTGAGAAACCTGCAATATATTTCCCCTACCTGCAATATATTTACTTATTTTTTCAGTCCCCTTTATGTAGCCAATTTCCCACCCTCCTGGGCCACCATTAATTCCTGCTCCTGCCTCCCTGATGGGTTTTGGACTCTGGAGGAAACAAAGTGGGTGGCAGGAAGGATAGTTATTTTTACATATTCTGTTAATACTGTTTCATGCTTTGATTTTGCTTGTTTGTTTGACTTCGCAATGCGATGGTGTATCTGGAATATTTCACATATTAGTATAAATCTGCCTCCTTTTTAATAAATGCTTTATATTTCATATGTACTATATATTTTTTGCACATTTCTATATTGATCATTTAACTTGTTTTCATATTTTCACGTTAAACAATGGTACACTATTGTCTTTGTACACATATGAGATTTTAATGGGTTAGTAGAAGTAAAATTGCATAATTAAAGGGTATTCATGTGTGTGTATGTCTTGTATGTAAGATTGTCCTTACCTGAGAATATAAATTATATGTAGACATATATACTAAATTATCTTTTAAAAGATAATAGAGAAATCGTGATCAAGATGAAAGCAATTTAATTATTACAAATAGTTCTGAATGTGTAACTAGGTGCAAGTTGTTATATGAAATATGAACATAATTTCCTAGATTATAATGATAACAACATCTCATAATTTTGACAGGTCAATTTGTGGTTGTTCTCCCTATCATTTTGGTTAAACCTGATAGGATGTACTTTTTTTTCATTCTTAGGTTATCCAAATGTGAAACATTTTTCTTGGGATAAATACTTGGAAGAAACCAGTTCTTTACCTGCTCCTGCGAGAGCTTTCAAAGTGGTGAGTTAATATATTTTACACTCTTTAATTTGTGTTGATGACACTGTTCATTCATTGAAATTTAAGAGCAGAAAGAGATAGTACTGGTGACCCAGAATAGTAATGGGAGGGAAACAGAAGATTGAAGAAGATATTTTTGAATTTTTACAAATTAAAAAAGTTTCTTTTTAAGACATGCTTTTTGTGTGTGAAGAAGATTGGCCTTGTGCTAACATCTGTTGCCAGTCTTCCTCTCTTTTTTCTCCCTAGAGCCCTGGTAGATAGTTGTATATCTTAGTTGTAAGTCATTCTAGTTCCGCTGTGTGGGACGCCGCCACAGCATGGCTTAATGAGTGACATGTAGGTCCACGCCCAGGATCCGAATTGGTGGATCCCAGGCCGCCAAAGCAGAGTGCGAGAACTTAGGCACTTGGCAACAGGGCCAGCCCTGAATTTTTACGATTTTGAAAGTTGAAATTGTTACTGCGGTTTTTGTTGTTGGCATCTAAAAAATATTTCCATTTTGGACTCGAAAGTCTCCTTGGAAATAAATCTGCTGAATTGGTATCAAGTGAGTTGTTGTGTTCTTACAGCAAACTTATGTTTTTCCAGCTAGATATTCTGAAAAACCAAAATAAGATAGGACATTGTTTTCTAAAAAAATTGTATTTGATAATTCCTTTGATTTGTTTATGGTGAGCAGGGATGCTGTTTTTATTTTATTGCTATAAGTCAACATGGTTAATTACCAAAATCCAAGGTCATCTGTTATGGTATCTTCCTAACCCCAAGGGTCATTGTTTCTTGCATGTAACTTATTAATATTCAAAGTAAACCTCATTTCTGTGCAAGGAAAGAATAAGAAATGAAATGTATTTTTAAATTTTTTCATCTCTAAAGCTTGCTTTGTAATTTATATTTTCCCATAAGTTTAAAGGGAAAGAAAGATATATTAAATATTTTTTTAAAAATCTTTTAATGTGGCATAATTAGTCTGTCATAAACGTTTTTCTTTAAATGATCCTTTTGTGTATAAATTGCCAGAATTTTTAATGAAAGAATTAGTGAGTAGATATGAGCCCAAATATAGAAGAAAAGAACATCAAAAACTTTTGAGAGAAAAAGTATATTACACGAAGAGAAGCCAGATGAAAGGATGTATATGATTCCATCTGATAGTAAATTCAGGATTTAAAAATAAATAATGTTTAGGGTTATACGATATTTATGAATTTTTGTGTGACTAACTTTCACTTAGGCTAGTCCAAGAAGAGCTGTGTTACACTTTGCTTTGAACTGGATAAAATTACACAGAGACCCATCTGCATACCTAGTGTCACATTGATATCAGAGAGAAGACTGAGATTGTTCTAGTTTGGCCTCTGGTGCCTTGCATTCATTGTTTTGTACCTTTTACATAAATTTCACCCTTAATATTCAGAGCAACAATTCTATTACACCCATTTTACAGAAGAGGGATGTGAAGTTGAGAAAATGTAAGAAATTTGCCTAACATACCAAACAGTCCCCTTCTGTCTACTGCCTGTGACTTTTTCGGAGGTTTATGGGTTTCTGCTGGGTTCTGAGGTGTCGGGGGAGAGGGTCCTCCTTTCTCTTTCCCCTTCTCACAGAGCCAGTCCATCTTGCATGTTTTGATTGCTAATTTTCTTTTATAAAAGACGTCTGCTTTTTGATGTCATTTACCACTTCTGATCTCTGTGTCTCGTCTGCCACTTCAATGTTGTTCTCCTCTCTCTTTAAAAATAATTTTCACGCTTGTTGATTTTTGTCAAGATGTCTCCTTCTAACTAATGAGAAAAACGTCTTGCCTTCCCTATGGCTAATCCAATAATGAGGATATTTTGAATTTCATCGTAAGGTCTGTTGCATTCTGTTTGCTCCTACGGCAGGTGCTCAGGCTGTTTCTCTTGCCTGTGGCTTGGCCATGGGACTTGGGATTGTGGTTTTTGATAAGGAGGGTGAGGTCTAAAGCCGCTCCTGGAGGTTGAGAGTTTGAAAGGCTGGTTCTCTGAATAGCTCATCTTTTTCTTCTTATTCTGTCTTTGTGACACAGAGCCCACCTTGTGTTCCTCCAAATCTCATGGTGTGAAATTTTCTGTTATGACAGAAACCTCCACATGGATTCCAGAAAAAAATGAAGCTTGAGGTCATAGACAAAAGAAATCCCATGTTTGTTAGAGTAACGACAGTTGCAGACACGGATGACCACCGAATAAAAGTGAGTGTTCTCTGTTCTGGTCTTGTTTTGTCTTTTCTTACGAGACATCTTGCATGGAAACTTTAGCAGATGTTAATTTGTGAAGTGTTAGAATTAAATTAGTAAACCATAAGAATGTGCAAATTAGGTGGCTGTGCATCTTTGTAAGTCACCTTATCTCCAGTTTCTTCCTTTTCTCTGACCTACACGAGAAATTTTCTCTTTAATTATGATTGACTTTTAATATGTTGTGTCTACTTTCTTTGCCCAAACTCAAAATGTTAAAAGTCAGTCATAATTAAAGAGAAAACTTCTTACGTAGATAATAAAGAAATTTCTTCTGAATATGATACCTTATTCTCCAGTGGTATGCTCTTGTTTAAAAAATTGAACTTTAATGTTTTTTTATAGGGTTTTGTTAGATGTAGACTTTTCAGAAGAATATTCTGCCTTTTAATCTAGGACAAGTAAAGAGAAATAATTTTGTAAATAAAATCAGATTTTAATTAGAGTTGGATTAATAAAAGTCAAGTCCCTCTCATAAGATAAGCAAACGCCCGGGAGGCTGGGTTCACTTTGTTACGTCCAAGCATGAGGAAGTGAAATCTAGTAGAAGTTCCGGGTGAGGCGCCAGAAATTCTTGTTTCTGTTTCTGGCTTCAGCATTAACCTCACTCTCAAACCAGAACAGTATGCATTCTGCTTACTTCATAGGATTGTCTAGAATTTCTATTAGGTATAATAATAGTTATAATAACAGCAGGACATCAGATTTACATGGTGTTCTACAGGGTAACAGAGTTCTCCCATTATTTGACATTTGTGGTGATAACGTGGGAGATTGATGTTATCATCACTGTTTTATCAATGAGGCTGAGGCTCAGAAAGACTAAGTGAATTACTTGTTAATTATGGGCAGTCACAGAACTAAGTCACAGTCCTGAACTGTTGGAATCTAAGTTTATGCTCTTTTTTTAAAAAATAATAAATCACATCCTTACCTATCTCGAGATAATATATGAGAAAATAAATTATCAAATAACGTGTAAAACCTGTACAAATGTGGTATTTCTATAAAATAGAAGTTTTAATATCTAGTTTACTATTTTTAAGATTATATAATCATATAACATTTTGGAAAATTTTATAGAAAATGGAAGGCCTGTGTTAAACCCTTATTAAGTGTATTTTCTTATTCATTGTCCTTAATAATAATATAAGTCATAAAGCAATCAGTATTTTAGGACTAGAAGTATTTGTTTCAGAATCTAGACTAGTAATCAAAGAAATGTAGAATTAAGCAATATATTATTTTTATAAGTCCAGTTGGTCAGAATTGAAAAAATATATGTGTTTTGGTTTGGGAGTGTGAACAGCTTACCCTCCTCTACAGCTGGTAGGAGTGTAAGTATCTCAGTGTTTCTGGAGGGCAGCTTGACAATAGGCATCAAAGTCTTAGAATGTTGTTTACCCTTGAATTCAGGAATTTCAGTCCTAGGAATTTATGTTAAGGGAATAACCAAAGGGAATGTGCAAAGACAAAACCCGCAAGCAGAGGACAGCCTGCTGTTTCTAGTATTCACCCTTGGGAACAACCACAGTGGGAGGCAGGTGGAGTACATTACTGTATACCCATGTGATGTTAAATATTTTAGGAGAATATTTATTATTGGCAAGTGAAAAATTCAGCTTTAATATTCTGTATGATGTCTAGTATTGTTTTTTAAAAGAGTATATGCATAAACACTTATGGAAAGAAGCATACCAAAACGATGACAGTGTTTCTCTGCTGGGATTATAACATGATTGGGTTTTTCTTTTTAATTATCTGTTTTCAGGAACACATAGTACTTCTGTAATAAAAAAAAAAAATTAGATTAACTCTCCGATTTTACATGTCAGAAAATTTTGGCCCAGAGGGGTCAAATACTCTGAAGGTGGATGGTTAGTTAGTTAATGGGAAAAGTTTAGACTAGAATCCAGCTCTTTTGGCTTCTGGCTGAATGCTCTTTCTAGTACAACAGCCTGGTCAATCTTTAACACCCAATAAAGAGCTGGCTAGGAGGTGAATAGTTGACCATCATCCTTTTATAATGACTGGAATGAATTTCATAGCTCAAGGTGAACCACTGAGCACAGATCTGTGTGTTTCTGAAGTCCTCAAAAGGTTGGTAAGTGGGCAATGACTCTGTTTCAGGATTCATCAGAGACTTCTAAGACTATAGGAAGCTTTCAACAGTAGGAGTTTTCTAATATTGTGGGAGATGATGTAGCAAGAATGCTTATTTTTCTTTTTTAGGAAGGAATAGAGAGAGAAAGTACTGACTATCATTAGAGTATCTTAATATTTTAAGTTTCTCAGGCATTAAATCAACTTTTAAGTTAAATAAAAACTTTTTAAATTACATAATATATAATGTGTCACACCTTGAGTTATTACACTTAAAAATTTTAAAACTTTCATGTATTTCATTGCATGCTGTTGACGAAAAACGACTAGAATGTTTTTCCTTTCGTCTTCAGTTTTTGGTGACAGCTGGAAGGTAATACAGTCCTGCGCACGTCCCACCCCTTTCCCAGCTCTAGCTTCCAAAGGCAAGAACACTCAACTTTTTAGCTGTTGCTTATGACATTTTCTCTCTGATTTTCTAAAACAATAGCTGTATTCTGCTATTTCTCAATCCATCCCTTTTCGATATGGTTTATTTCGTCCTTCCTGTTACGATAGTTCAGGATCTAGGCCTCCCGCATTCTTTCCTTCCCCATAGCCTTTCAGGAGTTAGTTCGCATTGCTTTTCTTTTTTTCTTGCCCTTCCATGTTCATTTTATCATGAGGAAGTGAACCTTGTTCCCTGCTGAACAAACTCATCTTTTTTTAAATGACATTTTGTTTTTCCTGGAGTCAGTAATTTCTTTGCATTTTGCTTTTTAAATTTTGTTCTTACTGTTGGATTTTTACAAATGCTTCAATAAATCTGACGTGTCTTTCCGTCAAAAGCTCAAGTGTATTTTTAAGCCTTGTCTGGATCTTTTTTTTTTCCCTGAGCTCGTTTTCCCACAGCTTCACCGCCACCTACTCTAATCCGAGTGGTTATCCTCTAAGTCTGGTACAGCCCTTTCATCCTGAGACTTCCCTTTGCTGGCAGCCTATGTCATATTTCATTTTTCCTGAATCGCATACTTAGGTTTTCTTAGTGTACTCTTCCCTTGCTGAAACCCGTCTTTTTGTAACTAAGAAAGAGTGTATGAGAAGCATATTTTTTGACTCCTTACATGTCTGAAAATGTCCCTGTACTCATCTTTCATTTGATTCACACTGTGACTAGGTGAGAACCATTTCCCATTAGGAAATTTTTTTAAATGCTAGTTATCTTTATTGAGGGCACATTGGTTTATAACATTATATAAATTTCAGGTGTACATCATTATATTTTGACTCTGTATAGACTACGTCGTGTTCACCACCAAAAGTCTAATTGCCACCCATCACCGTACATCCTCCCAAGTTAAAAGCGTTCCTCTGCTATCTTCTCACACCGGATGTTGGTTTTTAGACATCTGAGGCCATTCGGATTCCTTCAGTCTGGGGGATGTGCCTCTTCTCTCTGGAAGCTCTCGGGACCGGCTCTCTATCACTGAGGTTCTGATGTGTGTGATGGCGTCTTGGTGAGAGGGTCTTTTTTCATCTCTCTACAGGGTACTCAAGCCCTTTCACTCTGGAGTTTCATGTCCTTCAACTTTTAGAAATGTCCTTATGTTATTGCTGTGATGACTTCCTCCTCTCTGCTCTTTTCTGGAAGTGTTGTTAGCATGGTATTAAACCTCTTGGATTGACCCTCTGATTTTCCTCTATTTTCTTTCTTGTTGTGCTTCTCTGGTTTTTTTTTTATTCTACTTGCTTAGAGATAGCAACTCTATTTTCCAAACCTTATATTGCGTTTTTAATTACATGTATGATTTTTTAATTTTCAAGAGTTTTTTCTTATTTTCTAGTCTTCTCCCCTCCCCCCTTTTAAATGACATCCTCTTTTTATTTCCCAGAGCAATGATGTTTCTTATCTGAGGATACTGGTGACAGTTCTTGTTCTGTTCTCTGCTTGTTTCCTCTAAATTTCCCACTCAGTTAATTAGTTTGGCCTCTGCTTTCATATTAGAGGCTGTCCACAAATGTCAGGTCCTTGGCTGGCTATTCACATTAAGAAAAAGGTGCTCAAAATTACCTGCTTTTGTGCGTGGGTGGAACTTACTGACTGGTGGGCTTCACTGTGAGATAAGAAAGCAAAGAGCTGGCTTTTCACAGGGGGATCCCCATTTGCCAGCATCTGGGTCCTTTCTCTGAGCCTTTCAATTTCTGCAAGTTCCTGCGGGGGGACGGGCGAACCTGGTGGCCGCTGTGCGAGACCGGGAGAAGGACCACGTTAGAGGATGCAGACCCTCAGTTAGTCCCTGTGCTTTCTGTCCAGTCCATCACCACGTTGCTTTTGTCCTGGAGGGCAGAGCTTCCATGATTGTATGATTTAGAACATAAACCTCTAGACTTTTGCAAGGTTGTTAAAGGTGCAGTTACTTTGGTGGGTGGATGAGGGAGTCGGCCGAGGGGCCTTACCGCTCCACATTCAGACTTTGAGTCAACGCTACCATTTTTCTGACCTCCTCACCTCCTGCCTCCAGATTGAGCCCTTCTTGGTTCTGCACAGTGAACCATTTCACGCTGGTCCCTCACTCCTTCTCTAGGCATCTGGATTGCAACCCACCCACTCTCTCCAGTAGGTCCCAACTCCTTTCCCGAATTTTGCCCTCTACACACATCGTTGTCACTTCTCACCTATCACCTACTTTCCCTCTCCATTTGTCCTTTTGAGTTTATATCTTTTCAAACATAACTTTAATTTCAGAAGAGAGCAGAAATAAGCACCTGGGTCTAAAATGTGTTTTACTGAGTTACCTTTCACATGAACAGAAAATCCATCCAAATCACTTTTTTTAAAGAAATAGTGTGCTTGCTAAAAATACTATGTCTCAATCTTGAAATTATTAATAATGTGTATTAAGTTTTTATAAAGGGTCCAAATTATACTTCTAGGTGAGGAAAGTATCCAATTTCCTAAACTATAATTTTAAATATGTGCAAGTCACTTCATCCGTACTGCACTTTGATCTGTAATCGTCTGTTTTCTTTAGAGTTTTAATTAAATTCAGCATCATTGCCGAGTTGCTTTTATATGTAATTGTATTTATAGTGGAACATTCCTGTTATAAATATTTTGTATTTCTTTTTTGTGTTTGTAAAATGTTTAAATATTTCGTGTTGTGTGTGTTTATATGTCTTCCTCTCTTGCTGCTCTTTGTGAGGCATTTGATTTTGTTTCAAAATAATACCCAGCAAGAGTGAGACTATCAGTTAACATTAATGGAGTTTCTCATTTTTCGTTTGTTTTAAACTTCTTCATGTACCAGAGACTGAATTAGTAAAAGTTACAAAAGATGAAAGAACTATACAAGCTTAATAAAATTGTTTCATCTGGGCTTTCAGAGTGAGACTATTAGGGTTAATATTAATTTTTGCATATATTATTAATTTTGACATAATTTCAGATAATAGTTTCTAAGTATATTTGCTACTTACCAGAGAATTTTATTGTTACTGCTGTTCATAATTATCTAAACTAAATTTTATCTCTGAAATTTAACCCTTAAACTACTAAAATCCTCCAGATTGCCTGCCAACCTAGTTTGTAGGAGGTGTTACCTTTATCTACGCTAAGGTATGTTATTCCTAGAAAGGTGACTTTTCATTGCCAAACCGAAACGAAAGTTTTGATGAAAACTAGGAAAGGGTCTGGTATCACCAGATTTAGTAGCTCCAATGTAAACATTCTTAATAGTATATGTGAGGAAAATTAAAAAGGAACCTTTTATTTATGATAACATCAAGATTTTCAGAGACTATCGCTGTAGGAATGATGTCCTCTTTAGTGTCAATGGGTCTCAACTCTGAGCGCACACAAGAGTTGCTCAGTCCAGTGAACAGCATGTGTGTGCACAGCACCCACGCCCTTATGGGTTCAGAGCCTCCTGGAGTGGGCTCACCCCTCCCCTCCCCGCTCTTTTTCAGTATTCACCAGTAATTCTGGTGTGTATCCAGGGTGGCGAACCATTTACTTGTTAAGACTGAGTTTGTTTGCTATGGGAATACAGCTGAATCTTGTAAAACTTAGTAGTTTATTTACAACAGATGAGAGCATGAGTTATCTGAATATTGATTCCGGTGTAGAAGAAATTGAAGCTAGGAATAGCAAGATTGGAAAACATTAGAGTTTCATATTCCTAGTAAAATAGAGTAATCACTTGATGGTTAGTTGATCATCAGAAATGTTTTAAACTTACTATAACACTCTAAATTATGGCGGCTCCTTTATTGGTAGCATTGATATTTTCAGAAAATTATCACGAATATCATTCTCAAGATTGATTGAACATTATGTTTGGTCAGAGGAAAGAAGTGTTGTTTTGAGTTAAACAACTTTAAGTGCTGCTTTTATATTCAGTATCTGTGAATGATGCATTTTACTTGGGATCCTTGAATTTTAGGCTTGGTATCCCTCCTAACTAGCTGTGGTGTTATCCTTTTTAACATAGTATCCATGATTTCTTCCCGGTGTGGAATTCTGTGAGTTTTGATTTTAGGATTAATTGAATTCTAAGCTTGAGAAAATGGATTTATTGCAAATTATTTTGAACCCATATACATGTACTTTAACAACTTTGTATTATTCGATCGTATAAATACACCATAATTTATTTAACCAGTCTTCTGATGGTGGACTCTCTGGTTGTTTTCTGCTACAATGAGTCAAGTTATTGAGATTATCAGGTCAAAGGTGATGTATTTAAAGTCTTGATTATTATTGCCAAGTAACTCCAGAAATATCTCACCTATTAATACTCCTATCAATGGTCTATGAGACCATTCATTTATTCTCAGACTCACCAGCTCTAGGAATCACCTGAATGGAGCATTTTTGGCAGGTTGAAAGTCGAGGAATTGCATCTTGTGGTTTTAATTTGTGTTTTTTTGTTATAAGTGAAATTGTCTTTTCATATGTTTACTAACCATTTATATTTGTTTTCTTGTTTATGAGCTATTTGTATCTGTTTTCCATATTTCTATTGGATTTTTCATCTTTTTATATTGCTATATTATGCTTTTATGAGTTAAGGAACAGAGTGCATTGTGATGTGTAACAAATGTGTTTTTCGGGTTTCTTGTGAGTGTTCCATCTTGCTTGCAGTCATATATGCCATTCTGAAGATTTGAATTTTGGTGTAGTCAAATTGAGCAGTCTTTTCTTTATGGCTTTTGAGTTTGATGTCTTACTTACAAAGACTGTCCAACTCTCAAGTTATAAATACATTCACTCAAGCATTCTTTTAGAGCTTTTATTGTTCAGTTTTTGTTTTTTGTGTTTTTTTGCAAGGATGATTGGCCCTGAGCTAACACCTGTTGCCAGTCTTCCTCTTTTTCCTTGAGGAGGATTGTTCTGAGCTAACATCTGTGCCAGTCTTCCTCCGTTTGGTGTGTGGGACGCTGCCACAGCATAGCTTGATGAACAGCACGTAGGTCTGCCCCCAGGATCCAAACCTGTGAACCCTGGGCTGCTGAAGCAGAGCACGTGAACTTAACCACTACGCCACTGGGCCAGCCCCTGTTGTTCAGTTTTTAATGTTTGAATATTTTATCCATCTGGCATCTGTTGACTTCTTAGGAGTGAGAGATGCATAGACTTTAAAAAGGAAGTCTAGCCAGCAAACTTGATTTAAAATAATATACATAGCATTTTAGTATATCCTTTCATTCTAAAAGATAAAAAATATGTAATATTTAAAAGATACGTGGCTGATCCTCAGTGAACGTGCCTAAAAGATCAACTGCCTTTTACACGGTGGCCAATAAGGATGGTAGCACTTATCACTCTGTGAAACCTCTTTGAGGGATATCATTTATGAGAAAAAAATATTTTGAAATGCATTTGATGGAGGAGTACTTTGTAAACTGAGTATATTTCTAGTAGGGCATTTAATTTTTTTAAAAGTCTTTATTTAGCATGCTTCTAGGAGACTTGACATTTATGTGAAAGGTCCTCCTGTCACTCCATTCTCCCTTCCCATCCTCCCTGCCTTCCCTGAGTTATTCATTACTTCAGTAATATTTATTGGGTGTTTGGTGTTGCTCATATGAGAATGTTAGGTACTCAAATTGCTTGTAGTATTGGGAGATATATGTAACATATCTGTAGAGGTATTGCCCAAAAATTACCTTTGGCAAGACATTTACTGATGGTTAGATAATATGTTGTAGGTAGTTCAAAAGTGCCTTTTCTCCTACTGTGAATGAAGTGACTTCAATAGTTGAAACAGCTTATTTGGTATTAAATCTACTATGTAAGATAGAAGAGAATGCAAATGGTTACTTTGGGCAGAACTTTTGCTATAAGAATGTCTGTGGCGTGAATTGTCCTGTGAATTTCCTTTTGTTATCCAGGTTCACTTTGATGGCTGGAATAGTTGCTATGATTACTGGATAGATGCAGATTCTCCTGATATTCACCCCGTGGGCTGGTGTTCAAAGACCGGGCATCCTCTTCAGCCTCCTTTGAGTAAGAGACACAAGAAGGATAACTTGAATACGCGTTTCCATCTTCTTGTGTAGCATGCTTAATATTTTCTTTTCACTACTCTTCTTGTTCTACTTCTCTCTCTACTGTATATTTCTCCTCTATGTAATCCTGATTCCTTTTACTACATTTTTAATTAACTGGAGGTCAAAAATATATAAAAAGGAAAAAATTTGTCTGAAAAAGAATACATAAACATTCTTTTATTTAGAAGTGATCATCACCTTTTAAAATTAGTACTGAATTTTTGGAAGACAATTTGTCAGACTATCAAAATGTAATGTATCAATGTCAATATCGTAATAGTGATTTTCTACTGTAGTTTTGCAAAATATTTTTTGGTGATTTTATACTATAGTTTTGCAAAATATTTTATTTTATACTGTAGTTTTGTAAAATATTACTGCAAAATATATTGGGGGAAAAGCTGGCAAAGCATGCAAGGATCCCTCTGTATTATTATTCTGTATTATCCCTCTGTATTATTGTACAAGGATCCCTCTGTATTATACAAAGCATCCCTCTGTATTATTATTTACAACTGCATGTGAATCTACAGTTAACTGAATAAAAATCTCAGTTAAAAAGGTACACTGAGAACTTGAGATACCCAATTGCAATTTTGGAGGAATAAATACATTGTAGAAAAAAATGTAGGAAATATAATAAATTATTGTCAGGTTTCTAAAAAGTGTAGTATGCCTTCCCCATCTCGTGGCTTCACTTCTGGATGCCACATGCAGACTGAATAAGGGCACAGAAATGCACCAAGTTAATATTTGTTACAGGATATTTAAACTAATAAACCTTGGAAACAAATACTGGTTAAATAATTATGTTGTACTCGTACCACAGATACTGTGCAACAGTCATAAAGAATATTACTTCTGAGATGGAAAGATTTAGAAGACATGAAGTTAAAGACCAAAGGAGACTATTTCAGAATAGTACACATCTGTGTTGTCCCTTTTATATGGCAAAGAACCAAGCCAAAAAATTGGTACATACATATATATAAATTGTAGATTTATATGAGAATGCTTAGAACAACGTCTCGGAGGGTATGAAAGGTAGGGCATGTACCCTGAAGGGGATGTGTTACTGTTCTGTGTTCTGGTGTGTTCTTCGAAGTTTTCACAGTGTGAGAGTGTTCATACAGTAATTATGTTATTTACTTGATGAAAATTGTTTAAAATCTTCTCATTAATTCATATTTAGGTCTCTCTGGAATTTGTGACATTTTGAAAGAGGGTTCGATCCAAGTTTACCATTTCACTATGAAGATAAATAGTGTGAACAAAATCGTAGGGGGAAATCTTCACAAGTAAAGACTTTTAAGATATTTTTAATTTTTATCGGCTCTGTTTTTCTATTTGTAGGTGTTGATTTGAAAGTTGGCTTTTGTTTACCTATTCTGATCCAGACATTTGACTCTTATAGCCTGAACTTTTTGCCCTTTCTTTCTTTCTTTTGCTTTCTAATAGGCCAATTAGAATTAATGGAAGCTTCGGAACACGGTGGATGCTCGACCCCAGGATGTAAAGGGATTGGCCATTTTAAGCGAGCGAGACACCTGGGCCCTCACAGGTATGTGGTGCTGCCCCTCACCTGGGAATTCCTTATGTGGCCTGTCACACGTATGTAGAAGAAGATGATTTCCAGGTGTACTAAGAAGATGTGAACTAATTTTAAATTCAGATCCATGTGAAGTATAGTTACCATGGCGATCATATAAAAGTGAAGAATATATCTGTAGTTAAATCTTCCTGGGAGAAAACGCATTCACAGTTTAAAATAGATTTACTCTAGCTATTCTGCTTTTCTTGGCAACCTGACTAGATTTATAGATAGCTGTCTTCTGCAGTAATCATGTTGGTGGACCATTAGTAATGGTAAGAGGACAGGCCCTGTTCGACGTATTTGTTTGGTAAATTATTCTATGATTGGGTAACTCAATTTGAATAATGAGAGGTGAGTTCTTGTACATTAGCAGAAAAGATCACAAAAAGCACAAATATAAATAGTCAAACATGAGAATACATTGGTCAAAGAAAGTATTTTTCTCTTACACCTAAGTAACCTAAAAAAAGCAAATTTATACATTTGCAGTTTGGTGTATTGATTTTGAGGTCTTTGTGGACGTTTAAAAATATTATTGAAATAGTAAGAAATTCTTGTGATTTAACTGGGGTTTTTAAAGAACAAAAGCTTCACTTATTTAGGTATATATTAAGATGGTAATTTGTCAGTATATGTTCTCACTGCCTGCTAATTGGATTGCCAGTGAGAAAAATGATTCTCTCTCTATCTAGTTTGCATAGGTTGTGAATTGAGGTCTTTAAAAACTCTGAAGATTGCACTACCTCTTCCTCTAAGAGTTCATAGGAATTGTAAAATTGGTGTGATTATTTTCATCTTTGTATAGTTTCCTCTTTTCTTTCATCTCTGCAGCCTCAAATGCTGCTTACCTTCCTTTTGCAACATTCCTCCCAAATTTTTATGGGGTTCGGTATATTCCAGAGTGAAAGGTCTGAGCATAGACAGGATGATTATTCTGTTTTCAAATCTTCATTTAAAAATCCTTTTCATTGTTTGACTGCAAACCAAAAGTTATGTGATTAATTTAAACTGAGTTGAGAATGCTACATCTTAAAAGTAATTCAGTATTGCTGAGTGAAGTCAGCTGGATGATTTTTCAGACATTTAATAAGTCTGAATGCCAGAAATAACTCATTAGCATGCTAAATTTTCGTTCCATATTCATAAATTCTTTCATTCAGTAAATGTTTTTGAGCAGCAGGTTTTTTTTCAATAGTAACTAACATTTGTTGAACATTTATTTACTGTATGTGAGGTCTCGCTCTAATTGTTTTGTATGTATTGGATAACCTTCAAAACGACCCTGTAAAAGAGAACTATTATTTTCTCCCAGTTTTTGATGAGGCCGCTGTGGCCCTGAGGTTTACTAAGTTGCCTGCCAGCAGGTGAGGGGGGAGCAAGAATGGCACCCAGTCCAGCTCAAGGGTCTGTGCTCTTGACCACTCTCTCTCAAGGTACCACTCGTTAATTGGTCACAGACCCAACCTTTGAAGAACTCTGGTACTAATGGAACTATAAAAGCTGTATGTAACTTAATTAAAATATAAAATACAGGGGCTGGCCCCATGGCGTAGCAGTTAAGTTCACGTGCTCCACTTTGGCAGCCAGGGTTCACCAGTTTGGATCCTGGGTGTGGACCTACGTACCGCTTATCAAGCCATGCTGTGGCAGGCGACCCACATATAAAGTAGAGGAAGATGGGCACACATGTTAGCTCAGGGCCAGTCTTCCTCAGCAAAAAGAGGAGGGTTGGTGGCAGGTGTTAGCTCAGGGCTTATATTCCTCAAAAAACAGAACAAAACAAACAAACTATATATATATATATATATATGTAAAATACAGATAGTAACTGCTATTGAAACTTTGACACAGGTGCCTTTCTATTGTACAACCCCAAGGTGTTCATTGAAATAAAGGCAATGTGCTCAAATTGTGAGGGAAAAGAACAAAGAGATTTTAAAAGTGGATGAATACTGACATTATGTTGTTGGGTACAATTGAAAATTAAAAAAATTTTTTGTTGTTCTTCTGGGAAGAAGACCCACCTTATAGCAATGTCCATAGTTCTTTCCAGAAGGGTTTTAGGTCTGAACAGAGTGGTTAGCCTGTGACAGCAAGGTCTGTGGTGACAGTCCTGTCCCCTGCCTGATGGCACCAGCCGCTCAGCAGGACCTTCTTTCCCAAGTGCACCGTGGACCCCAAAGGGTCCCTCACCTGGGCCACAGCCATTTCACAAAATTTCAGTGATTATCTTTGCAGCATTTCTTCAGAGATACAGTGTTGTATGTGCTAAAAGAGGGGAGAAATTCTGGGGAGAATCATAAAAGATTTTATGGAGAAATGCAGCAAAGAATCTTTCATTGTCATTGGAACCATAGTAGAGAATTGCTCATTTTTCTGGAATGAGAGAGGAAGAAGTAGACCTTATGGCTTAAAAGACATGCACTGATAAGGAAGTTGTGTTCATTTCCTTGTCGCATACAGGCCATAACTGGATCTGTGCATAAGTCTGGGGCACAGTTTGTTGACTAGAGCCTCAGGAAGGAGGAAGGCAATTCGGAGACCTAGTGAGCAGTGTCAGCTATAGCCCGAGTCCTGTCGTCCCTTCTTCTCAGCCCTTCTACTGGCTTTTCTTAATCTCCCTGACTATGCTGTTCTATTTACAACACTCAAAGCTCTCTATCTGGCAGGATATTAATCCTTAGCAGGCACAGCCTGTTTTTCATTTCATTAGTAGACTTGTGGAGTAGCTGCTGCTACATGGGTATTCTTTGAAAGGTTCATTTCACTGGCACTTATTTTTGTCCTTGCTGAGAATGCTGTGTTTAGGAAAACATAATGAGAAAACTCTCTTTGGATTAATTTACTGAGAAACTGCCTAAATCAAAACGTGCATTCTTTGCTTAGATAACAAGAAAAGTTGCTCTTTTAGCAAGAATAATCAATTTTATGAACACATAAGCAGAAGCCCATGTTTTGACTAGCAGTTGTTGTTAGCTTCTCTGAAAATTGCAATAGTTGAATTTGATCTAAGAAGTGTTAGAAATAAAGCATGCCTCTCAACAATGAAATTTGAGACTGTGATGTTTTAAAACACTGAATTATAAGTGATCAGTGAGTGAGTCAGATGTGGAGATGGTAATTCTCATCTCCAGGGATATTCGGTAGCCAGGTTGCTTAATTCTTTCCCTCTCGCAAAGGAGCCTTAATATGGGTGGTGTCATGGTGTTTCCCTTTTTGGATTCATTCAGTTGGCCTACTGAGAGGTCAAAGAATGGGAGGAGATTAAAGGAGAACTAAAGTTAGGTAAAAGTAGATATTCTTCATATCTGGTGTCTTCAGAAGTAAATCTTTTCTATGTAAGATTTAATGTTGGAGAAATTAAACCAGAAAAGAAAAAATAATTCAGAGTATTTCCAAAAGTCTCTAAAGGATATTTACAAAGTCTGTGGAAAGTTTTAAAAGTTAGTAACGAATTCACCCCTGCAAACTATAAACATCATATTAATTCAACATCCATCCATCCATCCGTTGAACAGACACTAATTGAGCAGCTGCTTTGTGCCGGATCCGGGGTTGGGTGGTGGGCGTTACAGAGCAGAGGCCATACTTCTAAGAAGGCCAGTCTGGTGTGAAGAGATTTCCATAGCATGAATAGAGTAGCACTCAGAGAGAGGTCTCAGCTTTTCCTGAGAGCAGCAGAGAACCTTCATAAATGGGGTGGATTATGGAGTTTTTAATGCTGCTTATTTTTGCTGATAATCTTTTACACAGTAGGGGTTGGGGTTACTCTTCTTCATGTATTCGTGTATTGGTGACTTCCCATGTTCCAGGCACTGTTTTGGGACCGACGTGTGTTATCACGCTGAATCCTCCAGCCGCTCCATGCACCAGGCACTGTTCTAATCTACGGTTTACAGATGAGGGAACAGAGGCTTGGCGTGGTTCAGGAAGTGTCCAGCATCAGACAGGGGCAGAACCAGGATTCAGTCCAGTCTCTGCTCATAACTGCTGGGCTCTCATGCAGAGCACATCGGCCGAGAGAGCCTGCCCCATGTGTTTTATAAGTTTTTGTTGCGACAGAGTGTGAGAATGGTTATGTGATCACTTAGAAAACTGAAGATGTTACCTAGTTGTTTAAATAAATGTATGTACAATTAAAAGAGTTTTCAAGATGGCAGTAGGGAGCAGTGAACAAGACTGTCCTTCCACCTTTCCTAATCAGCTGGACCAGTCTTTCCTGGGAAAACCCTCTGTAGATGGCCCGGCGGGCAGGTATTTGTGTGTATAGGGCCGATATGGAATAACTTGCTAATAGAACAGGGTGCACCGTAATAAGTCCTTACGGTGGAGAGCCGTGTAATCCTGTGTGAGTCCCTTCCTCTGCTCTCTGAGGAAATGTGTGATGGTAGAGAGTTGTGTGTATATATGTACACGTGTGTGCCCATGACCAAATGCACACGTGTTGTGTGGTATGACACACATGACTTCTGTTTTCTCACTAGAAACTCTGTACATGAGAAACTAGAGATGATTATAAGCCTAACAGGAACCCAGTCTCTCCAGAGAACTTTGATCAGCTCTGGTGGGTTTATGAAGTTATTGACTTAAAACTGCATACGAACTTTATAAACTGAAAAATGAGGGACTTGGTAAAGAGAGGCTAGGTCTTGGTTCAGTAGATATTAGCTGTGTGACATCAGCATCTTGCTAGAAGATGGCTCTCTCAGATTTAATTGTCATGGATTAAGGATAAGGAAATTCTTTGCTATTGGAACGTACTATTTACCGATACAGTGTAACATTGAGGAGACAGCCCAAATTCATGATCTAATTCCACCAAGAACTGACTGAGTGACACTAAGCTAGTTCCCTTTTTTAAGCTTCAGTTTCCACATCTGTAAAACAAGTGTTAGAATAGGAACGACTTCCCAGGTTTGAGAGAGTTAAATGAGGCAATGAAGGTAAAGCTAAACTTAGCGTGAGTGATGCACCCGATCATGGTGATTATTGTCATCACCCTCATTTTACAGATGAGGAAGCTCAGACTCCAAGGTGGTGCTTGCTCGTTACTAAGTAGTGGAGAAGGCAGCAGAGCACATTGAGAACCAGCTTCCTGACTCCTGTCGGGGCCTTGCCCCGTCCCTCTGTATGCGAGCCGTTACTCATCACTCAGGCATGCTCCATTTCCATTTTGTGGCATCCCCTTTTTTTATCACCTCCTGCCCCCAGAACCAGCTGGCTTTCCTCTCTGCCCCATAGTAGGTGTGAGAACGGGTGGTGTGTAAGCCCATTTGACTGTCCTCGAGGTTCAGAAGAAGAGAGGGTATTAGCTGATCGTCATGGGGCTTCCTTAGTAGAACATCTTGGCCCATTGTAAATCCTGCTTGAAGGGTGTGATGGTTTCCCCTACTTCAGGTTGAGAGATTGAAATTCCTCTCTGGCCCTGGCAAATCCACAAACAGCGCGTCTCCTTCTGGTCCGCTGTCTTGCCTCTCTGTGAGCTGGCCCGGTTGGTATATGGTGGTCTTAGAGAGATATCGTCTTCCTTCACTTACTCAACAAGTAGATCAAGGCGCTGCCCTCGTAGCTCTTATATTAAAGACTTCTAAGCTGGAGCTGTTTACTGTCCGGTATAGTTAGGGACCTGGCCCATCCAGGCATCCCGGAAGTCTTCCCCGTGTGGGCGTGGTGGGTGGGTTGGGGACAGGACTCTTCATTTTCGTTACTTTCTTCATATCTGACAAACCTCCAAGGTAAATAGACAGTCAGTTCTTCAGTAATCGTGAAACCAGGTGTTCAACTATAAGTGACAGGTACGATGGTTGCAGTATTCTAGGAACAGCAGCCTACTGTTTGTAGAAACCAAGAAATTATATTTAGATTTTTTTTCCTGCTGTCACAAAATGCAAGTAGATAAATTTGCAATTGAAATACATAATAGGAGGAAGAAAGAATAGAATAGAGCCAAAGATGACTAAGATCTGAGGCTTCGTTCCTGTATTTCCTTTGTCAGAAACAAAGAATTAAGAATAGCGGGAGGAGCTAGTTGTGTTTTTATCTTTTTCTGTGTGTGTGTGGGGGGGGAGTTCATTGAAGATGATGAATTTGGTTTTAAACATGTTTATTATGAGGCAGCCCTAGGACATTTGTGTTTTGCCTGAAATCGAGGTAAGTGTTAGGCAGGGCTCCGCCTCCCTTCAGGGAGCTGCGGGGAGTGAGGCCTCTCTGCTCCCTCAGGACAGTGTCGGTTATGGTGTGGACAGGCAGATGCTGCCGACTGGGCCTTCCTCCAGAGGAGTGATGCGAGGCAGATCAGACTTCGAGTTTCAGCCTCCGTGAAACTGATGGCTGGGTGGGGCGCAGCGGCTGAGGGTCTGAGAAGAGGGGCGGGTGTGGCAGCCCCAGCAGCACCCCCCTCCTATGCAGACCGTTTCTGGGGGAGAGTGCTGGGGCGCCCTTGCTTCCTGCCCAAGCCTAACTGTCCAGCCTTCCTCCAGAGCTGTCTGATGCCCTTGCAGTAAGTTTATTTCGGCTAAGTTAGGCTGAATCGGTTCTTGTTACTTGTATCCGCGAATATGATTGGTACAAATACCCCATGAAGGATTCCATGAAGCACCAGGAGGGTTATTGTTCAAAAGAGACATGGTGGTTGGAGAGGATTTTCCTTCATATCATTACTGAACCAGTAAAATGCAATGAAATGGTATGCCCATTTGGAATAAGGTGAATAAAGTGGTATACTCCTTCACTGAGCTACCTCATTGCCGTGTGACCGTGGGCAAGCAGCGTCTCTACCTGGATGTCCCATAAACATTCCACAATTCCTGACATTGTCCCTGAATCTACTTCCTTCCAGTCATTCTCATTTCAGGGGGGAAAAGAAAAAGAATGCATCCCTGTTATCACCCAGTTCTTCAAGCCAAAAACCTGAAGGCCGTTCTTAAATCCTTCCTTTATGCTGTTTCCCGTCTCCTGTCCATCCACAGCTCCCCTTGGAGGCACTGCAGAAGATACCATAACTGTCCTCTTTACCTCTGTTTCAGCCCCATAAATCCAAGTCACCGTCATATCTTCACTCTTACATAACTTCTTTTGCTCCAATTCCATCCCCTCAAAATCTTCTCTCCACAAAGCATCCTGAGTGATTGTTTTAAATTGTAATCAAACCATGTCATGCCCTTATTTGGAGGTCCTCTGGTGGCTTCAGATGGAACCTAAGCTAAACATAGGAACTGGCCACTGTGGCCCACCAGGCCCTACACAGTGCCTCCCGGCCTGTTTCTGGTTCGTCTCCTTTGGCTCACTGCGCTCTAGCATTGCTGGTCATTGCCTCAAACATGCCATGCTGTCCCTGTATTTGCTCTATGCTCCCGTTCCCTAGAATGCTATTCCCCTGTGTTGACAGTGGGCTTCTTCTGAACCTTGACAGCACTGCTCAACGCTGCTGCCTCAGCGAGGTCCTTCCTTCCCGCCTGTCATAGCCCCACGTTCTCTCTCATGTCTACTCCATGGTGGTTGTCACTGTGTGAAGTTGTCTTATTTGTCTACTTGGGTAATTGCATCTCTCCCTAGAATATCGGCTCTGTGAGAGCAGAGATCTTGTCTTTTCATCTTCTACTGTTTCCAATGCCTAGAAAGAGAATTAGCACATAATAGATACTTGACAAATACTTGTTGAACAAATGAATGGAATAATGAAAGACTGAAGTTAGCTCATCATTTTAAGCCTTTGTTTGTCATGCGAGAAGCCTTTCTGAGGTTGTTGTGACGATTAAGTCAGATACTGCGATTAAGTCAGATACTGCATGTAAAGCTCTTAGCACAGCGCTGGCTACATAGTAACTGCCCTATAAACATTACTACTGCTTATTGTTTGTGTTATTATTGTTGGCTTAACATTGTATACATTTATGTCAACACATGATCAATTATTATTTACTTTCTTTTTTTTGCATACATAGCTCTATAGAATAGCATGTGGTTAGAGAAAATAAAGATTGTATTTTTGCTTACAAGATATCTGTGATAAATTGTATAGCCATTATCAGAATCACTTGAGCCCATTTTCAGACTCTTCCCTCCTTCTCCTGCGAGGATTTATGAGATTCTCCTGGTGGAGGGAGACATGCACTGTTTAAAATTTTTCCTGGGTGGTTACCGACATTCCCACTATCACCTAAACTGAGGAAAAGAACATGTAAGACACTAATATAATCTACCTCAGGTCCAAAGGATTTCCAGATTTAAGGAGGCTTCCTAAAATCAGAGGGGCAAGATAGGCAGCAAGTTGGAGGGCTTGGTTGTGTTTTGGGGGCCTGAGATACAGAGGTTGCCCAGATGTTCTGGAGACTGGAAAGCTGAGGCCCGGGCACAAGAGTGTACTCACTTAGTGTTGAATTAACAATTAGTGACCTAGATTTCCTTTGCTTGGATAACAGGAATGATCCCCAAATGGGACCTGAGAAACCAACCAGTGATCACCGATGGAAGGGAAGTGAGCCAGCTGGGTCATTATCCAAGTTGGCATCTGATCTCTTTTCATATACGGACAAGATTAACTACAGGTTGATATGTGTATCTTCTAGGACAGCAGGTGTACATCAGGACCTGGAGATAGGCGCATGGGGGTGCTCCTTCCTTTGGAGGGCAGAAGCTGTTATAAAGGAAACTAAACAGCATGTGATGACACTGGGCCTGGCGGATCACTTTAGGAAGCAGAGCCGCCCCATCCATCCATCAGTTTCTGGCCCACCTCCGCCATCAACCCTCCTATGATGTCTTAAGCATTTCTCTCTTGTGCTGAGTGTCGCCACAGATGTGCACAGGCTCTGCCCTCAGATGATACAGAGGGAATCCTTCAGTGACCATTGGTCACTTCCAAAGATTTCATCAGATTGCTTCTAAAACTCTAATATGAAGACATATTTTCTATCAGAATATACTTAAATTATGTCTTAACATATTTCATACTTCATTTAATCATACACATGTATAAATATATATAACATATTCAGTTAAAATTTGAAATTTTGTATTCTGTAGCCTGTCATTATAATTGAAAGGAGTATGTTCTAATGGGAATGTTCATTTCTTTTTCTTTTAATCCTTCAGTGCTGCCAACTGTCCATATTCAGAAATCAATTTGAATAAAGACCGAATTTTTCCAGACCGCCTAAGTGGTGAGATGCCTCCGGTGAATCCATCGTTTCCGAGAAATAAAAGGACAGACACAAATGAAATCTCTTCATCTCCTGAAATCAGGTAATTAAAGTGATAACCATAGTGCTGTTTAGACTGGTTGAAAGAGGTTTTCTATCTTAGATATTTTGTGTTCTATGCGAATGTTTTCTTCTATGTTATTGAAAATACATCTGCTTTAATGTGAAATGATGGTGAGGCTCAGTACTTGGACTTTAAAAAAATTAAGCAGAGGTTTTATAAAAGCGTATCCAGATTAGGCAAGATTTCTTCTTGTTCATCTTATAGTTGAACTCACTTGGTTTTAGGAGTCTGGAAATGCCAGTCATTTTACTTCATGTCAGTTCCTATTTCTGACAGAACTGATCGATATTTATATAGAGCCATCCTTTCTAAGGAAGAAGGCAGATGCCTTGTGAAGACTGGATATTATGTCTTTTTAGTGCTCATGATTGCCAGGTGCTTGCATCTACATTGTGTCATGTAATTCTGAAGATGTTAGTTGCACTCTAAGCTCAGTCATTGAGTTTTGATTTCACGTGTAGAGCTGAGTGCGAATGTTTTAACCTCAGTGGATTATTAAGTAAAGAACTGAGTTTTGTTTGATATATCTTTAAGTAAATGGTCTGTGCCCTTAGATTAACTGAGGTTCCTACTAAAAGAAAGGTAGATGAGTAGGAGGATGGTCCTAGTGCTTAGGTTTTGGGGGTTTCTCTTATGGAGTATTTTAAAACCTAATGCAACATAGTTCTTTTGTTTATTTTAACATTTTATAACTTCATTCTTATAGTTGACCTGGGTGGACATTTGAATTAATAAATCTGACACTAAATGCACAGCAGTGTTGTTGGAGTAATGGCATTTCAAGTATCCACATCCTTATAGAGAAGCGATTTTGCTCTATGGATAGAGGGAGCTGTAACTGCTTTAGTTATTAGCAACAGTGATGATTGTTTTTATCCTTAAAACCTGACTGAGGTAACCTAAACTGATTTACCCAACACAGCACTCTAAAACAAGGGCATATTATTTGAGAAAATTTACTTTAACACAAATCAAAGTACTAATTCATGTAGTCACATTACAGATACAGAGTTCACTGACTCACAGGTGGTTAGGGCTACCTAGAGTTTGGATTTCAGAAGCCAAGGTATTATTTAAAATATCAGCATAATACTCCCAAGGGCCAGCGGGTTCTTCTCACAGGCCTCTCTCTAACCATCTGGGCCCCAGCCGGAGGGCCAGTCTCACCACAGAAAGAGGTGGTCCATGTGGACGA
Source organism: Equus asinus (assembly GCF_041296235.1). Taxonomy (NCBI): domain Eukaryota; kingdom Metazoa; phylum Chordata; class Mammalia; order Perissodactyla; family Equidae; genus Equus; species Equus asinus. Next base: position 62,432,723 of record NC_091813.1, read on the forward strand.
TTTCTTGGGATCCTTTTTACCTTGAAATCCATGTAAGAAAAGAATAACTTCTATAGTGGATCTAACCATTCCAGTGATGTGTCTCCTGTGAGGGTGTGGTCCTGTTTCTTCATGTCATCAAGATTAAGGGGACAATCTCAGACATTTTCAGTTTTCTGTAGTAACCCATCACACATTTCATATCTAAATATTTTTATATTATGTAGATTTTTAGCATATACCATCTTTTGAGTCAGTGAATTCGGACCTGCCATGACTTCTGTGTGAATTAACACTTAGATTTATTTGTATTAAAGTTAAGTTTCTTCAAGTGACATGCCTTCGTTTTTGGTGCCAGGCTTTGGTAAATGAATGTTCATGATTTTAGAGACTTTATTCCGATTTCTTCTTGTCTTCCTCTTTCCAGATTTGCTATTTTTATTTTATGTATTTATTTACTTTTCCTTTACTCATCTATGGCTAGAAGTAACCTGAGAGATTTGGTTAGTTATATGTAGTCCGAGGAAACATGCGCGTATAATCCTAGTGACCCTTACATTTTTAAGGTGAACATTTTTGACCAAGATGTTTTTCTCACTTTATTTTTTATGCTTAAGTATTTTTAAGAAATGATTACAGACATCATGACATTCCAACTTAAATACTTCGTGATGCATACTAAGAAAACATTTTCCAAAATACCTAAAATCACATGTATTTATTTACTCTTTTAAAATTTGAACTTATCATTTTAAATTTTAAATTTAAAGCTAATGAAATTGGCTTCAGATTATTTTATTTTTTCTTCTCTGGGCAGTCACTGGTTCCCATAACAATCAAAGTGGCACATAGTATCTTAGATATAGATGATCATGGATTGGCAACATAGCAAACGTTAAATGAAAGAAAGATTGTTGACAAAGACCTATCTTATGGTTCAAGGATGGTTGACTGAAAGTAGAATGAACAGGGTAGAAGTTAGCTGGCTTCTTTGCTTTGAGTGAATCTGTGTAAACATATTGAAAGCATATTTTTTCATTTTAAAAGTAAATGTAACATTTGTTGATTCCTGGTTTCTTAAGAATGAACTAGTGAGCTGTGCAAAGCTATTAGAACAGTGGCTAATAAGGAATAAGCCACCAATAAATGTTAGTTTTTATTATTGTTGCAAGAGGAAATGGTTACTTATTTGTTTCATAGTATTTCTTCTCTTCCTGAGGAGCAAAAGAGAGGCTGGCTTGTTTCTTTGCCTGGGTTAATCTTTGAATAGAGCACTCATCCACATGATTCTCATAATAGCAGATAGTGTTCTCACTTCTTTTCCCATAATCATTGCTCGTGTGGATGGAATCTCCCGCTCAGGTTTTAGTATATTTTCTTTGCATCATTCCTGATAATTTACTAAAATTTGGTTGCCAGGCTACTGTTTTTTTAAAAAATGCACTTTGGCACAGCAAGAGATAGTTTGCACCGTGAGATGCAGACCCTGCAACACAGATTTGATTGCCAGCGGTTTACTTGGGAGGTGGGGGAGACATCAGCAGGGGAGAGAGGAAGTGAGACAGCCAGGAGAAGCTTCCCCGTCACACTGGGTCCCACTGGGGACACCAGCAGCACTGTCTTGTGGGGAACACCCTGGGAGTCTGTGTAGAACACACGTCTCGGAGTCTTCCCACCGTGGGGTTGTGGGAGCTGAGCTGTTTAAGCACCGGTTCCCTGCGGTCACAGAGCGAGGCTCTGGGGGAGGAAGCACATGTTCATTCCCCAGCACATCTGCCCTGCTGCGCAGCGGACAAGGCAGCCAGAGCCCGGGTTAGTCCTCCAGGGGAAGCAGAGCCGGGGAGACAGCCACTGTGCACCGAAAGGGGAGTGGGGGCCAGGGGACATGGGTAGGGTGCTGACAGTGTCTGCTATGCCATCCCATCCCATTCAACCATTTCAGATGCCAAATGGTCACCAGAGTGAGTGATGTGCTGGCTTTTCTTTTGATCCTGGAGCCGATGTTATAGGGCCAGATAAGTTAACAGTGTGAGGAACATGTGTCCCCTTTTCGTACCATGAAGGTTATTTTAAGGGCCAGTTCACAGACCATCTGCTCAGGATAAACCCGTGGACAGCTAACATTCCATATTGGGAATTCTCAAACCGGGCTTCACATCAGATTCCCTGGGACCTCTTTAGAATTCATATTTGGGGTCCTAGACCAGCCCCCCAGAATATTCTGGAATAGAGCCTAAGAGTTTGCATTTAAAAATTGATTGGGAGTCTATCTCCCTGCTGAAAACTTTCAATGACGTCCCTTACTCCTGGCTTTAAGAACCTAATTCTGAGCGTGGCCTACGAAGTCCTGTGGTATCTGGCCCTGCCTCTCTCTCCAGCTTTCTCTCTACCAGGCTCCTTGTTAAACTTAATGCTTTACCCACCCTGGTCCTCAAACATCCTTTCCTCTCTTCCTTGAGCCTCCATCCCTGCCATCTCCCAGCTAGTCTCTCATTTCACAGGCTTCAGGTTAACTGTCACTTCCTCAGGGAGGCTTATCTGATCCTCCAGTCTGTGCGTTAAGTTCCTCATTACATGCTTTCCTATCACACATCCCAATGCTATTGACATTTTGTGTAAATATTTTTTCTGGGTCTGGGTACTTTGCTTGGTGATAAGCTCCATAAGGGCGGAGACCACATCTCCTCTGATTCTCTGAGACACCCTCAGCACCAAGCACACCCCCTGACACACCACAAGGATGCCAGGCAACCTTGAATGACCCCCAGCCTTCAAAGGAGACATATCATGTATTTAACCTAAGAGACGACAGGTGTGTTACCTTCTTTTTGTTCTGATAAAACACCTCCATTCACCACTTTGTAAGATCCCCAGATCAGAGATCCAAAGTGTGATTGTTAAGTGATGAGATAAATCCCCAAATCTGTACCAGCACTCTTTCATAAATTATGGCAGTGCTTCCCAAACTGTCGTCTTTAACTTCCTGCCTCACGTAGAAAATGATACCACAGAAATGCCAACATTTATATTTCATGCTAGGGAAATGGATGGGGCTGCCCCTGGGTGACCAGATGGGAGCACTGGCTCCTGGGAGGGCTACAGGGAACAGTATCTCAGAGCACTGGTACCCAAGGACTCAGGGCCTCCTAGCTGGGAAGCTCTGCCCCACATTAAGATGGCTCCCTCTTGAGTCCTTTCGTACATGCTGAATATTTGGATTTCCTTCTCTACAGTCACTTGTCAAATGGATGGTCAGGTTATGAGTGATCCCAATGCATGTTTAGATAAAAATGGGGGTATGCAGTCCTTTCCCATTATCCATTCGTTCATCAGATGCGTAAGGAGTGTCTCTTGTGCCTGGTGCTTTCCGGGGGGAGATGTGGTCCTCTCTTGGGAGAGCACAGCTCGTCTCTGCCCTCACAGCGCTCCTGGCAGCAGGATGGTGAGGCAGGAGGAGCTCCTCCTGGGTCCTGGTAACCTTGTATTTCTGTGTGTCTACAGCTGAGTAAAAGAATGTATCTATTTCTCTTTATATCTTAATAAAACCTATGGGTCTCAAACTTTGTTTTGCATCAGAATCATCAGGATGCTTGTTAAAATGCAGCTTTCTTGATACCCTCGCGAGAGATACTGATTCAGGAAGTGTAAGGTGCATCCCAGTTCATTTTTAACAAGCACCCCCAGGTGATGGATGAAATGATCTATAAATCAGGCTTTGGGAATCATTGAATATAAAGACCTTTCTCTGGAGTCATAATTCACAACATCGTACCAGTTGGAGAATACCAGCATCTATCCCACAGTCTTATTCTTGTGAAATCTGTTCTACAGCTGCTTGTAATTGCATTTCTAAATTAGGTGCTATCTCTATTAAAAATCACTTAATGTTGTAGGCTCCCATGTTGTTTAAGCCTGCTTAGACATAACCACAGAAACACAATAAAGCATTTTTAAAATACCTGCTAAATGCTTGTATTACCTTGCAAGGCAAAGCCCGTTGCTAACGTAAATCTAATGGAGAAAAATCAGTCTGTTCAGTTCATTATAGGCCATTAAAATGGCTTTTCAAGTTGTAGGATAGAGCAGTTGTAGGAATTGCCGCTGTCAATCTGATTTATGTTTTTAGGATGAATCAGATCTGCCAGTCACACCAAGAGCCAGTCTGTACCCGGGGGAGGGCCCTGTTAAACAGATGGGAAACAGGCTAACGTAAAGTGTGAAACCATAGGCGTGTATACATCTGTTTACTTTGCAAAACTATAAAATCAAGAAGAATAAAATTAGAGCCAGAAGTTCTAAAAGAACACAGAAGTTAATTAGGAATCTTCAGGAACTCTGTTTTGCTTCCTAAGGTTTTCTGGGCCTGAGGGCCTGGTGTTGACGTTGGAGAAAGTCATTTCAGTGACTAGGCATCCCCCGGCTGTCATAAAGCCTCTTCCCCCTGGTTGTCGATGGGCTGCAGATAGGGATGAAGAGCTGTGGAAGCTTTGAAATGTTCCAGATTTGGGGAATCTGAGTTAAATCTATGCATTTGTTGATGTGCACCAGAGAGAAGCTCAGTTTTAGTTAAAACACTCGCAGTTCTGATGCCAACCGCTGTGACACCAAGGCAGCCATCCAGCGTGTGAGGAAGAGATGACTGTGTTATTGTTTTGCCTGTGAAGTTGTTGGAACAATATTGAAACAGGGTCTTATTCTGTCTCCTTGAATAGCACGAATTCCTGACTCAGGAGACTCTTAGAAATAGTAGAAAAGCATGACATCTGTTCTCTTTTATATGACAACATGAAAGTAATGCCATCTTGCTCTTCTTATGACACATGATCTTTATTTCCCAAATCTCACCTTATTGGTTAGGGTTTTCATTTTATAGGAGGATTGGTTAATTAATTGCTGAATTAGTTTTTCTGGAGGCTTTTTCCTTGGCATCTTGATGATATCTGCTGTCTTTACTCATTGTATTCCTTGTCTTCACTAACATGTGTTCCTTATGCTAAATTATAATTTAATGGGCTTATTAATCAAAATGTTTTATTTTTAGTCATTAGATAAATAGGAAACCATGTTTATGAAAACACTATTAAAACTAATGCTAATGTATCATCGCAAAAGGAATTTTATTTCATACCATAGACATAAAAGTTTTGATCCTACTAGTTTTATTTGCCATCTTTCTGAATCTCTTTGAAGATGCTGACCTCCTTGTCCTCTTCATTTGTGGGAGGCGTTTAGCTACTCTTTTTCGGAGTTCCTCTCACCTGTAGCCCTGAGATTCTCAGTCTCTGATTTTCTACCTGTGAGTGACCTCAGCCCAGAAGTTAAAAAAGCAGTGCTGGGGACACGTCAAAAGACATCCTTTTAACGTCCAAAACAGAAAGCCCTACATTTTTTTACGGCTCTCACTGCATTCGATGTGTCCCCGCTGTTCCTGGGGAGTGCAAGTACTTTTCAGCTCTAACAAAGACCCCATGAGACCAGAAGAAGATTCAGTAGTCCCCCCTTATCCACAGTTTCACTTTCTGCAATTTCAGTTACCCATAGTCACCTGCAGTCCAAAAATATTAAATGGAAACTTCCAGAAAGGAAATTATAAGTTTTCAATTGCTCACCGTTCTGAGTAGGGGATGATGAAATCTTGTGTTGTCCTGCTCCATCCCACCTGGGACATGAATCATCCCTTTGTCCAGCATATCCATGCTGTATGTGCCACCCACAGTCACTTAGCCCTGTCAGTTATCAGATCGACTATCATGTCATCACAGTACTTGTGTTCAAGTAACCCTTATTTTACTTAGTAAGGACCCCAAAGCACAAGAGTAGTGATACTGGCAATTCGGATATGCTGAAGGGAAGTTGTTGTTAATCTCTTACTGTGCCTAATTTATAAATTAAACTTCATCATAGGTATGTATATATAGGAAAAAAGCATAATATGTATAGGATTCGGTACTATCTGTGGTTTCAGGCATCCACTGGTGGTCTTGGAACGTATCCCCCACAGATAACGGGGAGACTGTTGGATTCTGGAAAGAGACTCCAAGCCAAGCCAAATTCATGCTGCGTTTAATTAATTTATTGTTTCATATTTTTTCAATATTGTTTTTAACAAACTGGGACTGATTGAAACATAATTGGCTAGGGATTGTTTTTAAATGAAAAGTAAACAATCTTGAAGAAATGCAGCTGTTTGCATTCAAATGCCATACTGTTACTATGTATTTACTCTTCTAATGTTTGTTTGGCTAGTATTTACCACAAAGCGAAATGAGCTTAAGATAGTAAGATATCTAAAGCACGACACATAATTGCAGAGACAAAGAGAATGCTGGCTCGTAAAGAATACATTTTTCCATTGGAGTGGATTCCACTGTCTTCATTAAAAGCCTAAAGAACGTTCCTGAGTAAGATTTTAGCTGTGATTAGATTTCAATTCAAGCTAAAGAAATGTTGAAATAAATTGGTTGTGGAAAACCCAAAAGTCCCAAGAGAAATCGCTGTGTTGCAGGCGCTTTTCTAGATGCTTTTACATGCGTTTGCTCATTTGGTCCTTACCATGCCGTGTGTGGGGTGGGTGCTGTCCTTACATCCCCATCCCATGAACACAGAACCTCTGTTGGTTACAGGTTACACCAACAGTAAGTAGCAGACCCAGGCAGTGTGGCTGCAGTCTGGCTCGTAACCATTATTCTAAACACTGTTTTAAAACTTAAAGCAAACAAATTACTTAAAGAAAATAAGTGTCAGTAGATTAATTTTATCCTAAAATGTAAGTAATTTTTAGATAGTAATAGCTGCCATTTATCGTGCACTTCTTACATATCTGGCTGTGTGCTTAGTAGTTTCTATACATTATTCTATACATTGTTATCCTCAAAATACCAATGACGTAAATGATTTATTATCCTTGTTTTAAAGATGATGCAGCTGAGAATTAGGAAAGTTAAGTAACTTGCTAAAAGTCATACAGATCTAGTAAGTAACAGGGCTGAAATCTGAACCAGGTCTGTTCGCTTCCGAAGACCATACGTGTAGCCACTGCTGGGCTGCTTGCTCCGTGTTATAGTTGTCTACCTCCATGCCTGGTCAGCTTGTACCCCCTTCCTAGATGAAATTGTACGTAATGAAAAATGTCAATCAAGAGGAGAAGATAAAGAAGTTTTTGTGTAGAACAAAATTGTAGCATTAAAATACAACATAAAAATATTTTTGGTTGTCAATTTTTTAAAAAAATCTGTCAAATAGCATATCTTGTACTGTGTTTCCAGAGTACATTATAATATTATCACAGAGTTTTGACATTCTGATATAAACATATTTTGTGTGTAATCGGAAGACTGTGCAGCTAGAAGAACTTTTTGCTTAAGAAGTTGAAATCCTAGATCAAGGATTTCATTTGTGCAGAGAAAGAAATCCATCACAGTACCTATTCAATCAGAAGTAGCAAGGAAATTCCTAACCTTATAGGAGAGAGAAATATTGATTGCCAAATTGAGAAAACATTTTTATTTTAAATAAAATACAAAACAAGAATATTGTTGAGTCAGATTCTTCATTCCTGACCTTATCAATCAAAAACAATTTGAAAATAAGATTATGGCACAAGAAGACAAATTCTCTTTAACTCCATCTAACAAGAATGTGTGCAGTGTTCTGGAAAAACAGAATAAAAGCTACATAATAATTGAATCTAGTTAGGGATTTTGATGTCAGTAAGGCCTGGTACTATGCTTATTTGAGATTTACCTCTTTAAGTTTCAGTGGATATAATAATAGAAGCTTCTTCTAATGATTGTTATAAAATGTTGGACATGTAAAGAGCTCAGCCAGTCTTCGGTGCATGGTATGTTCTTAAGAATGTTAACTTTTCTTCTTATTAACTGCTTCCACGTTTCTGGATGTGCTTGATGAGGATTCTGCTCACTTCAGTGGTTCCATTCATCCATCTGTTTCACAATGCGTGTTCTAATAGACTGCTCGGATTGCCCCCCGACCCTACCCCACCCCTCCAATCCTCTGGCTAAAGGAAACATCCAAGGGGCTTAGTCGCTTTTAATTTTAAGGGATTAGCAGAATCAGTATATTAATTGGAAATAAAACATTCCATAAACCCTCTTGTGGACTCCTTTATTTGAATTGTGTTTGGTAAAGATAAATATCTATGCTTGTATTGTCCCGAGTTTACGTGGGTTCAGTTTAATGAAATACCATGAGTTAAAGAAGGGAAAGTGGAAACAGATCCTGCTCCTGTAATGAAGCAACATAAATAATATCAGAGCAGTAGCTTCCATTTTGCTTCTCTTTTGGGATGGATTAGGGCAGTTCCAGGCATGAAGAAACTTTTTGGGTCAGAGGTCTTATTTTCCTTTTCTTTCTCTGTTCTCTCTTAGAAAATGGATCTTTTCTTACATTTTATAAAATAAGTCATTGGTGTTGTATTTGGACGTAAGAATACAGGAGAGCTTTCCTCGTACTTAAGTATTATACCTTTATTTTAGTAAAGCTTACTTTAAAAGAATAATATGCTTTATTAAAACCACAAAAATGTTACTGTTAATTATCACGGGACAATTCCAATCATAAAAACTGAAATATACAGAAAATTCTGAGACTTAATTTTAGCCTCTGGCCTCAGTTTGTCTTTTTTTTTTTCCTTACCAAACCATTTAGCAAAGCTTTTAGGAAATCTACAATAAGTAATTGGGAATTTATTTTCTTTGACTCTGAGAAATGCCAATTTTAAGTTATATCACTGTAGTGTATGACTGTTTCTAATAGGTATTCATATAGCCATCCACAAACAGCTTACTTCAGTGGTCACAATACTTACTGGGATAGATTTGTGGACTCAGACAGAGTATTATTTCCAATTTAACAGAAAATAAATTGAGAAGATCACATAAGCTAATTTTAGCATAGTAACTGGATTTTAAAATGTTGTAATTACCAAGAATAACTTCAGCATGGTTTTTGCAGAGAAGACAGTGTTTTCTATTATCACTTCAACTAATACCCTTTCTCCAATTTTCAGTGATTTTCTTCTATTTGTTTTTACTATCCATCTCCCCACTTTCTGTGAAATAAGAGCCTCCACAGTCAGTTAAGTGATTTCTCTTGGAAAAAAATACTTTTATTGCATAATGGTAGTGACTCTTTTCCATTCTCAAATAAGCAGGTATTCTTCAGCAGTTGTGGAAAGCTGTTTTCGCTGTGAACTAAGTCAGGGAGCTCAGATTTAAAGTGAAATTTCACATACGTCCCTGGAAAAGATCTTTCTAAGAAGGAATGAACATTTATTTATTGCATGTTTACTGCATTAGCATCATTATGTTAAGTTATCATCATTCCAAATGGAGAATAAATTAATGCCTTTGTAATTAATACTATAAAACTCCTTTATATTTTGTTGGGGTATTTGGTTTCAAATGTATTTGCCCTTTTGTTAAAACCTAACGGTAGGAGTATGGTCTGAGTCTTCAAGAAACTCAGGATGGATTTGTTTTAAAGGTGACAACACATGGGAAACAATAGAGCATCATAAATACAGAGTATTACAAAGCAAATAAAGTGTGTAGGCCAAATATCATACCCCGATATTGCAGGAAATATATATATACCCCAGGAAATTGCAAAGTGGGATTTATTTTGAACTCTGAGAATGTAATAGAGTAGGTTGAAAAATTGTAAATCCCTGAAATTTAGCTTTAAAGAAAATATAAGTAGGCTGTACCTGGTTCCCTTGAAAGCCATTTTTGTCCCTGAATTAGGGATAGAGTTCTGAATCAAGATCGTAATGGGTCCATTCCATTTTAGAGCATCCTCAACATGTTTACATTAGCATTAGGTCGTTCCTGGTCAGAAAGAGGTGGGATCAGTTCAGCCTGTGGATTTGACCTGATTAAGCCAGGAAAAGCTTCCTAGTATTGACTTTGATTCTCCTGGGCCACTCTCAACCTCAATTCCAAAAGCCGGAGCTGAGTAGCATTTAGGGACTTGATTAAATGGTATGGACTTTCAAAGCATTTCTTTCTTTAAATTGTAGTCTTACCAAACAGTACAAGTAAAATTCCTCATGAATACATGTCCCAATTTGAAATTGAATTATTCAGTAGCTACATTTTCCAGAACAGTTAACCTTAATACCATTCTTAGCTTTAAAATCTCCTTTCTGAACAGTAAATGAAAATTAATAATGAGGAAAATGGAAAGTTTTAGAGGTTATTAGTATTAATCCTCTTAGTAGAACTAAAAATCCTTTCTGACAATTTAGTGGTACCATTTGTTTTTAAATTAAGAAAAACAGCTGCGAGGTGCAGTGCTGAACCATTTTTTTAAACACTTTTATTACAAAATATTGAAACACCTATTTTTCTCAGAGACCAGCATGCTGATGATGTCAAAGAAGACTTTGAAGAGAGAACAGAAAGTGAAATGAGGACATCACATGAAGCCAGAGGTAGCCAAAATAATTTCATATTATTGATGGATATTACTGTTAATAGTCAACAATAAAAACTTGAATATAGTAATCAATTTTATATTAAAGATAAACTTCATTTGGTTGGTTTGTTCCATTATCCCAAGTTTATTGTTAAGGATAAATATAGTATGTAATTCTTAATGATATGGATTCATCTGTTACCTATATTTACAGTCTTTTTCACATATCTGTACAATATTCTCTATACAGTTTGGGTAAGACTTTCTGTTTCATCCTTATTATACATTTTATTTGTTATTGTTGATGTTATTTGCTTCATATGTTTGCAATTCATCTCAGAATGTATATTGAAATCCAAATAGAATTAATATGGTCTTACTTTAATACCACAAGATGAAAAGAAAATCACTTGAAGGAATGTTTTAAGTTGTATTGGAGAAAGTAATTTGTCTTACATCTTAGCTAAGAGGACGTTATAATGGTTTAACTAAGAAATGAAGTCTTAATGACTATTAGAGTATAGATTGTGTTTATAATTTACACATGGCTATATAATATTATTTATTTTTTATAAGACAATCTTGGCCTGATTATGATTTTCATGATTGTCCCTGGGGACTTTGCTTTCATGTGCAGTTTTTTGGTTTAGATTATTGTGTTAGATTTGAGAATAGGACCCAATGACTGTTTGCCTATAATGACGTGAAGTGATGCTTTGATTTCCATATCTGATTTTCATAAAGCAGTAATTTAGGATTAATTTACAAGTTATATTAGCTGCTGTCTTCGGCATGTTTTATGGTGTTTAAAGTAGCACCATATACGAACCCTACAGATGGCCAGGGTTTGCATTCCCTGCTCTGCCACCTGCCAGCTGTGTGATGTTGGACCCCTCGCTGGACACCTCTCTGTGCTTCTGTTTCCTTATCTGCCCAGGAGGATGAGGATGGTAGCTCCCTCCCAGGCTTGTCATGGCGATCAGGTGCAATAACATTTGTAACTTGCCTAGCACATGCCTGGCACTAAGTGCTATGCAAGTACTTGATGATTTAAATGTTTCTGGTCATTTAAAAAGGAAGAAAAACGTTTAATTTATGAAGGTTTTGTCATCAGGCTATACTTGGTTCTTAGACAAAGGCGTCAGCTTTGGTGAACTGTGCTTTAGCAGAGAGGTTATGAGCACAGCCTTCCTTCTCGTCTCAGGTCACCACTTACTAGCTGTGTGGCTGGCTCTGGGTGAAGCATTTAACCTCTCTGTGCCTCAGTTTCCTCCTGCATCAAATTGACATAGCAATAGTACCCACATCATTGGATCGTCTTAAGGATTAAATGCATCAGTGGCTGAAGTATTAGCTGCTAGTAGGAGTAGTAGTGTGTGGGGTAAGTGTCTATGCATGGAATTATCTGATCATTGAATGGTCAGATACATTCATGATAGAATCTTCTAGACTCTCAACTTTTTGAGGGCATAATAATTTGATGACTTTTCAGTTTCCTTATACTTAGTGAGCTGCTTAACTTTTCATTTTATTTGCTGAGCTGATTTTGATAATTTTTTTCTGAAAATAGTCTACTTAATGGAGAATTTCGGGTTTATTAACATATAATATGCATGACATTCTCTCTTTTTTTGTGGTAGTTTTATGTCTTTTCAAACTTTGTGTATTTTTGTTCTATTTTTCTTGATTTGAATTGCCTGAGTTTTTCTGTTATTCTTCCCAAGGAAACCTTGCTGGGATTCATATGCTCCCAAGTGTTTTTCTCACCTGTAAAACCTGCAGTTCAATATGCATATTTTACTTATTGTCTTAGTTTTTATTAGTGAAAGGAAGCCTCATAAAATAAGTTACCTTGAGAATTTTTTCACATAGGTTCCTAAGTGAGATTTGGCTATTAATATCTCCTCCAGTTTTAGCCTCCCTAAAATGAGTTTGATAGCTTTCCTTCATTTTCAAATTTTTGAAACATTTTATATAAAACTTTCATAAAATTTTATCTGAAATGTTATGATTGTCAGCTTTCATTTCTTTCTTAGGTTTTCGGTTTCCTTTATCTTCTTGAAATTTTTTTCCATATTTAATTTGTATGGAAAAGATTTGAATTTTATTTCCTGACTTTACCATTTAATAGTCTGTTGGTTGTCTTCCTTGGACCCCATGGATCTTCAGTCCAAAACGAGATCTTATGGCATCTGAGGACTCCCCTATCTGGGTGGTATTGGGAGTATTTCAGATGCTATTCGGTGGGGGGATATGTTCAGCTCTTTCTGTCCCCATGCCTCTCAGTTCTTAATAGAACCATGACCCAGAGTCCTATAGTGGGCTCTCTGGAAACCCGTCAAGAGTGCTGTGTACAGGAGATTTGTTGCTGAGTTCTCTTGGGAACAATACCAATAAGAGTGTGAGAGAAGCAGGATTGGGCAGAATGAGAAGTTGAGCCGATTCCAACAGAAGCCTCAGTCAGTCCCATGAGGAGCTCCGGTTGACCCTTAAGAATTATCCTGCATTCAGGCAAGAGAACTACGCCATTGTGTCTCTGCGACCGTCCTTAGATGTTGACTGAGAGGGGGCCATGTCCTCGGGTGAGAAAGTTCCCTTTGGTTTGAGGCAGTTCCTGGAGAGGGAGGTAGCTCTGAGCCATCAGCAATCAGCAGGCAGGAGAGTGAATGTCTTAGTTGTGAAGGACAATGAGGGCGGCACACCGCCGGACCTGCTACATCCCGCCCGTTGTTCAGTCTCTGATTTCCCTTTAAGAAAAATAGAACAAAACTGAAAAACAAACCAAAACATCCTTTCCCATATGTTAGATTAGGCCAGCCCAATTCAATCCAGTCTTATGGTTTCAAACCGTGAACCTGCATCCTGAGGTCAGTTTTCTTTCATTATTTTGCCTGAGATGTCATGAGCTTTCTTGATTGTTTTTTTTAAAGATTTTTAAATTTTTTTTCCTGTTTCTCCCCAAAGCCCCCCAGTACATAGTTGTATATTCTTCATTGTGGGTCCTTCTAGTTGTGGCATGTGGGACGCTGCCTCAGCGTGGTTTGATGAGCAGTGCCATGTCCACGCCCAGGATTCGAACCAACGAAACACTGGGCTGCCTGCAGCGGAGCATGAGAACTTAACCACTCAGCCACGGGGCCAGCCCCTTGATTTTTTTTTAAGATTCAGATCTTTAAATCCAGAAAACTTCCTTCAGTTATAATTTTAATTATTATTTCTGCTCTCTTTGTTCTCTTTTTAGACTGGTCATACCTATTCTTCTTGGGTTAGATCCAAGGAATGATATTCGCAATATTTAACAATTGGTTTGGCAGCCAGCCTTGCACAGGGCACTTCAAACAAACACTGGTGTTAGTGCTGGAGCAGAGTCCTGGAGGCCCCCTGCTGTACCCAGGAGTTACCCTTAGTTGCAGGATCTTAGGGAAGTCCCACAAGGGGACTATTACCAGCCAATATGGAAGTATTTTAATATTTTAACAACTTTAACCTTTTTAATGTTTTAGTCATTTTTCTCAATTTGAAGTATCTTACACAGCCCAGCCTCTTGCTCTGTCAAGTCTACTACTTACTGCCTTTAACATGATTTTTGTGTTTGTGAGGAAGATTGACTCTGAGCTAACATCTGTTGCCAATCTTCCTCTTTTTGCTTGAGGAAGATTGTTGCTGAGCTAACATCTGCGCCAGTCTTCCTCCACTTTATGTGGGACGCTGCCTCAACATGGCTTGGTGAGCCGTGCTAGGTCTCTGCCTAGGATCTGAACCTGCAAACCAAGGGCTGCTGAAGAGTGCACGAACTTAACTGCTATGCCACCAGGCTGGCCCAGAACATCAATTTTAATACAGTGATTTTTACTTTCCTTTAATTTCCTACATTGGCTTGTTCTTCTCTACTCATAGCCTGTTTTTGTTTTGTAAAAGTCCTATTCCCTTGTGCCTCACAAAACTCGTAAAACTCTTCTGTCAATAAATCAATGCTCCTCTTCTGATGTTTTGTAAAACTTCTTAGCACAGGCCCCATGGTGATTGTTTCCTGTTTTATCATTTTTCTTTTTTTGAGGAAGATTAGCCCTGAGCTAACATCCATCACAAATCCTCCTCTTTTTGCTGAGGAAGCCTGGCCCTGAGCTAACATCCGTGCCCATCTTCCTCTACTTTATATGTGGGACGCCTGCCACAGCATGGCTTGACAAGCGGTGCTTAGGTCCACAGCCTGGATCCGAACCGGCAAATCCCGGGCCGCCAAAGTGGAACGTACGAACTGAACCACTGCGCCACCGGGCTGGCCCCTGTTTTATCCTTTTTGAGTTCAGAGAAGTTCCCCCAGGTCTTTTGTGAAGAGCACTTACCTCTTCATTCTCCCTTTTGGGGGCTGGCAGATTCCTGTTTCAAACCTGAGCCTAAAGGTCTGGTGGAGGTGCTCCACTCACGGTCTGCATTCTGGAACCTGGGAGGTGTTCATTCACAGCTCCATTCCCCCAGGGGTGAGGCAGCCCTTCCCAAATCTAGCCTGGCAGGGGGCGTGGCGGAGGGGATGGGAGAAAAAGCACCTTGCAGCTGGGCAGCATTTAGTATAGAGGAGACTGAGAAGAAGCCAACCCTAAAAGTCTCTGTAATGCCAGCAGGATTTAAGACTCAGAAGCCCCATGGGAAGTATTTTGTTTGGAGTCTTGAAGCAAATTGATTTTTAAAAAAGCTTTCCCCTAAAAAAATACCCCCACCTTGTTTCTTCAGTTTAATTCTGTACAATATGTGTAATTATGAACCTTTTTTTTTTAATGATTCCCGCCATGCTACTGAATTTGACCTTTGGGGACTTTTTCTGAATACGAATTCATCGTTATGTAGTTATACATCATTATACAATATATTCTGTATACTCAATTCATAATTTTTTTTCCTTCTTCTTTTTTTCCCCCCGCTTCTATCTCCTTTACCTGAAAGATAAAATAGCTCATTCCTGTCATTATAGGAAGGCCCATTAATAAAGGCTTCTATAAATTGGCCTTCAAATGTAAGCTCTTGTATTCCTGGAAAAGGCATGGTTTTGTTTTCTCTCCTGCAAGCATTCTCTCTCTCCGGTGGCTGATGTGCAGAAAGAGTTAAATTCCATTTTGTGATGTGCTGGATTCTCACTTGAAAAAGCAGGCTGGCTTTTTGCCTCCATAGAAATTGGTTTGTTATTTTGGTTGTTAACCTTGAAATGATCCTCAAATATTTTTTGCCTGAGTTAAGTCTCTTGAAGCTAATTTTGTCTAAGAATTATCCTAATTCTATCCAGGAATTTAGCTAATTCCTTGAAACGGGGATCTATTTATTTTGTCCAATCACTGTCATTGTTCATCCTTTTATATTTAGTCATCAGTTAGTAACTCTATTTAAAAAGAAAAAAGTTGGTTGACAGATGTATCCCATTTCTCCTGGCTTTATTCTTTTCCTTTCACAGTAAGAGCATATTTTATAGATTCATGGAATATTAGCCCGTAAGGGTTATTGACTCATTTTCATTTTTGCCTTTTTATATCTAGTACTCTGTCAGTGATATGCCTTTCTTTCAAGATAGGAATAAGTTTTGCATTTGCTGAATCCTTACTATATGTCAGACACTGGGATAAGCATTTTAAAAATATCATGTAATCCTTACAACGATCCTGTTGCATTGATTTAGCCAAGATCGTAAAGCTGGTCAGGGGCAGAGCAGGAATTTGAGTCCAGGTTCATCAGACTCTTAAACTCACCCTCTTGCCAGGAGGCTAAAGACCAGGGTCCCTTTCTGATGCTGCCCTGATCTCACAGGGCGGCTTTGGCCAAGTCAGACCTCCACCTCCTCACCTGGGGAATAGCTGCCTCCTAGCATTGTTTTGAGACAAAAGCGAAACAAGGCAGGTGGAGATTCTGCTCTCACTTCTGTCGCTGGCTTAAAGGGACAGGAATGAGTCAGGACGAGCCATCAATGGGAACTCACGCTGTGGCTTGTCGATGTAGCGTTATTCAGTCTTGGAAATAGGAAACCGAGTGGGATCCGAGTCTGAAAGTGTCAGGAAGCATGATGGGTACTTCTCCTTTTCTCTGGGACTTGCCTGCTTGGTCAACCTCCCCTGCAGTGGTTCTCTGGGCCCTAATGGGAATGGTCCTATAGGAAGCAGGTTCTCACGCTCTGTGGCGGTGAGGACGGCTCTTTCCACTAGGAGACTTCGTGTTTAGTTTAGACGGTGTTCCCGATACTGAAGATTTCTTGTCTTGATTCTGCGTGAGACATTGGAGGGTATTTCTTTCAGGATCACCTTTATGAGAATCTCTTCTTATGAGGGTTCATCTTTCTCTTCACTTTTTCCTACCTAAGCTAAATCGAGTACTTTAATACCTGTACTCTCAACCAAGATTGAGAGACATGGTGGGCAAATGCCTATTAGCAGATTTCTACTTTGGATGGCTACCTTATCACCTGTTAAACTTCAAGAGTCTGCAAGGATGTGCTGTATTGATATAGCCTTCCACAGGTTCTGATACATTGTGCGTGCTGAATAAATAACTGCTGGATGAACAGTTTCCATCCAGTAAATAGGAATCGTAAATAGTAGAAACAGGCCTTTGTTATCCATTCTCCAGGTATCAACATAAGAGAAATATTCCTCATTTGATAATTGTCCAGAGAGATGAAATAGCAGTAAAACCATACAAATATCCACAAAGTTATTTCTGTTACCACTGCTCCCAGCTAACACTTTCTCGCTTCTGAATTAGGGAAGCCCAGCAATTGATGATGTTTTAATATTATATTTCCAAAAATGTGTTAAATTGCTTCCAAGTCACCAAGGTAAAGCTGTTATTATTTTTGAGTAACAAATTGTTTAATATCAGCTTCTGGTTTATGTAACTTTTATTATCAAAATAATGCATATTTATTATAGAATACTTAGCAAATATAGGGAATTAAAAGAAGAAAATGAAAATTACCTGTAATTTATTTTCTAAGATGCCATTTTCTGAATTGTTTTATCTATTTTTTTGGACTTTTTATGTCTGCAATATTACACGAACTATTTTGTACCCTGCGGTTTTTTAACTACGTAATGTTAGAACCATTTTTACGTAGATAATTATCCTAAGTATATTAAATATTACCCCTGTGGATGAGTGTAGCATCATTGAATCTTAATTGGGTATCTAGGCTAGTAGTTTCCTATCACTCACTAGTATAAACACTATTGCAATAAACCATAGTAGTGGCTAAGGTTAGGTTTGTATGTGTGGCATAAAATACATATAAGTGGGGCCAGCCCAGTGGCATAGTAGTTAAATTCATGTACTCTGCTTCAGCAGCTCGATGTTTGCCGCCTCAGATCCCGGGCACAGACCTACGTATGCACTGCTTATCAAGCCGTGCTGTGGCAGGCCTCCCAAATATAAAATAGAGGAAGATGGACATGGATGTTAGCTCAGGGCCAATCTTCATCAGTAGAAAGAAAAGGAGGATTGGAGACAGATATTAGCTCAGGGCTAATCTTCCTTTAAAAAAAAAATATATATATATATATATAGATATATATATATATAGATATATAGATATATATATATATGGTTTTTTATGTAAGGTAAAGCAGTTTATTTCTCTCTTACATAGGGGATGTTCATAGGTAGGTGCTCAAGGATTTAATGGTACTCAACAGTATCAGGAAATCAGGTTCTGTCTGTCTCGTTGCTCTGCCTTGTAGTGTCTATTCCCCAGGCCATATCTTGGTCAGAGGTGGTCCTGGAGGGCTAGCCATCAATTAGTATTCTACGCAGTAGGAAGGAGGATCAAGGTGAGGGAGTGGTGGTGGGCATCTTAAAGTGCTCTCTCTCTTCAGGGGCACTTCTGAGATGTTGCAAATACTGCTTCTGCTTTATCCCATTAGTCATGAGGCCACATCTAGCCACAAGAGAGGCTGGGACGTGTAGTCTTCCTTCTGGCTGCATCTTTGGACATAGCAGAGAACTTGCACGGTGACTTTCTTATCGGTGATTGTTAGCATGCATGCTTCATTAGTTCCCTAAGATGAGCTTCCAGACTTGGAATTGCTGAGTCAAAGCATAATATCTCACAGGAAGCCTGTCTTAGGTGAGAGAAAAGACTTTTGCCCACAGCTCCTCCAGACTTGGAGTGTTTTATAGTTTCTTTAGCAGGATGATGATAAGAATGGGAAACATTCTTCTATCGCACAGAAAGATGTGACCTGACCAATCCAGGTGGTTCTGTAGACCGTGGTGGTGATATGCAGGTACAGGCTCTGTACAAGGAGTGAACGCTTGAAATTTGACTGTAAAAAGAGATCCTAACAGTACAGTCCCCATTCATTGCCATTTCTCATGGGTTGTAGGGCCGGGGCCTTGGTGATGCTATATTCGGAGATTGGGAACTGCTTTTCAGCTGGCCCGGGTCTGACTTCTGGGTAGACTTCATTCTTCAAAGTTGATATAAAAAATTTTCTCCTTTCATCTTTTTTCTAATAAAGCATTCTGATCCTTATGCCTCCTCTCCATGATCAGAGGGTCTTCAGTGTCCATCTCTATCTGTCTCTCTCATAGATAAGTTCGTGCTTCACTAAAAAAAAATTTTAAGAAAAAATAGTGATTATTTGATTGACTATTAATCTGAGCAGATTGATTTGTTCATAAAGATAATGTTATTTTCCTTTGCACTATGTTCTTTCTCATTTTAATGTACTGTAAGTGTCCTCTTCATTTTTGTCTTGCCAGTCTTGAAGATGACACCTTCAGTTCTACAAATAAAACTTATCACTTGTTGGAACAAGAATCAGAAAGAATTAACATTCCTCATATGTACTAATTTTAGTTATTCTCAATCAGCCTAAAATATTTTTAACCCACCTTTGCCTAAGCATTTCCATCCTATTTCTATTCTGAGTAATCTAAACAAAAACATTTTTTGAACAGAGAAAATACCACAGAGATATTGCTTTTTATTGGAGGAGGAACTTATGGTCATATATCCCTAAAGCCACTTCAAAGAATTTCAGTATCTCGCTTACTTTTGTCAAGAATGCTTCTTCCTCCCTCTGCCTCCTTCCTTCCCTTCCTCAGGTTGTACCAGAAATACCTACCCCTGATATTCATAAAGCATTAAAAGTCATTTAGTTTCTAGACAAATTGCAAAGTTTCTAAGTGATAGTGCTTTGCAGGGATTGCTGAGAACCAGTCCTGGAAATCACCCTGTCAGTTCTGTGTCCAGTGCTAGAGAATTAAGTCCAACTAAAGAACCATGGGTTCAGCACAAAACCTGAATCCAAGTGGAGCAGATGAGAAGACAGTTTGACCATATGCCTTTGATAAATTCTCACTTCAGGAAACTTCCAGAAATACAGAAAACTCCTTTAAAAGTATTATTTTTACACAGGTAAATAGTTTGAGGGGAGGGGGGCAAGAAATGTGACCCTCATAAATGATGGTGGCAGAAATGTCTTTCAGGACAAAAGGCTTTGTCTTCTGAAGCACATTGTGCACATTCAGACCTACTCTTCCTCACTCTTGGCTCCTGGAGCCGAAGTCTATTTGCATTTATTTTAGTCTATGTCATACAGTGAAATAAAAACCTGGTGTCACATTTCTGTACAATTCAAGGAATCAAATACACACTCACTCAAATGAAGTTGCTTTCTTCATCCTCTTGGATTGGGATCATGCCTAACACATTGTTATGTTTCCAAAGCAATGGCATGTTCTATGGCTGGTAAGCACTACTTTCGCCCCGTTTCTAGAAAATACTGCTGGCTCCAGGGCATGAGTCAGCAGGAAGGAATCAGCAAGAGGAAGGAGGGTCCTAAAGTGAAGGATGCACAGTCGGTGTTAGGATTGGAGTGGTGGATGTGTCTAGTCTATATACAGTATCAGCTTCAAAGACATGCAGAAGCTACCAGAAATACAGGTGCTGTAGGGTTTTTAGTCATTTCTTTAGAATGGCTCAGTTATTTTTCTAAGAAATAATGATGTAGGAGCATTAGAAATGGACTGTGAATAATATAATTTTAGCAGGAAATAGAGTGAAAATAGAATAGAGCTCCGATGAAAGTGAAGAGTACCAAGTGTCAAGAGAATATAAACAGTGATAGAAGGAAGTGTATGGCTTTGGGAAAGACTGATGCTTATTATGTGGCAAGTAGTCAGAATACAAGTTACAAAGTATAAAGTAAGCTCTGTTGTTTTATTCGTGCGGAACTAAAAATATTACCATTTCATATAAGCCTGCCTCATGAAAGATTTACAAATATTGTATTTCAAATAGTTGCTAAACTGTTAGGAATATATCTGAGATTAAGGGATGTTTTTAAGTTACCTCATATTTATGCTTAACAAAAACATCTTGAACTCTGGGCAATTTAAAAAGAAGAAAAACAAACTGGTATGGGTTTATATGTTTGGCGTATAAATATTCAGTAAAACAGGATGAGAATCTAAAACCTTAAAACCAATTATGTGAAATTCATTGAATGAAATGTGGAAAGAGGAGTTATGATGGGTTTTTAAAAAATACTTAAAGTATTGAAATGTTTCATGTGAAGCAGATACATTTTTCTGTATGAGCTCACTCAGATAGAACCAGGACCAATGAGTGACTCTTAGCTCCAGTGAGGCATATATAGTTTTTTATTTAGCACAGTGGCTTTCTAACATTCAGAGCAATTCAAAATTTAGATTAGGCTGGTTTAAGAGAAAAAATTAAAGAACCACAACAGAACAGTAGGAATTAAATTTTTAAGAAACTGTACCACTTATAATAGCGATAGAAAACATCAGATACATAGGAATACATTTAACAAAAGATGTGCAGACCTCCACATGAAAATGACAAAGCATTGAAGAGAGATATTAAAGAAGACCCAAAGGAGTAGAGGCATATACCTTGTTCTTGGATTGAAAGATTCGATATGGTGATGATGTTGTTTCTCACCAAATTGATCTATATTCAGTGGTAATCCCAATTTAAATCCTAGCATTTTATTTTTTTACAAGCCGATCCTAAAACTTATATGGAAATGCAAAGGGATAAAGAGAGTTAAGGCAGTCTTGTAGAAGACCAAGATCACAGATATCAGTACCCTTATGCAGTGATGGTAATTACAATCTGTGGATTGGTGTGTAGAGACTAGTAGAAGAGCATAGAGAATCTGGAAACACACACATATATATATTTATGTTTAAGCTGGCATTGCAGTACAGTGGGGAAAGGATGGTGTTTTCATTAAGTCGTGGCTGGGCAGTTCGACATCCATGTGAAAAAAACCATGAATACTGATCTTTACATCATTCAAATGGATCATAGATCTAAATGTGAACAAAAAAACAAGAGGTGTTTAGAGGAAAACAGAAGAGACTATTTTCAGGACCTTGGGATAAGCAAAGATTTCTTCAATAGACATTCAAAGCACTAACCATAAAAGAAAAAATTAATAAATTGAGCTTTATTGCTATTAAGAACTTTTGTTTATCAAACGACCCTATTAAGAGAGTAAAAAAGCAGACACAGAGTGGGAGGAGATATTGGTGATATATATTTCCAAGAAAGGATTCCTACCCAGAGTATATGCAGATATCTTCTACAAACCAGTAAGAAAAAGGCAAGACGACCCAATGGAAAAATGGGCATAAAACATAAATAAGTACTCACAAAAGAGAGGTTCTCCATATGGCCCATAAATAGGAAGAGATTGTCAACTTCATTAGTCATCAGACAAATGCAGTTTTAACCACAATGTAATTAAACCGCCACACACCCACCAAAATGGTTAAGATGAGAAAGATAGACAGTACCATATGTGGGTGACGTCATGGGGCATTTGGAACACTCTTACACTGTCAGTGAGTATGTACTGTCCAACTATTTTGGAAAACTGGCAGAATTTGCTGAAGCTTAATGAACACAAACACTATAACCACCAAGTTCCACTTTTCAGTATGTGTACAACAGAAATGCATACATGTGTGTGAGAAAAGGCAAATACATGAGTGTTCCCAGCAGCGCTGTTGGTAATAGCCAAAAAAGAAAACCAGCTCAAAATCCATCAGCTCTAAATTAATTGTGAAATATTCATAGCAATGAGAAATCGTACAGCAAAGAGCAGGTGAGCTACAGCCACAAACAGCAATGTGGCTGAATCTCACA
Source organism: Equus asinus (assembly GCF_041296235.1). NCBI lineage: Eukaryota > Metazoa > Chordata > Mammalia > Perissodactyla > Equidae > Equus > Equus asinus. The sequence continues at coordinate 62,455,296 of NC_091813.1, forward strand.
GACATGCTGTTGAGAGAAAGCAGCCAGATACCAAAGTGTTATCTAACTGCCATGCAGAGGGAGGGTGAAAGAGTCAGTGGTGTTAGAAGTCAGGGATGTGGTTGCCCTCGCTGCGTGGGGTGTTAATTGGAAGGGGTTGTTCTAGGTGTGCTGTCATGATTCTTCATCTGGGTGGTGGTTATGTGGGTCTGTTCACTTTGTGAAAATGCTTTGAGCTGTACACTTAGGATTTGTGTAGCTTGCTGTAAATCCTCAAGGCAAAAAGTTTAAAATATGCATAGAGATACCAAAAACTAAACTAGGTAACCACTTGGCAAAGATTTGTGGTGGAATGAAAGCATCGGTGTAGCTGAGCTGGTGTCTAGGGGGCAGAGTAAATGTCGGGAGGTGCCTTTCTTCTCATGGGCTTTGAGTAAGTTGTTTCCAGAAAAGATTTCTGTTCTAAAAGGTCTCCAGGAGATAATTATTGACAAACTCTAAGTTGAGTGTTCCAAGGACAAAAAATCATTTGCTTAGAAAATGGCTGTTATAGGAGAGCAGCAGTAAACTAGGTTTGGATTCAGAAGATTCAGCAGATAAATAGAATATTCTGTAGTTTCAGTTTTGTCCTTCACAAAAGAAAAATGACAAAAGCATTTGCCTTTCTGCTTTTTTATTTTTATTGCAATAATTTCATATCCTCTGTCAAAAAAATTGTTAGCTATTTAAAAAGTCAATATGATTAGTAAATAGAAGTGGAAAGCACAGAGCTGAGATAAAAGGAGAGGAGAAGTATGGTAGCTACAGGTCAACTCAGTGGCTGCACTTGAGCACACGGCTTGGCTGTCACCTTTACAACATCCAAAGCTGAAAGGGGAACAAATATAATTTCCTCAGGTGAGAGTTATTTTTCTCATCCCCAAAGCTCTGAGGCAGGTTTCCCACCTGAAGCCTTAAAGAGGCAACATTGACTGACATAATGACGCATGTCTTCAATGACGGGTGAGGTGGCAAACATGTAAGTTGAATTTATGGGTTGTTTCTTATGGTGACTTTCAGTAAAGACAAAGGAGAGTGTAATTATTCCATGAATGTGTGTGGAAGGGAATCTGTGCTTTAACTGGCCCCCTGCAACTCGTGTGGGGTAGACACATGGCATTTGGGATGTTTTTTTACTGCTTCTCAGAGGGTGATTTCCCATCTGTTTCACTCCGCCAGGTGCCCGGGAAGAGCCCAGCGTGCAGCAGGCCCAGCGTCGGTCAGCTGTCTTTCTGTCCTTTAAGTCTCCAATTCCATGTCTGCCCTTGCGCTGGGAGCAGCAGAGCAAGCTTCTCCCAACGGTTGCCGGCATTCCTGCCAGTAAAGTTTCCAAATGGAGCACAGACGAGGTATATTTCGTTTTCTTTGTCTGTCAGGGACCAGATAAAGGAGCCTGGGCTTAAGGAGGGGACATGATGAACGTGTGTGGGTTTAGTCTTTTTTTCTGAAAGAGAAGAAATTACTCTGAGACAAACAAGGAAAACGTATAGGGTAAGTATTTTAAAGCTGTGGCATTTAGATTCTGACTTCTTTTTTAAATTGGAATTTTGATACTATTTTTGACAGGTCTCAGAATTCATACAGAGCTTACCTGGGTGTGAAGAACATGGAAAGGTATTTAAAGATGAAGTAAGTGTTGCACTAAATTGCAGTGTGTTACTTCATGGGATCAAACCGTGAAACACAGTGAAGGGTGAAATGTTCTGAATTGGAAGAGGGCGGAAGAGATGGGTTATGTTGAAATTGACTAATTGATGCAGTTATCTAACAAGCAGCATTAATCAGTTGTATGAAAATGTCTTTGTATAAGACCGGATGCAAAGGATGTGTTTGTACCATTTTGATGCCCCACAGCAGTAGCGCTAGACTCATTAAAAAAAAACCCACAAAACTTAATAGCATGCATTTATATAGTTTATAGCACAGGAAGAAACCAAAGTAACAAATAAGCAACATTTTATTTTTAATAAAGTGAAATTATTTTATTTTCAAAGACCATTTTAACACCACCATGATTAAGTCCATTTGACCCTTATAATAAATAATATTACCATTATTGTTAAGACAGACCCTTAGATCTTATGTATTTCTCAGTAAGGTTTCCAACAACTGATACTCATTGAAGTCTACTGGAAGATTCCTTTATTAGTTGTTTTCAACTACCTGTCCAAAACTTCAATGTAAGGGATGATATTATAATGCAACCATCCCTTTCATTGAAGTTTTGGACAGGTAGTTGAAAATGCCTGTATCATCTGCATTGACCATTAGAACAAAGGAATTCAGTTTCTCCCTACACTAGAAGTAATGTTATTTGAGTACAGAAGGAGACTCTTTTCACTAGAGACCTTTAAAAATAAGCCACTTGCCTGTCAGCTCCTCCAAGCAGAACGGTCAATTATTACTCTGATCTTGGCTACGAGAAGGTAGAAAGGAGACTAAGTAATCTCATAAGGCTTTCTCCAGCATCTGCTGTCTACTGTTAGAAGCCTATACGCCTTGCTTGCTCCTATATTTAGTCCCAGCTGATGAGAACAGTACACTTTCATTTAAGAGCATCTTGGTCGTGTGGGGACAGCTAGGACTCCAGCCACTTGTCGCCAGTGTCCTTATACTGTTAGGTTTCATTAATGCTTTAGATGGATACTGTCTGATTTTCAACATCCTTTCTCTGATTTCTGCTCTTCTTTCAGAAATGTTTTGTCTTCTTTCTAGTTGATCTTTAATCGAAAGTTATTTCGACTTTGAGTTTCTTTCCTTAGCTCCTGACTCCTAAGTGTCTTTGTGGACCGCTCTCTGTTAGTTTTCCATCTCTGAACAGCCTTAGATGCCTGCAGGGAGCTCTTGCTGTTTCTTTGAAAGAGTCATGCAGTCATTACCTTTGAAAATGGTAAAACATTTAAAAAATAAGTCTATAGTATGTCTATTTTGTAAATCATGTTTTTGGTTCCGTTGCTATCTAGACAATCCATATAGATTTACTCTGTATATTTAGTTTAAATAAGATTCAAACTCAAATGACGTGTTGTTTCTTTGAATAATTTTTTCCTCATGGCGTATTATCTTTGGGGCGCTCCTCAGGCACCAAATATCCTCAGAGCTAGATCCTTCTTTTGAAGAGTGAGACAGTGAATATTCCCCTCCACATGTATCATTCATATATTCATTCATCCCATTATTCATTCACCCTGAGAACTTGTGTTAAATTCCTACCATGTGTATGTTACTCTGTGTAAGGCTCTGGTGAGAGGGTTGATTCAGAGAGAGTAGGACACAGTCCTTGCTCTCAAATGTCTCACAAGGTCAGCAGGTTTGGGTTTTGAGTCTTAGATGTAAACCATACAACAAATCTAAAGTCTTGTTAAGTCATCTCTAAAAGGGAAAGTACAGGTGTTAGGATGGACTGTTATTTGAAACCATCCTTGACTTCTCTTTCTCTTACGTACCCCACATCTAATGTTGAAAATCCTCCTGGGTGTGTTTTAAAGACATACGGGGATTCCGACTATCTTTACCTCCACCACTACGTCTCTGGTCTGAGCCACCATCATCTCCCACCTGGATTAGGGCACTAACCTGCTACCCAGTCTCCCTGCTTCTCTTTTTGATCCTCTACGATCTGTTCCCAGCATAGCCAGGGTGGTCCTGCTAAAACCTAAGTCAAATCATGTCGCTCCTCCCTTCAGAGCCTTCCAGTAGTTAAATCAGAGTAAAAGCCAAAATCCTCACAAGGGCCTAGAGTCTGACACCCCATTCCCCCTCTCACCTCCTGACCTGCGCATCACTTACACTGTTGCACACGCTGGCCTCCTTGCTGTTCCTCAGGTCGTCCGGCTTTCTCTGGCTCTTCCTTCTGCCTGCAGCGCTTCTCCTCCAGATGTTCACCTGGCTCACTCCCTCCGCTCAGAGGCCACTTCTCAGTCATCCTACCCAACTGTCCTGTGTGAAATTGCCACCTGCCACCACACAGCTGTCCCTGCCCTACTGCCCACTCATCTCCCTAACCAGCTGGTTTCTCATAACACCCATCACCTTTTGGAATTAGTGACTGTTAATTAACTACCGATTAATTTGCTTATTTATTGTTTTGTTGCGTATAGTCCGTCTCCTACTACTAGAATGGAAACTCCACAAGGAGTTTTTGTTTACTTACTTGCTTGTTTTTATCTGTTTTATTCTCTGCTATATGCCCAAGCCCAAGAGGAGTGTCAGGCATATAATAGATGTTTAATAAATCTTTGTTGAGTGAATAAACTCACACCTTTACACTCTGAGAAGGACATTTATAGAGCATGTCACCATGGTTTGCATAGTTGAAACATTGGGAAAGAACCATGAGTGCTTAGTGGAAAGAGTGATGAAATGGAAGACGAGAGCCCTGGGTTCCAAACCCTCCCCCAGGGTTTTGGGCCTTTCACAAGATGTTTAGTCTCTAGAGTTAGACCAGTTTGTGCAGTGCTAAAGCAAACTAATGAAAAATAAACCCGGTAATACACGACAGTGATCATAGTTCTTAGAAAGTACTTTTTTTTTTTCTGTTGCCAATCTTCCTCTCTTTTTTTTCCTTTTTTCCTCCTCAAAGCCCCAGTACATAGTTGTATATTCCAGGTGTAGGTCCTTCTAGTTCTTCTATGTGAGCCACCACCACAGCATGGCTCCTCACAGATGAGTGGTGTGGTTCTGTGTCTGAAAACCAAACCCCTGGCTGCCGTACTGGAGCACGCTGAACTTTAACCGCTAAGGCTGGCTCGAGAGTACTTTCTTAAGTTAAGTTTACTTCCTTCCAATTGAGGCTTGTCCTATGGCCACACATCCAAGCAGCCTGTATGTAATGCACTGTTGGGCACTAACCTCAAGATGATTTTGTTCTTTCCAGTGTAACCTTAAAAATAATAATCAACCAAGCTTACCCTCCTCATCCCACTCCTGACTTTCAGATCCCAGCCTCACAGTTCTCTGAACCTTCCTTTTCATCAGTCATCAGCCACGTTAAACTCTTCCGTAGTCTCAGGAGGAGACTCCGTCGGGCCTGGTTATGATAAACCATACAGTCTTTGTAGTTAACTCCTTGGGAACCGGTGTGTGAGCTGTTATTTTCATTAATGATTTAGCAGACTTCTGTCAGACCATTTGTTCTGCTGAGGTCTGCCTCGGTTGAGTGGAGTGTTCATAGATCTGCCTCTCTGCTTGGCCTTGCTTTCGCAGAGGGCTGTCCTAGCACAAGCAAATGAGACCAGACCAAATGCTTCCCCAAAACAGTAGAATGTTTCTCATACCTGCCATGTCACTCCTCACACTTGGAAATTACCATGGGCATGTCTTTCCTCCTCACTTAAGACAAGAGGATATTTCCTTGCTGAAAACTTTTAGCAAACTTTTTCCATGTAATTGTTAACTAAAGTTGGATAAGATGACTCTAGTTCTTACTGATTAAGTAAATAGGCATTTTGTGTCTACAGGTTTTTATTTTTAGAGGAGAGAGGAAAATCTTAAGAAATAGCTAATTATATCAGCCTTTGTTTAGTGAACTGTTTATAGAATTTAGAGTAGAATTAGTTTCTGAGGGCTGCTGTGACAAAGTACCATAAACCAGTAGCTTCAACAGCAGAAATCCATTGTCACCCAATTCTGGAGGCCAGAAGTCTGAGGAAGGAGAGAAGTCAAGGTGTTGACAGGGTGGGTTGCTTCCTTCCTAGGACCTGGTCCAGGCCTCTCTCGTTGGCTAATAGCTGGTGTTGTTTCCTTGTCCTCACATCGTCTCCCCTCTATATGTGCCTGTCTCTGGATCCAAATTTCCCCTTTTAATAAGGACACTAGTCATCTTGGATTAGGGGCCCAGCCTACTCTACTGTGACCTTGGCTTAACTAATTACATCTGCAGTGACCCTGTTTCTGAATCAGGTCACACTCTGAGGTTATTGGAGGTTAGACTTCCACATAGGAACTTGAGAGGGACACAGTGCAACCCAGACCTGTACATTGCCGTCAAGGATTCCAGTGGACTCTGAGGCAGAGAACAAATGTGTGTTTTACTTTTTGTGCAAAATGGGAAAGCTGAAAGAGAAGTGAATTAAGTGAATTAATTTTTTTAAGATAGTGGAACTCCTCAAGAGCTGAAAATCATACAAAATGGCTCTGCTCCTTTGCTCTGCCCAAAAACCAGATGTCATCCTCCTAGAGTTGTATCTTTGATCCTCAAAGTGCTCTATTCTGTAGAGGCACAGACTTTTAGTCTTAGAACAGATGCAGAGGGGGAAAGGCACTTCTCATAGTTACCCGAGTAGGAGGAGAACCAGCAGAGTCTACATCTCTTAACAGCAATCTCGTGTTCTTCCAATCACACTGTTGATTGCCCTTGTTAGTAACTGCTTTTCTTCTGTATGTGAAGAATAATTGTGGCCACTTTAGAAATGCGTGTTATCACTGATGTTTTTTTCTTCATGGCAGAAGGCTAATTAAAAAAAAATTGTTAGCATGTAGCTGAAATGTTTGCCTGAATTCCTTTGTTTATATCCATAAACATTTGAGTACCTCTTCTCTCATTCTAAAACCTACCATGATAGGAACTGGATTTGAGGCACCTCAGATTTCTCCAAATTCTTCTCAACTCGGTGCCTGAAGCAGAGTAATCACAGGAAGGTTCGGCCACTTCCATTTTCCTGTGGGCTGATTTCTTGATTTTTCAGATGAATTTTACTTTGCTCCCAGTCCACATTTGGGTGTGTTGTTTTCGATAAGAAGGGTCTGTTTATTAGCAAATGCTGTTGGTGCACGGGATGTGCTGTCTGTGCGGTCTTAGTGTTGCTGTGTAGAAGACAGCTGATAATTTAACCCTGAGTATTTCCCACAGCACTGTATCCAATTAATTCACAATCTTGGTCTTTTCCTCCCATTTCAGCAAATCGATGGAGAAGCATTTCTGCTTATGACCCAAACAGACATTGTTAAAATAATGAGCATTAAGCTGGGCCCTGCTCTCAAAATTTTCAATTCCATCCTGATGTTCAAAGCAGCAGAGAAGAACTCTCACAATGAACTTTGAAGATGGTGAATTTTGAATACCATCAGCTTTCTGCTTTAAAGCTCATGTTTTATTCAAAGCACAAGGACAGTTATAACTCCTAAGTGAGAAGTCTCCAAAACTGAAAAGAGCGATGCTATCAGATTATTTATATTCCCCAAGAGACAATGTATATGAATTCCTATGAAAGTGCTCGAGCTTTTAACCAGGTACTGTCGAACAACAGTCATCTTTTGGTTCTGTTCACTGAGCTAAATTTATCTTTGTAAATCTTTTTGAGGCTGGGGGTGGGGGGCAAGGGGACTTCATTAATTATTTATGGATAAAGGGAGGGCAGAGTAAGAACTTTTGGCATTTTGTAAACATTGTTGAATTCTCTTTCATGTACACTGTTTCTTTTTCACTACTTTCAGGAATCTTTTTATATAATCAAATTTCAACTTAAACCAAATTAGTCAAAACCTGGCTAAGTGTAGCCGGTGGGACTGTTATGTGTATTAATTCTGTGCCATATTTTGAATTGCAACATTATGCTAAGTATAACTTTGCAAGTCATGATATTGCCTAACTGCTTGTCATAATTTGTTGGGGCTGAATAGTTGTAAAAATTACTTTTCTTTAAATCAGTGTTTTTACTTTTGCACGTATTATGAAATGTTAAACAGATTACTTTTCACCAGCATCTTTACGATAATTACCAAAAACATGTATATAAATGATGGAATTGAAAAATAAAATATATAAACATAAATAAATTAGGTGATGTATTTGAATGGCATCAGTCTCGTACATTGAGGTGCCCTGTGTGTTTACAAGCGTCCAGTAGGATCAGGGGAATATGCAGTTACATTTGGGGTGGGGAAGTGGCGTGTTTGTAAGGATCTTGAACTGTTTATGAGATTATCTTCAGCTTCTCTCTCATGGTCATCAAGGTACCTGGTGCTCTTCAGAAATGGATGAAGGGCTTGTTCTGTCAATAGAAACACTAATCTGCACAGAGCTGTGTCTCAGATCTTGCAGTGTCTTCCAAACCCAAGGATTTTCAACCCAAAGATTTTCTTCGGGGTTGACTGAAGAGGGAGTATAGAGATTTTACTGAAAGGGCAGGGTGTGAGGGACAACACCAGTCAACACAAAGCTTCTAAATGCTCGCAGATCAGGGAGGCGATTTCCCAAGGCAATTATTCAAAACCTCTGTTTTGGAAGCTTCCTCTCTCCAAGCAGTTTGCCTCAGTGTATAAGCATACTGATGCCTTCTAAAGGAAAGCCCTTGATGACCTATAAGCTGGTAGCGGTGGTGTTTCTTTTGCAAGAATGCATTTCCAGTGCAGGAGGTAAATTGTCTTATCAGCCCTTGGATGTAATTTCTAATTCCAGGGTCGGACATTTCTTCAGGACTATTTTAAAAGTAGAAAGTAAGTTTGCAGCATGCTGTCTGAATTCTGGGGAAAGTTCCACCTCTCTCCTTAGTTGCTCTCGTTTTTCCTGATGTAGGACTTGATGTCCCTCTGAAGTCCCCTGAGCAGGTCTTTACATTTGTCAGAATTACAAGTAAAACAGGGTGTGCGACATCTGCAGTGTCCCATTCATTTCTTTGCATGACTCTGCTTAAATAAGTTTTTCGCTGCTGGATTTTTTCCCTTTTTTTTATGTTTTGTTCAGAATTTGTACATTCAGGTTGCACTTGTTATATCTGACATGAATGAAATAAAATCTTAATTGCAGATATTTTTTATACATGTATGATTTTTAAGAAAGCTTGTCAAATAGGAGCAAAAAGAGAGCAGGAACAATATCAGACATATGGACACTAATAGCTGTTTAATGGATCTGTAGGATTCAGAATTGTTTGTCAAACTATGTCCCGGATGATGTAGAATGACACACAAAAAAATTCACAAATTATATTGTTTGGTCACACAGGATTCACGCCCATTGGGGATTTTTCCTTTCTGGTTTAAAGCATATATTATAACAAAAGGGACTTTGAAGTCTTACTGAAAACATCGCTCATTCTAAGCAGCTTGTTGTTATGTTAGAGGTGGGGTATTAAGCACCCTTAGGGTGGAACAGTCGACTGCAAGAAGTGAAAACCTTCTCACCATTCCATCCCGGGGATGTAGTGTAAGTTTTAGCAGGGGAAATAGGGAGCTATGATGACAGGGAGGTCCCTGAAATGAGAGAAGCAGGCTTGGGGTAAGACAAAGGGAGAGTTGGAAAATGTGGAGCCTGATTCCCATCTAAAGACATTTTAAAAAACTACAAACACTGCAACCCAAGTGAGACCTGTCTGCAGGTTGAAATGTGGCCCCAGGCTGCCATTTTGCAACTTCTAGATTTAGTGGACTCAGCCTCCAAAGAAAATAGGGTTATGTTAGTCAGTCAATATTGAATATTATCAAGTGGCAGGGCCGTGCTGGACACTAGGGATAGATGCACCATGGAAAGAGACAATAAAGCTTCCGTGCATCTGCCCAGTGGTCAGCTCGGGTCTGTGTCATGTTTGCAGCCCAACTTCCCTGCAGTTCCCTGCAGCTCCACCCCTGTCCCTCTGGCCCAGCCTAAAGGCACACAGAGGCTTTCATTCAGCTTCAGCCATAGAGACTGTGGACCTCCTAAGGAAGGGAATCATTGCGAACTTGGCAAATGCATTTGGGAGAAGAGGAATCAGATTGTGAAACACATGAAAGGAGGGGAGGGAGTAATTGGGGGAAATAAAGGAAAGTTTGTAAGGAACTAAAGGCACATTCTCGTGAAAGGGAAGAAATGGCAGCTGTGGAATAGGGAATAGTTTGTGCAAAAATGACGTGTACCGAATTGTTACTCACTCCGCCTGTCCATTCTTGTGGTTGGGGAGTAGTCGTCGTGGAAGTGGGCAGGTGACCTTTCATTTTCTTTTATCTCATTGACTTAAGCATTTTAATGAACAGTCCTTATAGAGAAGAAGGTATTAGAATAAGTATTGTACAGTATTTCCAGAGATGTATGTTATGAAAATATTTCTGCAATAATTCATGTGAGCCCCCTTTCTTCATAAACTTTTTTAAAAACTTAATTTGATGAAGTAACCCAGGAAATGCTCATCACATTGTGATGCAAGTATTACCTACTGAAATCTGTTGAGTCTCTAAACTGACCTGTTCTATCAAAACTGATGAGTAACATTGATATTGTGATGATGACAGCAAGGGGCACCTTAAAACTGTAGTGTTGTAGTTTTCCTTTTGAAATACTTGGAAAAGAGCGAGATACACTCAGTCTTGATAGACCTACAAAGTACTTGTGTAGCCAATGTTATGAACAGAAGGAGTGGACTTACAACATGGGACCCTGGGCTGGGTGAGGAACCAGGACCAGGTCTCCTGAAGAGACGCTGGAGAGCAGGTCTAGGAAGGGGCCTAACCTGAGAACTAGAAGCTGGTACCCAAGGGGCCGTGGAGTGAGAAGCCAGGTCCGTATTGCAGATCCAGACATGCCCACGGAGCAGCCAGGGCAGACGTGAACACCCAAGGTCAAGGCCAGGGAAACCCAGCAACCATGTGAGGAGACAAGAACCAGGTGCACCGCTGTACCTCAAGGGAGGGAAGCAGTGGAAGATGACACAGGCCACAGGTGATCAGAGGATGGTCCAGCAGTAAGGAGACCTCAGGAATGAAGCAGCCCTTGTTCTCAACAATGTGATTGAAGGAAACCAACCAGAACACTCAGAGCCAGGCAGGCGAGCTAGGGGAAAAAGAACTGGGGAATATGTGCGTCTTCTTAAAGTGTTCAAGTTCAAAATGTTTTCAAGCAATATTCAGACCAAAGAGGGAGCCCACGGGCCGCACAGGTGCAGCTCCTGGGTGTTAAGTCTTTCAAAGGTGGGCACATTGAGTTAAGTGCAAAGTCATATCCTAATCCAAAGGATTTGGACAAATCTGAAGCGTAGTGTCTTTTAAAAACTAATGCACCCTTGAAAGTGTAACTTGCACCATGGAATTTCTTAGAACTCAAAAATAAACAGCTCTTTAAGTAGTAGTTTATTACAGAATTTCACAAAGAACTTAAGTGTAAAGTGAACTTAAGTGAATCTAAGTGTAAAGAGAGAAGGCACGAAAATTCACTCACACCTTTGAGACTAGATGATTTTCTAATCCCCACCCCTTACCACAACCCTGAATCAGAACAGCTTTGCATAAAGTTCAGCTGTCCCACAGATCAATTCAGATATAACATTTGGCATGATCATTAAGCGACTGGGTATTGAAATCCTACTTCCTTTTCCTGTTCATTCACAGAAGGAAAATAGGGACTGTGCATATCAAAAATCAGTGTCTCTAGGAAGTTGAGGGTTTGGGACAGTCTTCTTGGACACTCAATCCCAAATACACGAAAGGCGGCTATGAGAGCAGCCAAGGCCGTAACACAGTCATCCATCTTCACGAGTCTCTCTTTTTCTAAATACAAAGAAAATTCACAGACATCGATGTTGAAAGGGTTCTTAACTTCTAACACAGGCGTGGACACTTGCACCTGAAAAAAAGATATTTAACAGAGTCACCACTTTGTGATGTGTAAAATAGCTAAATAATAAAAGGTGCCTCAGTTTAGCCATGATACTATAATAAATGAGCTGTTGCATTGTTTAGCATATTTGTAAATATGACAAAACATTTCAAAATAGACCAGTGTCCTGCTTTCAAATAAATTATGTGAGGGTGTGAAATGTCAAACCAATGATCATTGATACACTGCATACCTTCTCATTCACAATGACAAAAAGGCTGGGGTCATCCCCAAAAACGTCTGGTAGGAGTAAACATGTGGCCGTCATCTTCATATCTGTCAAAGCAAACACGCTCACAGTCCAGGTAAAAATAAGCTTTTCCCACTTATTGTAAGCAAAGCCAGTATTAAAACTTCTGGATTTTTTTTTTAAATCGTTACCTTCTACAGAGAAGCTACCCCTCTTAGATCAGTGCTTTGCAACCATTTTCAACCAACATCCCCTTCTAATAAACATTCAAGATCTCATGTTCGGCCCTCCAGATCACAGCCTCCAGAAGACGGTGACATCCATCAGCCAGGATGATTTTACCATGCTTTACCTTGTACCTCATATTATGAAATTAACAGATTACTCGTTCCCTAAATATAATTTTACAATTTTGAGTGCATTTTTTAAATCTATATCTCAACTCCTCCTATTTGAGAAATGCTTTTTTCTTTTGCTCACGTTGTTTCACTAAATTTTACTTATTACCAAAACAGAACTTTCCTAATTATCCTGAATTATACAGATAACTGAGACCAGATCACCCCACCCCTCTGGGTTACTCACGTTTCAACATGTCTTCATCTGTGTGCTGTTTCATTTTTTCTTGCAATGCGATATAGATTGGATTGTCCACCACTGAAAAAGAGGTCAGTATATTTTCTGAATAGGACTCCAAAATGTGGCTTGTTTTCTTATAGATATCTGTCCTTGTAAGAAGTTGGAATTCTCTGAACATCTGAAAAAAGGAGAAAAACAATTCAGATCACAAGAAAAGCTATTGCATAGAATGTAAGGAAGCAAATAACTGTTTAGGATTATACTAAGCTTTGAATGCTAGTTTAAAATATATACTAGACGTTTGAGTAGCTTTAGAGGAGAAATAAAGACAGAGGAGAAGAGAAGAACGGAAGCCGAAAGCGAACAGGAAGAGATAAAGAATGGACATGGCAAACTTCTAAGCCCATAGAATTAAAACTCTGGCTGCAGATTCAACTAAATGAGGGTTCCAAAGTATATATGTGCATTTTGGCTATTTGGGTTACCCAGCTAAGATTCTAGGATCTTACATTTCTTTGGGTAAACTCCAGTGTTACAGTTTTTTTGCCTCTGGTGTCCAACCAGAGGCAAAAAAGAAAACTGTTAGGTTTTAGGAGGCAAACCTTGAAAAATAACTAATAATAATATCCTAAGGGGAGAGTAGAGAGCTTTACAGATTCTGTAAGGTCAGACAAAAATAAGAGTCAAAAACAGTTTACGGGTAGGAGATTTGACTTCAAGGTCAAAGCACTTCCTGCCACTGCCTAAGTTCTTCCCCTCAAAGAATTCCACCCCCGCTGTCCTGCCCCCCACTTTTTTGGACAGAGTGACCTTCTAAGACTATTCATCACTCACACTAGTAAGAATTAATGTAGTCATTGCTTTCCCTAAAACTCTGGAAAGAACTGTTAGATACTACCCTCTGGGTCTCATGGTTCCTTGGATATTTTGGTAGATCATAAATTGCCCAAATATTAGGTCCAAAAGTTATCAGAAAACTGGAATGCACATTCTCATGAAGGTATAGCGGCTCTGTTAGCAGGAAGCCCTCAGTGGACCACTAATCTAGATTAATACCCTAAAAGGGGCTTCTTCAGAAGGGAGTTGTGAAGTAAAGCAAGAAGAAGATGAATATTCCTCCGCTTCCCTGGGCACATAGGCTAGAAATGTTTTTTAACCTTTTATTTTGAAATAATTTCAAGTTTACATTAAAGTTGCAGAAATAGTAGTGATCACGAATGCCTTTCGTGCAACTTCCCCTATGCTAATAATTGTGATCCATTTGAAAGAAAGTAAACATGATGCCCCCTTCCCCTTAACTCGTCATTGCGTGTTTCCTAAGTACAGGGACACGCTCCTACATAACCACAGCATAACTGATGAAATCAGGAAAATCTACTCCACCGACCCGATTCAAGCTCGCCCGTTGTTCCTGTCATGCTCTTTGTAAGTCCAGGATCTAATGCAGGAACACATGTGAGATTTAGGTCTCATGCCTCTGGTCTCCTTCTGTCTGAAACATCTTTGTGGTTCTACCTTATATTCCTTGACATTTTTGAAAAGTAGAGGCCAATCCCTTTGTGGAATATCCCTCATTCTAGGTTTGTAAGATGTTTCTTCATGATTTATGCATTTTTAGCAAGAATGCTAGCCCCTCTCACTACATCAGGAAGATGGTAATTGACCCCATTATTAAAGATACTAACTTTTATCACTTGGTTAAGGTGGAATCTTCAGGTTTCTTCACTGTAAAGTTAATATATAGGTTGTACTTATTAATAGTTGTAAATATTTTATGGAGAAAGACTTCGCATTTATGTAAATATCTTGCTCCTCCTGTAACTTTCATCCATGAGATTTGGCATCCATTGATGATTCTTGCCTGAATCAAAGATTACTATGATAGTTGCCAAATAGTGATTTTCTAATTCCATCATTCTTTCTAAATTTATTAGTTGGCTTTCTACTGTAGGAGAGAGCTTACTCTTCTCCCACATTTATTAGTTTATTCATATCACTACAGACTAATAAATTCCTATCTTACTCAAATGGTTATAAATCTGTTCCTTACTTTATATTTATTAATTTTAAGCATTATTATACTTATATTAATATATTATAAATATAATTATATTAATATAAATATTTATGTTAATCCTCAGATTGTCCAGATTTGGCCAGTGGTAACTGCTTCAAGCTGATTCTTGTATCCTCTTGACATAGCCTATTAGTCTGTGAGCACTTCCTTAATTTCTGGCACCACGCTATCTCAGGCTCATCTTGTCTTTTTTCTGCCCCAGCCCTGGAATCAGCTGTTTCTCCAAGACTTCTTGTTCGTTTTAATGGAGAATGGTATTTAGAAAGCAAGATTTCAGCCCTAGATGTGCTCCTTGTTACAGAGGTGTTATTGCTCTAGGATTTCTTACAGAACAAAGCTGGGAAGCGTATATTTGTACACACACATCTATATCTGTTTATATATCTATATAAATATTAAATGCCATGAGTTTACACTGATACCTTCAATTCCAGCCCAACAACACAGGGCTTATTCTAACCTCCCTTTCTGTACATTCTAACTTTTCAACAGTGAGGAAACTTGCTCCCATTATCCTCAGTTTATTTACTTATTTGCACAAACTTTCCCCATACCTCATGTAGCCAAACTCCTAGCTGTGAATGTCCAGCCACAGAAAACCCCTCTCTCCACAACCCCAGGTTTTGTCCCAGAGGTTACTAATCTTAATCCTCCTTTTTGTTATTCAGCTTGGATAGTTTCTGTTGATCTCTCTATCTTCAAGTTCACAGACCTTTTCTTTGCATTTCTCAGTATGCATTTCCCTATCCAGTGATGTTTTTGTTCTAGATAAATGTTCTTTTCACTTCTGAATTTCAAATTGGTTCTTTTTTATATGTATTCTACTTCTCTGTTGAGATGCCTCACAGTAATGATACATGGAATTCACTGGTCTTACTGTGTTCCCCACCCCACTGAGGCAGCTGGCTTGATAGAACAGTGGAATGGCCTTTTGAAGACTCAGAGCACTAGTTAGCTAGTAATTCCTTGTAGGGCTGGGGAGAGAGTCTCCACAAGGCTGTATATGCTCTAAATTAGCATCCAATATATGGTGCTGTTCCTCCCACAGCCAAGATTCCTGGGTCCAGGAATCGAGGAGCGGAAACCAGAGTGGCACCGCTCAGTATTACCCCTAGTGACCCACTAGTTGGAGTCTGGATTAGACTGTATTTCTTTAAAGGGTGTTAAATGTGCTGTGGAAGGCAGTCAAATCACTGGTCAATCCTTCTGGTCCTGCCAGACTTGACTTTATCATTGTTTGGACAGATCTACTTTGGTTTTTGTCCTTAGTCCTAGGGAATGCCCCTGACTCAAGTCTAGGACATAAGGTCTTGACTTTCTGGCATCTCAGATGGACACCCAAGGTGCTCAGCAAGGTCTCTCCACTCTGATTGGCCAGAAGTCTTATTTTTCAACACTGTGTGGCCTCTGATATCAGCTTTCAGTTCTGTCGCAGCCTCTGTCTTTATGGCTTTGCAGGATCTCGTCCCATGAGGACTAGCTTTCAGCCAAGGACCTCTGGGGGATCCTATGTAGAATTCTGTCTCCCTCAATCTTTCCTCTAGTACCGTGTCCTGAAAATACCAACTGCTTCATCATTCCCAAACTCTACTCTCTTCCTGTTCAGCTCAGAGAGACCACCATGTTCTGCTTGGCTTCCACCTTTCTGTGCCATGATCTAGAAAGTAACCCTGGGGTAGAAAGCTGGGGCACATCCTATGTGTTCCTTTTTTATAAGGATCAGAGTCCTGTGATGCCTACCATCCAATGCCCGGACACAGTTGCCTCATATGTTTCTTCCAAGATGTATCCATGTTAATGGTGGGAAGGCAAGCCCAGTACCAGTTACTCCACCATGGCCAAAAGCAAAACTCAGATTCCTTGATTTCGTTTTCCTTTCAGACTTTATCGTATTAGCTGGTGATTCTTACATACTTCACTTAAGTTTTGAATGATTGTTGAAATAGTTTCTCGGTAAGGTGAAAACTAGCATCTCAAAGGGTTTATTGGAAAATTTGGGGAATTGTTTAAATTTGTGTTTGATATTTTCCCCTCCTCAACTCCCTCCTTCTTGTCTTGTGCCACATCTAATAGATTCCAGTCACAAATTCCTAGTTGATAATATTTCGGATAGTCTAATAAAGGACAGTTTTTTAAATTTTTAATTTTTAAATTATCTGTTGAGAGAAAGCTTTTTGAGAGGAGGAGCTTGATGAGTGTAGGTGGTGATGGAGGGTTCGTGTAAACTCCTGGGACCAGCTTCCACACGGGCTGCCTCTCTGTTGCCACACCTGTGTCCTCAGGCTCCCTAAGCTTGGAGTGTTTTCACAATGGTATAGCAACAAGTGGTGGGGGTGTTTTGGAGCACGGGCAGCTGGCCTACTACAAGGATTGTTTGTTAACTGAGTATTTGTAAGTAAGGTCAAGCTTGCTTTTATTTTAGGAAGCACAACAAGGGTTTTATAAATTGTAAATTCTAGCTAGCTACACGAGGCTGAGTTAGGGAGGTACTTCCCAAAGAAATCTAAAATGTTTAACTCTCATGTTCAAAACAAGAAATAGACAACTTTATTCAGTAAGTACAGTCATTACAAAAGTCATACCCCAATCCATATTTTGGATATAAAGGGGAAAATACCCGAGGGAATGGGGAAAAAAGACAGAGAAGTAGACAAAACATGAGAGATGGCAGCCTTAGGTCTGAAAGCTCCTCTCTGCACCTCACTCAGGCTGTGCTGGACCTCAGACTCACTATCATCTATGGTTCTTTGAAATGCCACTGAAAGGCCCATCGACTTTAATCACTAAACCTTTGTAGGCTGCACTCCAGTGAAGACCCTTAGGCTGCAACATCAGTGACAGAGCAGCCTTACCAACTGCTATGGACTGAAAGTTTGTGTCCCCCAAAAATTCATATGTTGAAACCTAATGCCCAATGTGATATTAGGAGGTGGCGCCTTCTCAAAGTGGTTAGGTCCTGACAGCAGAGTCCTCATGGATGGGATTAATGCCCCTATACAAAAGACCCAAGAGTGCCAGCTTGGCACCTTCAGCTATGGAAAGTTACAGCTAGAAAGTGCCATTCATGACCAAGGAAGTGGCCCCTCACCAGACACCGAATCTGCCAGTGACTTGATCTTGGACTTCCCAGCTTCCAGAACTTCGAGAAATAAATTTCTGTTGTTTATGAGCCACCCAGTCTATGGCATTTTTGTTACAGCATCCCAAGCAGACCAAGACACCAGCCATCCACGAACTCACTCAGCATTCAAAAAAAATCAGCATTTCATTTGTATTTCACACACAGCACTCTGCTCGCACTTTGGGAACTACTAGGATGTCTAAAACATGCTCCCTACATTTCAAGAGTTTATAGACTATCGCTTTGACAGGTTTTTGCTTTAAAACTATATTTTGTAGGTATGTCAATCTGGCATACTCTTCTAATAGCCAGGGGCTACTGGCTTTTACTGTTCCCAGCAATCCAAAGATTAAGGGAACTGGTGCAAGCAATAAGCCAGGGAGGGTTGCTGACAAGATTAATCCATGCAATGTGCTAGAACATGCCTGCTACATGGTAAGTTCACATGTTTGATATTGACATTTTAGTAAAATAAAACATGCAGGCAAATTCTTATTTCAGTTTTTTAAGGGAAGAAGCAGCATATGTAAAACTCTTCGTTTTTGATTTTCTTAATTGCACCCACAGAATTCTTCCATGAAATGTGTTCTCAGGGAAAAACTCTGAGGATCTTTCATTATACACTACAGCTAAAATTACTCTAAAATTGTGATAGGACCCATTAATGGCCAGCTTAAGTAAAGGCAGGGTATTTGATTTACCCACCAAAATTCATATATTTTAAGACCACTTTATGAAATGATCTGTGATCATAATGGAAATAGATTTTGAGTAATGTTGCATACTAACAGTTCCTTAATAAACTATCTTGATGGTCTAAATGCATACAATGGGAAAATGATTCACACTGGCAAAATATCCTAAAGTAGTCGTCCCCCAGCCTCCACAGTATGTCCAATGACAGGGAACGCTTTAAATCTGAAGGCAGCCAGTGTGTGTTATCAGAATATGCTTCCAGAAATTCTTACCAAATGGTCCTATTTGCAGTCCTTGGGGCCCCACACACCCAACCGAGATTCACACCCATCATCTTGCTACATAGTCCTGTTACCACGCCAGGAGGAAAGAGGAAAATCAATTTGTACACTATAATCAAAGAGTATTATAAGGGAATAAAAATACCTGATAAGGGCACTTCAAGAAAGGAAACATCGTAAGAACGTCCTGCAGAGGCGTTCTGCTCCCAATCAGCTTTCTTCTTAGATCCAAAGTCTGGCTCATCCTCTTATCGATTTCTCTCCAATCCTTTTCTGTTTTCACATATTCTTGCTGGAACCAGCGAACATGTTCGTCTACCTCAGAATCTAAACAAATAGCTTCTTCCTGCAAAATATTTTCAGGATATCAGTATGTTCCATGTTTCAAGTGGCAGTTTAACACTTCATGAAAAATTGAGTTATAAGGTATTATTGCACTCTTAATGCACTCATAAGGTGAGCACCACCATGTGTGACTACACTTGGCCTTGAACGCGCTTAACAAATGTCTTTAATGCTGTGAACAAATCAAATAATTACTTATTGTGGAACTATAATCTGTTCTCTTGACAAATGTAAGAGATACTTCATTCCCTACATATTCCTTGTGGAAACCTAGATTATCCAGGAGTTTCACACTTAAAAGGATGCTGTTTATTCCTACACATTTAAATTTTAGAAGACAAAATATTAAGAAGAGATAAAAAGTTTTTAAATTAAGGTTTGTTATTGTTTGTTCTTCTCCTTTCTAAATACCTTTTAGAGCTGCAGTACCGTGGCATATAATCCAAATTCAAGATCATCACAGTGGATATTCTGTGATGCTAAGTCATCAAGCTGTCAGTTATACTCACTGTCCATCGAGGTGGGGTGAGGCGGCTAAATACCTCACGTACTCTAATTAAAGATCTGAGGCAATCAGCTTTGAGGAGACAAGAAAAAAATCTCTCAGAAAAATTAGTTGAGAGGACACTGGGCTGAACTGCACTTGAATTAACAAGTTGACAAACTGTCTAGCTGACCAGACGTGAACAGATGTTGTGTGTAAACGATGATAAGGAGCCTGAAGCGCTCCTACATTAAAACTTACAAGCGCATGAGGAAAGCTTCAGGTAACCCCCCATCTGTGAACATAGGAGGACTATCATGACACAGACCAAGTGAACAAATGCCCAGAAAAATATACACTTATCAAAACAGGCTAAAAAGAAATTCCTATAATCTTACATAAATTCAATTGGAAGATAAACATCTTTCCACAAAGAAAATACCAAGACCTGAAGATTTTACAGACAAATTCTACTAAACTTTCAAAACAGAGAGTGTTCCAAACTTATGCAAATTCTTTCAGGGAGTCAAAAAAAAATAAAAAAGAGGAAGTCAATGAAGAATTCCAACCCATTCTATGAAGCTTCTATGACACTCATCCCCAAACCTGAAAGAACTGTATAAGAGAGGAAAATTACAGGTCAGTCTCATTCATGACCGTGAACATCTCATTCATGAACAAATTTGCAAATATTAGAAACAAGGAACAACTAACTTACGTTTATCCCAGAAATGCAACAATGGTTTGATGTTAGTAACGGAACCATAGTAAACTAAAGGGAAGTGTGATTGGTTTACCCATTACTTTTCAACTACTTTCATACTGAAATCTGAATCTCGGGCCCACTGTTATGGAAAGATTTGGACCAGAAAAGAAGTAGGTTTCAAGAAAAGTGGTATATTAACAGTTCTATAATTTACCCAGATTATCTAAATACATGTAAATATCACATACTGCATTAACCAATAAAAGCTAAAAAAAAAAAAGACCATTTCAAATAACGCAGAAGAAAAGCATTTTATAAAATTCAACATCTCTTTATGATTAAAGAAAAAAAACTTTTATCAAAATAAGGAGAGACTTCTTTTTCTTCCTCCCCAAAGCCCCAATCCACAGTTGCATATCCTAGCTGCGGATCCCTCTAGTTCTTCTATGTGGGACGCCACCACAGCATGGCTTGATGAGTGGTATGTAAGTCCACACCCAGGATCTGAACCAATTAGCCCCAGATTGCCAAAGTTGAGTGCACGAACTTAATCACTCAGCCATGGGGCCAGCCCCAGGAGAGACATTTTTAAAACTTATAAAGTTATCTATGCAAAATCCAAACTTATAAAGTTATCTACCCAAAATCATATTCATGATGAAATTTTAAAAGAATTCTTCTTAAAATCAGAAACAAGACAAAGATGTTCTATGATACTCTACTCAGTCTTACACTGGAGAGCCTAGCCAGAGTAGTAAGATAAGAAAGAGAAAGAACAGGTATAAAAATTGGAAAGAGAGGAAACAAAATTGTCATTATTTATAGATGATGTACTTGTTTATGAGAAAACTCAAAATGATGTACGTATTATTTATTAGAATTAAAGAGAATTTTTCAGAGTAACTGAATATAAGCTCAATATACAAAATCTATTAACAAACAGAAAACGTAATTTTTTTACCATTGTAACAGAACTGTAGGGTACTTAGGAATAAAACTAAAAAAAGATGTGCAAGACCTTTATGGAGGAAATTATAACATTATTGGAAAATATTAATGAGACCTAAATAAGTGGATAGAGCTACCATGTTCAGTGTTAGAAAGATTCGTTATCATAAGGAAGCCCCCTTTCTGCAAATGGAGCTATAGATTCAATAATATTTCTATCAAAATCTAGAACCTATCAAAAACCAAAAATGATTTTTTAAAAACTTGACAAGCCGATTCTAAACCATATGAGAAAAGCTGGGTATTCACGTGGGGATAGAGAACTTTATTAGTGGAACGCAGCAGAGCTTCCAGACACAGAGCAATGGGAAGAACAATGATGACATCACAAATCTCTAGGAGAGAGAAGGACTATTTTATAAAAAGTGCAGGAAAGTGTTTTATCCATGTGGGGTAAAAAAAAGAAGAAAATGGATCTATACCACACACTTTAGGCCAAAATAAATTCCACATGCTTTAAGAACGTAAACCATGGTTAAAGGCGGAACTTTAAATTTTTTTTAAAAAAATGTAAGAATATTTCTTATCATTTCAAGGCAGGAAAGGAATTCCTAAAAGCACTAATCATAAGAGAAATGATTAATAAATCTAACAGCACTAAAGTTACAAGCTTCTCTTTGTCCAAAGACACCGTAAAGAAATTTAAAAGGCAAGGCACAAACTGGGAGAAAATATTTACGATGGTATAAATAAATGATATAATAAATTATATATGAATTTATTATATAAAATTATTATATCAAATATATCATTTGTTATATCAATGATATAAATGGGGAGAAGTCTGATAATAACAAGTGCAGCTCAGCAAGCTTAAATGCTACCACCACCTAGGAAGATAATTATCAGTATCTTATAAAGTTGAATATTCTCCCAAACGCTTCCATCCATGGGAGAATAGCTGAATAAACTGTGTTTTGCTGTCACAATAGATTTTTAAACCAATATGAAAATGAACGAAGTACACAGCTAAACTTAGCCAAGATGAATACTAGGGACATTATATTGAGTGAGAAAAAATGTCATCAACAACATAGTTTTTATATGATCATGTAAACTTCAAAACTAAACAACATATTCCTTAGGAATCACACATATGTGATAAAATCATATATTTCAAAAACAGATGAATGATAAACATAAAATTCAGAGTAGAAGGCAGTCGTGTTGGAAAAGTGGTTGATGGGTGTGGGGAGGAAAAAGCAGGCAGACACGATTGTGTGGGCAGTGCTCCAACTTTAAAGCTGAATGTCGGGCTCACAGTGTTCGTCTCATAAATTACACATATGCTACACAGATTCTTTTATCAGTCTCAAATGTATATAATGACAATTTTTTTAAATAAGAAGAAAAAAACCTAATTTTTAAAAAATAGAGAAAAAATTTTAAAAATTATATAAACAGTTTTCCTTCTTTTACTGAAATATAGCGGAAGTTCTATAATTGCTGATATGGACATTTATAGGCTACTATACACATGATGTACTGCATTCCCACAAAACCTACACCCAGTTCATCAAATGTCACAGCATGGAGAGTTTCTAGGCAGTTTCCACGTGATCAGGTTAACATAATGTTAGTGGGTTGTATCCTAGAGTGAAATGAGCTTCCTTACTAGAAGAAATAGCTGGCTGCATCAGAATTTAAAATTCTCACCCTTTTAATGATTTATCTATCATTCGAGCTGGAAGCAACTTAGAAATCTGGTCCAAGCCTCTCACTGTACTCATGAGCAAATTGAAACTCTCACAGGGGGAGTTCCTGTCACAAGCACGGAGATGGCCAGGGGTGGGGCTCCCGTCTTAGTGGAGCTCCCTGCTCCTCTAGGGAGATGGATGGCCCCATTCTGACAGGCTGACTTCCTTCGAAGTACACACTGAGATGAGGGAACTAGTGGATCAGAAATGTCTGACTCTTACAGAACAGCAGCTGCAGCAGAGTCACCTCGGTAAGCAAAGATAGTGGGAGGAGTTGCTCAAGAAGTAATCAAAGGAAGAAGGCATGACGTGGGGAACAGATCCCTCCTGGTCAAGGAATGCCAACGAGTGGAGACACTGAGGGCAAGTGTAAGAGTCACCTGTGGGATTTGTGACTTCAAAGGAGTCTGCATAAATTAACCAAACCATTAACGTGAGCTGGATCCAAAAAACTAGATGATGAGCTTATCCCATGCTCCTTTCCCCCTACAGTGCTGGTCACACGGAATGGGCTCCACTCCAACACCATAGAGACCCACAGCTCCTAGAGAGTTGGTGGAAGAGTGGAAAGCTCAGCTCTAACTAACTTTTAGTCTAAACTGACAGCTGAAACCGAACTAAGGAGGACAATATTTCTGAGTCAGATTTTAACAGAAAATTGAGACTACTTCTGAAGTAGTAAGACACAGAATAGATTAAAATGTACAGTTATAACTCCTCCTCCAGGACATGAATTAGATCTCACTTTGACTTTTATTAAACATAATTTTGTTCTACATCCAGCAATCAGAGTAAGTTTGCAAAGAAAGTATCTTGTTATGAAAATTAAATAATTCTTATAAGTACATCATTAAAAATATACTTTAAAGGCACTATGTGAAAGTCCTATACCTACGATTTGGAGACTGTAGCTTCTAAACATCATCAGCAAATAACTAGTCACGTTCCCTGCTAACTATGGTGTTCCCTGTGGGTGTCATCTCACTCACCTCGGGTCCCTCTAAGGCTGTGTCGGTCTGACTCATCCAGTGCCGTGAGTCAGACGTAGCTACGAGCACTTGAAATGTGGCTCGTCGAAACTGAGATGTGTGCTGGAAACACTGGATTCCAAAGACTTAATATGCGAATAAAGAATTTAAAACATCTTATTATCACTTTTTCAAAATGGTTACATGTTGAAATGATAATATCGTGGATATATTGGGTTAAATAAAATATGCTATTAATATTATAATTGCACCTGCTTCTGTTTCCTTTTTTTAACGTGGCTACTGGAAAATTTTACATTTCGTATGTGGTTTGTATTATATTTCTATTGGACAGTGCTGTGTTAGATGCTAGGGTTTTATTTATATTCAGTTCCAATTATCATGTTTTCAAGTCTATGGTCATCAAATTGGCTTTGGAAATGATGCCTCCCTGTGTAACCTGAGTGGTCTCTGTGCCTAGATTCAGTCGTGTGTCTCAGTCAGTCAGCAGGGGCACTGCTACAATTTTGCCCCATGTTTCCAAGGGCACAGCTGACTTGTAAAACTTCACAGTAGTAGCAAATTTGCCACCTGCTGATGGCAGTAATTGCATTATATCCAGAGTGTGGTTAACTGTCAACATTTTTCTTCAACTTTCGCTATCTGCTATCTTCAGTTTTGTGCCATCAGAGACACATCCATGGTAAAGCCTATAAAAATGATTAGTCTTAAAACAACAAATCATTATGTGTCAGATGCCGTAAGAAATGAACAGTAAAAGCCATAAAAGAAACCTCAAGGCACTTAGAAAATATTCGAAGCATTGGACTCTTTAAGCAGTTTTTGCATAATTTTCAATTCCATTTTATTTCTAAGCCAAAGAAAACTAAAACACAAAATACTGCATGACTTTCAAAGTTATGGGGTACATATACACCCAATAAGTAGGAAAAGAAAATGTTTTAAGAGAGAAATAAATTATAAGTGTCGTGTTAGTGATTTAAAACCTGGCTGTTGATTGATTGATTAACTGAGTTTGCAAACATTTGGAGCACTTCGGGATACCAGGACATCCTACACGCATTTATTTAAATTCCCGCATCACTGTCCTGAATATAGTATAGGCTAAAAACAAGCATAAGTTAAGTTCTTTAAGAAACTGCCACGACATTCCCAGCATATGTTTAATAAGATATTTCACATCAGAATGGGGCAAAATATTAGTTTTGTTTCCTCCATGTTTTAGACTCTGAGAAATGTCCTTACAAAGGCCACAGTGGAGATAATCTACTCCTAGTAATGAAGAAATGGAAAGAATCTGCGAATGAATTAGCTGAAAAAGCGAAAAGTAGTTATTTTTACTTAAAGTAGGATAATGTTTCCCTATGTTTTAAGCATTTTTATTATAACATATGGCAATGCTTTTCATAGTTCTCTCAACCTAGATATAGTACAAGGACACAAACTAGTCCTGGGGAGGCTGGCAGGATTGGCCAGATCCTCAAAAATGCCTCCATCACTTCATGAAGCCAGCCCGGAGAATCAGCAAGATGTGGATCCAAAGCCAGGCATACTGTGCTTGGGGCTCCTGGTACTACTCAGGATAGGCAAGATTATGCTGCTGTACCTAACAACTCCCAGAGCTTAAAGCAACAAATGTTTCTTTATCGCTCATGTGAGATGTCCATCTGAGGGCCCAGCACCTCATCCTCCTCATCCAAGGAACACCACCCTCTAGAATGTTGTCAGTCATCACTGCAAAAAAAGAGGGGGAAGCTGGGGCATGGCATAGTGGATATTCTGTGCACATGTCACTTCCACTCACATTTCACAGGTCCAAGTCAGTCTTATGGCCATACTCAACTTCAAGGGAGCAAAGAAGCACAATCTTGTTGATTGTCTGGAGGAGACGAACTGGTTAAACTGGTGAGCAGCAGTGACGTCCACACTCCTCTGCCACTGGGTTTCTTGTTTTGTGAGAGTGTTGCTCTCCTTATAGTTCTGGCCAGCCTCAGACAGCGTTTTCTGTTAGCTATAGCCAAAACCATAAGAACTGAATGCCAGAACACCCAATTCTCAAACCAGACAACCATTTCCCAAATGAATTCTATATGCTGCAAAAATCCTTCAAATATGAAGAAGAAATTTAAGACATTCCCAGATAAATAAAGACCGAGAGAATTGGTCACTAGCAGACCTACCCTCCAGAAATACCAAAGGTAGTCCTTCAGGCTGAAATGAAAGAATATTAGGCAATAACTCAAATTCCCATGAAAAAATAAAGAGCACACGTAGAGGTCACCACATAGGAAAATATAAAAGACAGTAGATGTGTATTTTCTGTTTGTAACTCTTTCTTTCTCCTGTCTTGTTTTAAAGACAGTTGCATGAAGCAATAATCATAAATCTATGTTGACGGGCATATAATGTATAAAATGTGATTTATGTGATGATAACAGTACAAAAGGAAGGAGGATGAGGTTATACAGGGGCAAAGATTTTGTATGCTATTGTAATTAAATTCACACTAATCTAGATTATTATAAATTAATATGTTAGTTGTAATCCCCAGGGCAACCACTAAGGAAATAACTAAAAATGTGTATATCCTAAAAGAAACAATAAGGGAAATTAAACTAGTACACTAGAAAATATCTACTTAACACAAAAGACAGCAATAATGAAAGAATAAAATAACAAAAAAGAGACAACATATAGAAAACAAATAGAAAAGTAGCAGATATAAATCCTACCTTATTAATAATTACATTAACTAGCAGAATGGATTTTAAAATGATCCAGCTATATGGGGTCTACCAGGGACACACTTCAGATGCAAAGACATAAATAGATTGAAGTAAAAAAGATGGGAAAAGATACACCATGCATCCAGTAACCAAAAGAGAGCTAGAAAGGCTATACCAATATCAGACAAAATAAACTTGAAGACAAAAATTGTTCCTAGAGACAAAGGAAGATATTTTATAATGGAAAGAGAGCCAATCCATCAGGAAGATATAACAATTATAAACTTATATACACCAAATAAGAGAGTCCCAAAAATCATGTGGCAAAAACTGACAGAATTCAAAGTAGAAGGAGATAATTACAATAATAATAATAGTTGGAGATTTCAATGCCCCACTTTCAATAATGAATAAAACCACTAAACAGATGATAAACAAGGAACAGGAAGACTGGAACAACTGCGGATCCTGGAGAAGACGACACGGATTGTAGGAACTTTGAAGTGGATCTACAGATACACTATAAAACGAAGACCTCTGAAAAGATGATATCAAAAGGAGTTTTGAAGAAACTGATTAACAGGATTAAGTTACTTATTTGAAACTCTTAAAAAGAAACTAAGACTAAATTAACTGATAAAGATAAAATAATCTGTGCACTTAAAGATCACTTTAAAAGCCTCCAAACTGAGAAAATGTCACTGCAACTGGGAAAAGAAACAGAGAAAAGCAAAAGTTTCTGTAGAAACCGCAAAGTCCTTCCTGTACCGCTTCAAGAAAACAAGTTTTCACCAGATATCCAATTTAGAGTTAATTTACCCCACAAAGGAGGAGAACCTTGTCAAAGCAGATGAAAATCTCAGCCATAAATGTGAAGAACTGGACACCTGAAAGATCCAGGCCAAATTTTTTTCAGAAAATTTTGAAAGAAGCATTGGCTATTATCAAAGTCAGCTTATATCCCATGAGTGAAAAGTCTGCGATGATAAGTTGAGGGCTTTACCAGCTAAAAGAAACTTCAATAACTTAAGAGAAGAAAATGCATGCTTTACTAAAGTATTAAAGAAGAATTTAAGCATTTCAAAAAGTATGTTTATAACCTGATATTTCAAATGGGGCATTTGGTAGAGGCCCAAGAGGACCACCAAGGAATCCTCTGGATGAAGAGATTCCCAAGAAAGAATGAGCATTACGCTGCAGCAGTGTGAGGATCCAGGCCCAATGCCCCATGCAAACCAGACGCCACCCCCATCCCCACCCCAGGGTCAAGATGACAGGAGCAGGATCCCCCATCAGAGCATCTCCATCCTGTCACAGCAGGCCCTCCACAAGAACAAAACAGAGCTCATCCTGGTGCTCCTTGTGCTGGCAGATGCTCAGAACTTTCTTTTAGTCCAACCCTCCCACCTGGGCACAGCATCCCTGGCCTAGGCTCTAGTTCTCCTGTGAGGGGGCAGATGCTACAGAAGAGTCCCGGGGGTAGGTTCCTGAGAAAATGACCCCCTGTCCTTCTGCTTATTCTGAAAAATGAGGATAAATCTCCCCAGAATCCTCTCTACTGAGGGACTTCCCTGACCCAGCACATCTTCCAATGGCAAAAAAAATGTCTGTACACTAAGTTCGAAATGATACTAAGTACTATTGATTAAGTACTAAGTAATCAAATGGAATGTGGCAATGGCATAAGAACAGACTGATAGACCAATGGAGGAAGAGAGAGTGTCCAGAATACACCCAAGTCTATTTGGGAACTTAATATGCAATAACAGTGGCACCATAAACCAATAAGAAAAGGATGGATTGTTTAGTAATTGGTGTTGAGATCCCTGCTTAACAGCACACACAAAGATGGACTCCAGATGACTCACCAATCTAAACAGGAAAGTGCGAACTATAAACAACAGCAGAAAGAGCAGGAGAATATCCTTGTGATTTAGGAAATGAGAAGGACTGCCTCCTACAAATTAACAAGAAAAAGATGCCAACTCATTAAAAAATGGGCAATGGATCTAAAGAGGTAATTTTCTAAAAGGAGAAACGCAAAAGTCTAACAAACATGTGAAGAGATGCTCGGATTCATTAGTTAGCCAGGGAAACGCAAATCACAACCAGAATGAGATTACACCTTCTATCTATCAGACTTGGCAAAACCTAGAAGGCTAGCTAATGCCAAGCGTTGGCAGGAATACAGGGATATGGGCTACTGG
Organism: Equus asinus; assembly: GCF_041296235.1. Taxonomy (NCBI): domain Eukaryota; kingdom Metazoa; phylum Chordata; class Mammalia; order Perissodactyla; family Equidae; genus Equus; species Equus asinus. Next base: position 62,483,986 of record NC_091813.1, read on the forward strand.
GGGAGTGAGACTAACAAAGTCATTCTGGAGAATAATTGGTTAAATTAAGTGCCTCCATGCCCTCCACCCCTCTTCTGAGTGTTATTAAGAAATAACACCCCAGGTAGTTCCCTAACTAGACATGTACGACCACGTTCTCTGCAGTGCCATTCATGGTCAGGGGGAAACGGGGCCTGAGTCAAGGAGGACTTGATAATCCTGACAATCACGGCCTAGAAATACACATGGTAACACAAGCGACTCCTAAAGAGTGTCAGTGAAAAAAGTGAAACATGAATGAGGTATAGGATACCATTTACATTGTCAACAGTATATGAACTCAAAATGGTAGTACACATTTTGTAACACTTACACACAAATAGATACATATGAAATGCATTTGAATGGTTGCCCAAGGACAGGTGGGGAGAAGGGCAGACAGGAGTGGGGACAAAAAGAAAATAGAAGAACAAGAGAAAGAGCTAGCTCAGGACAATGACGATAATGTGCCGCAGAGTGGGGAGTTTGACTCACTCAACTTTAAGTAACACTTGAGGTTTTTCACAAAAAATACTACAGGACAAAGTATAATATAATTTCACTACACTGCCACATAGTTCTATACAATTCCTTCATCATGGAAACAGGATAATGGTGTCAGCAACTTATGAACTTACTCAGTTTACTGTTTTAAGGATCTGATTATATCTGTTTATAAACACATGAGGAAGTATAGTAAAAGACAATTACGCAAAGGAAACAAATTCATCAGTTCACAGGGTGACAAATTGCTTGGACCTAAAACCAAAAGTCAGATGCATAAGAGGCAACAGCACAGCTGTTGCATTTGGCTGCAGGACCGTAGAAGCAGCAGTGATGTGAGCTCATGAGATTGGAAAAGGACTTTTAAACATTGCAAAATACCCAGTCTTTTGCAGGATTAGTCTGGAAACATAGTCTGGGATTTGACAAATCTGTATGATATGATGATCAGTCTTCTCAGCAGAGGGATCTGAGGAACCAGGTGTGTTGAAGATTCACAGGGGGCTGCCTGGATGCTGCTGATGCTGCAGGTTTTGCAGCATAGTTTAGGCAGCGCTACACTGCCCTAGGAGTTACGGTAGAGGGAGGGTTCGGGATAAACCTCCGTGGCCCACACTCAGGCCCACACAAATTCTACAGCTGCCTGAGTTCTCTGTGGACGCCCACGTGAAGGACTAAGAAGCCCACCCTCCTTCAATGAGACATTTACTGTCAATTCCTTGGTAAAATTCCTCCCAACCGCCAAAGCAAGAACAACAGAAACAAAACAAATGAAAATTTCATCCCCTCCCTTATGCCTTCCCAAAATCTTCCTCCAGTTTAGCCAAACCCACTTCCTTTGAGGGAATGGCCTGACTCCTGGCTTCTTGCCTGCATCAGCATTTTCCATCTCTGCAGCACAGGAAATAACTCTTTTCTATCTTATGGAAATATTGTACCCAGTCAAGAAGATTTAAAAGATTTGAAAGTTACCCAAGTGTACCTTAAGCCAAATATATTTAATTTTCAGACATCTTAAAAACATTAAAAAAGAACTATCAGAATTTCAAAATGGAGATCAGAAGTAATTTAGGCAATTCATCTGAAGGATAAAATTCCACGAGATAAGTAGTATATTCAAGGGATTTGTCGCTCCACTCTTAGTGTTCTTCCATTTGCTTAATCACCACGGAGGGTACAAAATGCAGAAACACATTGTTTCTGTAATATTCAAGTGTAAATTTTTCCCCATCCTTTAAAGCTTCGGCTTTACAGAAGGCTAGGTCATACCCAGGGATGCTACAGTCTTTAAAAACATTAGCAGCTCCATTTGTAAGGAGGAGGAAAGCAGATCCTTACCAATTAGACTTGTTCACCAGGAGTAATGTTGTCTCTTCAAATGTGAACATGACTACTTTATGATCTCTTTTCGTCCCCAAACTAAATTCTGTTGCAACTTAACTTATCTCGGGCCCTGGTACACTCAATTCTCTGTTCTTTTTGTAGCCAAAGCCCCTGTATAGGCCTTAGCAAGATTCATCTCAGGATGCAGGCATGCCTGGGGAACTAGAAGGGAGGAGCCACAAAAGGTGTAGTTACACGAAGAACTAAGGTGGTTTGGAGAAAGAAGAGAAAGGTGAGTATACTAACTGGTTCAACAGTGATGTGTCAACAAGAGAGGAGCTGCCATTTAGCCTGTGTCCCTGGGGTGATCTCCAACCCCACGGACTTACCCCTTCTGTTCTAATGCTGGGGACAGTTGCTAATTTCCCGATTTTACCATCATCCGTTCCCGTGAATTGAGGTAGAACATGCAGCATAGGAAAAGAAGGAAAACTGAATCTGTAAAATTTTAATTCATTTATAAAGGAACTCCATTTTTAGTATACTGAAAATCATTTTTTGAGAAAATTTCTGCATAATATAATTCTGTTCCTTTACAAAGTGACTTTTTATTTTAAGAATATGAAAGATATTTTAAGATGAATGTAATTCTATCTCATCATGATTTTAGTTTATAATCGGAATATTGCATTCAAAGTTTCCAAAAAGTTACACAACTAACTTTAGGTACCTTTTCATCAGTCTTGTCTTTCTATCAAAGAGCACACATAAAATTATATGATCTTAACTGGCCAATCACTTGAAAACTATAATGAGATATTTAAAACACACACCTTCATCTAAAATTTTTCTTTGTGTACGATGCTGGGCTGAAAATATGTTTAAAAGTATTCCTGTCCCCTGGAGCTTTATTAGTAATGCTAATAAAATTGAGATGGCCAAGGAGGCTGCTCCATTAGTATCAAATAAATATGCCAGCTGACAAAGGACATAGAATGTTTAGAGCGAGTGCATTCACTAACATAAACGTGTTGGATTGAATAGTCAGGATTTACATGTTCACGTTGAAATGAAGTAGAAATAGAATTGGGGAACCTGAGACTGAGCTTCTACACTTGGTGGTTGGGCATCCTTCCTGAGGACTTCAATCTACTTTATTGTCAGGAGATGTTTTGGTTTGTGAGAAGATTTTGGGGTTCTGAGGTAGCTAAGGAATATTTATAGGATCTCAGCTAATTAGGACCCAAGTGGACATTATGCACAGTACACCTGCCACTGAGGGAGGAATCTCCAGGCCCGGCCTGGGGCCATTGGCCTGAAGCTCCTCACGGCCACCTTCGTGAAGACAGGGCAATGTGGAGTTTTGCACCCATGCATGTGGATTTCCTTCCTCCCTCAAACCTGGAGACTGGAGGCAGCCTAACCCCTATAACACGAGTAGGAAAAGCCTTCTGTACAGTAAGAACAGCAAGAACACAGGATGCATTTCAAGATGAGAGGAAGATAAACTACCCAAGGACCAAGAACAGAAGAGTTTTCCAGGTCTTTTCAAGGTCATGAAAGAATAAACATGAGCTGTTCAATGACACACTCTGCTCAAATTGTTTTGGGAAGCCCTCTTTAGGAAATATTATCATTTACATTTTTTGCCATATAAGACATAGATTGTCTTGGTTTCTGACCACACCAAAAGGATATCTTATCTTGTTTCAATTATTTTAAATGCTATTACTTATTATTCCTAGTCAATCAATGAATCAATAAATTGTTAGATCAATTAAAGATTCAAACTTACTTTTATCTGCACAATTTTAATTTCATCCAATCTTATATCAGCAAGAGATTTCCTTGTCTGGCCTCTTCGGTGTCCAAATTTACACTTATTTCTCATGACTTGTTCATCATCTTCTATGGGTCTCCGAACATATTTAAAGCGGTCTTTGAGGGCTCGTTTCCATAAAAACTGTGTAAAATAACAAAACGAGACAGTTAATCTTCAAGGAGATTGGAATAATCCTGTATCAACAATAAAATCTTTATTCGTCTACCACGTTTGGGTTTAAAATTATTTTCACATCACAGTAATAGAAATAATATAGCTATCCTTTCCCTTATCCTCACAACAATCTCATGATATTGCTATAAAAATGGTAATCCCTAAATTATAAATAGGAAACAGAGTCAGAGAAGTGAAAACATCTTCTCAATGTTGTATAGCTATTGAGTAAATATACTGGCTCTTGAATCTAGATTTTCTAATTCCTAAAATTAGATATTTTCCACCTTCCCCTGCTGTCTCCACAAGGCACACCACTTTTCTAGTAGGTGCTAGAAAAGAACTGAAACTGCTTTATGCATACATAGATTGATGAATTTTCTTCGAATGCATCAATCTATATATGACTCTTTCTGTCACTCCTTGACATTCACCTTGGTGGATACTATTGGCATTCATGTCCCAAACATCCGTGGAGCATCTACTATTCCAAACACAAAGACCAGGCTCCTGCCCCGGGCAGGGGGAAGGGCAGGCCGAGCCGGCTTTCAGTGTAGCAGAGGGACAAGTAACTTCAACACAGAGTGAAAGAGCTATAATAGGGGAAGAGACAGCTTTGTGTTAGGAGACCACAGAAGACTTCCTGTAGGATGTGCATCTAAGCTGAGGCTTAGGTCTTAGGAGAATTCGGGGAACCGTAGAAGGGGAATGGAGATGGCATGGGGAAATACCAGGCGGGGGATGAACAGAGGTTCCAGGCAGATGAAGCAGCAGGGACATCGGGGAGAGGAAGAGCTCGTGCCACTTGGAGAGCTGTCAAGAGTTGTGCATGGCTGGAACACAGAGCTTAACATGCGGAATGGTAGAAGATGTGGTGCAGAACAAGGCAGGAGAGAGAAGCCTGCCCCATCCTGAAGGGCAAGGTTACTGCATAAGGAGCTTCAAAGGAATCTGGAAACAGATCTTTTCAAACCACTCTCTGTGGACGGGCTACAGCAGACTCTCACAGGGACCTTTTGTCCTTGGTTCTTCTTCTAAAGCAATGGTTCTCCAACTTCAGCCTGAATCACAATCCCTGGAGGACACGTTGGTGGGCCTCACGGTCAGAGCCTCTAATCCAGTAGGTCAGGGGTAGGGCTGAGAATTTGCACTTCTTCCTACACGCTCCCAAGTGACGCTGTTGCTGCTGGCCCAGACTCTAGAGGCTCTGATTCAGTGGGTCTGAGTGCAGCCCAGATGTCTGTCTTTTCTAAAGCTTTGTAGATAACTCGGCCGCAGACCAGGTGAGGAAGCTCTCCTAGGCCACGTTGAGTAGGGAGAAGAGATGGTCTGATTTGAGTTCTGGAAGTATGTCTGGCATGTGGACTGTTTGGAAGACCAGAGACATGGACAATAGCTGGGAGACACACCTGGGCTTCTTCCTCAACACGCCAACACCCCTAATATCCTCTCCCTCTGCTGGGCCTTTGGTTTTGGTCTGGAAAGCTCTGGCCCTCTCCTTCTCCACCATGCTGGTATCTGGTTAACTCTTGCTCTGCTCCAGATCTCAGCTCAGCCATCATCCCCTTATGAACTCTCTAACAGCTCATTTTTCTTGGTTACCAGCTCTCACCTTTCCTTGTCAACACTTATTGCACTGGGAATTTACTCTCATCTATATGATGTTTTTCCTGTTTCTGTTTCCTTTCTGTTCTGTTCTTTTCATTCTTCCTTTCTTCATTTATCCCTTTCCTTCCACCCTTCCTTCTACTATAGGCTCATGTCTGCTTGGCTCACCAGCCCAACACAGGGCTTGATGCATCCTGGAAGCTATAAATACCAGATGCTTTGGGTCAGTCCTCTGCAAAGTAGAGGGACCCAGGTGTTGAAGCAACAGACTAGAAGCAAGACTCTGAGTCCTGGCCTTGCTTGGTAAGTAGCTCACTGTGTGAGGAGTGGCCCAACCCCTCAAAGCCAGAGCCTCAGAGCTGCCTCTCAGTCGTCATCTGCCCTGCAATGCCACGTGCTTGAATAGGCCCAAGAGTGGGTGCACGGAAGGAAGCGAGCCTTTGCAACCAGACAAGCCAGTATTCGCCTTCCCATCTTGGCCACTAGAAAGGGTGGAAGGTCACTGGGTGACTTCAGCCATGTTTTCTGAGCTCTATTTCCTCTCAGGCAAATGGGAATGCCACTGAGATCACATTACTCCACTGTCTGGCGCTTAGATTTGCCATTCCTGATTCCCTGGCTTAAGTCCCAATCAGAGTTATTTCCTGCCCTTCAGAAAGCACTGGGACATAAATTGGGAAGACCCAGGGTCCAGGACTAGCTCTAGTATATATTAACCAAGAAATCTTCAACAAGTAATCCCTCAGCCTTAGTTTCTTCAACTACAAAATGGAGCAATAAGATCAGTGCTGTCCACGCCACTGGGTTTTGGGTGGGCTCCAGTGAGTAGCTACTCCTGAAAGATGTTTGTAAACTGAAACGCTGCTCATAAAACCTTCAACAGCCCGGTGAGGAGTGCTGTGGGCTGAGGGTGGGGGATGGCTGAGGCCCTGATTAAGCTCTTGAGTATGCATGAGTCAGAGATGCTTCATCATCTCCCACAGGCTTGCGGGTCTGGACTCGGCCATCACTGTTTTCCAGCAGCACGGAAATAACGGATGGCTGATATTTCCCTTAGCCCTGAAATATGAGCATTTTTTCCCTCCTGTTTCCTACAGCTCTGAAGTTCTTCTAAACCTGCTGACCTGGTGGGAGGTGTTACGGCAGTCAACGGCCAGGAGATTTTTAAATTGCCAATTTCTTCCTCCCAGCCTCTCCCTTCTCTCCATATTAGCTGTCTGATGGGGAATGGAAAAAAGACAAATCAAATACGGTTGTCCACATGAGAACTCTGTCAGTGAGTATTTACTGAGCATCTGCTACACGCCTGGGACCGTGAGTTCCCTACACACACAGTAGAACTATCTGTGTCATCGAATAATCAGCCCGCTTCTTCATGCTTTTCCAGCTACAGGGATGTGGAAAGTGTTACATGGATGCAGCTCTCCTCCAATCGCTCTGAAATAAAAAATAGCCCTGAACTATAGGCCTCCTGATCTGATACGTGAAGTAGTCCATGGCGTCACCAGCAGATATTTGCCCAACATTTTAAACCCAAATAGAATCCTTAGGAAACATTCAGACGGGCCCAGAATATGGATCACCTTACACGGCAACTGAACTAGACTTGTCCAAAAAGTAAATATCAGGAAAAACAGAAAAGGGCAGGGATACTGTTCTAGACCAAAAGAAATTAAAGAGACAAATTCACCAAATACCATGCATAGTCCTTGATTAGTTTTTATAGCAAAAAATCCATTTCAAAAACATTTTCTGAATATTTGGAGAAATGGGAATATTCATTATCTATGATATTATGTAATTATTGCTAATTCGCTTATGTGTAAAAATGGCATTGAGGTTCGACAGGAGGTTGTCCTTATCCTTACAGGATACACGCTGAGGCATCTGGAAATGGCATCTGCAACTTGCTTTTTTTAAATGCTCAGCCAAAACAAACAAACAAGTAAGTATGAGAGAGGAAAAATAAACATGGCAAAATATTAATACCTAGTGACTCCAGATCAGTGACTCTCCGTCATCAGTGACTCCACCCCCTCCCAGGACACGTTTGACAATGTCTAGAGACACAGAGGTTGTTACACCATGGGTTAGGGAGCTCCTCATACCTCTGGGTGCCAGGTAAGCTGCTGCATATCCTACAGTGCACAGGACAGCTCCCAGCACAAAGAATTATCCAGCCCAAAATGTAAATACTGCCGAGACCGAGAAACCTTCCTCTAGGTAAAGGGTATGTGGGCATTCACTGTAGCTTTCTTTCAACTTTAGTGTATTTTTGAAATGTTTCAAAATAAAAAGTTGAGAATAAAATGAGCCGTAAAAACAACCAAGTGCTCGCTTGCTTTCTGGCCCTCTCTCTTTCTCTCTCTCACACACACACACATTAACATTCTCAGAAACTTTCTACACCTCCCCCTGTGACATTAGAAACACACCCTCTCGCCCACTTGCAGGGAGAATTTGGGTAAACAGCTGCCGTGCCCCAGACTCTCCCCCTTCACTCAGTGTGCACACACTGGGGCCACAACCTGCTAAGCAATTTTGCAAGTCTCTTTATCACTTAACCATCTCTAGTTAATGCCACCGGGAACAGATGTGGGTAAAATGCACACAGGGTCAAAGTAAGCATTATTCATTCCTTTCTATTTGTCTCACTTCGATAACCATGAAACTAAAGGTCAAAATGTAATTGGATAGAAACGTATTCGCTTATATATATGCAAAGATTCTCTGGAAGGCATCTTCAATAATACCGGTTGCTTCTGGGGAGGAGAACTGGGTGACTGGAGGAGAGAGGTGGGAGGGAGACTCTCCATTCATATCCTTTCATAGCTTATGAATTTTGATCTCCGTGAATGTATAACTTATTGAAACAGCAAATTTAAACTATTTTTTTAAATGCAACTAACTCTATACACAGTACCACTGATTATACACAGTACCATTGATTAGTTAGCAGATATCATATCTCAAGTGTAGAAGGAATTCTTAGAATCAGTTTTATCAGCCATATCAAGGCGATTATCAATGTTAAGGCTCTAGGTTTGTTTGGATTTTTTGGGCAAATTTGGATTATTTTATAGTGTGCTTTTATATGCAACGGCATATCTTAAGAAAGGACGTCATATGAGAAGCAAGGATATCTGAATTCTAGTCTAGGCTTTAACACTTACTGGATCCAGACCTGGGATCCAATACCTCGCCAGGGTCAGGGCAGTGAAAAAGAATCTTTGAGGCCCTCTCCCACTCAGAAAATTCTATGATTCTGTCCATGTGTAATGAACCTCTCTTAGAAAGAAAGAGAGGAGAAATAATGAGAGAAAGAAATAGAAGCCTTAATTTTTTTTATATTCAGATATTGACATTTATCCTTTGTTATTCAAATTGAAACTAATTGCTTAAATTCTGTCTTCAAGAAAGCACAGCAAAAAATATTTTCTCACAGATATATGTGATGATAAGGTACAAAAAGACATCTATTGGGGCTGGCCCCATGGCCTAGTGGTTAAGTTTGGCACACTCCACCTTGGTGGCCTGCGTTCATAGGTTTGGATCCCAGGCATGGACTTAGCACTGCTTGTCAAGCGATGCTGTGGTGGCATCCCACATACAAAATAGAGGAAGACTGGCACAGAGGTTAACTCATGCTAATCTTCCTCAGCAAAAAAAAAAGACATCTATCTTATTTAGATCTGACTACCAATGCATATGTATAAGGCATAGAGAGATATAAGGAATAATGGACAGTGTATCTTTATGTGCACATAGCTACAGCTTCCCATAATTGTTCCTTAAATCATACAGTTCCAGTGTCATAAAACACTCTTTTTTTTTTACCACTTTATTTTTGAGTGTACAGTTCAGCAGCATTCAGCATGTTCACATTGTTGAGCAACAGAGATCCCAGGCTTTTAAAGCCAAGAGACACATAGGTGCAGATGGCAAACTTTGTCTGAAGCCTCTGGAGCAGCGTTTCTCAACACTGGCTGCACATGAGAATCTTTTGAGAATTTTTTTTTTCTGGTGAGGAAGATTGGCCCTGAGCCAACATCTAGTGCCAATCTTCCCCTTTTGCTTGAGGAAGATAGTTGCTGAGCTAACATCTGTGCCAATCTTCCTCTGTTTTATGTGGGACACAGCACATAAAACACAGTGTGGCTTGATGAGCAGTGCTATGTCCACACCTGGGATCCGAACCTGTGAACCCCACGCGGCAGGAATGGAGTGTGCAAACTTAACCACTATACTACCAGGCTGGCCCCGAGAACTTTTAAAAATACTAATGCCTTGGTCTCTTCTTCAGATAAACTAAATCTGAGTCTCTGGGGATCCTAATGTGCAGCGGTTGTTGAGAATGGCTGCTCCAGAACATCTTTAGGATCTGTTTTTGTCAGGACATCAGAGATGTGAGAGGGCCAGGTGAGGCTGGAGCTCAAGACCTCAAAGCCAGACAACTTCTCCACTGGGTCTAATCAGAAGGCAAGAAGCACTGCCCTGAGGATAGCACCGATGTAGGTGCCGTCCCTTCCTTCTCTTTCTGGGCATCACATCTCAAAGATCCTTCCTAGAGACTCATCCTTATGCCTGAGCTTCCAAATGGCTTTGAGAGAGAGAGAGAGAGAAAGATGATGACAGAGAGAGATGAAGAAGGCAAAGGAAGGGAATGGGGGAGTGATAAATGAGTGGAGCACAGAGGATTTTTAGGGCAGTGTAAATACTCTGTAAGATACCACACTGATGGATACATGTCATTGTCCACTTGTCCAAACCCATAGAATATACAACACCAAGAGTGAGCCCCCATGTAAACTCTGGACTCTAGGTGACTATGATGTTTCAATGTAGGGTCGTCAGTTATAGCAAACGTACCACTCTGTGGGGGATGTTAATAATGTGGGAGGCTATGTGTCGGGGGCAGGGCGTATATGGGAAATCTCTGTAACTTCCTCTCAATTTTGCTGTGACCCTACATCTGCTCTAAAAAATAAACTCTCTATAAAAAGAACAAATGAACACAGAGAGAGAGAAAGTATCAAAAAGAGAAGAGAGAGGGAGAAGCAAAGAAAGAAACAGGGAGAGACAGAGTTGAAAAGATAGAATCGGAGAGAGAAAAGACAGAGACAAAGAGTCAGAGAAATAGACAAAACGAAACAGATAGAACGAGATAGATAGACAGAGAGAGAAACTGAGGAAAGGGAGATTCAGGCATAAAAGGACTGGACCGCACAAAGCGATTACTTGATGATGGGCTGAGATTAACACAATGGCGCCATGCGGCCACTTACGAAGCCACAGCCGTCCTCGTCCAGGAAGGGGTGGGCCTGCAGCAGGGCGTTGACCACATCGTTATACTGCTGGCTGGTGGGATATCTGTTCAGTGCAACGGAAAGAACATTTTTCACTTCAAGCAGCCCACATTCCTTCTTTTAAGTGAGTCTAAATTACACTGACTTTTCTGGAAATCTTTCTATGTAATATATATATCTTTCTACATAATGTAGACATTCAAATATTGGGCAATGTTGGACTTACTACCACTCTGTCATCCAAAATCTGAAGAGAATTCTAGTCTACTCTGAAAACAGACCGTCTCCCGAGGCAGCAAGGCTGGCCTGTTGTCACTCACAGTGAGCCTTCCAGGTACTTGGTCATGTCGGCCTGGAGAAACTCGATGATCCTTATCCTCACGCTGTGATCAGGACACTTCTCTTCTGCTAACATGCACTTGATGTCATAGGGAAACTCTGGTAAGACATAGGACTTAGTCCATTGTAGCGCTTTATTCCTTGCTACAACATGTTTCACATTCCTTCTGTTAAGTAAAAACACAGTGAGTCAATGAGTGAAATTCTATTCCAAATATATTCAACTTATTAATTTTCTACACCCTGAGAACTTGTGATATAAACTACTTTCTGGAAGCCTAAATATATGGTAGTCATCAATCTATCTTCCATCCATTTACAAATGTTTGAGGGTTCATTAGGTATCTCTGCTTTCTTTCCCTTTGTACACACATAAATACTTACAGTTCTGGAAAACAATGTCATAATAATATAGACTTTAGAATAAAGCCTGAAGTTGGAAAGTATATTAATCTCTATATGTTGAGGAGGTAGTATGTCACGCATAGCCAAAAACTGAACACGATATCAAACAAAAAGAGAACAAGATGCAATTCAGCAAAATAAATGAGGCATACAATAAAGTCTCAGAGCGTGATTAAGAAAATTCTTCTTCTAATTAATTTATTCTGCTGTTGTTTATAGTGAAATACAAGATCCACCTAATTTAGTTGGTCTTGGCTATTTTAATAAGGTAAGCTTAGTCTATAAATTAAAAATAAGTGTTAGATATTCTGATTTCATTCAGATGAAGTTTCTACAAAACGCTACAGAAAACGATAGTTACAGAATGCAGACCAGTGGTCAGCTGGGGCTGGAGTGGGAATGGAGATTGGCTGCAAAATGGCTTGAGGGAATTTTTTAGGCTGACAGAATTGTTCCAAAATGGATTGTGATGATGGGTGCACAACTGTATAGATTTGCTAATTAACTAAGCTGCACACTTTAAATTGGTGAATTTTATGTGATATAAATTATACCTCAATAAGGCTGTTTATAAAATTAAGTATCAGAACTACTTTACCACCTTAAAGTTAGTGACTGATCATTAAGTGTGTAAAAAGAAGAAGCCATAGTAAAATCTCCAGGCAACAGTTCCTCAGAGGCCCTACGCAGCTTTCAACCCATTTCACAAAAAGGATTGATTGGGATGCAAGTGAAGGAATAGAGGCAAGCCAAGTGGACGACAAAGGACAAAGAGATTTCCTAAATTAGCTAAGTAGGTTAATTTTCTGGCACAGCTATGGAATCCTTAGTGGTCCAAACAAAATCCAGATGAGTTTCGAAAGACCGGGCTTCCTTTAGAATTTTAGGTCATAGTTTGTAAGAATGCATGAGGTATAATGAAACAAGGGAGTAAAGAAAAGAGGAGAATGCACTCTCCTCTTTTCTCACGATAAGCCCTCTCTCCTTTTTTCCCACTTTGGCAGTCACGGTATCAGCGGTGAAAATATGTCCTGGCTAAAATATGCACATAGATAATTTAACACTTGGTTCAATTCAGCAACAGACAATTCTCAGACAAAATCTGTGCTTCAGCCCAAACTACCTTCCAATATGCTTCTCTGTCATTTCATTCATTCATTCAGTCAACATTTATTGGGGGTCTACTATATGGCAATTACTCTTCTACAATCCTTGTTTTCTTTCCCATTTTATTGACTTGTTTCTTTCTTCCTTATCTACTCAGACCAACGGCGTAAAGTCCAGCAAATTTTGTTAGCTGTATTTTGTGTCTTCCCAAGAGTTCTAAAAGTCCCAAGAAGAGGGACTCAGCAGAAATTAAAAATACATTCGAATTTGAAAGCAGGTAACTGCAGGCACGATTGTTTCCCATCCACAAAATGATATTTGCATTGGATTAAAAACATCTTGACTGTGAGTTTAAGATTATTCTTAATATCTTAATTAAGGTAGAGTTGAGCAGAAACCAAAAGAAGTCAGCCCAAAATAAGTGCAGGTAGCAGAAAGCAATCCCACACTAAGAGGACATGAATATTTCTGTTCCCCGCTCAGAGCTAGTCCCACCTCAGAGGTAGTGCTCTTCAATAAAAGCCACCACAAAATAACAGATCTCTAATCCAGTGGGGCTCAATCCTGGGTACGCAGTGAAATCAACTGGAAAGCTTTTAAACCACGTTAATGGCTGGGATTGATCCCAGTCTAATTGAATAGGAGTCTACCGCAGTAAACACTCTGTTTATATGAAAAGTTTATGTTTTAATAAAATAAAACTTGTAATAAAGTTATGCTGATACATTTGATAATGGGCAGTATCATTATTGCAGTATGCGATAATTTAAAAAAATTATGAGATAGGAGTTTTCATGAAAAGCTCATTGACGCTTAAAAGTGTGTCTAACTTTAGTAAGAGTGAAAAAGAATCTAATGCTTTTGCTCCCAAAGAGTAGACAGTATGGGGCTCACCTAGGCTAGGGAAGATGGCCTTACTAAGAATGGGCCCAGCTGAGCTCCAGCTCTCTAAGGAAAAATCTCAATGCACCGAAGACAGAGGTTAAGCCGTGGCAGGGAGCAAGAGAGACACATACGTTACGTGAGGGCAAGGACTGTTTGTTCTCCCCACAGTGTATACAACTTTGCTTAGTAGAGCTGGTGCACGATGGCTTCTGTTGAAAGAATGAACATGGCCAGCTGGAAGAAGGAGTTATCTGAGCACGGCTGAATTCAATTTGCTCTGGGCAATATTTTGAACATTTCAGTGGTTCTTTATTGCATTGCCTACACTGGTAATGCAACTATGTCCCTCATACCACTTCCATTCTGCTTTTCCTTAACCTCTTGCACATTAATCTCTTATGAATCATTTTACTGAGACTGCTTCCTCGAAAGTCAGGAATGACTTCCTAATTTACAAATCCACCACCTTTGGACAATGGCCTTTATCAAGACCTCTCTAACTGCGTTTAGCACTATTGCCCACCTTCTCACAGCCCTCTTTTCTTTCTCATCTTCCTTGGCACTATTTTACTTTCCTGCCTGTCTTCCTCTCTCGCCAACAACTTGTTTGTTTTATTTGCTGACTTATTCTTCTCTTAACTTCTGGGAGAGTTTACACATGGCGTGGTCTTTGCCCCCTTAATCCTCAGTATTGATCAACGCTTTCTCCCTTGGAGAACTCATCCATCCCCAGGGCCTCAGCTCTGAGTTCTACATTGAAGGATTATAAATCTATCATCAATAATCTTCTCTTTCCCATGCTCCATCCCAGATCTCCAACAACTTGTACCTTGTTCATTTCATACACAACATGTCTAAAATAATTCATAACCTTCTATTTTTCAAAGCCAGTTTTCCATTTGCTGTAAACTGAATTGTGTCCCCCCCCCCAAATTCATATATTGAAGCCCTAATCCCCCAAATGTAGCTGTACTCGAAAATAGGACCTCTATGGAAATAATTAAGGTTAAACGAAGCCCTGATATGATGGGATTAGTGTCTTCATAAGAAGAGACATCAGAGAGCATACTCTCTTTCTCTCCCATGTAAGGACACAGCGGAAGGTGGCCATCTGGAAGCCAGGAAGGAAGCTGTCACCAGAAACTGAATCGGCTGTCACCTTGATCTCGAACTTTCCAGTCTCCAGAACTGTGAGAAATAAATTTCTGTTGTTTAATCCCCCAAGTCTACAGTATTTTGTTATAGCAGCTTGACTGACCAATACACCATTCCAATTGCTTTTTACCTCTTCCTCTTGGCAGCTCAGGCTCAACATCTTTGTCCTTTTTATCTTAATTCCTCACACCTGGGCATCATGAAAATTTCCCTACATCTCATCTCTTGTATTTGCCTACTTTTCCGCATGGTTCATGTTACTACATTCATCCAGGCATTCATTGCTCAAATGTGGACTACTTCAATAGTCTAATAGCAGAGTTCTGCTTCTGGAATGGCCTAATTAGCTCACACTGGACCAATTATTCCATGAATAATAATCATAAACATCGGACAAAATACAAAAAAAAATTAACTGAAAACACTGGAGAGTGAAAAAAAGCAGGCAGATTCTGAAGAGGAGTCTACAGAAAAGGAAGATGTGGAATGATGTCCTTTTTGTGACTTTTGACCTGAAGGCAGGCCTCAGGCAATGCTGCTACTACTCTAATAGAAATCCTGCAGTCTTTCTGGACTGCAGAATTAGTGGACAGAGTTTGGGGCAACCACATCTCTGGAAAGGGAGAGGAGAATCCCAGAAAGGAGAGAGCTATGAGGGGAGACTTCAAATTCTGTGTATAAACTGTTAACATCACTGCCTGATCCTGAACCACACATGTGCACAGCCAAACTAAGAATAAAAGGATTAAACTTAGATTTACACTGATACCCAAGAGACAGTTTTCAGTTTAAGTCCAACCAATTTTGTTTCTTGCTAAACCAAACTAACCAACAACCAACACTCTTTGGGTGCATAAGAAAGAATGAAGAGTCTCCACATTGTAACATTCACAATGTCCAGGGTATAATCCAAAATGGTTTAACATGCAAAAGAAAAGGAAAAGGAAAGGAAAAAAAAACCCGCAACAACCCATAAAAGTGTGACCCATTCTCAAGAGTAAAGACAATTAACTGGGTATGATGCTGAGATGATCCAGATGTCGACAAGGATTTTAAAGTAGCTATTATAATAACGTTTGGTGACTTGAAGGAAAATATGCTAGAATGATTAAAATGATAGGAAATTTTAGCAGAGAAATGGAAATTACTTAAAAAACCAGATAGAAATTTTAGAGGAGAAAATTACAAAATTTGAAATAAAAAAAGTTCTACATAGAATTAACAGCAGAATGGAGATTATATATAAAAGAGTCAGTGAGCTAGAAGGCAGAGCAATAGAAATAAGCCAATCTGAAAAATAAAGAGAAAAGAGATTGAAAAAATAGGGTAATAGCTCATTTTCTAATTCCATCTTCTCATACCTTATCCCCCTGCATAGCCATAAAACCTTCTCCTCCTTGACTTTCTACTCAATTTTACATAAACATGGATTTCATCATGTCATCAGTGGAGGGGCCATGTGGAGATGGCCAGTGGCTTCATAGGGTTACTCCTTGACCAAAGACATAGCCCAGTGTCCCTGTACACTAGGCCAGTCTAGCTTGACACAGTAACCATGTCTGAGAGAAAGAAGCAACTCCAGCTCTGGGCCCATGGCTCCTGGTCTGATTGAATGACCGCAACAAATTCTGCCAACTCAGAGCTGGCTATCTGGACAGGTTAAGAAAGTTGTCAACAATGCTATTCAAAAGTAAAATCTCTCTGCAACTTGCCAGTCTCCCAGATGCCTATAGAGAAGCTCTTTCTGGGACTGGGGGGCCATGTCATAACGATAAAACGGTTGCCCAGGGGGAATATCCATAGGAAAACTGTCCCCAGAGAGAAGATATACAAAAACCAAACAGAGCTGAAAGAGAAGCATATCCCATGGATAGTTGGCTGTTGCTGGCCTCTTACATTTGTCCAGATCACATAGTAGATTTTGCTCTGATTTGATGAACGCTTGGCCTATCCCTTCAACTGTTGTCTTTTGATGCAGTTTATTCTGAAGGGCCACTCACTGGTTATCTGTCTTTGCTCCTATGACTGGAGCTGAGTTGTCTCTGGGCTTGTGTGATCTGATATCTGTACCTCACGTATGAGCGACTTGCAGTCCAAATATCCAAGAATCCAGCATTTCTAGAAACTATTCCCTGCCTGTTAAAGAAATTCAAATACCTTTTTTCAGGTACTGAACAATTGCTGGGATTAGATGGGAGACAACATGGAAATTTAACTTCAAATCTACAAGTCCCACAGTTTAAAGACCAAGAATGTGAGAAAGCTGAAACTTCACGGTCAATACTTGAGCATACTAGATGTTTTGCCTTTTGTGACCCATCATGCAAACTTCACCATTTTTCCAGTTGTTATAGGCATGATAATCTCCCTGTTTCCTGACAACATAACCCATACATTGAGTGACACGGTGATTTAGGATTCTCCGGTCCTTAACAATCAGACACCGTGCATTGAACATGGTAAACAGGCAACAGGGACCCCATGTGTATGTTCACCTCTTTGACCAATAGCATCTTCAGCATCTGGTCTCCCTGAGAGTAGAGTTACTGCTTCCTATTTCTAAGGGCAGCTCTGAGCCAGGCCCATCCTTCCTTTAATCAGCCCTTTGGGTTTTTGGGACTCTCCAAGGAGAGGAAAATAGCTATCATTTGTTAACATATTTGATTGTAAAAACGTGTGTTTGGAAGGAAAAATGTGGAACTATTCTCTGCATTAAAACCCCATTTGGGGCTATTGAGTATTGGCAGTCACTTTACGCCCATAAAAGCAGATAATCTTGCTTTAGGGAGAATGTGAACTCTTGAACCTCCAGACCAGAAAGCGTCAGTGTTTCTTGATGAGTAAAAGGAAATCTTAAGAGTCCAAAACTGTTGCTTCTAATTTAGGTGACTCTTACATTCAAGGGAATTTGCTCATTCTCCCTTTATTCATCTCCTCAAATAAAGCAGGTGATAGGATTGCAGATTCTATGAGAAAAAATAAAATTCTTAGTGTGTAACTTCTTAACATGCAAAACTTGAATTCCTCATAATAATAAGTAGAACAATTTATAATATGGCTCAATTTTGTGTGCTGTCTTATTATCAACTGTTACCCAAAATGAATTCCCAGATCCAGTCAAGATACAAGCACAACTAAATCTCCAGAACACACTATGTATGTGTCAGCAATTGTTCCTCTCATCCAGAGTGCCCTGAGTTTCCCTCATTCTTCTAGGCTCCTGGTAAGCCCCCTCCTCAGGGAGGTTCTCCTCCCAGCCTCCTGGCACTCTGGTAGTCTACCTTGTCTGAATCCGCCACATGGCCTGGGCCAACGCCAGCCCCGTGGACACTCAACTGTTCTTGGCTCCCTGTTTTGATTTCCCTATGTCTTTCTTGAGTGGAACAGTTTGTGACAAAAATGTTGTAGAAAGGTCTAGGAACATTTGAGAGAGATATAGAGTATTAAATGTGACATGTAATGTATAAAATATTAATGTAACATGTAATGACAGTTAAAGAGGCAGCCTTTAGTTCCATAAACTTACATTTTCACACATAAAATTGACACCTTTCAAAAGAGAAATTTCTGTTAGATTGAAAACAGCCCACCCGTGACAAAGAAGCCACTGACTAGCAAGGCGCCAAGCCAACACACCACTGAAAAGAAGTGCCAGAACAATAAACTCTGAAGTCTGAGATTGGAAAACCGGTGGGACACAAATGCTAGAAAGGCAGATCTGGGTTTGGAGTGGGGTTCTATGGGCATACAAAGGGTATCTAAGAATTAGGCTGTGGCTATGGAGAATCACAAAAACATCACATACCACCAAAAAAAAAATCTCCCCATGAGTTTTCTCAGCATCTTAGCAGGCTTCAGCTGCATCCCATATGCCTTCCTTACCGAACCAATGGCAGAGTTCATGTCACACTCGATTGAACCCTAGTTGACTTTTGCAGTCATAGGCAGCTTATGAATCATC
Source organism: Equus asinus (assembly GCF_041296235.1). Lineage (NCBI taxonomy): Eukaryota > Metazoa > Chordata > Mammalia > Perissodactyla > Equidae > Equus > Equus asinus. Next base: position 62,502,593 of record NC_091813.1, read on the forward strand.
CCTGCATTCCTAGATTTCAGGGTGCCCACTTGGAGATAATCTGCTACCTTAAGGGACTATGATGGTTTTTTAGGCTTGTAAAATGGTATTGCTTTCTGGTCCTCAAGGGAGAGGAGCAAGGGACAAGAGGAATACCTTGCCATGAAGAACAGCCTTTCTGGTTAGAGGGCTTGGTCTTCACATCTGAAGTACCCCCAGTGGTAGTACTCCCACAGGTGGAAGAGAAAGCCGTGACAAATACCATGTTCTTCAGGGACTAAGCAGGAAGATTGTGTCACACAAGCCACTCTATTCTGAAAGCCCATTTTCATTTTCTTTTTCTCCACACCCAAGCTTGCAGACTTTATACACTGAGGATGGAATAGATGGGGATGCCCAGCTTTGTATTATCAACTCAAACTAAATGGCATGGAACCACAGCAACCCAAAAGCTTAAATCTTTTTGGAGCATAGAAGAAGAGAAGGGAAGCTAGAGGAGATTTGGACATCTATCTAAAGTACTTGCTGTCATCTTACCCTAGGACAGAAAGAATGTTATAATACATATCTTCAAAATAGTGACCAAACTATACAGTAAGCAGAAATGTTGCTTCTGTGTTAATCATGCCAGAGCTCTGGGAATTGCCTGTTTTACTTTACCTAGGCAAGACTTTCCCCTGCTAAGAAAACAAAGGAAGTAAGAAGTTTTGAAAAGCCCGATAAAGAGATATAAACCAACGAGTAAGGTGAGATGCCACCTCTGAAAATAGTGACAATGTCACCACAATACATGCATGGATTATGAAGGAATGCTGTTTTGTTGCTATAGCTGATGGTACCCACCACTAATTCAGAAAATGTTTGTTCCATATTCTCAGCATTTTGATGTTTGCTTTTAATTTGCATTTTGTAGCTCTGGGCTTTCACATCTGCCATGCAATCTACGACACTTCCAGAGGAATTTATTTCCTGAAATGCACGTGTGAACTCAAGCAAGCATGAAGGCAGGGTAGAGATGTGGATGGCACCAGGCACTGTGCTGTGTCACAGACACACAGACACCTCTCAAATCCTCCCTGTCCCTGGTTGCCAGTGTGAGACTCGAGGACCCAGGATCCTTTGGGGCCCTGAGTAATCAAGAAAAGTAACATAAAATAAATAAATCATTTGTTTCCTCCCGTTCCCCAATTCCTCTTAGTCTTTACCTTCAATATTTACACTTACTAGTGTGACAATCGCAAAAACAGGTCTCACAGAGCTATCATATCTGAGTCCCTCTTTTACTTTTTTATTCCTCATTAATACATAAGAAAAAGTACTGAGAAGTGACTTACTCAGTTGTTGCAAAATGGTTCAGGACTACTATTTCGTAGTTCAGAAGTATCAAAATCTAGTAGTTCAGGGTTTAGTGGATCTAGGCAGGTTTTGTTCAATCCACCTTCACACTACTAGACTTTTGGATCCTGACCTCACATACATCCTCAGAGCATCATTTTGGGGAGTCGGGATAGAAAACTTCACTTCTCAAATCTGGCCCAGAGTGCTGGTTTTATGTGCCTTGTAGGGCAAAGCCTTCAGAGTCTTGGTCTTTTTCCAACCCTGTGTCACCTGGACTGTGGTTTGCCAGTTCCTTCACTATGTAGCTTCATAAAAATGAAAGTTTTTCATTTATAAGGATTCAACTAACCTGATTTATCACTGACTATCACGGTAGGCAAGGACGTTCGGTGGCTCGCTGTGGAATATAGAAAACTGGGCCTTTTAACAAAAATAATGAGCCCCTCTCCTTGAAAGATTGTGTTATTGATGTTCTTCAGGCTGACTCCTGTTGGGTATTTACTTACACGGAATGTTAATATGCAAAGTAGTGAGAAGATTCCCTAGGTTTATCAGAATCTATTTTTTTTATCCCACTGAATTCTACTGAATACATATTGGTCATCTCCTTCACAATGCTATCCTGATATTTGTTTTCTTGTTTTGGATGATGGCACCACCATCACCCAGTTACTCAAGCTGGAAATACAGGAGAAAACTTACCACTTAGCAAGGATTTTTATTCCCCTACTCCACCATTAATTAATCAAGTCGTATTGATTTATTTATTTATTTATTTTTTTGGTGAGGAAGATTGGCCCTGAGCTGACATCTGTGCCAATCTTCCTCTATTTTATATGTGAGATTCTTCCACAGCATGGTTTGATGATCAGCATGAAGGTCCATGCCCAGGATCTGAACTTGGGCCGCCAAAGCAGAGTGTGTGAACCTAACCACAACACTACCATGCCGCTCAGTCCTGTTGATTTCATACTTAAATATCCTTTTCATGCCCATTACCACTGTCTTAGCTTAGACCCTCATCATCTCTTGCTTGAACTTTGGTCTAACATCTTGAGGATCTTCTTCCTCTTCTCATTTTTCTCCAATCCATTCTCTATATCACTACTACATGATAAGCTATGAAACTTCCCCACAAGCTACAGCAGTGGTTCTCAACTCTCCTTACACATTAGGATTATTTGTGGAACTTTTAAAAATACTGATGCATAGGTCCCACCCTGTCAAAGTTCAGTTTCTACGGCAAATTACCATAGACTAGATGGCTTACATAACAAATATTTATTTCTCAAAGTTCTGGAGGCTGGAAGTCTGCGATCAGGCTGCGGGCATGGTTGGGTTCTTGGTGAGCGCCCTCTTCCCGGTTTACAGAAGGCTATCATCTTGCTGTGTCCTCACATGGCAGAAAGAGCTAGGTAGCTCTCTGACCTCTTCTTATAAGGACACTAATCACATTCACGAGGGCTCTACCCTCAGGACAAAATTACCTCCCGAAAGACCTCCCTGCAAATGCCATCACACTGGGACTCGGGTTTCAACACATGAATTTTGGAGGGGCGTAACATTCGGTCTATCGTACACCCCCAGAAATTCTTGCTGGTCCAGTGCCTTGCTACTCAAACAGAAGTCCTAGAACAGCACTGGCATTACCTGGGGGCCTGTTAGAAATGCTGAATCTCAAGTCCCACTCCTGACCTACTAAATCAGAATCCGCATTTTAACAAGATTTCCGGATGATTTTCAATTATATTCGAGTTTGAGAAGCACCGGTCTAGGGCACTGATATTTTTTGTCGAAGTCCCCTAGGGGAATCCCGGGTCTAGTCAGAGTGAAGAAGCTGCCCTGCTCACTGGCGGAACACGGAGCCTCCTCACCTCTGACAGCATCTCTCACCACGTCCAGCAACTCCTTCTTCTCTGCCTCGATCTCTCATCTTCCAAAGATACTTACTCCAAAGAGTCTCCTAGGCCGTTCCAGGTGTTTGTGCCTTTGCACGTGCTGTTCGCTTCGCTGTGAATGTCCATTTCCTCTCCTGCCCCCTTTTCCTTCAGACGAATTTCCAACCATCATTCAAAATCCTCCCTCAGCTTTTGTGAAGCCTTCCTGCAGAGCCTTCTCCACACTCACTTCCCTGAAACGTCTTACTTCTCCCCCTTCCGTGCTATTCCCATACCCCGGGCATCTCTATTTCTGGGTATCTTTCTCAATATTGCAGTTATTAGCTTACATATCCGTCTTGTCTACCAGACTCTGAGTTCACCTAGGCAAGGGCTAAATTGCTTCCCCCCGACTGTCTAAATAATACCTTGCTCATGGTGTATATTCAGTAACTTTTGGACTGAACAAAAGAAAATAGATTAGAAAAATAGATTAGAAATCAAGTTTACCTTGGATCTCTCTAAAGCCTTCATATTAGATTTAATGGGAATGGGCAGGAGTCAGAGAGTGATTTATCAGTCATATGAGCCCAATTTTCCCTGATTCTGCAACTTCTGTTTGGCTGGGTCCACAGATATCCGCCACTGAAGGAAATTTCAGTTCTAGCTTAGTGAGCCAATATTCCTCACTTCATTTGGATCTCTGCTCAAATGTCACCTAGTCAAAGTTGAAGAGCTCCCCTGGAAACCCCATCTGAAATAGAGCCCTCTTACACACTAACACACGTGCACACACACACGCCAATCCCTCTTTATCTCCCCCTCTTTTGTGTGTGTGCTATTTGTCTTCACGGCACTTAAACAAAACTATAAGGTAATGTCCTATTTATTTGTTATTTTTCTCCCCATTAGAATGTGAGCTCTGTGAGGTGGAGGCCTGCTTTGCTCATAACTACATGCTCAGTGCCTGCAGCTGTGCCCGGCACAGAGGTAAGCACTCAGTACATATCTACGGATGGAATGAATGAGTGAATCCTGACTTAGGTAAGAAATCTTCAGGTCAATATTTCCTAAGGTGTTTTCTGTAAAATTAATAAATGTTACTCAAAAAAAGAGTTCCGAGTCAAACAACGTTAAATGGGTTTTCTTGCTGTGGGACTCCTTGTCGCCTTTACCATGTTAATGGACTAGGAATCTCCAGTCAAGGAACCAAGTTAGAATGTAATACTTCCCAAACTTGGAACCCTTAGATATGAGTGTTCTACAGACACGTGGGGTGGGAGTCAGTGGTGGCCTGCATTTCACTCTGAGGAATCCTTGTTTTCCACTGACTGGGGATTCAGCATCTGAATGTGACAATTTACCACCTGTGTTGTCCATGATGCCCCTCTCAGTGGTTACTGGGTTTCTCAGCTCAGGTTCTTGTAAGCCCCCTCTCCTCCTCTTGTGGTACATACTCATTCACAGAATGTGTTTTCGCATTGTTTTCTAGGGCAACATCAATCCGATATCACAGGCCTTCTGGGAGGACTGAAGCATATCCCCTTCGTGCCTGGACCCTGAGCCCTGGGAAGGTTTCCAGACACTGCTGTTACCTGCACTTCCTGCTGGAGACCCGTTGCTTCTGCTTCAGAGCCCCTTGTTAGAACCAACACCAGAATTTTGTGAGTCTCTTTGGACCTTGTGCCTTGGTGCCTAGCCTGATAACAAAACAATAACTAAAATTTATGAGCTCCTTCCATATGCCAGGCCCAAGCATTTTTCACATATTAACTCATTCTTCTATTTATTTTACAGATCAGAAATTGAGGTCCTGTAAGGTCATATAACTTGACCAAGGTTATTCCGCTCGTAAACAGCAGAACCAGGGTTTAAAACTAAACTCTTAACTACTTGCTTACCCTGCCTCTCCAGACTTACCAACTCTGGCCAATAGCAGAGTTGGCGTCCTAGTCTAATAGCTCCACCTACCCCTCCGACTCTGTCTGCCTCATACAGCTGTGATCGAGCCATCATGTAGCAGCAGTGGATCTCAAGACATCACATCTTGTCCCAACGTCCTACAAGGCTCTTTCATTCTCCAACATGGTCACATATATTTGGTTCAATGAAAATGAGACCACATAAAACGCTTAATACATCTGTTTCTTCATGTTGATCATCTGCTCTGTGCCAGGCACTGCAAAGGTCAATCAGGATGGTCTCTGACCCCCTCCCCGCCCCCAGAGCTGTGGGCCTGTAGAGGACGAAGATGTGTAGGAAGCGAGAAGAGCAATCCCACGTCTAACTGGAATTTGTACTAATGGACCCGTAACCAGGTTGGCACACTTCATCGAATCTTCTCTTTATCATGTGCTGGAGAGGATGCATACACGATTGTGTGCCCCCATCTGAGCTGCGCGTGTGACAGTGCCTACAAATAATACATCAAGTGTGGACCCACTGACATTTGCCTCACTGAGAATAGGCAGATGGGGAAGATCGTTCTACAATATTTCATAGCAGTAGCCAGATCAAGGAAAAAAATCATCAAAATAATTTTTAAACATGCGTGAAACCATGGCTAATTTATAATTATGCCCAAAGGCAGACGCAGAACATCTGCACACGTCTATTTAAAGTTCAAGCAAAGTGTGTTAAAGTAACATTTAGGAAACTTCTACCTGTTTATCTGATTTCATGCCTTATTAGGTACTGAAGGGGAAGCAAAGAATTTCAAACACTGTAGATGAAAAACACGGAACGGCATTGCAAAAAAAATCTTTCCAAAGGATCACCAACAAATGTGGAGGGTGGGGCCTTATAATGCTTCCATCAAGAAACGGCATGTAAGCAACTCAGAAAAGAGCATGGCATCACCTATCACAGAAGAAAACTGCATCACGTCACAGCTAGCGTTTCCTTGGGGCACGAAATTCATCCACCGGGACACACACATCCCTACTAGAGACGTATCAAGAGCCGAAGTCAGGCGACCAGCCTTCCTTCTCTTCTTGTCTGCAAATAATCTGGATGGAAAGCACGTGTTCATTTTAGGAAAAATAGGAAAAAATATCACAAGATCAATGTCAGCCACCTTGTATAGAGCGGTAACAGCTGCCGGATTCTTTAACATGTTATCTCATTTGGACCTCAAGTACTACATAGGCAGCTGGATGTCCCCATCCCACCTTGTGCAGAGACCACCTGGCGAGCAAGTGGACAGGTCAGGACTCCAAGCCAGGCGTGTAAGACCCCAAAGCCAGCACTTGTCCCAGCATCCGTCCCCACCTCTTGAAAGTAGTTGGTGTCATGATGGCCTTGTAGCCAAATGCCACCAGCTTTCCAGCTTGTTGTGTGTGAGTGGCTTATAAACTCCTGGAGTTTAATTCTGTTTCAAAGTTAGCGTAGTTAGTATGAATTGTATCAAAAGGTCTAAAAAGAAATTAATGCTATTCAAATATTTATCCTGCCCCATGAAGGTATATTCAGTCTCTCACCGAATCACACATTCTCGGTTCATTTTAAGAACTCCTATTTAGCCTCTGTGTGCCAGGGACTGTGTCAAAGGCTCTGTTTACAATGACAAAAAAGACATCATCTTTGTCCAGGAGGTGCCTCCAGTCTAATGGGGGGATATGGACTTTAAAAGTGATCAATTCCGTTATTCAGTTTCACAAGTAAAGCAAGAGATACATACGGATACTACACACAGAAGAAGCCTCCTTGCCTGGCCTGAAATATCAACGGAGGGGCTTTTGAAAGAGAGATTTGGGGTCGAATCTTCAAGGATGAGCAGGTAGGTAAGGAAAGGGAACAGCACGGTCTGACACAAAAGCCACGCAATAGACCCTAAATCAACACCCGTTGAACCACTAGCACCCTAGGCAGACGCACAGGAGGAAGGGACCAAAGGTGGCTCCAATGCTTTTAACACACATAGCTGGATGATGGAACAAGAGATGGGACACGGAGAGGAAAGAATCTTCTGTCTCACCCCAATCCACAGGCCCAGATAAAGGGCAGGCCAGAGCGAAAAGATTTAAAATCCGCACCCCTGCCTTGTACTTATCCACCCCTGCCCACCCACAGCTGATTGCCCGGGAGGGGACACCTGATCCACACTGGACCCCTTAGCATCTCTTCCCCACACAGTGGACTGAGTAACACCAAAAGACGGAGTCGGTTGGCTGGGACGACCTGGGCTGTTTTCAGGGAGAATTTCTTTTGGAGTCAGTGCTATGACCAGGCAGTTGTATGCCAGCCAGTCCGAACGGGCAGGGCAGCCATGAGTAATAGGATAAATCTGTCCTCAGAGGGAGAAGCAAGGGAATGAGGCAGACAAGGGAGGCAGGGAGGAGACAGAGATGGTCATCACGTGGCTCCACGAGAGAAGGAGGGACAGCTTCACCTCCAGCTTTCCATCATGGTCCCTCCAGGCCCAGGGAGCATGTGAGTTTTGCCCTTGCAGGCTGCAAAATGCTTTCCTTACAATAAACGCCCTTGTCTTGTTAGTTTTGGCGGATTTGTGTTTCTTACACCTAAGCATATACCAAGGCAGGGGATCCGAGTTCATTTTGGACACGTTTAGCTCTGAGGTGCTTGTGGATAGTGCTGGGCCACAGATGGTCATATAGATTATGATTAGAGAGAAAGATACGGGAGTATCGGCTCTGGTTTCCAAACCCTCCTGTTTCTCTCCATTTCTAAGTTCTGGTTTTTTCTCCTCCTTGCCACCAATACTGTGAAGCCCAGGGCTGTTCCTTTGACCAGCAATGTGAAAATAATAACCCTGCCCTGCTGATATTACAGGACCATAATGAGCATGCAATACCACCAGAGGGCTTGGAGAAGAGGAAAGACCTAGAGAACCGACGGAAGGTTGCATCCCCTCTCCCAGTGGCAGCAAGTAGGGAGAGGAAAGGAGCCCTAAGGAAAGTGGACTACTCACCGGAACAGTGCTGTGCAAATGGAGGCACACTGAGCCTTTCCACATGATTCCACTGTTCTTAGCACCTGGCAGCCTTTATCTATTTTTAGATAATGGTCCTCACAAGAGCCCCGTGAGGAAAGTATTATTGTTATGATTCCCATTTTGCAGATTGGGATACTGATTCACAGTGGTACTACGGTTGGACCACTGGGACTAATCATCGCTCTTCCTATGTCTACTCACACCTGGACCTTTAGAGAAGGACTGGCTGCTTTTGGAAGCTTCATGATGGAAGGGGTAGTTGAGAACTCATGGTTTACTCCATGCTCTTGGAGCCACATCGAAGGAAAGCACTTGGAGTCAACAAGCACTCGTGAGCAGAAAGGAGAGGAATGAAGCCACCATGAAAACATACTTACATTTTCCGAACCATAGTTCAGACCGGGAAGACCATGGGGACAAAGTCTCACCTAGGACATCGCCTTCTACCTTCTTGTTCACCGCCCCAGACAGGAGCCAGTGGCATAGGGTAAGGTGGGTCCTAACACTGGGATATCGCTAGCAGCTGAGGTCTTTGTGCCTAGGAGCGGGGGCATGAGGTTGAAGTGGTGGAGAAGGAAAGAGAACAGAGAGGACAGCCCAGAACCAAAGCCCATTTTGCAAGAGCTTCTGATCAAAGGTGAAGCTTTTCCCTGCACTCGCAGGGCTGCTGGGGCTGGCGGCCAGGGTCTGAGTCTGCTGCCCTCCGTCCCCTGAGTTCCCACCCTGACAGCAGTAGATCCTGTGCCGAGGTGAGAACGGCCCACTCTGGAAAACTAGCTAGAAGCCCCTTGACTTCTCTAAATCTCAGTTTTATTCATTTACAAAAAAGACAGAATAATGCCCACCTTGAGGGTCTGCTGTGTGGACTAAATGAGATGAGAAGGTAAAGGGTTTGTGAAAACTATAAAGGACCACACCCTGGCTTGACTATTGCCTGATCATTCTCCCATGTGGGCTGACATCTCTCCTTTCAGTGACAGTGCATATAAGGAAAAGTATTTGCCCATCAGCAGCTGTAAACAATAGGCATCATGAGCAATGCAGGAAGTGCACAGGCCGGGAGGCTGGGAAATGCTGTATAGGCTGCCGTGACTCTGGTACCACAACTTACCTACAGTCGCCCTCAGGACTTTGTCCCAGTGCTGCCTTCCTGGGTCTGGTTCTCTGGGTCTACAGCTTCCCTTTGTTCCACTGTAGCCCATATATTGAAATACTATACCACATAAAATCCAGTGTAGGAAAAAAAGGAAATGTGCCACCATCAGAAACAGTCAGGTTAAAACAACCACCACAAAATCCAAAACAAAAACCAAGACTCCACAGAAGCCATATTTTATAGGACATTATTCAGTGAATAAATTTCATCTTTTTGACTACTGCCAATCACCCAGGACAGTTTATGACAGGAAAATCCTTTTTCCTTAACAACGTGTACTTGAAAAATACATAATATAACCTCAAAACTTGACTTTTCCAATACAAAAATCAGAAAATATAACCTACAACTTTTACCAAATATCTTCATCACTTAATCAAAAAATTCCCTTCCAGGGAAACAAAAAGGCTCCACTTAGAAATACATTTAAACACATGAAATCTTATAAAAAATGAACACAAATATTATCGTTTGGCTTTAAAATGTTTAGAAGTTGGCGACCCACCTCTGCTTCAGTACTCTTTGGTCAATTAGTCCATTATCAAGAGTTTTGGCTGGATAGAAAGATGGTGTCTGCTGCCCACGGTTGTCCGGACCAGAGGACTGTTCATCCCTGCCACTAAGAAAGAAGACGTGGGTCAGAGCTTACTCTGCAGGAGCCACAACCATTATCTCATGGTGACTCTGAGGGTAGAGGTCAACCCATAGTAAACACTATGATCTCTGTTCACTTCCAAGGTCCACATTAGAGTCACGACTAAGAGAAGTGAAAAGAAGACCCTCTGGGATCATCTTGCTCAGTTCATACATGCCAGGAAGTAGCCCGTAGCCAGTTGGCAATGCTGTTTTCACCAATGAGTCATATTTATAAAAGGTGTCAAGATAATCCTTTCCTTTGTGAAACGATGGTGATAATAGAATGTACTTTTACTGGTTAATCTTCTTATTTGGGAAAAAAAAAAAGTTAACTCTATGTCAGATCCCCTTCTCCACTTCCTTCCATTTCGGGAGATCTTTTATTATCTGTGAAATCTCATGATCCTAGAACCACACTCCACCGACTCCCTCATTTTCTAAGTGACGTCACTGAAGCCCAGAAGGGAAAGCAACTTTCTCACCACCACAGGGTACTCGGTAGCTGTGCCAGGAGTTGACCTCAGTTTTCCAGCTTCCTGTCCAGTGATTTTTCTACCAGCTTCAATAAGAACAACAACCAAAAAGCAAATACTCCTACCTATTACATATGCCTATCATTCGCCTAAGTCTGAATAGGATGCTAAACATCCTGTCCAGATGTGGCCTACAGATTGTTTTAAAATAACATACCAGGCAACCATTAGCCATTAAATAAAATTTGCACTCAAGTTGAAACCCATCTGCAGTCTCTGATCTAGAATGCCATTACAGACTCTTTAGAAGGGGTCTAAGCATCATTTATTCTCCCCACTTCATTCTACAGATGACATTAAGAAAAGTCAAGCAAATCCCCAAGGTTATATGAGTAGTTAATATCAGAACAGGGATTTGAAATCAAGTGCTTTGATATCTAGCTTCAGAGTTCTTCCGACCACTCCAAGTTTCCTTTCTTTGTTAAACACTTTCTGAAAGAGTTTAATTGAATCGCATATTCTCATGCCTTCTACTGTCACATGATTCCCATGTGACAATACATTTTTTAAGTGGCAATATATTTGACAATAAGCAAATGTAGTCAGTAAACATTTTAACCAAATGTAACCACCTGCAGTTGTGGTTTTGCACCTGAATAATTTAACCTGAACACAAGACAACACAATCCTTAAAGTGGGTCAGCTACGTCCTGGGTAGAGTGGATCGCCCCCGCTCATAAATCCCTGGACCACCACTGTTCAAATCTTGGCTATATTTGAAAATGGCTTTCTTAACATGGTTAGCAAAGCTTCATATTGAACACAAGACTATTTTGGTCTGGGAGAAAGAGGGAGATTTTCTCAAAGATTATGATACTCCTAACATCAGTGTGAATTAACATGGAGTTAGGCACTGTATTACTTTTCACAACCACAGAAGAAGCAACAGGAATGTCAACATTTAATATAATCAATCAAAGTCAGTGGTAGAACCAGGAATGAAGCCCAGATTTCCTGGCAGTCCAGCTAGTTCTCATTTACTAGAGAACATTATAAACTGATTTACAGTGAAAACAAGGCTGTCTGTTTTCTTCCAAGCTATGCCTAAGGCAATATCAAGATTCCAGTCAACTGTAGAGAACTTCCAGCTCAAGAGTCCGACTCATCCAAGAATGCTGGGAAATTACTTCTATTTGAGGTTCATACCCTCCCTTTGCTGGAAAGAAGTAAAAGCATGAAATGAGAATTTCATCAAAAGACATACTGAAGAACATGCTTTCGCATAGATATGCCAAAACAATGTTTAGGAGAAATATTCCAAATAAATCAGAGATAGAATCTCCAGATCACTCGTGGACCATCCCTTTAAGCCTACCTGTTCCCCTCCATGTCCCAAATATCCAATTATTCTAGAAGTCAAATTACTTGAGCCAGGTCTCTCTAATGTTGTATTGCTTAACAAAGAGCAGGGCAGAAATGTACATTATTACAGATACAATCTGAAAAAACTAAAGCAAAAACATAGAATGGATTTCATCAAACATCATAATCTTATTTTAAAAATTAACAAATAATTGGTCTGCAGTAATTATTTAACCTTCGAAGCCTTGCAAAAAGCCTCAAATATGGAAAAACTAAGTCAAAATGCCTGAAACAATCCTGGGGCATAGATTTATAAAGTGAAAATTTTAATTTTGTAATTTCTGTTATCAGTTCTTTTCATGGCAGAAGTCAGTGATAAAAAAAAAAAAACCCAAACAAATAAAAACATCCCTAAACCACAAAGCACCACAAATTTTTCGACATGATTTCTGTGGGATGCTGTCATAGCTTTCAGTATTCCAAGAGTACTCTTGAGAACTTGGAAAACCCACGAGACAAGAGTCTTTAGCAAATTATTTTGTGAAGGCCTCTAGAGGAGAATATAAATTAGTCACTGGAAGGAATCCTTGGCAAATAAATAAATACATAAATAGTTTTGGGAAAGCAAAGGAGTAGAAAAGGATGCTTTTCTCAGACCCTGATTTTAAGACTTAAGCTGCAGAAGTGCATTTCTATTTGTGTTATACGTACATTTCAACCACTTTTTACAGAGTTTTCTATACGTGAACTCCCAGCATATAAGACTTCCCTAGCAACTGGAGTCAGTGCTTAAAAAGTGGTGCACTAAAAATATGTATACTTTGATTCATAAAAATTTGCAAGAAGTGTCCTTTATGCAGATATTAGACATACTGTATACACAATCCAGCTAAAAATGGTCACAATTTTCCAAGAGGTTTAAACTCCAAATGCCAAGCTAGAGCCATCGTCTGGAAAGCATAGCATCAAAAATAAGGCCATTCACCAACAGACTTACTCTGGGGCTGCTTCTGCTTGCGTGACCAGGGTTGTTTCTCTAGGGCTTCCAAGAGACTTCGGTCCTTGATTCTCCTGCTTATATTTTTTAATTAAATCCATCAGAACAGCCTGGTGTCCAATTTTCTTCACCAGTTGTTGGATCATCCGATCATTAAGTGCTAGAAGAGCAGCCCCACTTATTTCTTCCTCTGGGAAAAAGAAAAAAATATCTCTTTATGCCTGTGTGGTACAACATTAAAACACAGCACTCTGAGCAGGCAAAATTATTTCTGGTGTTAAAAGGATCATCTAAATTTGTCCTCTGCAGTTAGAATTATCTGTAGCTTCGACAAAGACAGAACACTGATATTGCATAATTCCAAATCGATGTCTGCTCCTAAGAAAGTACCAGAACATGGAGTCATAATAAAAACTTTTTACTTCCACATTGACACGTCCTCCCTTCTTACTCTTTCTAATAGGCATTGTTTTTATAAGGAAAAAAGTCTTCTTGGGGAAATTATTCTTAATAGTACCTCCCACGCAATATTCAACACCTGTAAATCCAACACTGCACAGAACACATGCTGCGTTAGCACTGTCAAATGCATATATCACCTACATATTTTAAATAACTCTTAAGACTTTATTTTATTTGAGTTCTTTTTGAGACATTATACTCTCCTGTGGATGCTAGGTCAAATGCAAACTCTGTCAGTCAGTAAAGAAATGCAAGTTCTCCCACGGAGCAATTCCACATCCATGTTCACACGCACTAGGCAACCAACGTAATTGTCAATAAGACAGGACACTCAATACCTAGGCTGCTCAAATTAACATTTTTTGAAAGTGTAAACTACTCACCTTGAAACCTATGAACTAGCTCTCCTAAGTTTTTCTCCACCAACCAACTGCAGACCTGATCGACTGACCAAGTTTCCATTGTTGTATCCTGTGAAAACACTTGAAGAACAAAAGGTCAGAGAAGGATTCTTCAGTTTTTCTTTCTGATTCTTGTTCTTTTATTATTTTTTTTAACCAATCAGCTGTCTAATCTTAGCTCCTTCCTTTGTCAGACTCTTTTAGACTCTCAATACTAAGCTTCTTTAAAATAACTATTTTCTGAACACACATCTAAAAGTTGCTAGTAAAACAAATACTCTTTTTTAAAAATGAGACCGATTGAACCTATTTCCTAGTTTCATTTCTCAAATTTCTTCACCTTCTCCTACTTTTTTTCCACAGGCATCCCTCAGCTTTGCTTACAGACAGCCAGAGACATACGGATGGTACCCAATCCTGTACCATTAACACCCAGGTTTCTTCACAAAGAAAAGAAAGGTGTGAAATTCACCACTACTAGGCTCATCAGGAAGTGGTTGACATTTACAAAAGGGGTGGGCAGGGGAGGAAGGGAGGAAGGATGAGATAAAAGCCTGAGAGAGAGATACTTAGTAAACCAAGACTCCTTAACCCCTTACTACTCCCAAGCTAGGAGAAAGAGCTTCTAGCTGCTTCTGATTGCTTTGGTTTAGCCAGAGGAGGAAACAGGAGACAAATTTCTCAGGAGAATCTGAATGTTTCTTTCCTTCCTTCCAGTAATCCTCTAAAATATTCCATTCAGTTCTAGAACTTTATTGAACAAGATTGATTGGTAAGATAACTAGGAAAAACTAGTACATTGATTGAAAACTGTTTCTAAAAATTTAGTTGGGCAGACTCAACATGGGAAAATAGTAAAATATGTTAATAATTGTAAGTGAAAGAAATGTACATAGAGTTTGCAAGACACATTTTCTAACTATTCAGTTATTTTTGCATGCACTATTCTGCAACCATTTAGGAAACTTAAAATGAGTATACCGATTTCAATAATTTTTCTTATTTCCCTTAAGCAGCTCCTTCCTGTTGTTTATAATTCAATCTAAATTACTTTTAATTGACTAGGGAGAAACTGAAAAGACAAAACATTTTAATCTTTTAACATTACTTTCAATTTCATCTTTCAATCTAAATGATATAGATTTACTTGTATAGTAAGATACTGACTCTTCTCTAAAGAGAGAAGAAAAAGCTACTCTTAGAGAAATGGAATCGTAAGAAAAGATAATATTTATTAGATCATGGATTTAAATTTTCTTGCTAGAAGTTCTCAAAGTAGATTTAATTGTATTTTTCACTTTTGTGTATTTAAATAAGTTACAATTTCCAACATCACAGTTAAAATGGTGGAAGGGAAAACAGGTTTATCTTTCATATTTGACAAACTGAAAAGAAAGCAGCCTTCAAAAATCATTTCCTAGAAAACAAGTAGACTTCACAGTAACAAGCCACATGCTCATAAGTATTCACAAACGCCAAGTTGCAAAATTGAAAACAAGGGTTAAATACAGAAGGACATCTTTCTGAATTACAGCGGTGGATTGAATTCGCCACAACAGTAGCCACGGAACTCCTCCCCTAGGCTAAGCGGCAATAGCAGGGTGTGAAAAGTCATTATTTGCAAGACTCTGGTGTAAATTAAAAATTACACCTTCCTGTCACACTTCTGGCTTCCTTGTGAAGAGTAGGACTTAGAAAAAAACAGAAAAGAAAGAAAAAAAGAAAACAATTCTCTAAACTCCAAGATTAGAGGTACGCAGGGCAGACCTTACTGCCCTGCAGCCATCAATGGATAAAAGGAAATTTGAAAATACGAGTACTGGGAAAGCCTCTCATATTTTTTAATTCCCAGATTTTTACCCCAGTTCTACTTCTGGGAAAAACCAAACAGTTATCAAGTGATAACCTCACACAAACATAATAAGATAAAAAATAGTGTAGTTTTACTCGTTTGTTTTCCTGAATATTTAGGAAAATAAAATAATATCATTGTCTAGACAATGTAGCATCTTTAAGCAGCAACCTTACAGCTTCCTCTCACATAAATGGTGGATATATTATTTATGATCTTCTGCACCTTAAAGGAATAAGAGGTATGTCAAATGAGGAAACATGTATCTAGCAGCTTCAGAAACATCTGAAAAAATTTTGAAATGTAAGGCCAAGAACTATCACTAACTGTTATAAGACACAATAATAAAAAAGAATAAAAATAATTAATGATAACATTATGTGTGAACACTCCAGCCAAACCATTCTAATTATTTGTCCATAAAATAAATTTGCATTAAATATTAAAGGACTTCAGCTAATTGAAGTCATGCAGAGGTCGACTTTAGCTTTAGCAACCTAAATGTGAGCAAATTTTATTTAATAAATTTATTACAACTCCAAAGGAAGGTAGTAATGCAAACTGGCATGAATGTGGTTGCTAATTGTCAAGAGCAATGTAGCATGTAACAACATCAACCACAAACAAGAACTTTTTAAGAAAATATGAAAACATTTTGCCACTTTCCTCTCTGTTTGCGTTTTTCTTTTTATTTTCCCAGGGTCCAAAAGCTGAGACAATAAAAAGATTCTTGGAAGCTTGGTTGGCAGCATATGCCCTTTCCTGAATCAATGCCCCATCCTGCCCTGGGAAAGGACATCTCCTACCAGGGCTGTACATGAAGGAACAAACCATTTAGCAAAAATCAGGTCCTGTTGGTGAAAAAGAAGGAAAATTGAGGTACAAAAATAAGGATGTGACTGTCACATAGAGGAATGTCCAGGTAATTCTTCTGGGTAGCAGCCTTGTTACGTCATGAAGCGATGACATCATTGTACTCCAGAGGAGAAAAATGTCTCATCCACTTTGGGCCATTGTTCCTTCCAACCATCACCAGACCAGGTGGACTGAATAGAGGAATAGTCAACTAGAATACCTTATGTACCTTAGTCATCAAACATTTACTGCTTGGATAGCTCAGAGCTAGGCGAATCGTGACACACTAAAGAGGTTAGAAGCCTTCCCAAGGAGGTAAGACACGTACATAAGCAGAATATAATATGGGTCAGTTATGATGGGTGCTATAAAAAGCACTATGAGCTGGATTTTCCCACTCTTCTGCAAAGGAATGAATCCTGATTTAGGATCTGAATGAAAGATCTGGTTTTGACAGTGAAGGAGCCATAAGAAGTGGGATCAATGAAACAAACTACAAGTTAAAAGTCAGAAATAAACAGGTCATGGGGCTGGCCCATGGCCAAGTGGTTAAGTTTGCGTGCTCCGCTTTGGTGGCCCAGGATTTTGCCAGTTCCTGGGCACAGACATGGCACCACTCATCAAGCCATGCTGAGGCAGTGTCCCACATAGCAGAACTAGAAGGACCTACAACTAGAATATAGAACTATGTCCTGGGAGGCTTTGGGGTGAAGAAGAAGAAGAAGAAAAAAAGATTGGCAACAGATGTTAGCTCAGGTGCCAATCTAAAAAATAAGAAATAAACAAGTCATGTTTTGGGACCACACTGCCTGGAGTGGTGAAGACATAATAGGAATAACAGCAGACAGGGGCTGAGAGACCACTGGAGAGCTTGGAATATGAGTTCTGAATTTACAGATACACTTACACCTGGGAAAGTCATTGAGCTGATTGTATATTCCATGCCATGGGAAATTGCTGTTTTTGTACATATAAGAGTCTAAAATCAGTAATTTTTTATGGTTGAACTTACTGATTAAAATCTTGATTTGGTGAAAACTACCCATAAGTCTTTGTTATTATCAGAGGTATCTATAATTCACATCAGCTCCAAGAAATTTGAGGGAGAGGAGAAGTGGGGAGCATAATAATAGTAACTTAAATTTTGTATTTTTACATTTATTAAGAAACTAAAGAGCAATTTGTCTGAAAGGTTTAATTAAATTAATGAACAAAAATAGCAATGAACCAGAGTCCCAGGTCTTCTGGGACTTTTTTTTTTTTTGAGGAAGATTAGCCCTGAGCTAACATCTGCTCCCAATCCAATCCTCCTCTTTTTTGCTGAGGAAGACTGGCCCTGAGCTAACATCTGTGCCTGATGAGGATTCTTTTGGGCTGGTTACTTTTAAAAACTGCAGGCAGGAAGAAACTCTGAAGAGTAGAATTTACTTACCCTTTGTTAAGAGACATTTACATTTGTAAAGGAAATCTCCATCTGTAAACTTGTCTCCCTCTCTGCAGCAGGAAGAAGAGGGGATGACCATATCTCTAGAAACTCTTAATGGGGAAGGCAAGGACTTAAATCTGCATAATAATCTTACTCTTGTTTACTTCGCTTGTCTGGTAACCTCATGTAACTGACTCCTGCCACCACCAACATCCTCCTTTATCTTTAGCTGAGGGTGGTATTTAAGGTGAGAGCTTCTGCCATTTTGGCAAGTTGCTCAGTTTTCCTTAGCCTCTCCCATGTATACGTGTTATAAAGCTTTGTTTAATTCCCTCCTGTTATTCTGCCTCATGTGAATTTAGTTCATTCTCTGACCAGAAGAACCCAGAGCAGGTAGAGGAAATGTCTTCTTCCCCCACAGTTTGGTGACTTGGACAGGATAAAATTTCACTGGCTGTGATGAGGATCAAGGCTGCCCCGGGGAGAGAAGCCCAAGGTGACCTGCCCTACATACTGATCTATATCATCCTCCAGGAAGCATAGGACATCCTGACTTAATCCGATCTGATTCTTATCTAAAGTTATAGGACCACCCAATAACCAGACCCCACCTGCACTGATGCCATTTTAATGACTTTTTTTTTTTTACATAATCTTTCCTTTGTCTTGTAAAGAGATAACTCATACCTGTGCCTTAAATTTAGCCCTACCCTCAACCCATGTTTGCAGCTCTTTACTGCCCATGGGTCCTGTCCCATGCTATTCCATACTATTCTCTGAATAAAAGAGCACTACTGCCAGACCTTGACAGTCCAAGAAATCTTTCTTTCAAATCCTCGACTCACTGAGCCCACATCACGCCCATCTTCCTCCACTTTATATGTGGGTCGCCTACCACAGCATGGCTTGCCAAGTGGTGCCACGTCCACACCCGGGATCTGAACCAGCAAACCCCAGGCCACTGAAGCAGAACATGTGCACTTAACCACTGCGCCACCAGGCTGGCCCACTTCTGGGACCTTTGAGTCACAAACACTCAGGTCTTTTGGCCTTTGATTTATGGCCATGGCTCATCCTTACTTCTGCTGAGTTGACTGTCAAAGTTTATGGATCAGCAACATGGACCATAGGCCCCTGGGATCTTGCCAGAGATGGTAAGTGTGAGCTGTGCTGTCAACTTTTATCAAAAACTGAATGTGAGGCTGGCGCAGTGGTTAAGTTCACACATTTCACTTCAGTAGCTCAGGGTTCACCCGCCAGTTCGGATCCCTGGTGTGGACATGGCACTGCTTCACAAGCCATGCTGTGGCAGGCATCCCACATACAAAGTAGGGGAAGATGGGCATAGATGTTAGCTCATGGTCACTCTTCCTCAGCAAAAAGAAGAGGATTGGTGGCAGATGTTAGCTCAGTGCTAATCTTCCTCAAAAAAAAAAAAAAAATTGATTCAAATTGGTGGTGAAAGAAAGGATTATTCAACAAATTTTGTTGGGACATGGAAATTAATAAAAGAAATCTTAGCTAAATTGAAGTCCAGAAGACCTGTAGGGGGAGCTCTCATACCCTATCGCACATGGTCAATTACACTAAACAGGAAGAGACCTATATTTCCATCTTGGACAGGAAGTACAAGTACTTTACTACTGAAGGAAGAGTTCTCTCCCCACCTGGCAACAGCCCAGCCAATGAGAAATGCCCAGCTCAGCCAATGAGAAGCCATTGCTGCCCTGAATGGCTACTTTTCCTCAATGGACTTTCATTTAGAACAGCCCCTTCCTACTCATGCGTTTTCTCTATAAAAGCAGCTCCCCTTCTTTCTTATCCAGATTTGCTATGGTTTGCCATGGCACCCACATCCCAAATTGCAATTCTTTCGTCTACTCCTGAATAAACTTTTTTTGAGATAAAATAACAGGCAAATTTGTTTGTTAAATTGAAAGACACTACCTCATATCACCTATAAAATAAATTCCTCAGAAGTGTTAAGTAATTGAATATGAAAATAAAATTTAAAAGAATTAAAATAAGATTACAAAATAAAAGATTGATAGATTTGACTACAAAATAATAAAAATATGTGTATATACACACATAATATATAATATGAGGAATATAATAATTCCTTATAACCAATAGAAAGATAAATATACCAATAGAAAAATAGAATTGGGCAATTCATGAACAAAAATTAAATAATTAAATTTGTAAAAACGTACAACATTCTTTGTAATAAAAATAATTAAATACCATTTTTGTTTATCAGAAAATGTGGAAATTTAAAAAAAGATGAGCAAGAGTGCAAGATCAAAGGTTCTCCTACACATTGCTAAGGGAAGTATAAATTGGTACAACTTATTCTGTGCTATTAATCTCATTTTATAGATGAAATCCCTGAAATTTACGGAAGCAATTCACCTACGGTCCTACAGCTTGTAAGGGAAAGATTAGATTTAGACCTTAATCTATCCAACTTGAAAGGCTACCAATATAAATAAAAAATTATCAAAATACTTCTGTGCTTTGACCTCTAAATCACATTTCTAAGAATTTACCAAAAAAAATAAAATAAAATAAAATAAAAAAATAAAAAAATAAAAAAGAATTTACCCTAAGGACAATAACAGGAATGAGCTCAAAGATGTGCACCATAGCAATACTTAGAATAGCAGAGAAATTGGATAGACTAAGTTTCCAGCAATAGAAATTGACTACTGAGTTTCGAATTTATATTTGAGATGGAATATTATGCAGTGATTAAAATTGTATTTAGAAATATAACAATATGGACAATTATGAAATATAATTAAGCAAAAATAAATTTAAAATAATACGATTCAATTTTGTAGAAAGGATCAAATAAAAACAGAACTAAATACGTGGATAGCACAGAGACTGGGAAATCATGCACTAAAAGGTAAATCTGGCTCTCTTGGTTGGGTGGAATTAATGCATTTTGTTTTCTAATTTGTGACTCTCAAAATTTTCTCAATGAAAGAATTTTATTCTTATTTTTAGGAAGTTTAGGATTTTAAAGATAAAAGGTAAAAAGTGATATTTATGGGGCATTGCTAGAGAAGCCTCAGTCCATCGGTTCTATACCAGAAGATCAAAAGAGAGCACTAGACCAGATCCAGCCCATGGAAGTGGTTTCGATTACTTTATTTCTCTTGAAAAATGGAGGATTTCACCCACAAATCTGGAATCTTGATTTCTCTTGAAAAATCAGAAGTTCTGGTAATGCTGTGCTTATATTTCTAAACTGCAACAGACCAAGGCATTTCTGTCCCCTTGAAAGAAGAGCAAATGCTCTCTGAGATGCTCCACAGGGTACAGGAAGCAGAAAATAATTTTGAAACAGGCCAGATCTCAGATAGGTAACGTTTGCCAACTCTTAAACGGAGGAGGTCTTGAGAAGAATGGCGAATACCCATGTGTGTCTGTATACATGTGTATGTGCATAATGATATATCTTTGAACACACTTAATTCTTTTAATCAACTTTTTTTAACTCCCAGAAGAAATAATACTGATGAGAAAAACATTTACCATAGCCAGTTTTAGGCAGAGATGATAAAACATGTATTAGAATTTTGATGTTGAATCAAAAGTCAAGGACTCAAAGCTTTGGTCTCAGAAAGCCCTGGCGCGTTAGGGCTTTTGTTTTCCTGGTAACTACATCCTTGAAGTAAAATGAATGATGAAAGTTTATTGAGCATAGAGGCTGGCTTAGGATAATGCTTGTTACATAGCTCAACATGCCACTCATCTGTCAGAGCACGTGACGGTTGGTTTCTGCATCCTGCCTGTTGGTAGAGTCCAGCTGGGCTCTCCTAATCTGTTACATGGAGCACTGGTTGGACTTTGTAGACACCTTCTGGAAGAGAAGGACACAATGTGGTGGATCTTCTTAACGCAATGTGACTCAAACCACAGGTGGGAGGTGTGGGGATGAAAAAGGCACGGATTCTGTAGTTCTCCTACCAGATTGATACAGGATCTCCTACAAGATGAGTGAGAAAGCCTCATGCTTCTATTAGCCCTGGGTTTCTCTGAGTATAGAACGGGATGTTCAAACTTTTTGTTGACACAAAGCTACTCTTTTTTAAAAATTGGCCCAAAAAAGTAAAAGTGGAACCAACTGGTAGGCTATCATCCAGTGTTACGTCTGAGTGTGTGTGTTTGAATTTGTGTGTGTGCTTGGGTGTGTGTACGAGAGAGAGAGAGAGAATAATAGCAGGACAGGGCAAGTGAAGAAGCGAGCGTGGGGAAGACAGTAAGAAGTGGAGGAGACGATTATCCTGGATAACAAATAAAGGGTAAGATAATCATATTGGAAATGCATCTTTCTTCTCTAGATTGCTTCATGGTAAACAAATTTTTAAAAATCTCTGCAATTAAAGAAAAACTCTTATCTTAATTACTCCACCATTCTTTGATCACATTTGGGAAGAAATGTGATACACCAGGGTAAAGGTGAGACTAGTTTAGAGTAAGAAAAAGAAAAATAATTTTGATTCAGAAATTATGTCTTCCAAAAAGCTTACAATAGGGAAAAAAATCAGTATTTCCATAACCAGGCCTAAAACTAACTCATCACTTCAAATTTCTTGGCACTTGGATAAAGCTTGAGAAATGCTTGCCTGGCCACCGGTTCCTGGTGAGATGCTAGGGAGAGAAGCCTCAGTGAATCAAGCCATCAGCCCGCTACTGGCTTAATCCTTCCTTCAGGGTCTACTGATCACATTACCCTTTTTATCCAATTGCATGAATCCCCTGTTGGTTTATCCGCCTCCGATTGTTCTCTTCCTGGTACAGTTTTGCAGCCATTGTTGCAGAAGCATTTGCAGTCATGCAGCACAGCAGCAGCTTGCTCTGGAAAGGGTAACAGGGAAGACTGCGACCTGCTGGACCTGACGGGCGGACCAGGGTTTAGGAGGGTAAGAAGTATTGTCGAAGGACATAGGGGTGCTGCTCATTCCCTGCTTCTCTCTCAGTTGAACTCAGAATTCAGCATTTTACCTTAAAAATGTATTTCCCAACTTATCTAAGAGTCAACTAGGGGTACTTCATGAAAAATTTGATTCTGAAGCTTTTTCCCAGAAGAGTCTTTTTCAGGTAACTTGGGGTGAGTCCCTGTAATAAGTATTTTGAATAATTTCCACTGATTCTAATGATTAGCCAAATTTGAGAAGCAATTGAAATATTCATTGTGGCCCAATAGGTCAAAGTTTCCAAACCATCCTAAAATGTCATGATGCATAAATTATACCGGTGAGAAATATGCCTGCATGTTGGAACGGTTGGAGACATTGATCTGAGAGCACACAGTTTAAGAGTTCTAGTAATGGAGTCAGACAACTGAGGTTCGAATCTTGACCTTTCTTTTTTCTGGATGTATGACCTTGAGCAGGTTACGTATCTTAATTCTTAGTTTCCTCTTTTGTAACAAGGAAGATAATACCTGTGCTCATGGGACTGTGATAGTGCATGAAAAGCAACTAGCAAATATTACCACTCAGCATTTACTGTTATTTTATTCATTGTGTTTTTAATAATATTGTGCAGTACTGTTTGCTAAGTGAGCCAACTTGGTTTATGACAAACTGGAATATCTTCCGAGATGCTTGTCAGAATTGGCCAGTGGGAAGACAAAGAGGGCACTTCATAGGTGTGGCACAAGTCTCAGGTCAGTTACTGTGACACAAGCTGAGTGTGTTGTCCTGTTCCTGATAGGCAAAGACAGGCAAAGACAGGCATGGTGGGAGGCAGGCAGGGTTTGAAAGAACAGTACAATGAGCTTATCAGACCACAGGGTCTACGGGCACAGTCCTTCTCAAGACTGACTTCATTCAGAACCAGCTGCAAGTTCAGGGCCCCCCAGGGCCACCCTCACTTCTGCTCAGCTAGCTACCAATTTGGAGATTCCCACAGCCCCTTTAGGTTCAATAATTCACTGGAAAGACAGAACTCACCGAAAGTGCTGTAGGTATGATTACAGTTTTATTATAGGGAAGAGATACAGATCAGACCCAGCCAAAGAACAGACACATAGGGTAAAGTCTGGGAGGGTTCCACATGCAAAGCGTCCATCGTCCTCAGGATGTGGTTCCCTTCCAGTAGCGAAGTGTGACAATATTCAGAGTATCGTCAACCAGGGAAGTTCACTCAATCTGCAGTGTGCAGAGTTTTACAGAGGGTTCATTATGTAGATATTCTTGGTTGAATAACAACAAAGCCACTTCTATCACTTGGCAAATTCCAAGGGTTTAGAAGTTGTCTCCCAGGGACAAAGGCCAGCCAAATCCTTTGTGATACTGACAGTAATTAGACTGAAGGGCAGTGAGCCCACGAGATCCATAACACTGGGGGGATAGAGCATAATGTGTGGACCCGGTGCCCTCATTCTTCCTGATCGCTCGGAAAGCTTTTGGTTTCAAAGCCTAAAAAGGAAATAGCATGAGGAGAACTCTATCACAGTCCATGACAGACCACAGCCATGGAACTCTTCACAAACTCGAAAATGATCTAAATTTGCCACGTGACATCGACTGAGCTGACCCAGAGGCAGAACAGGGGAGATGTGCGAATCTTCTTTTATATTCCACAACCCAACTTTCACTTGTACTTCTCTGCATCCAAAACAGACAAATGAGGAACAGGAGAGGCAGAAAGCAAAATAGAAACTCTTCCTTTCCTCTGACTTCTTTCAAAGAAACAAACACCCGCAACCAAAATCGTCTGTTCATTTCTAAAATCAAACGGAGGTATTGGCTGAGTTAATGGGGCAGTTTCCATTCAGATGTCACCCAGCGTTCACCGTTCCCTTTTAGGGTGAGGAGCCATGTCAGCATAAAAATTATTCTTAGTCAATTTGGGCCTAGTGTGGAGATGACAGGCTGGTTGGGAGTTCTGAGTTTTCACTGTGAAAGCTGCTAAAAAAGAGAAACTGTCCCCAAATGGATTTGTCATCTTGTATAAAGTCCCTGATTATTAGACAACCTTAATTCTCTGATTTGATTGTTAATGATCGTTGATGCTTTAAATTTCAAGCTCAAAATGGAAAGGATTTGATTTAACTTTCAGATTAAGGAAAGCCTCACACTGTCCTCCTTGCAATCCAGTGACGTGAATGAAAAGCAAATGAGGTCATCAGGGATTCCGAGCTCCCTGGAAAGATAAATGTCAAGCATCGGCTTGAGTTTGTATTCAACAGCGCTTTTGTAGGAAGGAATCACTTTAAAAAGCAACAGTGGCTGAAAGGTGACGTTTGGCCTTTGGGGGATGCTGAGTTGTTTTTTTTTTAATCAAAACCCTGAAGTAGAATCACTTGATTTCTATCACCCTGGAAGCTGACTTGCTGAATATGAGATTAATCTAGAGCTTGAGATATAAAAATCAACTTTATTTTAAAAATTAATTTTATGGAACATTACTCTCTAATATATGCTCATTGTTTCTGCAGTTGAGACCAAATTACTTCCTTTTAAAAAATGGGGTTTGTGGCTAATCTTTTCGTACACATCTACAACAGGAATACAACCCCATTCATTCGTAACGTCATTAGGATAATTCTATATGTTTTTAGGAACTAAGCTTTGTGGTTAATTACATTTAGATATAAATACAGTCAAGTCTCTTAAAATACATGAACTCTTTGAGTATCTTTGGGAAAGAAACCTTTCATTAGGGATTGCAATGACATGAATTTTGAATCACTGCTGATCACATAATTTTCCCTACTTACTTACGAATCCATATAACAAACACTTGACATAAAATGGCAGACCTCTTTTTTTTATTTTTAATGAATACAAAATATACTTTAATATTTTTGATTTAGAAACACATTTGTTTAGTTAAAAAATCACAATAATTTTAAAAGAAATATAAAGAAATCTTTTGTCACATTTCCGTCACCCCAAAAGTTTCATGTCCCTGATTACTGCCAAATCTGCATAACAAATTTGACCTAACATGTAATAGGGTTGTCCTTGAGCTCAAAGAAAAATGCTACTTGGAGTTTATCTTACAGATGGAAACGGTTGGTCCAAGCCTCATATCCATTCACTCTCATGTAAGGGATTGAGAGCTCATTTTTCTTTGAACTGTAATCCTTCTGTATTTTTTAAAACTGTTTGCAATTTCAATAAGTTTTAAAAGGAAATGGAAAAATTATAGGTCTTTAACAAACTGAATTTCAATTTTTGCTTTATTACAATAAATATGGAAACATCTATGTTTTTCTCTAATGAGTTAAATAAGCTACTGATGCAAAAAGTATACGTATATACTTATGCCTAGCAACAACGTATATGATGCTGTAAAATGCAATTTTTATGCAAACTGTATAACTAGCCTATATGTAATCATATTGTTTTCTGGCAGAGCTAAATTATGTTGTGTCTAGTGCTCTCATCCTCCAACTTTAATATAGGGCTGTTATTTTTACAAGTGCTTTTAACAGACCAATTCCGAGTGTTTGCACTGAGTTTGAAGACAATAATTGATTTCCTACCGAGCTTGAATATTGTGGTGAGTTTTGAATTTAATAGTGGCTTCTTCAAAGATGCAATTTTTCTCTTAAATTTCAGTTCATTGATCTGAAATCTAGATCTTTAAGTATAAGGCCACTGTTAGATTGAATACAATCACTAGTCAAAAACATTAAAAGGAAGATTTTCCACTTAGACCGTGTCCTGAGGTTTGCAAAACATAAAGCTAAAACTGTATCCTTTTGGACTCCCAGACAGTAGGAAGACATTTCAATCTAATTTGTCAGTTATTTCCTCAAAAATTAAAGGATATAGTAATTACTTCTCAGTATTTGAAAAAGTTTGAAACAAAAGTAAATGTAATATTTGGTTAAAAAGTTCAAATGATATAGTAGAGGTTAATTTTTTCACTTTGTAATTATAAATAATGCTGGCAGCAAAGTAACAACATTTATTGAACAATTTCTAGGCTTCAGGAACTGTGCAAAATGATTTACAGGCATTATCGCATATAATCATTGGCATGATAGTACTAGTATCATATTCACTTTGTAGTTGAGATGTAGACACGTAAACAAGCTTGATAGCCAATAAGTAAAATTGCTGGCTTTCAAGCCCAGAGGTCAAACTCTAATACCCATAACCTAAATAATTATTAAATTATGAGATTTTAATTATACTTCCAAAAGTTCAAAATCAGTGATTAGTTACATCTATTAAAGGTTTTTAAATAAATCCATTGATTTCATTTCTCTAAGTCTTTATATACAAATTATTTATGAATTTTATTTAATAGCAAAACATTTTCAACTATTTAGTTTAAAAGTTTATTTTTGGGGAGGTTTTTGATTACTGTTTCTATTTCTTTACTTGTGATTGGTCTATTCAGATTCTCTATTTCTTCCTGATTCAGTTTGGGTAGGTTGTATGAGTCTAGGAATTTATCCATTTCTTCTAGGTTGTTCAATTTGTTGGCATATAGTTTTTCATAGTATTCTCTTATTATCCTTTGTATTTCTTCGGTGTCTGTTGTGATTTCTCCTCTCTCGTTTCTAATTTAATTTATTTGCAACTTCTCTCTCTCTTTTTTTTTTTAGTGAGTCTGGCTAAGGGTTTGTCAATTTTGTTAATTTTTTCAAAGAACCAACTCTTTGTTTCATTGATCCTTTCTACTGTCTTTTTTGTTTCAATACCATTTATTTCTGCTCTAGTTTTTATTATTTCCCTCCTTCTACTGACTTTGGGCTTTGTTTGTTCTTCTTTGTCTAATTCTGTTAGGTGTTGTTTGAGGTTGTTTATGTAAGATTTTTCTTGCTTATTGAGGTGAGCCTGTATTGCAATGAATTTCCCTCTTAGGACTGCCTTTGCTGCATCCCAAATCATTTGGTTTGGTGTGTTTTCATTTTCATTTATTTCCAGATAATGTTTGATTTCTTCTTTAATTTCTTCAATAATCCATTGTTTGTTCAGTAGCATGTTGTTTAGTCTCCACATTTTTGGCCCTTTCCCAGCTTTATTCTTGTAGTTGATTTCTAGTTTCATAGCATTATGATCAGAAAAGATGCTTGGTATTATTTCAACCCTTTTGAACTTATTGATGCTTGCTTTGTTTCCCAAGATCCTTGAGAATGTTCCATGCATGCTTGAGAAGAATGTGTAACCTGCTGTTTTTGGATGAAGTGTCTTATATATATCTATTAGGTCCAACTGATCTAATTTTTCATTTAATTCTATAATTCCCTTGTTGATTTTCTGTCTGGATGATCTGTCCATTGGTGATAATGGGGTGTTGAGGTCCCCTACTATTATTGTATTGCTGTTGATGTCTCCTTTTAGTTTTGTTAATAGTTTCTTTACGAATTTTGGTGCTCCTGTGTTAGGTGCGTATATATTTATAAGTGTTATGTCATCTTGGTGGGACGTCACTTTTATCATTATATACTGCCCCTCTTTGCCTTTCTTTATGTGTTTTGCTTTGAAGTCTATTTTGTCTGATATAAGTATGGTAACACCTGCTTTCTTTTGTTCATTATTAGCTTGGACTATTGTCTTCCATCGCTTCACTTTGAGTCTGTGTTTGTTTTTGGGGCTGAGGTGTGTTTCCTGGAGGCAGCGTATTGTTGGATCTTGTTCTTTGATCCATCCTGCCACTCTGTGCCTTTTGGAGAGTTCAATCCATTCACATCTAGAGTGATTATTGAAACGTGGGGGCCTACTGTTGCCATTTTATCACTTGTTTTCCAGTTCTTTTGCATTTTGTCCTGATGGAGAGCTGTTACTTTGTGTTATTGTCCTTCTGCTTATCTCCTTTGTTCCGGATTTAGTAACCCCTTTCCTTTTTTTGATTTTTCAGGAATGAGGTTCTTCCTGAGCATTTCTTGAAGAGGAGGTTTTGTGGCGATGTACTCCCTTAACTTTTGTTTACCTTGGAAAGTTTTTATTTCTCCATCATATTTGAAGGATATTTTCACTGGGTAGAGTATTCTTGGCTGCAGGTTTTTGTCCTTCAGAGTTTTGAATATTTCATTCCAATCTCTTCTAGCCTGTAAGGTCTCTCCTGAGAAATCTGCTGATAGCCTTATGGGGTTTCCTTTGTAAGTTATTTTCTTCTGCCTGGCTGCCCTTAGTATTTTCTCTTTGTTGATGACTTTTGCTAGTTTCACTACTATATGCCTTGGGGTTGGTCTTCTTGTGTTAATAAAGTTTGGAGATCTATTGGCTTCTGTCACATGAAGTTTCATCTCTCTTCCCAAGTTTGGAAAGTTCTCAGCTATTATTTCTTTGAACAGGTCTTCTGCCCCCTTCTCCTTCTCTTCTCCCTCTGGTACACCTATAATCCTTATGTTGCATCTCCTAATTGAGTCAGATAATTCTCAGAGAGTTTCTTCATTTCTTTTTAGTCTTAGTTCTCTCTCCTCCTCTGTCTGCAGCATTTCTATATTCCTATCCTCCAAATTGCTAATTCTGTCCTCCATATTATCGACCCTACTGTTCAGAGAGTCCAGATTTTTCTTAATCTCCTCCATTGTTCTTCATCTCCAGTATTTCTAATTGGTTCTTCTTTATAGTGTCAAGCTCTTTTGTGACATAGCTCCTGAACTCACTGAGTTGTCTATCTGAATTCTCTTTTAACTCGTTGAGTTTTTTAATAATGGCAGTTTTGAAATCATCGTCATTTAGGTTATAGATTTCATTGTCTTTGGGATTGTTTTCTGGGTGCTTTTCTTTCTTTCTGTTCTGGAGATTTAATATATTTTTTCATACTGCTCGATGGCATGGATTTGTGCCTCCGCATAGGGATGGAGTTTAGTCGCTGCTTCCACTTGTTGCGACTGGTGTGTGTGTGAGGGGCAGCTGTTTAGACTGCACCAACCGGGAACCCTGTCAGCCGTTACTGACTGGACCTGGACCCCTACTTGTAGTCACAGTGGTCCTGTGGGGTCCCTCGTTGGTTGTGGGGGCAATCGCAAGGGGGCCTGAGGCTGCTGGTGCCTACTGTTGCAGCCCACTTAGACACACTCCCTCCTTGTGGTCTGCAGCGGTGTTGTGGGCTTTCCCATCAGCCAGGAGCAGGATCACCTATAATTGCAGCTTTGTCCCTGACAGAGCCCACAAGATCACACTTGTCCGCTATAGGTCCCAGCAGAGCTATGGGTATCTTCTGCAGTCTGTCGTTAGCTCACCTAGCTGTGCTACTTTTGCCCCAGGGCCTTCCCGCCTTGTGATTGCCAGTCAGGACCTCTCCACTAGTTCTGTGCAGAAGCTTTCACTGAGGCTGCTGTGGGAACCTGGAGTTCCCCCCTGGGCTACGTAGCCGTTTCACCGGAGCTCCACTCTGCCCCACTCTACTCTCATGGGATCTCTGGGAGCCCCTTGCCTCGTCTGGGACATGACCAGAGTCCGTGGGCCTGGCGGTGGCTTGTAAGCTGCTGCCTTGTGGGGAATTCTGCTCTAGGGAGCTTCCTGGTGTTCCAAATGCTGGGTGGGGCCTCCCTGTCAATAGCAAGCAGAGTCCCTCCCTCCTGGGGGGTGCAGGACCCTGGAGCGTCCCCCTGGGCTGCAGAGCTGGGCGCTGGACCTCCAACCGTGTCCCCAAGCACGTCTACAGGAAGTCCGGGCACCCCCTGCACCGACCCGTGTGCCGGAGACCATGCGCCCAGCAGCAGCTTGTGGTCTGGTGCCGTGCCCGGGAATCTGCCCACCGGGAGCTTCCCTTTGTTCTGGATTCTGGGCGGAGCCTCCCTGCTAATGGCAAGCAGAGGCTTTCCCTGCTGGTGGGTGTGGGACCCTGGGGATTCCCCCTGGGCTTAGGTGTAATCGTGGGGGACTTGAGTAGGGCTGTTGTAACCTGTTCCCACCGTCGCTCCACTGGTGAGTGCACACTCCTGCCCTTGGTGTGTGGCGATGCTATGGGGGAGTCTGCTGGAAGAGAGCCTCCTGCAGGAACTAGGCTGTCTGGGGGTCGGGGGTCAGGGGTCGGAGAGTTTTCACCTATTTCCACCTCCTCCCGGGGGGAAGTCCGTCCGCCTTCCTATGTATAGTAGTACGAGACTCTTAGGCGTCTTGAGATGCTGTCTGGATATCCTTTGTTAATCGGTGAATGTCCAATTAGTTGTAGATTTGATGGGGGAGAGACAAAGAAGACCACTCACTCCGCCATCTTGGTCCCCCCTATTAGCACACTCTTATTGCAATTGTCCTCTTAATTGGGTTGGTACCCAGTGTAGCTTGTTGCTAGGCTCAGGGCATACAGTTGTGATAGGCCTGAGGCCAACAAGACTGATGTCAGTCCTCTTAGGAGTGCAGCTGAGAGGGGCTAGCCCTTGGCATGGAGGCACTCAGTTGTTTCAGGCTTTGGAAGGTGGGGCTGATCCTTTTTATGGCTATTTGTGAAACACAAGTCTTCTGCCGCTGATAAGCCTCACCCCGCTCTGGACCACATACACTGTCAGCACAGTCCTGGTCCGTGCACACTCCTCAACCCCCTGGAGCGTACCCCACTGCCACACTGCAGAGGCTCCCACCTCTGCCCCAATGCCCCCTACAGTTCACCAGGTCCTCACACAAGCCCTGCCCCACAGAGGCAGACACTTTTGCCTGCCTGTAGAGGATCAAGGCATTCAGTCAATGCAGGCTGAAAAGTAGCCTGAGGGCTTGCTGTTAGGTGGGGCCAGTCCATAGGGCGGGTTGCCTGCCCTGGCTGAACTGGATTAAATCTGTGCTCTAGTGGGTGTGGCAGACCCCTGGGCTAACAGTCCAAGGGACGCACCTCAATGGCCCCCACCTTTGTCCGCATCAACATGCCTGGACCAGCTCAGAACAACCGCCCCCACCAATGTCTCAGTCTCCGGAGAGGATCCTCCTCTCACCAAGATGCCCCCAGAGCCCACCAGGTGAGTTTCGTTTCACCTAAGGACAGTCAGCCTTCTCTCTGGTGATTTTAGGTTGCTGCAATGAGTGAGTTTGTGCATGGGCCCTTTAAGACCCGGATCTTTTCGCTTTCGGCCGATAGCTTTTCTGGGGTGTCCTCGCTGCAGTTAATAGCCAGCAAAGCCAGATAGTAAGACCCCCCTCTCAGTTGGGCTGAGTCCGAAGGATGCTTATAGCAGTATTGCCCCCGCTCCGGACCTCACTCCTCCAGGGAGGGCTGCGTACATTAGGTTGGCTCCCGCCTGGCCAGCTGAGAAGCTCCGCTGCTCCCAAAGGTGGCTTTTTTCCTCTCTGGCCAGAGTTACTGCCTCTTCTGCTTTCGTCAGGACTGTCCCTTGTCGTGGGGGTTCTTTGTATCCAGTTTTCAGTTTTCAATCCAGGGTGATTCTTCCCATGGATCCACCATTCAGATTTCTGCCATATTTGATTCAGATTACTTTTATGAAATAAAACACCAAGGGTTTAGTTGAAGTGCCTTCTACACCACTTCCCAGTGTCATCCCTTCCTCCGCAATTAAATTTTTAGCATATTTATTTAGTAAAGTTTCTGTGTCAAGTCTAGAAAACTTAAAAAATAAATAATTCCAGTCCATCTGCTACTTTCACCAATTTAGGTCACAATGAGAATTAATTAGAATTAAAGGCAAAAAATGTTCTAAATCACCACATTTTTGGTTTGTTTTATAGTATAAAGTGTACTCTAGTCATATATATATATGACTATATTACATATATATACAAAACCAAATTGTCAACACTCTCCCTGTTTTGTAAAATTAATTCTATTCAGCTAAACCCACATGCACAGAAATAAAACCCCAACAGTCTTAAAATTAGGGACAAAATTGTGATCAAAGTTGACAGTTAAGCCAAATAATTGATATTAAAAATATAAATATTTTTGGAGGATGGTGGGTAGGTTATTTTATCAATTAGTATTTCTTCTCTCCCTGTAAAAGATAGTGTGTGATGATACTTGGAAATCAAGAATAATTACTTACTTTTGGTTCCATCAAGTCCAAAATAATAAATGTGAATAAAGAGGAGCAATAGCAAGAGACCGTATTTGACTCTTAAAAAAACAACAACAAAGAAAATTGTACCTTGGTATTTGTGAAGAAAGATCAAAAGACAAGAAAAAGGACACCGACAAGCTTGCTCTAAAAACTACCAGGTTCTCTTAGGACCCCAGAAAGGAGATGAGCAAGAGGGGAACCTGACCCCATGCAGTCCTCATGCTCACATGGACACAGTGACCTCCTTACTGATTGGCTGTGTCTGGACCAGGAAGGGACGGAGAGCAGGGGGCAGAGGTGAGGAATGCTCTTCTTCTCTTAGTTTCTCAGATACAGTATCGAGAGGTGGAGGAGGGTGCCCGGGGAGTGCCTAACAGATGACGTCTGAGACTGTCTCACGGCTGCACAGCTACCTGTCAAACTTCCATTTCCTGATGCCCAGTTTCTCGTTCTTTCCACTGTATTGCTCAGTGGTCTGCAGGATTCCAGGGTCTGCTTCTAACCACGAGCTAAAGATGAGCAAGCTGTAATCCAGCTACAGCAAATACTTGTCAGTAGATGTATCGAGGTACTTTATAAGCTGTTCTGAGACTAGATTGATTTAATATAAAAATCTATAAAGAAATTTTAAGTATTACGTAATTAAAGAAAACCTGGCCAGTGGAGGCATTTCTTGGTTTGTCTATCACAGATTTATAGGAGTTAAGAGTGAGGAGGGGCCTAAAATGTATCAAATCCACCTTACCTCTCCCGTAAGTGAGAACACCGTGGCAGAGAGAGAGAGAGACAGCAAGAGCGAGCGTCTGGGTGACTTCTTTGAGGTCTCACAGTTAATGGCAGAAAAAAATGCTGCCAGCCTGCACATCCCGAGTGAAAAGCCACACGCTTATATCCAGAGGTTGGTTTATGTTTTGAGGGGGAAATTGTGCTCTGGACTTCTCCTCAATCCTTTCCACAATGCAGACATTTGGGTCCCGAGAAAAATGTAACATGCCAACTTACACACTCACCGTTGGGTTGCCTGGATGACAAGCTAGCTGAGACCAGAGCCCCCTCTCTTAACAGGAGAGATTGTACCCAAGTTCACCTTCCAGAGCATTACTGGCTTCCCATGGTGCTGGCAGTCGGCATCTTGTAAACAGCTAGCATGCCTGCCTTCTCCACAAAGCTGTTCTCACACTTGTTCTGTGTAAAAACAGAGCACCAGAAGAATCAGGTCTCTGCTGGAATGCAATCCCAGGCTGCATGTGTCATCAGCACAGTGCCCAGCCCAGCATGCCTCTCCATGGGGAAAATGGGAGGAGGAGGAGATGCCCTGCTTTGTCTTCTCTTACTGACCTGGGCTCTGGAAGTTTCCTCTTCACAAATACAGCCTTTTCCTTAACCCATACTATAGTATGTGGGAAATTCCTCTGGAGCCCAGGGGCACTATTGCTGATGAACCGACCTGGCATACTAAGCACCTAATCAACAGAGTCTTAAAGGGTCTTAACATATCCACAAGATCAAAGAGGATCGAAGAGGGACCACCTGGAACAAGTGATAATGCTCAGGGATGGCAAAATGTCAGAGAGGTGAGTGATCATAGAGATCTGTGGGAGTAGAGGCAAAGGAAAATTCCTTCTAGCATTTTAAATCATTGATTTTTACATCGATTTCAAAAATAATCTACACTTATTATGAACAGTTTATAATAACATGTGACAGTGGACATTTGTCTGTGCCCGCACTCCTTTCTCCCCATTGGTAACATCACCTCGGTGTTTTGGGACACACTGTCTTTCTTCTATTGCATTCACCCTTGGTGAACTGTCAGTCAGGATGCCCCCAGTCCCCCTGGCCAGGGGGACACCATAGAACTCCTGCTGGGCCAGTCAGATTCTCGTTGTCTGAAATTTGAATGTTGATCTGAGTGATACAAGGCTGGAAACGGCTGCAGCTGACCTGGTCTGTTGGCCCCTGAAGAACCTGTTCTGCTATGTGAAGTTCCTTTTGATTTTATTTGCTCCCTCAAATCTTTCCAATACATTTCTGTTTTGACTTAAATTGATAGCCCTTATTTCTTTGTTTCTGTCACTGGCAAGCAATGAACTCTTCCTAATGCACACAAAAATAGTTTTTATGTTACATTAAAAATCAAAGTAGAAAATTTTCCTTATTAATATAAACATAACTTTGAAAAATTTCTCCTTTTTGGATTAAAGATTGAGAAGAAAAGCAATGATGCTCTCATTTGGCCCCGAGAAATGAGATGGAGGTGATTTTTTCCTCTTCTACATTTTCAATAATGAATATTTATGATCTTTTAACATAACTCTAATAAGAGGAAAATAATTATATTTAAGAAAGCTGATATATTCCTGGATCAAGTCCAGTTACTTTAATTCAGCTCTGAAAATACAGTAGAAACCTCAGCCCTGATTCCTACCAAACAAACTATTGCTACCAGCAACCACAAAACAGTGGAAAAAAGCTCTTACTATAAATATTATCTGTTATGATTCTTAAGCTACTCATAGTAATAGAACCTTTCAATGCAACACCATCTAAAGCCAACCAAGGGGGAAATTTTTCTCTCAAGCAAGTGGCCTCATTTCTCTGTCTAATGCTTATTTATTTATTCATCAAATATTATTTAGTGCCTATGATGTACCCAGCATTGTTCTATTACTAGAACAGTGAACTAGACCATGAGTCAGCAAATTTGTTCTATAAAGGGCCAGATAATAAATATTTTAGGCTTTGTGGGCCAAAGAGTTATCTTTCTCAAGACTCAGCTCGGCTGTTGTAGTACAAATCTCCCACAGATGTCAATTTGTGTCTCCCATATGTCAATAAATGACTGCGGATGTGTTTCAATAAAACTTTATTTACAAAAACAGGCAGTAGGCCTGATCTGGCCTGTACACACAGGCAACGTCCCTGTTCTGCTAGAGCTTACTCTCAGGTGAGGGAAAGAATGCTCATAAATAAGTAAACAAATAAAATAATACATTTTGATAGTAATAAGCATAATAAAGGAAACCAAACAGGCTACGTGATAGACAGTGACAGGGCATGAGGGCTACAATTCATCCAGGTTTGCTGACTAATGAGAAGGAGCTGGCCCAGTACACACCTGGGAAGAGCAGGTTCCAGGCTGAGCTTCCAGGAATGACTTGTAGAATAATGTCCAGCGCTGACCCCAAAAGAGCACTCCCTCTGCCCAAATCAGGAAGCTGAGGCATAACAAGGACACTGGAGACTCGCTGTGAAGAGTCAGAAATGGGGAAATGCAGGTGGGATGGTGCGCCTTCAGCTTGGGAGGTACAGTCAGCTACCGTGGCGAAGCTGGCATCCCTTTAGAAGCTGGAGTCAGGCACTGCTGGGTGAAGGGAGCAGGTGTGGGGTCAACAGCCAGTTGTCAGTACGGCACCAGCTCAGCCCTTGACTGCTGGGCTAGCTCAGGGATTGTGCACTGCAGCAGCACGACACGGAGGCATTCATCACGTCTTAGTCTGCTCTCACATCACGGAGGTAAAGAATATCCTGCTCCCCAATTGTCCCTCCCCCACAATTCCAGGAAGACCCCCTTTGCTTCAGAGCGCCCCACGTGTGAAAGGGCACATGACTGAAGGGGGATAAATGCCTGCTAGTTACATCTCCACTTGAACCCCTAACTGCTTTGCTGCCTTGGTGAGCTGGGTTGGATACGTGGAAAGAAACTTTAAGGCCCTCTTTTCCTCTCTTCCTTAAAATATAGAATCTGAGTACTTTGCTCTCCTTCCTCTTCTCTGGGCCCACCAAGCTTGGCTGAGTCCTTCAGAGACAAAGGTTTCTCCTAAGTAGAGGCATCTCTGCTTCCAAACTCTATCCCCCAAGTCTTACCACTCCTTTCTACAAGAGCAGTTAGAAGACAGAGGCGAAGAGAAAATTGGACTAGACATTTATAGTCCTAGGGACTGTGTACCTTACCTATATCATCTCACTTAATCTTAACAACCTCCTTACAGGATAGATAGCATTCCTGTTTTTTCAGGGTAAGAAACTTGAGCTCAGCAAGGTTTAACAGCTTGCACAAAGTCACACAGCTATTAAGTACAGAACCAAGATTTGAACTGAGCTCTTACCAAATTCTGGGCTCTTTCAACCATGGAAAATATTGATTGTATGCTCAACATTATACGTGTATAGTCCCACTTAATTCTTTTAAAAACCATGAGGCTCAATGAAACTTAGTAATTTCCCCCAAGATCCAATAGTTGAGAGAAAGTTGTCTCTTGTCTATGTTACAAACACACAGGTGCATGCATGGGCACACACACATGCACACAAACACACAAACACCCCAAACACACTGTTAACTGTATAATAAAAATTTAAAAAATTCATCTGCTGTTACTTGTATGTTGCTTTGTTCTCTAATAGTCTCATGAAAATATATGTTGTCTGCAACTTGATTTTGAATTCTTTGTTTATGACCCTAGATAAAAAGAGTAGGTAACCATTAAATCCTCATTAGATAAATGACAAACAAAATTTTAATCAGTTTGCAAATACAAAATAGAAGATAGATCTCAAATAACGGTTCTTTTCCTATATAAATAAGACTGTTAATTTGTTCCTGGTAAGTTGGAAGTATATTTTAATTAGGTTGCAAATTTATTTTTATTGGATGATTTGATTTAGAGGAAAATATTTCAAGCCTTTGACAAGAATACAACTTCCATACAATAGACAATATGAAGCCTCACTAGCTTTCTGAGATGTGTCGTAAAAACATAAATGATTGAGATTCTTCTCTCGTAGTGTTTTTCATGAGAAGGCAGCAAGTGTAGTAGTTAAGAATGGACTCAAAAGCCATAATGTCTAGGTTTTATTCCCGGCTCCTTCATTTACTATATAATGTGCATTTAGCTATGTACCCTTGAGTAAATTATTTAATATCTCTGTGCCTTAGTTTTTTCACCTGTAAAATAGCACGATGGTACCCAAATTTTATGTTGTAATTAACTGTGATGATGCTGTAGAACTGTGTAGAAAAAAATTTATAGAACTAAGCCGGCACCTAGTGAACTCTTAGTAAATATTCACTATTTTCACTTCCAAGCCCTGTCCTAGGGGAACACTGGTGTGAAGAGTGTTAGCTTGCATGCTTGGAAAGTAGCGTTGTGACTGGAATGCTCTGACATGCTCAAGCGCTACATGAATTCCCACGCAGGGTGGACTCTCTTTAGAAGTTCCCCATTCCTTTGAATTTGGAATATTGTGGGTGCATGCCTATGAATGCCCCTAGGAAGATGTTCCACAGAACATTAGGAATTACAGCCTAAGGCATAGCCATCTTCTAGAAAAAGGAAGGTTGTATGGAATGTGCTAGGCTCATTTGAAAAGTGGTTAAAAGGCGTTTCTGCTGCCAAAGGACAAGTAGAAAATACACACCATAATTACAAACGTGGAGGAATTTTCAGGGCTCTTAGCATGGAAAAGGAGAAAGTAATGCCAACCAGGTGTTCCCAAGTATAGATGAGAGAAAGCACACTGTCACAACTTCTCCGTGATAACATCTCAGTTCAGACTTACACTGGACTTGAAGAGAGGAACTAATATTCTGTTTAGATAGGAGGTCACTGTCACCTGCCAGCAGGAAGGCACCACTACATCGTGACTTTTGTAGTCTAATAAAGGAAAACACTCTCCAAGAACACACTGGTGGCTACGACACAATAAGCAGAGACTCTTGATGAATATAAGCTTCTCAACCTTCCTTTGGAGCAGAGCTCCAGGGAATATAATGAACCTCTTGAAATGCCTGTAAAACGGCACATAATAGGATAAGGCAGAAATTATATGAGACGCCAAGGGAGATGGATATCTAAAATTTATGCCAGCCTCTCTCACGTCTAGAGGTGGAGTCCAAATGTTTTCCTAAAACGTTTTTTTTCTATTTTGTTTCAAATCACTTGCCTGGTATCCCTTAGTTACATGAATATAGGACAAGGTAAGAGGGTGGTAAATGTGTAACAGACACTTGAATAACTCTCAGATCTGACACTTATTGAGATTTTGTTCAGGCAAAGCCAGTCTCAGGGAAGTACAGATCAATCTGCGAATGGAGTTGGTTGCCCACCCAACAGCCAGGCTCCCAGCATCAGTTAAGGTTCTTAGTTGCCAGCAACAGAAGCCAATTCCAGCAGACTAAGCTGAAGAAAGTCTCATTAAACAGACGGTCAGGAGTCAGCCCTGATGGTCTAGTGGTTAAAGTTTAGCACACTCTGCTTCAGCAGCCCGGGTTCAGTTCCTGGGCACGGAACCACACCACTGGTCTGTCAGTAGCCATGCTGTCGTGGCGGCTCACACAGAAGACCTCGAAGGACCTACAACTAGAATACACAACCGTGTAATGGTGCTTTCAGGAAGGAAAAAAAAGGAGGAAGATTGGCAACAGATGTTAGCTCACGGCAAATCTTTCCCAGCAAAAAGGCATTTAGTAGTTCACAGAGCCTCTGAGAGTCCTGGAGAACCAAGGTCAAGGCTAAGCTTCCAGAAAATATATGAGAAATCATGACACACAAAAATATTTTTAAAATATGTATGTTATATATATACATATATATATGCACCAAGTTTTATAGATTTAACTTTGAAACCATGTAAATATGGCACATAACCATAACATAAAATAAAAATTTTAAAAATCTATCCCTAAAAACTGAAGACAAAATGAAATAAAGGAACACAACAGTAGGTCAAGTTGGTGGCATAACCACACAGAAGTGGAATTATTTCAAATGGCTTTAAAACTCCTTAATTTGACTATGTAGCACTAGTGGATACATTTTAAGAATAAAAAGAACCCTGTAAAAATTGTAAACAGTTTTCAGTAACCATATCTTTGATGGTAGTGTTCATATTTTTTTGAGACTATTGTGTATAGATTAAATGAGTAATTATGTTAATGTTGGAAAATAGAATTTTAGGAGTTGGAAAAAGCAGATAAAAATGTGAGATTCAAGAGGTTAAGTAAAATTCCTCTACCTCTGAACTTGAATTTGAAATACCATTATGAACTCATGACTTATTTTAAAATGTATGTGTATATATATACATACATATATATAATTTTGACCATTGAAAAGGCCTAGAAACTTTGAGCATTCCAAGAACCCAGGTTATTATCTCTAAAAAGTATTTCCAAAGGAACCAGTTCTTGCAGAAATGGCTGATTCCTGACCTAGGGCAGGAAGTGAATAAAATGAGCTTTAGTCATCTTGTCATATCAGAAATTGAGGGTGCTATTAAAGATTATTGTTGTCATGTTAAAAGGACTCAAGAATCAATTTGAAAATGCTCCCAGTGAACAAAGATAGACAATTTGAGCATCAGTATGAATAATACCGATAATGGATTGAAATATATCAGGTACATAATGATATAAAACAAAACCATGGGGTCCGTCACCTTTGGAAGGTGCTCAGTGAACAACCTGTTATTTTGCAAACTGGTAAATAAGAGGACAACAGTGACAAAAAGTCAAGTGTCTATCCTATCTTTCTTGTATGAAGTGTACCTCGGGATAACCATGTAGTTGAGGAGAAGTTTCTTTTTATAAAAATATTTGTCTAATACCTGAAGAAGGAATGACAGAATTAGATTACAATTAGGGCAACATTACTACTGGGTTATTTAGCACCTCGATGTCTCCACTTATTTTTCGACCATTGTATCCATCATGGTCTGAGTGAGGCGATTATAGTTGTTGGTCTCTAGTGTTTCTGTGTATTTCTGCTTCTACTGTGTTTCTTTTACGATTGTTGTTGTAACATTTGGTTCATCAGTATTCACAATATATTTTGGGTGGAGTACATCCTGTAGCTTTATAAAGTGCCCTTCATTGTGTTGTCTTATATTTTTGGCCAGATTTCAACCTTGTTGATATTAAGATTCATAAATATGCTTTTCGCATCGGCTAGTACACTTTTGATCACCCTGTTATTTTGAACTGCTGTGAATCATTTTGTTTTAGGGTCTTTTGTGATCCAATCTGAAAATCTGATACATTTGCTTCTTTACTTTCATTTTAAAAAATAGTCATTTATAGCATTTCAAAATTTATTCAAACACACAAACTGTGGCCAGTGGCCCCAACAAGCAACCATCTAATGTCTGGATCAAAGCCACACGGCAGGGCTCTGGGTCCTCTCTGGGTCTGCCCCTTCAGCATCTTAATCTCTTCTTATCTTATGTCTCACTAATACCCCTGATATTACAAGGTGTACAGAAATAAAAGCATCATAGTGGAGTTGGAGGCCCACCTCGTCAACAAAAAAAAATGTTAGGTGTCTGAGGAACAAACAGGAAGTGCACTGCTTGTCCCCTAGGGGTGTCAGATCTCTCACTGCATCTGTTTGCCCCATCCCCAGCCTGTCAATCATATAGGTCCCAGCAAGGACTCAGCATGGAGAGAAAGGCAAGGAAGATCCTCCAAGCATGGCCATATCTGGCACTGAAGAGATTAATGTGACCCAATGGGCAGAACTCTGCAGGAAGAAGCCAGCCTCTCCTTGGGAGGAGACGGTGAGGGAGAGAAGCCTTTAGAGAAAGGACCAGGGCTCCATTTACAAGCTCCATAGGCAGCTTGACTGAGATGCCTCCTAGAAACCTTACCAATGAATCCTGCTCCTATTCTTGGAGCATCAGGAAATTTTAAATTGATATTAGGTGGCTAGCAGGGATAAAGCTTGATTAAAACTAGCCCTCAAAAGCAGAAATATCATCTATTCCTCACTCACAGAGCATCTGATACAGGGCTCAATATTAGATTTTTTAAAACAGGATTGTGTTGGGGACTTCTGAAAAGACAAAACCTGAGCTAACCATTCAGACACCTGTTGTTCTAGACTTCTTTTCCCTGTCCTGGAAAATTTGGTAAAACAGCTTGGGAAGGGACCAGAATTTGGTAATACAGGTTGGGTGGGGACAGGATGCATGCCCCACAGCCATAAGCTTGGGCCATGCTGGTTATCAGGGGCCCCAGGAAAGGAAATAAAAGAGTTGGGGCTAACCTGCCAGCATGATTTGGACACAAGAGTCTGAACTGAGCTTCTCTTGGTTTTAATGACTCTAATATTACTTACTCTAATTGGCCAGACTACCTGTTCCAAAGCTATTTGTCTTACACTACTAATAACAGCTTTTTGTTAACTTTATTTTCATTTTTTCTTGAATACATCCAAACCTCATTTCTGAGAAGGAAGGGGGTCTGGAAATGTGGAGAGAGGCGATGGTGCCTTCACTCTCATTTGTCTAACATTTGCCGCGGTGAACAGCCTGAGCACTGGCTGGAGTTTTGCCACCTCAGCATCTGTATTGTAATGGCTTGTATACGTGTCTGTTCAGCAGACACACCTGTACTCCAAGGGACAGATTTTTATCTTATTATAAGGACTAAAGAAGCAAGGAACAAAAGTGAGAAACCAGAAGAGTCGCACTAACTGGGCACAGTAATATGATAAGCTCAAAAGATATTTGACAAAGTCTACTCTAGTTTCTAAAAATCACCACCAGTCTAGACCCATCTCATAAGCACATGAGCTGTGGGACATGAAGAACCACTGATTTGAAGAAGCCCAGGAGGATCAGCCTCAAGGCAAGTCCTTATCAAAGGAACATTCCAGAGAAGTTATACTTCTGAGTAGAACTTCACATAATACTGAAGGTTATCCAGGGGGAAAAAAGACAAAAAGTTATACATATATAACGTATACAACTGGAGGACTTTGGAGATACATCACCACAATCAAAGCCATAAACTTGTCCAGCATCTCCAAAAGTTTCCTTCTGTCCTATTTATTTACTTATAATATGTTTTTTCTTTTGCTATAAGAGCACTTAGCATAACATCTACCCACTTAGCAATATTAGCAGTACAATATTGTTAACTATGGGCTCGTAACCCTACTTTTATGAGGAATTTAAAATATGCAAACTCATCAAACGAGAGAGTAGAATAGTGGTTCCCAGGGCTGGGGGATGGGGAAATTAGGAGGCGTCAGTCAAAGGAGACGTGTCTCAGTTACACAAGCTGAATCAGTTCAGGAGATCTGTACAGCATAATCATTCTTTGTAGAGTCTTTCCCTGCCTTCTATGGTTGTTCTTGAAAGCAAATCTTCCTGCTCAGAGATCCTTCTAGTTTTTACTGCTTCATGTCATTCCATGTTTAAACCAGAAGAATCTCTGTCCCCTAACTCGTCTGTTTGTGATTATATGTTTGTCGATAAACACTCTTCTCCCAGTGTTCATGGAAACAGATGTTGCTGCCTAAGCTCTTTCCAGAAAGTGATAAATGAAACAGGATTAGAATAAAAAACAAAACATTTTCTGGTTTCAAATTTATTTTAAACGGCCAATCCAGATGTTCCAGCTGATCCAGATATCATTAAATGGATGAGTTTGCTTTTCTTTAACTCTGTAAGCTTTATGAAAAGGCATGAAACAAAGGTACTTTACAAGCCCTCAAAAATCCTTGTTAGCTAGCTCACATTCTTTTGAAAATAGCTGCTTGGTAAATAATTCTCTAAAAATCAATTTTTTGTCCGGGTGTATAAGTCTTTTGGTCCCAATGGCTGAACCAGCCTGGTCTAAAGTACTTTAAGAACAATAGAGAAATTGGGTTAATATAAATAGTTGTCATTCATTTAATCAATTTTCAAAATAAATTAGGAGAATAATTTAACTGCTGGGTTAAGAAAAACAGTGAGTCAAAAGCCATCGATTTTCTATCCCTCAACCACTATTCTCGTGACTTCTCAACACCAACTCGCCCCTCTAGTTGGATCAAACTTTCTGGAAATCATTCATATCTAATTTACTCAAAATGTTATAGTAGTTTTGAGTTTTTAATTTATAAAATCCTACTGACTTTATAAACATTTTTGTTGAAATTATACACACAGCAAAATGTGTACATTTTAAGTGTATACCTTGATGATTTTTAACACAAATATATACACCCAGCAACCCAGAATTCAGATCCAGATACAGAACATTTCCAGCTACTTGCCTCAAGGCTCCTTTGTTCCCTTGCCTGCTGAGACCCCCAAAGGAACCACTATTCTGACTTGTGACTGTCTGTAGCCATACGTGATATTTTTTGCTCATCTTCATACAGTATCTGTTGCTGCATTCTAGTAATTTGTTCTTTTATATTATCATTAGTATTCCATTGAGTGTATACACAGCAACTTATCTTTTCATTCTGCTATTAATGGGCATGTGGGGTTTCCAGTTTTTGCCTATTATGCATAAAGCTGTTTTGAACATTCTTGTGCATGTCTTTTGGTCTATTTTGTCTTAAATTAACATAGTCATGCCAGCATTCTTATTTTTATTGTTTCATGTGTATTCTTTTCTACCCTTTTATTTTTCATCTCTCTTTCCCTAAATATTTAAAATTCCCCTCTATTCTTAGCTCACTGTGAGTTTTTGTTATGAATGGGTGTTTTACCTTGTCAAATGCTTTTTTTGTGTCAATTGATATGATCATATGATTTTTCTTCTATAGCCTGTTGACATAGTGAACTACATTGGTTTTCAAATGAACCAGCCTTGCATACCAGGAATAACTCCCACTTGGTCATGGCCTATAATCCTTTTTATATGTTGTTGGATTCAATATGCTTGTGTGTTGTTGAAGATCTTTACATGTAAGTTTATGAAAGATATTGGTCTGTAGTTTCCTTTTATTGTGTTGTCTTTGCCTGGTTTTGGTATCAGGGTATTATCAGCCTCAAAAAAGGAGTTTGGAAATTTTCCTCCTCATCTATT
This sequence comes from Equus asinus, assembly GCF_041296235.1. Taxonomy (NCBI): domain Eukaryota; kingdom Metazoa; phylum Chordata; class Mammalia; order Perissodactyla; family Equidae; genus Equus; species Equus asinus. The sequence goes on from NC_091813.1 coordinate 62,547,105, forward strand.
TTCTGGAAGAGATTGTGTAAAATTGGTGTTTATTCTTCATATGTTTGGTAGAGTTCTCCAGTGAAACCATCTGGGGCCGGAGATTCCTTTCCAGAGAGTTTTTTAAAAATATGATTTCAATTCCTTTGGCGGTTATAGGACTTTTCCAGATTATCTATTTCATCTTGGTTGAATTTTAGTAGTTTGCGATTTTTGAGGACTTGGTCCATTTCTCCTAAGTCATTGAATTTACGAGCATACAGTTGTTTGTAGTATTGCCTTACTATCCTTTAAATAGCTGAAGATTGGTACTTATATCCCTGGTTTCAATCCTAACATTGGTGATCTGTGTCTTCTCTCTTTTTATTTTATCTTGCTGGAGGTTTATCAATTTTTAAATTTTTTTCCAAAGAATCAACATTTTGTTTCATTGGTTTTCTCTATTGTTGTCCAGTTTTCAGTTTAAATAATTTCTGCTCTTAATTTATTATAGCCTTTCTTTTGATTATTTTGGGTTTATTATGCCCTTTTCCTTCTTTATTGAGGAAGGAACTCTCATTGTTTATTTGAGAACTTTCCTCCATTCTAACATAAGCAATGAATGCTATAAACTTTCCTTTCAGTATTGCTTTAGCTGCACCCCATATATTTTTAAATTTCCATTAGGATTTCTTCTTTGACCAGTGGGCTATTTACAAGTGTGTTGCTCAATTTTCAAACATTTTCTAGTTATTTTTCCATTATCAAGTTTTATTTTAATTTCATTGTGGTCCAAAAATAAACCCTGCATAATTTCAACCCTTCAGAATCATAATTATATAATTTTTAAGGCTGTGAAAATACTTTAAAATAATTTGTGCAACTCCTCATTTTAAAAGTGAGGTAACATTTTAATAATTGAAATAATAGAGATAACAATAATAGAGACTAAATGATTTTCCGAAAGTCTCACTAACTGGATAAAGTTGGAACCCAAAACGGAAATTATATCTTCTGAACCTTTAGCCAAAACACTTCCCACGATTCCAGGCTTCATCTTCTCCCTGGTTGAATTTGCTCATTGACTTCTTTGCTACTCCTACTTTCTCCATCAAGCTGTGTGTGACCAGTTCAGCCTTTTTTACCATACTTTTTCCCTGATATCCTATTGTAGACTTTTAATTACCATGTGGGTTAGATATTAGTTATTATTTTTTGTTTTTAAATTTAATCTTATTTACCTTGTGTTTTTTTTAGAAGGACTGGCCTCAGGTGTTTTAATTCTTTTGCTTCTCTTGTCATACTGAGTTTAGTGCTGGGCAGACAACCCTCAGTATATACTTATTAATTGATTAAACCCCCATGCTAGTTTTTTATTTTTCAAATCAAACAACTTACTTTTAGCTTATTCATAGCTAAGAATTTACAATTACAATTTTTGTTAAAATTTTGGGTCAGAAAGTATCTCCTTAAAAAGCTTTAAACTTGTATGTAGGTGAGCATAATTTTCTTATTTTCCCTAGTTACCTGTAAGCTATTGATAGAAAAGGATGCAGTAAAAAACTAAATATCAAAAAATAGAAATACTTTTAAAAAATGTATCCAAAGAAATTTATGTTGAACATAAGCAAGACACTGAGTAACAATCATCTTAAATTAATCATACAAATATAATGAAAAGTACCATCTACTCCTATTCGTACTGCTAGCTAACATTTATTGACTGCTTTCCGTGTGTCAGAAATTGTTTTAAAATTCCAAGAATCTGATTAAGAAGATTGTAAGATATTATAGTGGTCTTATAATTTGGGTATCACTGTATGTATTCTGAATTTAATGGGGATTTCACTTTGAGCATAGTGTGTCTGCAATCATGTGGAATACAGAACAAACTGGTTATGGGGGCCAACACAATTCTATTTTCATGGAGGCTGAAGTGTGTTCTGGTGGAAAGAATTTCCTAAGGGAAGGAGGAGCCAGACGTACAGAGCTGAATCAGTCATAAATAGTTAGAAGAGGAAAGGGAATTCTGAATACAATATGAGATTTGTCACTTAACATTAACTTCTAGCGCAGCTCTATTGAAGCCTTAGTCTTATAGAAATCAGAGGGTATATAAACTAGAAAGGAAGTGGGGCTGGCCCGAGGCTGAATGGTTAAATTCACATGGTCTGCTTCAGCAGCCAGGGTTTCACTGATTTGGATCCCGGGCACAGGCCTAGCACTGCTCATCTAGCCATGCTGAGGTGGTGCTCCACGTAGGAGAACTAGAATATACAGCTATGTACTGGGGGGCTTTGGGAAGAAGAAGAAGAAGAAGAAGAAGAAGAAGAAGACAAAAAAAAGATAGGGAACAGATGTTAGCTCAGGTGCCAATCTAAAAAAAAAAAAAAGGAAGGAAGGAAGGAAAGAAGGGAGGGAGGAGGGAGGAAGGAAGGAACAAAGGAAGGAAAAGAGAGAAGGAGGGAGGGAGAGAGGAAGAGAAAAAAGGAAAAGGAAGAAAGGAAAGAAAGAGAGAAAGAAAGAGCTCTGCCATGGGCACGCAGAAGCACCACCTTTTCAGAACTCTAACAGAAAGTAGTGCCCAGGGGTGGGGCACCTCTTCACCACATCAGCATTGACCCCTGAATGCAGTCTTTTGGGGTGGCACCTAGGGGAGCAGAAGTGCTGCCAGGACCAGAGGTACAGTGGCAGCAGGCGGAGTAAGCCCCAGGGACGTCATGACCCTGGGGTAGTAACAGTGCCGCTGAGGTGGCTAGTGCAGACAGAAGCGGGGCTGGCATCCGGGGAGCATGGGGCACCGTGGAGAACTACAGTGCCCGTGGAGCGAGGCGGTACCCAGAAGGAGCAAATTTGGTGTGTGAGGTCTCCATAAGGATTTCTAGAAGGACATGGGGAGAAGTCTACAGAATACTGAGGTTATAAAATTTGCATGAGGGGAAAATGAGCCAGTGAAATTCGAGTGATTCTTATTAATGAGACTTCATTTGTGCCCAAAATGGCACAGAAAAACATTGGTGAAGACTGGAGAAATATACTTTGTGGATGGATGAGAAAACTGACTTGCTCGAAGTCACCACAGCTAATGAGTAGAAGAGCCAGGATTGGAATCCAGTCCGTCTCACTCTGAGGACCAAGCTCTTTCCACGTGGTCCAGTCTGCTCAAACAATTAATCAATTCTGGTATTTACTGGGCACCGATTAAGTGCTTGATGTGTATTAAACTCTGTGAGAAAAGTCCCAGTGCACGAGAAGCAAATGATCCGCCCTGTGGTTCCGAAAGTTTATTTGTGGTTCTAAATGGAAACAGATGGTCAGGCTACAATGAGTCTATAAGAGCCTTCAAAGCATAGGTGACTATATTTACAGATATCTTGGTGATCTCGAAGTTCAACTTTATCATCGTGATTCATAGAAGAAATTTCTTTAGCAACCATAACAACCTGAACAGTGTACAAAAAACAGTTGTCCTTTTTTTCAAAATAACCTGTAATTATGAGCAACAAGTCTCTGATCATTTAAATAGCTCTTCTTCAAAGTGTTAATATCATTTCAGAGTAAAATGCAAATCATGCCATGAATTATGCATGTGGCACTGCATTTAAAGTCAAATTAAAATTACTTTAAAGTATATATCCTTTAAAACTTAACACTCTATGTATTATGCAAATAAACACCAGATATTGCTGGTTCCATAAATATTCTTGGACCTCCAGTTCCACATCTGTAAAGCCTCAAGGTATAGTCAGAGATCTTAATAGTTCCCTTGAAACCATGACTCAGACTTAAAGATTAGCTCCGGATCTCGCGATGCTTTCTGGGAATTTTTTTTACCTGAAGCAATCTCTTCTCTCTGTTTCAACTTCAAGTTAAACAAGAATTTGTCTATGTAGTTACACCTAAATCAAGATGTGATCACATAAATACAAACCATGGATAGTCTAAAATTCACTTTTTCAGAAATTCCCTCCCCAAAATATTTTCATATGGCTCTCATGTGATTTTGTGGATACATATCATAGATAAATACATAGATTTATCTTATTCATTTTAATAGCTACATGACATTCCATTGAATAAATAGGTAATAATTAATAAGTAATAATTTACTGTGCCAGTCTTTTACTAATGGAATTCAAGATATTCTCAGGGTTTTTTTGTTGTTGTTATTATAAATATTACTACAGGAAATATTTATGTACATATTCCTTGGAGCATCTGTACCAATATAGTGGTCGAAAATTCCTAGAAGTAGAATTGCTGGTCAAGGATAGAGCGTTTTAAGTATTGTTAGATATGCCAAATTAACTCCAAAAGAATTTGTACTCATTCTTGTCAACAGTCTATGAGAATTCCTGTTTCCCCTCATCCTCACTAATACTGTGTGGTGTCAAACTATTTGATGCTTACAAATTGGATTGGATTAAAATGTTTCTCATTATGATTTTAATTAGCATTTTAAAGATTATGAACGAGTATCTTTTATTATGTTTTTAAGACTTTTTATGGTTCCGTTCTTTCCCCATTTTCTATTGAATTGTTTGTTTTTTATTACTTTGTTTGTAAATATTCTTCATATACTTAGAAAACAGCCTTTAGTCTGTCATATGTATTGCAAATATCCTTTCAGTTTTTTTCATTTGTGTTTGACTTTCTTTGTGGTTTTATTTTTCCCCCGAGCAGAATTTTAAACTTTTACATAGACAAAATTATTCTTCCTTTTCTTCATGGTTTATTGAATTTTGTATTTGGATTTAAAAGTTCTTACCCATTCCAAGATTATAAATAATTCTCTTACATTATCTTTAAAGCTTTGATCCCTCTGTACTTTATTGTTGTGAAAAGAGTGAGGGAAATGTCCAGTTATATTTATTTTCCAAATGGCTGACCGTTACCCATCTCTGTTCATTAAACAATCCACATTTTCTCTATTTAGAAATGCCAACTTCATCATATACTTGTACCCATGTCTATTTATCAATATTTTATTTAATGAATTCAATTTGAGGATGGCTAATATCAATTACTTTTCTGAGATTCTCTTAGAACCAGGGGTCAAATTGGGATAGCCACTTCCTATTACAATTTACTTATTTATCTACTTACTATTTTAAATTAGCTGACATCTAAGTTGTAGGTTTACAGTGCCCTGGAACAGCGAAGAAAAAAAAAAAGCTCCAATATTTCTAACTTTTATAAACAATAAGGAATAACTAGAGAGCCAGGAATTGTCTTCCTAAACTACCAGGACAATTAGTTGGCTGGCTAGTGAGCAGATAATAAATCTTCAACTAATAGTTAAATGTTGCTGTGTTTCTTGAAGAAGTGGACTAATTTATCCAAAGCGAAATCAGTTTTTCTTGTTTTCACTAATATACAACACGGAATCTCAACTTTTAACTATGGCTTACTCATTAATAGTAGATTTAGAGGACCGGAATGAGTAAGATTCACAGGAAAACTTTAATAGACTGGTAGACATAATAATTAACACCATCATCCTCAGCTACCATACATACTTCGAATTTTTTTTTCTAAAATTATTTCAATTCTTTCTACATACGGGTAGAAAGAAAAATAGAGTGAGTCGCCATTCATGCATCACTCAAATTTAACGATTATTAATATTTTCATTTATTACATTTTTTTCTCTTTACTGAAGTATTTTAAAGCATTTCCTTCCTACATACTTCAACATGCATTTCTAAAGTATATAGGCATTGTCTTGCATAACCAGTAAGACATTATCCCACCTAACACAATGAACAAGAATTTCCTGGAATTATGTAAAAGCCAGTTCAGAATCAAAGTATCCAATTGCCTCAGAAAAGTTTTTTTCACAATCTGTTTGTTCAAATCAGGATGCACACGAGCACTGCCCCCTGCCTGTGACCACCATGTCTCTAAGACTCGGAAGTTTGGTCTCTTACCACCCACTTTGCTGTTTTTTTCTTCATACCATTAACTTTTTGGATAAATCCAGTTTGTGGCTTTTTGGACCTTTGCTGCTCTAAATATAGTCTACTTACCTGCAGTGCTGGCATCACCCAGGAGCTTAGCTGAAATGTAGAATTTCGGGCCTCCCCCCAAACCTACTGGATCAGAAGCTGCATTTTAACATGATCCCCAGCTGAGTCATCTGCCCATTCAAGGTGAGCCACGCTGCTCAAGAAGGCCTGTCATCCTACACTGGTCTCTGTGCTTCCTTGTGGTGTCATTTACTTATTTCTTTACTCCCATATTTCCTAAAAACGAAAGTTATCTCTGTACTAGGGGTTATCTCCATACCACTAATCATCTCTATACTAGTAGTTATCTTTATACCGCTAGTTATCTTTATACCACCAACAATTATCTCTATAGCAGCGGTTATCTCTACAGCTGCTATCTGCTAACTATCTCTAACTAAAGTACACAGTTAAAGCATAATTATATACCAACCTAATCATGATATAAATGAGTTTATTTATTAATTTGTTAATCCCCCTCCGCACTAATGATATGGGGAGAAAATCAATCTTAGCATATTCTGACCAAGAAGTTGTCTATTTGGTCCTGATTTGGTCACTGATCTTCAAATCTTGTCCCTCCTCCTCTCTGATCGTCATGATCTTTTTACCCTTTTCCTTTATGTTCCACTCCAATATGGTTGTGATTTTGCTCTAGGACTTTTTTGGCAAATGGGACTTTGGAGATGTGATTAAGGGTTTTTAAGATCAGGAGATTATCCTGGATTATCTGTGTGGACTCAATGTCATCACAAAAAGGAAGCAGGAGGATCAGAATCAGCAGGACAGAAGCAGCAGTTGGACGATGTGCTTTGAAGACGGAAGAAGGGGCCACTAGCCAAGGAGGGTAGTTGGCCTCTAAAAGCTGGAAAAGGTGAGAAAGCAGATTTTCCCCTGGAGTCTCCAGAAGGAATCAGCCTTGCTGACGCCTTGATTGTAGCTCAGTGAAACTGGTTTCAGACTTCTGGCCTTCAGAATGCTAAAATTCGTTTCATTTTAAGCCACTCACTTAGCAGTAATTTGTTACAGCAGGAATAAGAAACATATAAGTTTAAAGCTTTTATAAGTTTACTGATTTTGGCTCCTAAAGTTTCTCTTAAAGAATAAACAGTAAAGTAGAGACAAATAGTGAGAGAATACGAGATATTACATAACAAATACTAAACATATCAGAATAAAGAAGCGTGTTGTTTTAACGAGTCTGAACACACATATCATGAAAAAAAAAAGGCAATGCAGAACAAGGACCCGTGTATGTGAACACATTGCTTTATGATAAAGGCAATGTCCATTGACACTAAAGGACCTGCCACATTCTTCTCTGAACAGGCCATCTTATTCCTTCTCTAAACACTCATGAAAGGTGAACCTTCTACTTGTTCTCCTTGTTCTATTTGTTCTACTTGTGCCTATCTAACCTCTGTTCATTCTTAGGAATAACTTAGTTGTTATCTTTTCCGAGAATCTTTTAGTGAGTGCCCCAGGCATCGATGGGATGTTCCTCAGATCTGATGTAGCATAGTTTTGGTTTATAACATGGTAACAAGGAATCCCTAAATATTAGTGGCTTAACACAGCACAAGAGTATTTTTTGCTCATGTAAAGTCCACTGCAGGTCCTGGCCGGGTCTTCAGAGCTGTTGTCTTCCATATAGTGACTCACTGAATAGGCTGCTTCAGGCTTTTGGCCCTGTCATCTCAATTCAAGACCTCCCTTCACAACTGGAGCAGTAGAGGAAAGGTAAAATAGGAGAATCATACTTTTTATTGCCACAGCCCAAAAGTGATGTGTTACTTTTGTTCACATTTCAGCTGCTTGAATTATTCACACAGCCTCACCCAAGAACAAGGGGCTCAGGCGTCCACTCCTCTGGAGAAGCGGATAGTGATGAACCACAGTAACACCTGCTACACACACTGGGCTGAGCATGGGCGTATCACTTGCTATGGTGGTTAGACAGAAGGTGGGAAAACATGGGTGTGACCATACTCTTTGCAATTCTGTTGGACATTCTCCCTTGCTAGGATCAACCTCATACAGGAATTGGAAAGTGAGCCTGGAAGTCAAGTTAGATCTGAATTTAAGTCCTAGCCCCACCACTTAACTTGCTGTGTGGCCTTGTTTCCAAACCAGGTTCATTTTGCCTATTGCACGATATACCAATCACTGAGATGATGAGCTTGCAGCAGGCAAAAGGTTTATTCACAAGGCAGTAGAGCAAGGCCACAGGAGAACAAATCTCAAAACTGCCTCACCAAAAAATAGGGATTAGGGATATTTATGGGATAGAGGGGCAGGGTGGTCTGAAGTGTGGGAATAAATGACTAGAGCTAAGGAGAAGTGAGGTAATTGATGATCTGCGCAAGTGTAGTCAAGTTTCATGGCTCTTCACAGGACACGTATTCACAAAATGGTGGGTGTTAGCTTGATGTGAGGGTGGAGTTTTCCCCTTGACATCAAAGGGTCACCTATCGGCCATCCACACAGGCCCAGTTGATGAGTCGGTGGTCTTAATGGGCTTGAACTGGACAAGGAGTCAACTCTCAGCTCTAGGAAAACTTAAGCACCCCTTGCCATGATGCCCCGAGGTCAGAGATGTTATCTATAAGGTGGGTTTTAGTAATGTATTATCTAACTTCTTTTGCAAACAGACAACTAACTGAGTATAGTAAAACAAGTTGGTGCCTGGTTTCATCCTTGGCAAGTCACTTCAATATACTGAATCTTAGTTTCCTAAATCATAAACTGAGCTTAACAATACCTAATAGTGTTGTCGTAAAGATTACATTACATAGCCAGCCCTGGTGGTAGTGGTTAGGATCTGGTGCTCTCATCGCCACAAGCCCCAGTTTGTTTCCCAGTCAGGGAGCCACACCACCCATTTGTTGGTTGTCATACTTTGGCAGCTGCATCTTGCTATGATGCTGAAAGCTATGTCATTGGGATTTCAAATACTAGCAGGGTCACCCATGGTGGGCAGTTTTCAGCAGTTTTTACAGACCAAGAAAGACTAGGAAGAAGGACCTGGCCACCCACTTGTGAAAATATTGGCCATGAAAACCCTGCGAATAGCAGCAGAGCCTTGTCTGATAGAGTGCCGGAATGTGAGAGGATGGTGGAGAAAGACCAGGCAGGGTTCCATTCTTCAGTCCACAGGGTCACTAGGAGTTGGAATCAACTCCATAGCACTAACAACAACAAAAAGATTACATCATTTAATGTACGCAAAGTTCCTAGCATTCTACTTGGCATACAGCAAGCACTAAATAAAAAACAGCCTTCATTATTATCTGGGTCTTTGAACTGCCATTTCTCAGAGACTCTATCTTATTTTCTTTTTCCCTCTCAGATTTACATCTTTCTCCCTTTTTGACTCTTCTCTTCAGTTGCAAACCATAATTATCTTCCTAAGTTAAAAATAAAACCGCCCAACCAAAACAAGCTAACAAGCCTTGCCCTCAAACTCACTGTCCCTTTAGACTATTTTTGCACTTCCCTCTTTCTTGTCATCAGACTCCTCAAATGTTCTGTTCTGTGTGGTATTGTTTTTCACTAACTGCTTCTAGTTCCTAAATTCCCATCCACTACTCAGCCAGCAGTAATCTTCCCTGTCTCTTCCTATTTACGGAAGTCATTCTCTTGCAGATTATAACCAGCCTCACGATGACCAAGTTATCAAACTTCACAAGCATTGTGCATTGTAGATTTTCCCTCTGGCTTGACATTCTCATTTCCTTGGCCTTTGATGATAGTCCACAGTCTCACATGTCTTTCCCTTCTCACCATTCCAAAATCACCTTTTCTGACTCAGTTCCTCTTCCTGTCCCCTCCAGGAGCACATTCCAGAAGGTTCACTTCTTGGCTCTATTCTCCTCTCATGCTTCTCCTTGGCACCCACATTCATTCTCAAAGCTTCAAAATATCACCTCTAGATGGACAACTTCCAAATCTAGCCTTCAACACCAGCCTCTCATCTGAGCTCTGTTGCAGCTTTCCAATTGCCTAATCAAATTTTCACGTGAATTTTGTTCCTGCGTCACAAATTTAGTGTGTCCCAAATTGGATTCTGTGCCCATTTGGCAAGTGTTCATGCTCCTGTTTTGGCACATATCACACAGTGTCATATCATAGTTATTCGGGATCTTGTATTACAGATTACAAACTCCTTGGGACAGTAATTGTTTAGTCTTAATCTTCCTGCCTCATCTTTGACTCCCTTCTTTGTTCTTACATAAAGATTCCGTAATCATTGATCTTTATGGCCATCAATTGTCTATTTGATAATTATAGTATGCGCAATAACGCACTTGGATATAACCGTGCACACTAAAAGTGTGGTGTAACCTAATTGAGCACAGTAGGAGTCACCACAGGTCAGCCTGATACAAAAAGGGAAAGTCTGCTGCTTATTGATTTCATGCTATAAAATTATTCTCTGCCCTTTATTTAAGTTTCAAGGCTATCAGGCGTGCGCTGCTGTGGCTATTTAATTAGAGTTAGAGGTGCACTGTGGCCAAAATGAGGAAGGCTCAGCTGGCATCTCCCAGAAGAACACAAAAGCAAGATCACAGCAGTCTTTCCCCAGAGCACCGCTGGTTAGAGCTCATCGTCTGGGAGAAAGCGGGTTTTGTTTTAAATTTGGAATATCACACTGTCACGCTGTTTCTCTCCCATTGGAGTAGAAATAGAGTGATAAACACCTGCCAGGCATCTAGAGGTTTGCCAGATTCCTCTTACAGAGAAAATGGGAAGTCAAGATAGCCCAGATCGTTTCTGCTGGCAGGCACACTGCCTCCTGGCCCCATATGATAATTCTATCTTTGTACCTATAGAGATACAGCTATGGCTACATTAAAGAATTATTTCTGTCTAGTCAAAGCAGTGTAATAAACTAGTTACATATCATTATTTTTGTTCATCTTTTTTATGGTTGACAGTATTTAAGAATCAATTTCCGGTGATGCTGATGGATCAAATAGATGCCATCAGGAAAGTAGTAACAGTAAGAGTGGGTATGCCTACCTGTTACATGAGGGAGTGCAAATAGATGCATCTGAAAGTTTTATCTCTTCTGACCACAACAACCATAACTAATGGCACCAAACTTGCATCCCTGTTCTCAGGACTTGTTTAGGTTGGCCTGCATCTTCCTAGCCTAGATTTCTTGGCACCTTAACCAAATTTGGCTACCAGCCTCTGATCCAGTTTGCGCTACCCTCATGGGTCCTCTTCTGGCTCTCTTGAACTTCAGACCCTCTGTCTGGATTCCCGCCTGATCCCTCCTTTGGTTTTTCTGTCCTTGGAGTCAGGTGTCTACCTCTGACATCCTTTCTCTTCATAGTTCCACTCCCCAACATCATCTGCTCCATGAATTACCTTTTAGAGCATGGCAAATAGGACATATGGCCCCGTGCAGGGGGTCTCTTGTCTCCTGAATCTATTCTAAATATTGGTACTCTGTAGAGGAAACCTAATCATCACTCTTCTGCTTGACATCCTCCAAAGGCTTTCAATTGTCTTTAGAGTAAAATCTAAGCGCCTTAGCATGGAGTTAAAATGGATTTTCATCATCCAGTCCTCAACTTTGGCCATTTCCCCATGTTCAACTTATGCCGCTGTTGAGTGGACCAGCTCACAGATCTCCAACTAATTCATGTGCGCTCAAGCCCCTGAGCATTAGCATGTGCTGTGTCCTCTGCCTGGAACCAGCTTCCTGTGCCTCTTGAGCAAACCATTCTTTCTTCAAGATACGGCTCCTCAGGAAAGTCTTCTCTGACCGAGGCTGTGTTCCCATACTCAACATATCCACACAAGCCACACTTGTGTACGCACACACACACTCACAGGCTTGACCTTCCTCTTTGCCCTAAATTTGGCTTCTACAACTAGAGAAATGGCCTTGCTTTCTAGCCTTACAGAGATGACAGGGGCCTTAAAGAGATATGACAAATGGAGAACAAAGCAAAGCAGAAATTCTCATACTACCAAAGCCTATTAATAGGTGGATATGTATTATAAAAAAAATGTTCTCTTAATGTGTGGTTGAGCATATAAGGAAGAACAGACTACTCTTGTGCAGAGTGAAGTGTGTGAGACCATGAGTTACTGTGGCTGCCCTGAAGTATTCTTGGCCTTAGTAATCCAGAGGCTCAGAATGTAACGTCCTCATAGGGCCAAAAATTGAAGCTCTGTGTTCAAAAGAAGAGGGAAGTTAAAACTGAGACCTTTGAATAAATATGGGGTTCTCAAAGTACAAAACCTCAGGGAAACCCCAAGAGAAAGAGTATTAAAAAAAAATCCACCAACTGGTATGGAAAGAAGACAAGAAAGCTGAAACAAAAGAGAATTGCTGGAAATTCAAACCCGAGACTTATGTTTCATGCACGGTTAGGGTTCAAAATAATACTTCTTGCAAAGCCTGGAAATCTTTTCTTTTTCTTTTTTTTTTTGCTGAGGAAGATTCACCCCGAGCTAACATCTGTTGCCAATTTTCCTCTTTTTGTATGTGGGTTGCTGCCACAGCATGGCCACTGATAGACAGGTGGTGTAGGTCTGCACACAGGAACCGAGCCCAGGCTGCTGAAGTGGAGCACACTGAACTTAACTACTAGGCCACCGGGGCTGGCCCTGGAAATCTTGAAGGAAAGAAGTTTGCATAAAAATTGAGCCCAACAGGGTGATACTCTTTGGGCATGTGGAAGATATAAATGGAAAACTGCTCAGGGGAGGCCACCCTCAACCCACACTCTAGAGAAACAATTCATCATGAGCAAAAGTCAGCAGACACAACAATTTCTTTGGGATTGCAACCCAAATAATTTCAGTTCCTGGAACACTCTAGTAGAGCCTATAAAATAAGTTTATCCAAAATGAATAAAGCCTAAAACATAAAATTTAAATCATGAGAAAACAATTAGGACACTATGAAAAAACTGCTCATTTGAAAAAGAATAAATAGAAATTCTAAAAGTAAAACGTTAGTAGGCACACTTAATAGAAAATAAGACACAACTAAATAAAAGATTAGTGAACAGAGATATTGGAGAACATTACCCAGAATATAGCACTGAGAGACAAGAATTAGAAAACAAGAAGGAGACATGAAGAGACATGGAGGTTAGAATGAGAATATCGGTCTAGTGGGAGCTGTAGAAAGAGGCGATTGAGAGAAAAGGGAGAAACCATATTTGTTGAGGTAATGCCTGCGAGTTTTCCAGAACTGATGAAAGATAGAATCCTTAGATTGAAGAAAAACTAATAAAAACAAATCACACTTAGAACCTGTAGTAAAACTGTACAAAACCGAAGACAAAGAGAGGATCTTTTAGGTAATCAGAGAGAAAAGAATTACCTAGAAAGAAACAAAAATTATACTGATGCAAACTTTCAAGAGCAAGAATAGAGGCTAAAAGACAAGGGTATTTTTTATTGTCTGTCTTCGAAACGCTAAGAGAAAGTAACTGTTAATCTAGACCAATTTAGCCAAATTGTAATTTGGCAAGGAGGGTTAAAAAATATATTTTTAGACAAAATTCAAAGGACTTACCACTTTCAGATTGATGGATAAATGAAAAGCAGTAAGATATTTTGGAGTACAAGAGGAAGCCATTTGGTTTGAAACTAATTTGGTCTGACTTTTTTTTCCAAAAGGGCCTGATGTGGCCTGTTGAACATGCATTGTACATCTGCTTTAAACATTTAAAATGTCTCAAAGATAAGAATGATGTCCTTAAAGATAGCGATGTAGCATTTCCCATATCAGCACTTCCTTAAAGATAAGCATCTCTTCCTAGAAACTAAGGATTAATTACTGACCTGCTGTGTTCACCATGTTACCACTAACCTGCTGTGCCAGCTAAGCATCTCATGACATTAATAAAAGAGATATTCCTGTCCTATGTGATACATGCTGCTTGTTCCAAGATGGTATATAACCACTCTGTACTCCCAACTTCTTGGGTGTGCTTCCTTCCCTGGGGAAGGAAGGGCCTGTTGGCTGTGGTCCTCAGAGCTGGCTCATAACAAACTCATCCCAAATTTTGATTTATAGATTTATAGATTATTTGCATTGACAAGATGCATGATGAATAAAAACATTTGAAAGGATTAAGTAATGAAAAAGCCAGAAAGAAATACAGATTTCAGCAGCATGGTAAGAAAAAAAATTAGTAAACATGTGGGTCAATATAAAGAAGCATTTCTTATGTAGAACAATAACAATACTGTGTCTCAGTGGTTATTAATTTGGGTAATAATAGAAAAAAGATGTAACAAAACTCTAAATGTCTACAGTGCTTAATAAGGAAAGTGGGTAATTATTGTCTAGGAGAAGGTTAGAATTATTAATTAATTTTAGTCTCAGTTTAATCAAGTATTTATGTTAATTTCAACATGATCACCTAAATAATAAAAATTGATTGTATATCATCTAAATAATTAGAGGATAAAAGGGAATAAAGACACCTTGGCCAATCTTACGGAAGGCAGAGAAAGATAAAAGCATCTTAAAGAGATAGGAAAAAAGAAGATAGAGACAAATCTAAAAATTTCAGCAAGCACAAGAAATGTCAATGGAAAAAATTCTCCAGTTGAAGGACAGAGGCTATGAATTGAGTTTTAAATGTCCAATAAAATTCTCTTTATAAAAGAACATAAACATAATGACACAAAATAATTCAATGTAAAAAGATGAGAAAAAGTAGACCAGGTAAATAATAATAAAAAATAAGTTAGTGTAACTATGTAAATATGACAAATACACTTTAAAGGGAAAAGCATTGTTAGAGATAAAGATGGTTACTACGCATTGATATAAGGTTCAAGTCCCAAGTAAATAGTAACTTTTCAAAATTTATGTGCCTCCAACAACATATAGAGGACATTTTTCACAACTACAAGGAGAAACGGACAAACCCACAATTATACTGGGATGTAAATGCTCCTTATTCTATAATAGTAGTCAAGCAGACATGTAAAAATGTCTTCCTTACTTGCAGCTCTGTTTGTAATGACAAAAAGTAGAAGCAACTGTCCCAAGTCGAGGAGATTGATAGCTGAACTGTGGTTTATTTCCACACTGGATTAGTATCCAACAGTTAAAAACAGATCTCATGGCTAATTCTCAAATATATGATGCAGAGTGACAAAAGAAAGTTGAAAAATATTGCATACAGTATGACGGCAAGTGGAGATATGAGTTGGAAATATGAACATGGAGCTTGGAGATGAGATTTGGGCTGAAATACAAAGTTGGCAGTTGTCTGGATATATCTTTTTAAAGCCCGACAATGCAGAAAGTTACTGAGGAGAGTAAGTATGAAAGAAAACCCTTAGGGTGCTTGAGCTTTCCAACAATTACGGAGCAAACTGAGAGGAAGAGAACCAAGCAAACGAAATCTGGAAAAGCAGCCTCACTGATGAGGTAAAGAGAGAGACAAACAAGGAAAGTTTTCCTGTTCCTTGTCTTCACTGCTTCCTGCTTTGATTGTGGTCATATGAGGTCATGTAACACCCAAAGTTACAGGAGCCATTTTGGATCCACGAGGCAGCAAGCTTGAGGATGAAAAGCCAACATGCCGAGGATGGTGGATTAGAAGGGCAGAAAGAAATTGACGTTGTACAGTCCCTTGACAATCTGGACACTCACTGCCTCTAGAATTTTGTTTTGTGAGATACGCATCTATTCTGTAAAGTCACTGCTAGTTGTATTTTCTGCTGCTTGAAGCCAAAAGCATCTTATTCTATCCTAGCGGCAATTTAATGAGTCCGTCTACTTTCCAGATAAAGGAAGGCTGTGTTGAATCAATGTATTAAGCTGTTCACTGGGGTTGCAAACATGACTAAGACAAGTCCTCGGCCCAGGAGAGCATAGTCCAGGAGGGAGAGATTTACATTTAAAGTGGTAAGAAATTGTAGGGTGTTGAAGGCTTTTTGGTCAGAGATGTAAAATAATAAAGGCACTGTTTTAGGAACGTTAGTCTGGTATCATAATATAAATGATTGTGCACCTTGTGTGCACATCACTGTCTGTATAACAGATTCTGTTTCATTTGAACCTTACAACAAACTGATAAGGAAGGTATAGTCTGTTTTATGGATGAAGAAACTGAGGCCCAGGGAATTTAAATAATTTGCTCAAGATCAAATAGCAGTAAGATTAAAGCCAGGTTTCTTCCACTCCAGAGGTCAGTCTTACCTGCTTTCTTTCATGCTCCGCTGCCTTCCTGTGGCACCTGCTGTCTGTATCCTTCTCATTTCATCATTCACACAGGATGGCCTGGAGGGAGGAGAAGCAAGAGCCAAGGAGACAAATTTAGGTAGGAGAGAGGCAGGTGCAGGAAGGGAAAATGAAGGATCAAGATGGCGGGCCTTTGTAAGAGGCATAGTGAGCCTCAGTGAAACACGGGATGGAGGGTAGCGAATCGTCATAGGGACATCAGAAGTCCCACCTAGTTCCCTTTTCCTTGAAAGAAGACTTAGTGTTCATTCTTCCATTCCTTCACCGATTTCTTAACACATGATAATCTAGCTTCTGCCTCAGCTATTATCTTTTTTTAAACTGTTCTCTATATATTCACCCATGGCCTACTAATTGAAAATATGTACACATATATTTTTTCTTCTTTTTCTTTTCTTTTCCTATTATCCTCGACACCTCTTCACTTTCTTTGAATTTTTCCTTCATAGCCCTCTCCACAAAACTGGATTTATCCCTAGAGAAATTCATTCTCTCTTTTGAAATTTCTGTCCTCCACATTTTCCCTCCCTCCAGAATTGTGGTTGCCTCATTCCTTATCTATCTTCTTACTTGGCTCCAATTGTTTTCTTCTGTCCTCTGAACGAGCTCTTGAAATACGTCTTTTACTGCAGTGGTCTTTATCTAAGTTTTGTCTCTTCCTAGAAATCTTCTGAAGAATCCCAACCTTTGATGCTACATCTCCATACCTCCTTGATTATAACTAGCACATGGCATTTTATATATCTACTTGCTTACTTATCCCCACATATGCCTTGTTTAAGGAGTCATTTTTATATTTTTCAATATCTCCAGAGGGCTTAACATTTTTCCTCTAGAAGACTCTCTATTCATTCATTGAACAAATATATGAATGGGAGGCACAAAAAGGAGAAAAACACAATAAATAACTATAAAAAGTATGAAGCAGAGAAGAGAAATAAGGTGGTAATTTGAGGAGACTATGGAAATTCATATTCTATTTTTTTTTTAACCTGATAGCTTAGGTTTACTTAAAAGGCAGGGAGAGGTAGGACATACAAGGAGAGAAGTAAGAGAAGGGGTGGGCAGGGGTTCCCTGGAACGTAGGTAGCTATGGATGACAAGAGTGCTGAAGTCATGATGTCCTCAGCTCCAGGGGGCAGGAGCTTCTGTCATGAGCAGCCAGTGTGTAATACAAATATTGTATTTTTTATATAGGCCATTTTGTAGATGGTAGATTGGGACATGTGTTAGTCAGAGTTCTCCAGAGAAACAGAACTAGTAGAAAGGATGAGAGAGAGAGAGAGAGAGAGCTTTCAAGGTGTTGGCTCATGGATTGTGAGGGCGGGCAAGTTTGAAATTTTCAGGGCAGGACAGCAGCCTGGAAATTCTGGCAAGAGTTGATCTTCCAGTCCCAAGTCTGAGGCAGAATTCATTCCCATCTGGGGACCTCAGTCTTTCCATTTAAGGCCATCAATTTCAACTGGGTGGAGCTCACCATATTGTGGAAGGTAATCTGTTTTGACTCAAAATCTACTGATTTAAATGCTAATAACTTCTGAAAAATACCTTCACAGCAACATGAGACTGTTGTTTGACCAAAACCTGAGTCCCTTAGCCTAGCCAAGTTGACACATAAGATTCACCGTCACAGGATGGAAGCCAAAGAACCAGGTGAAGGTTTGGCTCTAGACGGGAGGAGAGTCTGCCTCTCTCACGTAAGCGGGGAAGGAGGATGAGCTCTGATGTGGGTGGTTTCGGAGTTCCCATCAGATGGCTTCTATTTCTCTGTGAAGTAGATGAGATCTCCTGGGATGGAAGGAAGGGATCGAAGGCTTGAAGATAGTCGACAAGGTTTGCAAAATTCACTGAAGTGCGTGGGCAGGTAAGTTGCCGAGTGAAACAGAGTAGATTTGCTGAGCAGAGCTCAGGGCTGGTAATCACAATCTTATAAGTAGTACAATCTCCTTAATAAATACTCGTTGCACAGCCATTTCGCTTTACTTAAGATGACATCTTTATAAGTATTTACACAGTATTGCTCTTTACTTTCCACTGGCAAACATCACTGTTCAGTTAACTGCCATGCACCCCACTATAAAATGTTATTCCTTCCATTAGACCTAAGTAGTGTCAACTGTGGTCTGCTTGTTCGAAGATTTTATTATCGTTTGCCTTGTAACACTATGCATACAATAAATAATAAAATTTAGAGTGGTGCATAGGTGACATGCTGTACCAGCTCAAGGAGCAGGATACGACTGTTCGGACTAATTTAAGTGCCAGAAATACTTTAAAGGTTTTTAACTTAGACCCACTGCTCTGTGATTCAATATTAACACCCTCTTCTTGCCATCTTTCAAAGGACAAGCTTACATACTGCGCAATAGGCACTCCATATGTATTTGAATACACAAACGAAGATGTTGGTTTTCTTGACTCTATTTTCTACATCATTACCAATTTGCATTTCATGCCTCAGAAAGTGTCTAGGAGGCAGAATTTATCTAAAGCTTTCGATTCATTGTTCTCCCCTTCCTATGTTTGTTTGAATTATCTGATAAACATACTTATTTATTTCAGAGGTAGTGTGAAGTAGAGGAAATATTTTTAAACCCTGGAACCAGAAGACCTAAGTTGATCATGGCAAACTCAGATCCCAACAGAAATATAACACATCTGCTCTGCCAAATGTAACGCATCTGCTGGCAGAGCTTGAAATTTTTGACTCACATTTTAGTTCAGGCTTTATTACTTACTAGTGCTATGATTTTGATAAATAACCCGTCTTCTATTGGCATCATTTTCTTTATCTCTAACATGTTAATACTTGTTTTACCTATGATATAAGGCTGATATAATGTTGTATAACAGAACTTTCTGATTCTACCAATATATATGTATCATTAGTCAAGGTTTTCCATAGAAACATATATATATATTCAATATATATATAGATCGAGAGAGAGAGATTTATTTTGAGGAATTGACTCGTGAAGTTGTGAAGACCAGCAAGTCTTAAAGCTGTAGAGCAGGCCAGCTGCCTGGAAATTCAAGGAGGAGTTGCTATTGCAGTCTTGAGTCCCACACCTTAAGGCTGGAAACTCAGGCAGGGTTTCTATGTTGCAGAATTCCTTTTTCTTTGGGAAATCTCAGTCTTTGCTCCTAAGACCTTCAACTGATTGGATGAGGCTCCCCCACATTATGGGGGATAATCTGCTTTACTTAAAGTCTGCTGATTGAAATGTTAATCACATCTAAAAAATACCTTCACAGCAACATCTAGACTGGTGTTTGACCAAACAACTGGGTATAATAGCCTAGCCAAGTTGACACATCAAATTCACGATCACAACGCAGCATGATGAAGACTTGGCTCTTGAGTTAGGCTGCCTCAATTTAATTTTAGCTCTGCCTTTTGGGGGCTGAGTTCCCTTCAGCAAATATCGCATCCTTTGTGTGATTCAGTCTCCTTATCTGTTAAACCACCTTCCAGAGCTATTATGAGATTAGATGATACAGGGAATGTGTTCAGAATAGGATAGTACAGAGTAAATGTGCAGAAAGTTATGGCTCTTATTATTAACTATATATCATTATTATCACTGTTTTAAAATCTGGAAACATAACAATACCAAAATTTATAATGGAAAGTACATTTTTATGTTTATTAATCCTGCTGTTTTTCTTCCCTTCAGGGTTCAGGTGCAAAGATAGTAATCAATCATCCTGAATTTACTGGAACAGTCACAGTTTTAATATTATGCTCCAATATCTCTGTTAGCACACTCGATTTTTCAGACTTTTCATTTTGATGTTTGGTTTACAAAGTAATCGTGGCATAAATATTGAAGACAACTGACCTTTTTAAGATGATAGTTAAGCCTCAATACTGAGGCTCATGGTTTATTCTGTAGTTTAATAGAGAACCAGCCAATTAGTTAGCTGTCTGTCAGCCAAAAAGCCTCGCAGCTTTGTAGGCAGTATCTTGGTGATGGATTCTTAATATCACACAAAGTTATGCATTAATTTTTTTGCCATAATCTCAGGGGGCTATGGTTTATTTATTTCTCTGCATCTGAACATACCAGCCTCATCTAAAACAATTTGTTGAAACGTGATTTTATTTGCTAATGCTCGTGTGCTTTTACCATTTCCAACTCTTAGTGGTTTTTCAGAATTACTTAATTAACTGTGGGCTGTCCTTCAGTCACATAAGTGTATATTTAATAAGTTCCCAGTTCCAATTAAAGTACCTGTATGTGGGCAGATCTAGGCATTCTTAATGTGTCTCTACACCATTTCTGTTTAGATGAAAAATAATTTAGGAAAAGAAAATAGAAATTAAAAAAGGAATTCAAAATTTTAAAAGGTCAGTTAGGTGACCTGTGTTACTGAAACTAATCTATCCTTATCTGTTTTTGAGACAAAACTTTAACATGAATTTACTAAATTATGAATGAGTGTGAAGTCATTTTCTGCTGCACTTACAGAGATGAGATGAAGAAGTGGCCACCAGGGAAGGCTCTCAAAGGTTGGCAGTGAGCTGGAGGGCCACTCTGGCCCAGGGCCTGGATCCTGGCTTTTTATGTTTAGAACCTTAATTTTATCGGGTCCTTAGTCAATCAGGTTCTCAGGAACAACTCTTAAGAATCAAACTCATAAATGATTGCTATATAATTCAGCATGTTGGTTTGCTCATTGACACTGGAGGCTGTTTCTAAGTGAAAATTAATTCGGGGCACTGCTCTCGCCTGGTATCAAAGTCCCTGAAAACCAGTTCAATCTTTAAAATCATGTTCTGAGAGTCCACATTTAGGGTAAAAGGAATTGCCTCTATACTACAGGAGAGAATGGATTTTAGATTATGGCCCAACTCTATTTTCTTGGGGTGCGGGGTTGAAAAGTATTTTGAGACAACATTAGAGACTAGTGAAGAGGAATGTTGTGTCTGAATGACAGCATCTTACATCCGCCCAAGATTTCTAATGTGAGTCAAGCATGCCACATATCTGTCATCTTTGATCTAGGCTATTGGATTATTGAAAAAAGCTGTAAACACCCTTAACCCATAATATATTGCATCACTTCACTAGTCACTTCTCTCCAGTCATTAGAGTACAGATATATTGTCCATTTCCCTTAGACAAAGATTGAAAAATCTTATTATCCAACTAGTTACCCTCTTTCACAGCTAACCAAAGGACCATATTTTTCTGGCAGGTGACAATATCCTTCAGTAAGACATAGTTTTCCTTAGTTATATTATAGTCCTAAGAATAGTACCAGAATTGTGGCATTTCCATGGTCTCCATAAACAACATTTTTAAAAAACATTCTCTAAAAATATGGGACTAATATAGGATACTGATGTGTTATTAATTCAATGAGAACTGACTCTTTTATTGTCAGAAGTGAGTTTGCTATGTCTTCAAGTTTAGGGGCACTCCATGCCACTTTATGCTGAAAATTCGTCTTTGGTACCTCATACTACAAAAGACTTCATAGTTGGTCTCTTAAGTCTCTGAACTTTTCTAGATGAGGATTGACTTTGTTTTCCGGAAGTCATATGCTAGATGGGCAAGGAGAGATGCTCACACCTGGGTTTTGTGTATAAAAGGGTATATCGGTGGGAGCTGAGCCTGGTTTGGCTTCGAGACTGACCGGAAGAGGGCAGAGAACCTCTCGGCTTACCTTCATTTAAGTGATGGTTCCTATTCTGCAAGATTTCACTCCCAAGACATTTCTTTGGGAGGGGCAGTAGACATCGAGGGCTATGGATTTGAAGAGCCAGTAAACAAGAGTAAACGACTCATTTTCAAATTGTAGTTTCATATTTTTTTAAGGAAATTGATTACTTAAGAGAATAATTATTTTTTATTTTTGGATTTCAATTGAGATTAGCCTAAGGATGTCATATAATATATCTACTAGACTTCAAAAGGCTTTAAGCATTCTACGCAACTCTGAAAATTACTTCAGAAAGTTTCAAATAAGCTTTTCTTCAGGGTATTTCAGATTAATCTAAGAAGATCTTTGCCTAAACAAAGCGTGTGTGTATTGTTTTTAGAAAGAATTCCACTCAGTCTCCAGTTATTAATGTTTATCTTATTTGCGAAGCTCTTTAGACTCTTCAAAAAGAAGGATTAATGATTAAGCACCAAGGTAAAGTGTTGTTATTCCTTTTTATTCCTGTATTGCATTCAACTGAAGAACATATTAATCAATATTATTGCATACTTATTAATGTTTCTAATTCCAAGGATTTATTTTTATTTTTCCAATGATTTATTTATTTTTCAATATGACTGTTAGGATGGCCTCAAAATCATATAACTCTCTGATTTTTTGGTTCTGCAGAAATTTGCACACTATTGAGTGTCCTAAATGTCCTGAACGTCCCCAAGTCCTTCATCTCTAGGGTCAATTTTCTCTTCAGTATCTAACGACCATAGTCCAATCATCCATCTAGAATTTCTGTGAGCAGTTCATCTCCTGTGATTGGATTTCCTTCCTTTAGTAATTTTTGAGCTCCAGGAATGTTTAATTTTTCCATAAATCCTTCTGATTATCGCGTACCAACTTTTGTATCAATTAAAATGTTTTCAGTTTCAACTAGCATAAAATCCGACCCAAAGTGGGCTTAAAAAATAAGGAACGTATTGACTTACATCAGAGGAGGTCCAGGGGCAAGGCATGCTTCCTAGTTGGTTGTTGTATGCAAAGGACCAGGTTCTTTTGGTCTGTCCCCACTACATCCACTGGATCAGTTTCCTCCCAAATTTCCCTTGTGGTCATAGGATGGTGGTCAGTAACAACTGGAACGACAGAGTTCCATTTTCAAGCCTAGGGAGAAGGAAGTTGACTTTTTATAGCTTTCTCTTAAGAGTCAAGACGCTTCTTTCCCAGAAGACTTTAGCAAAACTCTGCTCACTTCTCATTGGTGTAAACTGGCTTAGGCATTCCACCAAAAACCTCTAGCAAGGGAGATAGGATTAATGTAATTAGTCCGTATCAGTGATTCTTGCCCACTCCCTCCAGACTCTTCTGGTTGCGCCTTACCTACTTCTCCAGGCTGCAGCTACCTCTCTCCTCTGCTTGGTCCTATCATGGATACAACAGCAAGCTTAATTATCTCACACACTAATGTGTCAGTGAAGACTTTAGGAGACTACAATTTGGGTGATAAAACTTAATTGGCTACGATATGTTACTGTTCCTGGAGCTGATCAACTGAGTACCTTCCCTGGGAGACCCGACTAGACATTGTTGTCTTTAGCATCTTTCCTGCCTCCACAGCATGTTTCCTCTAAGTAGGGGAGATAGCAACTTTCACTTTGTCTTTCTTCCTCAAAGTCAAGGTCACAACCTTCTCTATATCAGGTCACAGTCCAGGGGAAAAAAATAGGTACTCTCATACCATATATGGCCAGCGACTTCCAAATTAGTCTTTCAAGCTTGATCTCTCTGTTGAGTTCTGAGCTGGAGCAGCCAATGTCTATTTTAATGGAGCCAATATCTCCACTTAGACATCTAACAGGCAACTCAAAGTTAACGTGGCCAAAAGGGAGCCCTTGATTCCTCCTCAACCCTAAACTGTCTCTCCCCTAGGCAACTTCATAAAGAGAAATAAATATATTTATTTATAGAACCGCATTTATTCAGTTGATCAAGCCATAAACTTTGGAATCAAATAAGAATTCTTTTCTATTTCTTCATAACACACAGACAATTCATCAGCAAGTTCTGTTAGCCATGCATGCAACAACACATCCCGAAGTAGTCTACTTCTCTTTTCTCCAAAGCTACTACCAAGATCTAGAAGTCCATCTTTATCCACCTAATCTCCCTCTTACCTGCTCTCCCACTTTTCACTTTTGCACCTATACAGTTTATTGGCCAAACAATGGCCTGGTGATCTTTTAAAACCATATATAAAATCATGTCACTTCTCTCCTAAATGCATTCTAGATTTTAATTCTTTATTATTTATATGTGTTGCAAGTATATTCTCCTAGTTTCTGTCTAGCTTTTCATCTTTTAAAAATGATTAGATTAACATAAGGCTTTAATGTTAAAGCAGTTAAATATATCAGTCTTTTCTTTTAAAGTTTGTCATCTCTGTTTTTCTTTAATAAATTCTAACTTGAGGGTCTAAACATATTTCTCCCTATTTTCTCTCAAAAGTTTGCCCTTTCAAATTTAAGTTTTTAAACCTCCTGGGGTTGATTTTTGTGTATCATATGAAGTGTATATCAATTTTATTTTTTTTTTCCATGTGGCTAAACAATTTTTCTACCAACATTAGCGCGTACTCCCTCACCTCCCCACTGATCAGAAATGTCAAATTTGTTCATAAATCAAGTTTTCATTAATGTGTGGATTAGTTGTGGGGGCTCTCTCTTTAGATCCATTGGCCAAAGTCTCTATCTCTGTGCTATCACACATATCTTAATTGGTAGAGGTTTATAACTTTTTACTGTCCAGCTGAAGTTCCCACTGCTGGAGGAGAAGCCAGAAATGAGAAGCAAATCACTTCTCCATTCTTCTCATTTTCCGGTTTCTTGTTAGCATCTCACATTAGCAGAAACTAACAGGAAGCCAGATGACAAGGAGACTATGAATTGTGGTTTGCAGGCTTCTAGCCCCAAGGGGTACAGGAAAAAGTGTAGCAGGCAAGTCTGGAGTAGAGAAAGAACATTATCCATCACAGGTATCAACATTTACACCCACCTCATGAAGCGAGCCAGGGAATGTTCTTAATGTTCTTTCTTTTTCTATTCTCTGGAAGAGCTCATGAACACGGAGCTATTTGTTCATTGAATATGTGGTAGAACCAGGTGATAAACCATCTGGGCCTGGCGTTTTCTTTTCTGTAAAGATTTTAAACCACTGATTAAAGTTTTAACTATGGATTTACTGCTGAAGTTGTATTTCCAGAATGTGGCAAAGGATACGGATGAATGATCTAGCTATTGTTCTGACTTATTTTCTCTCTCACTCTTTCTGTCACCTAACATTTTTGAATTTACTTTAATCCATTTTCCCCTGTATTTTTTGTGCTTCTGAACACACTTTCATGTATCTAAAATATTCTGTAATATTTATAAATTCACAAAGCTCAAGCTTTGTACATATATCTAAACTTACACATACGGTGAAAAAAGCAGCTTTCTCTAAAGGTGAGAGACCATACATGGAGTGAATATGCTGTGGGCAGGGCTGGCTTCCTACACACAAGTTCTGTTCAGTTGCACGGAGCCCGACACTTGGAAGGACTCACTCTTGGTTTATCACTCTGCTGTCACTGTCTTAAAATTCTGAGTAATTTTTGAAAAAGGGGCCCCACATTTTCATTTTGCATTGGGCCTTGCAAATTATGTGACTGGTTCTGTTGTGAGTATTAGAGGATGGGTTTGAAGTTAAGTTTTCTTTTTCTTTTTTCTTTTTGGTGATTTCTAAAAAGTATTCATTAACTGTGAAAATATTCTTCTAAGGCTTTATTAAAAATGTAATTCAAATACTCTTCAAGAGAGGAATTGGATTTAGATTAGATTTGATTTAGGAAACCCAGGTTTTCAATTTAACAAAAGAGAAATGGGCTTAATATTTAGTTGGATTGTTCTGCTAACCATGGGAGAAACAGAGAATTTACTTCTGAAAATTGAATAACTGTGATTCTCAGGGCATTTTTATAAGATTTTACTACAGAATTAATTTAGGTTAACTGGCCATTAATGGTTATGTCCACAAGTTAGAATAAGTTTTAAATAGCTTTGGTTATAAAATGTAGTAGGCCAGGACTTTATTCAATTTGATCATTCTAATCAACTTTTTGTATGAGTAGATAGCCGCTGGCCTGAAAGGGCTCGTACTTTATCAAATATGAGATAGTTGCTTTAGAACTAAAGACTGCAAAACATCAGCTTCTGCATTGCCAATTGAGAACTGTATTTGTATAATGTCTTTTGACATTGACACAAGTGGCTGACCATGAGGCAGAAGAGTTCCATCTCATAGTTAGCCCAAGGGCCTCCCATCCAATATTTTAAATGTAAGTTTTTAGAGAACATAAAGAATTTGATGAATTGTATGTGATACATTCCTGGGAGTCTTCTCTCATGTTCTGTTCCACATGAGGCCTCTCTGATCAAACAAGACTTTGTTTGGTTTTTGCTTTCTTTGTTTGGGTGTGCTTGGTATAATTCTATGTTAGTCTTGATCAAACCAGGAACTGGAGTGCATGACCAACAAATTCCTGGGGGATTCTCTTTCAGAAAGTTAAGATAATGTCCTAGAAGATTTTTGGATGTTTATAATCCTGGAGAGGTCAAGAGGCCTTCAATCCATCTCAACCTCCTTGATTTGGCAAGTTCAGAGATTCATGCCATATATTCTTTGTTTGCTTGTAGGAAAGGTCCAGGAGAGAAATGTCATCTGTAAACCAAACCCAGGGGCTTTGACCAACCTGGAAAGATTCCAAGACCTCAATTTTGATACTGTCGTATGAGATCTTGTAAAAGATATGGGTGGAACGAATTCTGGGGCTGGCGGTTAAGTCCCAGATAACTAGATTAAGACTGTAGAACAAGGGAACGATAAAATCTATCTCAAATCAAGGTAAAAATTCCCTTTCTGAGAAGTTACTCCAATATAGAAGCAAGTCGAGGTGGTAAAAATGCTTCCTGGCTACTGATTCATGATGGCCTTTGACCTCGCTCCAAGTAAAGATCTCAGGGTAGTCGGGAGAGAGATTTATGAGGCCACCTTTCAGGTGAAAAATAACCAGTAATAGGATAAACTAACATTTAATAGGGGAATATTATGAGCACACGCTGTTTATATGTTGTAATTCTTAATTCTCTTAATAACTCATGAAATAGTTACAATTGTAACCCTTATTTTAATGATGAAGGATCATAGGCTAAGAGACTTTAAATGACTTTACAAAGTTAGTGAGTTGCAAAATCAAGACTCATAGTCTAATCTCTGTTAAAACGTGGCTACTACTTTGGTTGACATTTTACATAATTTTGACCTCAATGGGAGCCTTCTCCCAGTTCACTGAAGGCAAGTCAGAGAAGTTCAAGCAATGTGGTCACAAATGGGAAGACGCATACAGAGTACTCAATATCGTGTCTGACATGTTGTAAACCATCAGGAAATATTATTTCTTATGATGCAAGAAACGAGAATGTAAAGGATAAGAGTTTAGGTGTTATATTCTAAATTCTATGTTTGTCACTCAGCTCTAGTTTGTTGTGCGATTTTTGGAAAGTTGCATTTTCTGTTCCCGTGAAATGGGGACGATAATATTCCCCACTTGGTAGAGTTGTTGTAGTAATCAGATGAGATGACGCTGTCGTAGCACTATGCCTGGCACAGAAAAATGCTCAAGAAGTGGGAGCCACTGTTGTTGAATTTATTCCTGTTGTTGTTGTTGCTTTTAATATTGAAACCACAAAGTCAACGTGAGTGCTTTTAAAATCATTGACTTTAGAAGCTACAGAGTAAATGAAGCAGAACGAGAGGCACAGGTGTGGTCCTCTGAAGTAGCTAAGACATCACTCACACAGCCACCAAGTAGTGGAATTGAAGAAAGAGCAGCAAGGAGGTTAAAAGTCACCAAGAAGAATGAGCTTCCTGGCACCCTGCCAAGAGAAGGAAGGCGACGTGGGGGATTTGGGGCACCAAATGTCGCGCTGAATGGGGAGTCCAAATCCAGACCATTTTCACTGCTGCTGCATTTGTTAACCAATGTCCATGATTGTCTGCCTCTAAGCTCCTGTGCCATTGGGAAGGAAAAGCTTCATACCCGACTCCTTTTTAATTGTATACTTTAGCCTTCCCAGTTTTCTCCTTCCAGCTCAGAAAGCAATCACCTAATAATATCATATGAAGAAAAAACTTTCCTCCAATTTACAAAATTGCAGGTAATTCTGTTATTCAATTAAGATAATACCTTTTTCTGAATATAACTTCCCATCCTAAATAGAAATTCTAAGTGGGCTACAGACACTTAGAAAAATGAGAGGAGAATGGTGTACCCATGGCTTCTCTATTCTCATATTAGGGAATAATATTCTCCCAGAATTTTCTGGCAGGCCTATCCATTTGAGTCACAGAGTCAGTTTCAGTGTGTTTCAATTGTTTCAAAGAGTGTCATCACCATAATTGCCTCCATATCTTTGTAAATATTGTAACATCGTAATGTGAATGTAATCTTGGTAAAGCCTATATTGTTCTTTAAGAGGATTTCATTTCAGATATAGTGAGTTTTAGAATCCTTCGTGGGTAGAATTTGTATTAATGGAAATACTTCATATATTTTATTTTATCATTGACCAAAGGAATGATTTGCTTTCCAAGGTTCATTATCTCTGTCTTCTAAAAATACTTTTTTGTTAATGAAATATTTAAATCCTTGTCTAAAAAGAGAGGCACAACATATCACATTGTAACACAATTTCAATACATTATGCATAGATATAGTTCCAGTTATGAGCTAGGGAACGTAAATTCCTTGAATGTTACAGTTTTTCTATTCTGTTTTAGTGCTTTAAATTTTCTTGGTAATAAATATTGTACTTCTAATGAATTCAAAATTGTAGTAAATGTGCTCTGTGCAGATACCCTAACACCTGTAAATCCCCAAGTCCTGCAGTCGTAGATTGCACATCTCAGAGGCCTAAGGATAAGAATTATAATGCAAAATAATGAGCAAAAGACTGATTGCAAATGTATATTTACTAACACAGCCACTCATTTTTTCATTGCATTGAATAGATGGATCTGAGCATGAGGCATTCAATAACCACAGCATCATTGGATTTAGCAGGTTTAGATCTTTAAAAAAATAAACTAAAATCATAGCTAATATTCTTTCCCTGGGGAGTGAGAAGGGAGATTCTGTCAGTGGTAAACGCAGTGCTAGGGCACCAGCGAGGTATACCTTGGGCACATGGCCCCAGACCGAGTCATGCCAGGGAGGAGTGACAGTCTGCAACTGAGCCAGGCAGCCCTGACGAGGAACCACTCTTCCGTGCACCATCTCACCTCCTCCTCCGAATCCTGGAGCTACAGAGAAGACAAGCTACATTTAAAAAGGAAAACCAATCAAGTAAGGAGACGGAATCGACCTGCTGCCTGTTCTTTCATTTTCCGTACTTCCAGAAATGATGTTAGAATTATTTGAACACTCTTTTATTACAATTGAGTCTTTCCTACTGTGAATATTGATTTTATTCATCCAGCTACCAAAAGAGTGTTTTATTTATTTGGCCAGAATCACAACTCGTTAGGGTGGGAACGTTATTTAGAAATCATTTAAATTTTATGAAAGGCAAGAGCTGAGGGAATTGGGGTCTGGAGCAATTATGTGTCCACGAAAGGTCAGAGGCAAGGGTAGGCCCCTTTGCGACTGTCCTGCCCTGGATGGTGCTGCAGCCACCCTCATGGCACTGTAAGCCCACAGAGCAGTGCTCTGAGCCTTCCTAACAAAGTGCGGGGGGCGTCTTCCAGGGGCGAGTCATCTTACACTTTTTAAAATTGGCTGAGTCTTGGAGCAAGGCGAACACCTGAAGTGTTGAAAATAAGATTTGTGAGGACTACTGCTTCCTTTTGGTCTCTTTCCTGAGTCATCTCCTTGGTTCTAGTCTGGAAATATCCCACTGAGAGGGACCAAATATACTTAAAAGGAAACGCTTTGCTGAATACAAATTTCTTGTCCCAAGACCCAGTTTATGGGGCATCCAGCCCTCAGCCCTTCTCCTCTCAGCATGACTGAGTTTTTCTAAGAGCAGACCACTCAGTCTTTAGCCAAGGAAAATGTAGGGAGTAATAACCCAGAGTTGGAGGAGGAGATTGCTTATTTATTTCAGGGGCTGGCTCACCCTCCAGTTTCTTCTTTGAGCCCCACTTCCCTCCATATGTAAACTGCATAAGGCAGTAAGAGTAGGATTGATCTTGCCTCATTTTCAACTGAGGTATCAGTACAATAGACGTCAGATATCAGAGTGACTGAGGCAAATCCTCACGTGCAGAACTTGCCAGTGAAATGTTTGAGAACTGATTTCACATTTTTTAACTTCTTTGCCAACTTCAAATGTCAAAGGGTTGAGATCAGGAAGAAGGAAGGGCATCTATGAGAAGTTTTTAGTGGGAGCTGTTCCACTGTGAGCCCCTCATCCCTAGCATACACAGAGGGAGGAGGACGAGCTGACCTCCACCCTGCACGGGGAGTGAGGGGACCCCTCGGAGAGCTCAATTTGGTGCCTGAGTCAACCTGAGAAAGCGTTAAGAGGCCTGTGCAGTGGAATGGAGGTGGCTGCACTGAGGCAGTCATGCATGCCCAACCTTATCAGGACAAAGGATATGGAAGGGTTTTCTGTGGCCAGATGACAGCAGCGTTGGAGAGAGAGGAGGAAGAAGAGCCAAAGAGAGCTGGTCTGGAGCAGTTTAAAGTCCTGTCCTAAAGGGGAAATTCCGAAGGATAGGATCTCCATTTTGTTGGACAATAGGAGAACCAGGAACAGAGGATACAGTGGTAACTAGAGGAACAGATTCTGTCCCCATCAGGAGAGGGGCCTCTAATGAACCCAAGGAAGTACCCAATGAGGAAGGAGCTTTCTTGAAACTTCCATCAAGTCCAGAGAGTGTTCCTCTCCCTCCTTCCTCCAAACTTCCCAGAACTAAGGGGCTAAAACCATAGTTAGCAAGGATGGCAAAAGCAGAACCACAAAGAGAAGAAGCCACAGCTAACAAAGGCCTCTTCCCTTTTTTTTTTTTTTTTTTTGGTGAGGAAGATTGGTCCTGAGCTAACCTCCATGCCAATCTTCTTCTATTTTGTATGTGGGACACTGCCACAGCATGGCTTGATGAGCAGTGTGTAAGTCCACATCTGGGATGCAAACCCACAAACCCCAGGCCGCTGAAGCAGAGTGCACAAACTTAACCAACATGCCACCAGGCTGGCCCCCAAAGGCCTCTTCCTAATGAACAGGTTCTTGCTCTGTGGGTTGTAGCTGAAAGCAGGGAGGAGAAACCTTACAACAAATAAATACAGAAGTGTTGATTGGTATACTGGACTGGACATTTTTAATGTATAAATTGAGACTGCATTTTGTGACTTTAAGTGATGGTAGAATTTTCTGTTAGTTAAGAGTGAGAAGTCAAGAGATTGCCAAAGGTGTCATCCCAAAACAGAAGACAACTTCCATTGAACAAACTTGAAACGGTGGGAAACAAGAAAGGAGTACACTGATTCTGGAGTCATGGTCGTTCAAGACACTCTTGCACAGACAGTCTTCAAGACAGCCTTGCACAGCAAAGACTTTCCTGGTCCCTAATTTAGGCAGCTCCCCTCGGCCAGGGCAAGAGGCTTGTCATTTGAACCATTTGGGAGTCTGGGACCATTCCAGTCCTTCGATAGAAGGTAGTGAAGAAATTTTCCTCTGTTCACTCTGGGCCTCAGCATCAAGTTGTGGTTGTAATTGGTCCCTAATTTTGAGCCCTCTGTCTGATTCTGTTTCCTGTTTTTGAAACGCACCTTATTTTGTTGGAGATATTAAGTATGGGATTTCAATGTGTGTGTTTGTGTACGTATTCACACACACATATCTTTTGCTTGTTTTGGTCCCTGACTTTCTCAATAATCTGGTGAGTTACCTGGCTGTTTGGTTTTTTAAGAGTGAGGCACTAGCAAGCTGATGGTGATCTCATGGGGTGGGAGTGGGGCTGAGCGCATGATGAGTATGTTGAGGAGGTGACGGACTCTTGTCTTGGAGAATCACCAGCTCTCAGCCTCTGTAGGACTTCCCTTTTGGGTTGCAATTTCCTTAAGCAGTGGTTCAGCGGCAGTTCTCAAGTGACGGCCGCATCAGAACCCCTTGGAGAGCCTGTTAAAACACAGAGGGCTGAGGCTCCCCCAAAGCTGGACTATGCTTTGAAAATCATTGCCTTGCTCAACCTCCAGACTATTGGCATTTTGTGCCAGCTGACTTTTTGTTGTGTGCAGTAGGATGCTTACCCAGTAGATGCCAGTACCAAATATATCTAGAGACATTCGCAAAGGTCCCCTGGGGGCACATCGACCTGGATTGAGAGCCATTGCCTACCTTAAGGATTTCTCTCTCCTTCCTGGAAAATAAAAACCCACTTGTATGCAACCTATGAGGCAATGAGGGCTGGCGAGTCTTACCACTGAGTTGAGAGATTTTCTTTAATTCTCTTATCTTTGATATTGCCTTTCACCAATACCACCCCACTGTCGTTTTTCAGCTATAAATCTCTCATTAGGAGGTAGAAAAGGGCCAGGCTCCTGGGGAGGGAAGCTTGGGGTCTGCTTGACCCTCGCACAAACTCTCAACCTCTCTTCCATTTTGCAGCTCTGCTCTGAAGTTCTGCTTCAGAAATATCTACCGTGCCCCAGATTTGAGTCTTTCTGAGGTTTGGGAGAGCTACGCAGCTTCCTCTCCATCAAGTTCACAGTTCTGATTTCTCTGATCTGCTAAATCAGTTACTATTCATCCTTACGCTTTCCTGAGTCCAAAGTTTTGTTGACGTCTTTCATGTGCTGTTGTCTGCTCTCTCATTCTCTTTGTTCTTGTAGATTTATGCTCTTTTATGCATTTATTTTCAATTGGAGTATTACAAAGGAGCAACAATAAACATCTGTGTTTAATCTGCTGTCTATAACCAGAGTTCCAGTTGCTTTTTAAAATTAGGTTTTGGTAAGAGGGAGGGTGGAAAGGGCATGAAAGTACGTGGGTTGAGGGAGTGTTATTAATGATTTTGGTTAAAGATGAAGAACAGAGACGTGAAGGCACAAAATAGATTCTTTTCATATTTCATCTATTTGCCTAAATCCCTGATTGTTATACTTTGTTACTGTCTGTTCAATGAAAACAACATTTGAAGTGGAAAATATAGCCCTTAAGAGACTCTGAAAGAAAGGAACCCAAAAAGTGGCTATTTTTGAGCAAGACAGTATTTATCAAAATCTTTTATAAATTTCAAATATACACCTATGTTAGGTTATGATTCCTCACTGAAAAATATAAAGATTATAGGTCTTCATTTTACCCACAAAATCAAAGCCACGTATTCCTACAATAGACTTGCTCTCTACTTTGAAAATAACACTGGCACTAATCCAATAGCTTAAAAGTGAGTTTAAAATCCCCTGAGGAATTTGGGGATTGTTCTGTTGTTAATATCTTAGTCAGTAGAACACTTGTCTGCTTCTGCCAAATATGAACAGTCAGAGATTGGAGCGCAACCTGACAGTGTTATTTAGGTATTAGTCAGCCTCACTCACGTACAGCTCCTCTTTCTGTTGAGAGAGCTCAGCTTGTGACTTTGAGGATCCGGTGGGATTTAGCATAAGAAGTAAGCAAAGAGGATATTGAATTTAAGTTCAATAATTTAAAAAATGACAGGTGGAAAATTTTCACAGACAAATATCTGGCTCTGGGAAAATTACCACATCCCTCAGGAGCAAATCTCTCTCAGTAGGGGAATTGCAAAAACATCACAGTTGCAACGGACTAAGTGTCATATGAACAAAACTTTGACAGGACATTTGACTTCTTTTGAGCTTTCTACAGGGATAGCTATAGGTGACAAAATGCCCTCCAGCTACTTCTAGGAATTATCAGTGCTTTTTGAATACTAGCACCTTAGGAAAATATTGGTTAGCACATAGTCATTAAATGTAAATTAATATTTCCATTCCTTTATGAGTTATTTGAATCCCAATATATGGACAGACCACAAGTCCCAGCTAAAATTCTGTAGTATATTGTGCTTTCAGGCTAACAAGCATTGACAAATACTATGATGTTCTTGTCCTTGATTTTCACAACCATACCTGTTGACTTGCAATGGCAGGTTATGCAACCTGAATTTGCTAAGACGGAAAGTCAATAGAAAATGTGGGAAGAGAGAGAAGAGATCATAGCCATCTTATAGTATGTCAAAAGTGTGTATCTAGAGCTATTCTACTAGAATATATATTAGGATATATATATATTCTATGTAAATATAAATATATAATATTTATATGTAAGAATAAATATACATAAAACAAATATAAATCAATAAACATCCAAAAGAAGTCAAATGCAGATATGGTTTAGAGTGTAAATGAACACTTGGGACAGAAAAGGTATACATGGGAGTAATAGTCCTAAGAGCCAGAGAACCATGGGGCGTGATCACTAGATTAGATATTTGGAGACTCAGTTATGTGACCTCAGATACAAATCATCTGGCTTCTCTGAAATTATGTTTTTTTTTAATCTGAAAAATGAGGATAATCTGTTTTTCCTAATTCTCAGCAGGTTTATGAGGATTTATTGAAATAATATATATGAAATCACTTTATAAACTATATGTGTCACGTGCATGTAAGCTGTTGACAAGAACAGAGTCATAGAAAAATAGAACTCATAACGTTCATAAGAGGTTGTTGGGCTCATTCACCTACCTAAGCCATTCAGGAAAGTAACTTATCGACATATTCCTTCTATTTATTTTGGTGGCATTTCAATTTTCTCCAAACATTTAAAAATCATAACTATGAAAACTGGGCACAGTGATTTTTTTTTAGTATGAAATAGTTGTGACAATAATAATCTACCATGTGAATAGAATTTCTCTTACAAATGATATTTCTTAATTCCATGAAGATGCACTCCCTAAATTAGGGTCCCTTGATGGACTTTGGGGGACTTCGTGGCTTCCCTGAAAGTGTGTGTATATGCTAAGGAGCAATTTCCTGGGATGAAGAGCCATATCTTTCACCACATTCTCAAAGAGATGAAAAGAATGAGTTAAAGGGGGAGGGGAAGGAAGGAGGAGAAAATGTGAGAACAAAAGAACCAGAAGAGAAAGGGAACAGAAAAACTTGAACACACTGCCCGGAAGAACGTGCTGTAGGTTGTGCGCCCCATCGAGAAGGACTGAGAGAATGTCTTATTTGGGGATAAAAAGAGTTAAAATTTAAAAATAATAATAACTTCCATTCACTGAGGGCTTTATACATCCAAGCACTGTGATAGCAGCTTTCATTCATGATATTATTACACCCACACGACCCCACAAGGTAGGAAAAATTCCGCAGTCCCTTCGAGGAACTGCTTGGGCCCAAGTACGTGCTACACTAAGATAGACCCATTGGAGCCGGATCTTGGAATTCAGAATTTTAGAAAGATAAGTTGATGCCTTTCCTGGACATTAAACAATAGACCCAACAGGTTCTTGGAGAGCACCTCACAATCTTAATGGGATAAATAAGAGTTTTAAAGAGCCTCACATTAATTCGTTCCATACAGGTAGGATTTTGATACCAAATGAATTATGAAAAAACCATTTGATTTTCACAGCTTTCAGGATTTTGGAATTGCAGGTAAAGGATTGTAAATCTGTGTTATTATCATCCCCACTTCATAAATGAGAAATGGCTTCAGGAAGTTAGGTCATTGCCCTGGTTTGCACAGCCAGCGGGTGACAGAGAAGATTGTACACCCAGGCCTTCTGCCTCCTGGTCTATGGTACTTTACGAATTCATTGCAGATGGACTAATGAGAAATCCCAAGAGACACGATTTGGTTTTACTTCACAGATACCACCAGCTGTCTCTGCCTTACTGTTCCTACTGTTTCTATGGGTTGTCACTTTCTCTAGCAAGCATCAGCAACTAGATGACAAGGGAGTGAGAGAAGAAAGACAGTGGCAGGGTCCAACTTCTTCCGAGAACCTTGAAATGCTAATGGGAAGGCTGCCTGCGCAGATTTACATGGATTGGTGACCAGTCCATGAGCATCTTCCCAAGAAGAATCAGAAAGGGCTCACTGACCATTCATGAAAGTCTTTCTTGAAGACTTAGCATGTGTTAGGTACTATTCTAGGCCATGAAGTATATGGAAATCTCCACTGTAGTCATAGACAAATCACCAAATAATCAGAATACACTTTAATAACATATTTGACACCTTTACATAGAATTTGACCAAAAGTTCAGATCGTAAGGCTGGTTCTCCCTAGCTAACAGTCTCATAGACATCCGTAGATCTCAACTCAAGGAGACAGGCTTTCACAGGAAGCCAGGAGAAGGAGAAGTTCCTTCAGGTACCATGTTCTTTGTGCCCTATAAGGCAACCAAGGTATTAATTCATCACGCGCTCATAATTGGAAAGGAGGGATAAGTAGGGAAGAACACTACCTGTCCTGTCAGGAGTAGGGAAGAGGGCACGGTGAGGATGACTGACAGCCCTCAACAGCAAAGGTTTAACTGAGCCATTGGCACGGCTGGAGAGAGGAGCGGGATGGGCCAGGCCAGGGCAGAAGAGGAGGAGATTCAGAGGCCCGCTGAGCTGAGGGGCAGGGGGCAGGGGACAGAAGCTGCGCCCGCCTCGTGATCGGGTCACAGCATCAGAAACCAGCAGCAGACTGAGAGAAAGAGATCGACCCCCAGGGAGGTTCCTTTTCTGCCAAGGCCGATACAGGTAGAGACAGCATGGCTGGAGTGGAAGGCTGGGAGTCTAGCATTTTCTCATGGACTATCAAAATAGAAAAGCAGAAGGAGCGGGAAAGGGGATACAAGAAGACCCCATGAAACTGTTACTACGGACGGGGCAACATAACTGGAAAATGTTCATTCAAAGCACGTGATGAGATGAATGATTTTGTGAACAAGCTTGAAACCTGACAACCCCTCATGATATCATGGCTATGTTAAAATGAGTTGTGTATTCCAAGCATCAATGTGAAAACACGAATTTTAAAGAACTGTGGGCTGGAAATACTTGAATTATAGCTTCTGTCAGTCGGGAGGCTGCTGGGAAGATCCACTAGGTGGCAGTGTGGTCGTGATTTGCTGGTAAACACAGAAAACGGAATAGAGTCGAACCTCAGGCGACTCGTGTTTCCCCGATGTTCAGAAGTTTACAATAGAAAATGTTCATGGAATAATAGATGGAAAGATAAATCCGACTAGCATGCGAACGGCCATTGACATACAAAATAAAACTGTTTTACAAGCAAACAGTGGAACATTTTATAACAAGTCACACATTTCCTGTTTCCTTTAGAGAGGCTGTTGGAGAGAAATCCCTGTCTATCTTACTTCACTCTCTCCATTTCTATTTCTCTGAAATTACGTACAAAGACGCACTCATATTTTGCAATGTAAAATTTCCCAGTTCTTTCTTGTTTCTGGGACCACCACTAACTAGCTGTGTGAACTTGGACAAGTTAATTAACCCCTCTGTGCCTCATTTGCTTTATCTATAAAGCAGGATAACAATCGTACTAACCTGATAGGGTTATTGCAGGGCTTACGTTAGTTGATTTAAGAAGAGTGCTTAGACTAGTGAGGCACGTGGTAAACACCACATAATAGTTTGCTCCCCAACCAGAACGTAAGGGAAAAGGGAAGAAACCGTGCATTCTGGTCCCCTTTGATTAGAGCCTTTTCAGTGCTGGATATGCAGCATATGTTCGGTAAATATTTAAATCAATGAATGAATAACTGATCGGCTAACGTATAAGGGTCCACATGAGACGCACAGGGATGACAATAAATACAATCTGGCATTTAACATTTGGAACATTTTTTATGAATATATTATTCTTGTACAATTAAAAAATAGAACATGTTAAGTATAAATAAGCCTTTAAAATATTTCTTAACATTTTAGATAGATCAAATGTTATTAAACATTAGGATAATAGTTTAGAAAGACTAGCTGAATCTCAAAATATTGATTTAGAATACTAGACCTTTCTAGGTAGAAGTTACCTTTGAGATCATTAGATTAACTCTCTTATTTTCAGACTAGAAATGAGGCCTTTACATTCAGTGCTTTCTTTTTCTTTTTAAACATATTGCTGGCCCAATTTGGAAAAAGCCATTAGTATGATGAGTATGTTAAAGTGTGGTTGATTTTGTTATTAAAAATATATGTGAACAATACTCTTGACTTTCTGTATTTTTGTATGGTTGTATAAATTTATATATTATTGAGGCGTACTTATTTTTGAGACTGGCTTCTTTACCATCAAAATATAAATTTTATTCTTAGGTCCATACTTAGCCTTTTTCAAATTATGAAGAACTTTCCGGACTGTTGGTACCACTTCACGGTGTGTTTTCTTCCACCTTGAAACTATTTTGCTAGGTTAAAAGTTTGCTTGTCAGGGAAATTAGGCTTGGGGGAAGACAAATGATCTTTTAAATATCAAGTACATTCCCAAACTCAAAAGATTTGAATGTCATCCTTGAAAATAGCTGGAACTAAAATAACAAAAATTACATTTTGGAAAAAAATTTTTGAAACAGCAAAATGCTAATTAATTCACAGAACCTACCCAGATACAATCACCTCATCTGGTCTGGGTGCAGCCTCCACACGAGAACTAGTGCTTTCCTTGTGTCCCGCTGGGACGCTACTATGCAAGCTTGCCAAGGAGTCAGGGGGTCCTGTGTTTCGTCTTGTTTTTTATTGCTTTAAATTATAATCTTGCCGTTTTTAGGTTAAATATCTTTTTATTGCCATAAATGTCAGTGAAGCTTTAAATGAAATACTGCAGGTGCAATTCAGCCCTCCAGAACTGGGTCCATTCACAAACAAAAGCTTTACCAAGCCAATTTTTAATTTAGAGAAATCTCATTGCTGTTCATTTAGGATTTGTGTATTTCTTTGTAGTTTTGGCACAGTTCAGTACTGAGAGTATTCTTTAAATGTCATGGTTTAAGCACCTCAAATCCAATGTGTCCATTACTGAACTTGTCATTGTCCCTCTCCTTTGCCAGTATTACTGATTTCAGTGAATGGAGCATAGCTATCCAGTCGCCCATCCAGAAATCCAGAAGTCAGCCCGCACTGCTTTTCCTGCTCACTTACCACGTTGATCAGACTGCTGATCCTCGAGTCTGTCTCCTGTGTGTCTCCCCATGTGACTGCAGCTGCCATGTGGGCAGGGGCCTGGTCTGTAAACTCAGAGGCTACCACACTCCCTGATGCTCCATAAGTATTTGAGTAATGAATGAATGATAAATACTTATCTATCCCCTCCTCCCCATTTCTGCCGTCTCGATCCTACTTTCAGCATTTCCCATGGTCTTATGTGGATTATTGTAACAGCCTCTAACTTAAACCCTCTGACTCTATTATCTCACCATAGCTGCCTTAATTCTACCCTCATTTTCCTTTATTCCTGACCTTATATTTTACGATTAACAGTACCAATTTGGCATATACCCTTATATTTCTTGCCTCTATGACTTTATCCTTGGTGTTTCTCTTTCTGGAAATGCCTGTTCATTTTCCTTTATTTGAAAACTCCTGCTCATCCTCATTGCTCAGTCCATGTGACATATTTTCCAGTAATTCTTTTCTGCATTCCCAGGTTGTATTAAATGTCCCCTTTTTTTTTGGCCCATTGCACTTTGTGCATTTCCCTAACTGAATGCATGTATCATATTCTATTTTGCTGTTTATCTGTCTGGCTTTCTTTTTCTGCTCCGTTTGGGTAGGAATTCTTTCTTAGGCATCATAATAACTTCAATGCACACAAAAGGCAGCCCATAAATATTTGTGGATTTATAATGTGGATGCTTGTATTTTTCTTTTTGTGGAATGAACAAATAGGAATTTAGTATTGCAACTAGATATAAATGTGTCTAACATGTCTAGGGTCACTGAGTACAACTGTATACACCATGCACTGCACAGCTCAGGGTGGGTCCTAGTGCCATAGATTATAAGGTGAATGTCCACTCGACCCCTTGAACTGTAAAGTATGCAGGTCACCCAACTCCAGCAGCTGCCCTGTGGAACACAGAGGAGACGCTGCAGCACTTATAACGAACTGCAAGACAGCTATATTTGAAATTGAAATTTACTTCGAGTTTAAAAAAATCAGATTTATATTCATTAAACAAATAATTTTGTGATCCTTTATCTGATACCATTTTCATAGAAAAATACTTTTTTTAGCATGATATATTTCTTCCCATAACGCACCTCTTAAGTTATGAAAGGCTTTACCTTGCTTTCCTGGACCATATCTTCATTTCCTTGATTGAATTTGCAATGCTTGGAACATGAAGTTTGCTTGGGTACACAGATGTAAGTCAATGGATTTCATTATGAAAATAAGCATTGGCTTGGAAAATAGTCATTTCCATAAAACGAATCAGTCAAAATTGGAACATTATTTTTTTTAAATCAGAGGATAAAGAAGTTGATTCTAAAGAAATCTGCTGGTAAACATATATTACCATCCTCCATATTCAAGAATTAGACTGGGTAATTGAATTTATCATTAAATTTCAAATTTATAGCTTTAAAAAAGACGTTAATTTTCTTTAGAAATCAGAAAGCTTAACTCAAAGAATTTAGCACTAAAAAACATGGAATTCTATATTTGGTAGCTAGCAAATTATAAGTTAATGGACAATAAATCAGCTCTTTCAAGAAAATGAATCCAGTAAAAATAGCCATTAGACTTGTGCATCAAAAAAGTACCAAATAAAAACAGAGTAAATAGCCAACTTGGCATAAGGCCTAGTGCAGACTTATTAAATTGACAGCTAGTATTTATAATCTGTATGGAAGGGATATTGATATTAATATTTATAATAACCACATGTTGGCAGTAACTATATATCAGGTTCTATTCTAAATGTTAAATAGTTTTAACGTTTTGTCATTTTAATACTCAAAAGAATTTTTAAGGTAAATATCATTACAATGCCCAATTATGATGGAGGAAACATATGTGGAGAGGTAAATAAAGAAAATAAGAGAGAATTGAATAAAGAATTAATCAAAAGGTATGTATTTTCAAATCAACAGTGAATATTAATGAGATCGTTATTGTCTATCCCTAGCAATGAAGTTAAATG
Organism: Equus asinus; assembly: GCF_041296235.1. Classification (NCBI taxonomy): domain Eukaryota; kingdom Metazoa; phylum Chordata; class Mammalia; order Perissodactyla; family Equidae; genus Equus; species Equus asinus. Next base: position 62,588,200 of record NC_091813.1, read on the forward strand.
TGGACCCGCCGAGTAGGCTGTAACTCGCCACGTGTGGTCCATTCAACCCCCATCCGTCCCTTTCTGTCTTCCACTCACTTTCCGAGTTTTCCACAGAAACTGAGGGTTGAAATGCACCTGCTGCACACATTGCAGATCTGGTGTGAGTCCCTGAAGTAAACCCAGCAGCCAATTGACTGGTACCCTTTCCACAACTGCTAGTGGTAGGCCTTGTTGTGTGATGGAATTCATGCCCAATTCTGACCCGCTGGGCCTGGAGCTACATGCCCTGGACTCTGACTGCTGAATGCAGCTACACAACTGCCCTGCCCTGGCCTGCCCCTCGCTTCTGGTGGGGGAACTCTGTCTCCCACCTAAAGGCACTGGCTGGGGTCCTGCTTTGATCCCAAGTGCTCTTTTTCCCCACCTCTCATAAGATCAAGATGCTACCACTTAAGTGTCATCAATGCCCAGGAGATACTGATCCCATATTCCAACTAAAAGAGTAGACCTTCTGGATATTCACATTAGCCCAGAAGGGCACTGAGTTGCCAAGTCATCTTGGATTTTGAGGTTTTACTACTGGACAATCACACACAAGATCAACCCAAAAGCAAGTTTGATCCTCTCAGCTTCTACCCTGCATACTTCCACCTCACCTCCCTCAGCCCATCATGTTGCTGCTAGGACCTCAGAATGCTTCGAGCCTAAGCCTGGTTAGCCAATTACAATCCCTGAACCTTGAAAATATCTCCCACTTATTCCAGTCATCCAAATATTGACCCAAATGGCTGGAACTCTCTAGTCATAGCATTTGTCTATTGTCAACTTTAAGGAATAGTCAGGATAAAACATGGAAAATCATTTGGGATCCAAATAGATGGATGTAATGTAAAGAAATTTAAGTGGGAAGAAAATAAGCGCAAGGTTTAGGAGTATAAAGAAAAGAGAGCAGATTTGCCAAGACAAGGTTGAGAATGTCAGAGTGAAATCAGAACAGAGATTGATTTGAGGTGGGCACAAATAAGAAAGGATAATACATATATTATATTATACATATAATATATAATACATATATTATATTGTATTACATATATTATACGTATAACATATGATATAATATATATGTTACATGTATATATGTTCGTCTCTGTTCATCCACTTCCGCTTTCTGTTTCGAATTAAATAGACCATATTTTTACTGATTATCTTAAATATGATGGCTGCCATCATTACCACTGCCTTGTTTATAGTAGCTGAGTATAGAGATTAGCACCATCAACAAATCTCAAAAAAATGTCTGGTAGGATTTTTCACTGCTGATAGGTTTGCCTCTATTACTGAATTAATTTGGGAGACCAATGGCATCTGCCTGCCATCTTTACCATCCACTTTCAGATAAAGAGCACCCAAAAGGAGGAGGTAAAGGGTATGGGATGAAGCTCAACAGTCCAGTGACTCTGTTAAGTGTGGGCATGAGGAATAATTGCAGGATCATACATCTTATGTATAATGAAGTAAGGATAGTTATCCGAAAGTTCAATAGGCTCAGAAGATGGGATGATATTATCTAGGCTTGAGGTGGACACAAGAAGTGGAACAGTGGGATATGGGGGCATCATAGATGGATACAAGGACGTGTTGCGTATTAGTATGGGAGACCTAGGATGCAGTTAAAATGTCTACATTTTGTGTTGAAAGTTTTCCACTTAAATAGCATTTATCAGTTTATGCTGCTACCAAAGTTTTAATCTACATAAATAGTCAAAAAGTAACCAATATCAGGACCTCAATGGGCGCCAAACAGTGAGATTCCATTATGTGGCTATGTTTTTGAGGATGGCTTACACTTAGAAGAGGGAAAGGGGGAAAATTATACTGTGCGAATGAAGTTCTCAGGTGAATCTGTTATAGTCTGAACGTTTATGTCTCCCCCAAAATTCATATCTTGAAATCCTTATGCTCTATGCAATGGTATTAGTAGGTGGGGCCTTTGGGAGTTGCTTAAATCATAAAGATGGAGTCTTCGTGAATGAGATTAGTGCTGTTATAAAAGAGGCTCCAGAGACATCCCTTGTTTCTTCCACCATGTGAGAACACACTGAAAATTCTCTGGCTATAAGCCAGAAAGAGGATGCTCACCCAACCATGCTGGCACCATGATCATGGACTTCCAGCCTTCAGAAGTGTGAACAATAAATTCCTATTGTTTATAAGCTACCCAACCCAGTCTGTGGTATTTTGTTATAGCAGCCCAAATGGACTGAGACAGCATCCATGACCACTGAGTTGGAGGAACATAAAAATATTTTATTGAGCAAGTACAGTTAAAGAGACAGAATTCTGTAACAGATGCTCTTGAGCTAGAAGAGCTAAAAGCTAGGAATCAGCAGTGACAAATGAGAAGATGGAGAAAGGGGAGTTTGGCGTGCCAAACTTCATTTGCGCAAAGAGTAGATTTAGGATGTAATCTTAAGATTTCCTCCTGATGAGTTGGATGGGTGACCGCTGTAAGCGTGCAGCCTGGTCCCTTGATCAGGCTTGGAAGAACTGGGAAAAGAAACTGTTCTGAAATACCAGCATCACAATCTCTGTCACTTATACAGCCTCCAGATAACTGAGTACCAGAATTATTCCTCTGCACTCTTTCTCCCTCTTAAGAATCTGAAAATAAGATTATTTGCTGACATTTATACCTAAAAAATTAACACAATATGGATGAGTCTAGCTATCTGCAGAAGTCATTTGAAAGGATAGGATATTTCTTAGAATATGAGCTGGATGAAAAGGGAATAGAAATCAAATTAAGCTGTGACTGAATATGAAAGATATTTATAACTCAATCAAGGGTATTAACATATTAACTCAATAAGAAGGAGAAATAGAGTTTGCATGGAGACTCCAAATAAAGATGTCATCAGCTACTTCTATTAAAACCAGAACCACAAGACTGTTATTAATTATCATCATTAACATTCAACATTGTTTTGGATTTTCTGTCCAAAGCAACAAAATAAAAAAGGCAAATAAGACACAACAATTATAAAGGAGAAGATAATATTAACATTGTATCCAGAAAATAAGATTATTTAATAGAAAATTTGAGAGAATTTACTTTAAAAAATCTTAGACTTGATGAAAGAATTCATAATAGTGACTGGTTACAAAATAATTGTACAAAATTTATTAGCCTCTTCGATGTAACAACACTTACTAGCTGAAAAATAAAATGGTAAAACTAAAAATCCATTTATAATAGTAAAAACAAACCATGAAATAACCAGAAATAATTCAAGAGGAAATGTGAGATCTCATAACCATGTATTTTTTGAATATCTACTATTTCCTTATCCAGCAAACCTTTACTGAGTGCCCGCTGTCCATTAGACACTAGCCCTGGGAATAAAGAGGAGAGCAAGTCAAACAAGGCTCCTGATATCGTAAGGCCCAGATTTTAGACAGGTGGTGATTGTTGTATGCATTTATATGTGTTTAGGTGTGCATATGCGTTTACAACTTTACATGGTGTGGTAAAGTATGTCCTCGCTTAGGAGGTGACATTTGAGACAAGGCTTGGACATCAAGGTGAAGTAGGCCCTGCAATGATTAGGGGCGCATCTCATCAGGTGGTGAAAACAGCAAGAGCAAAGACCTACAGGTAAGAAAAACTTAGCATGTTTAAAAAATAGAAAACTAAACAAAACAAAACAGCAGAGGTGAGTGATTTGGGGATGAAGTTGTGGAGATGATAAGGAGCAGGTCAGAGCGCCCTGCGAGTGATGGAGATGACAGGATCCAATTTATGCTGAAAAGTGTCTCTGACTGTTATGGGGAGGGCGGTCCATGCAGGCGGCTGCTAGATTTAGTGATTAGAACATTATCATTGTGCTTATTCCCCAATGAAGTCCAAGATGGCTACAGTTGAATGTGTGTGTGTGTGTGTGTGTGTGTTAAGGGGGTGGCAGATTTGAGGAGTGATAAGAAGGTGTGAAACAGCCTTCTGGTAACCTAGGAAGGCAAACCTGCTGGGGGTAAGTGTTAGGATTATGACCTGGGTCTTGCTAGAGATTTCCAGGATCAAAAAATATTTTCGTGTATATCTAAGACATGCAAAAGTGTATATGTTATGCATGCGTAAGTTATAAAGTATACATAACAAAGAAAAGCCTAGATCCTGCCACCCACTTAAGACCCAGACTTTTGAACTTGACCACGACCACTCATATCCCTGTGTACTCCCCCCAAGTCCCACGGCTCTGCCTCCTCCCCAGAAGTAAGCAAGATCCTGAAATGTGTGTTGTAACCTGACTATGAACTAGTGGTCCAGCGCACCTTAACCCCTTCCTGCATGATTGTTCCATGAGTGACTACTAGCAATTATACTGTTAAATAGACTTGGATCAATCAGCAATTCTAATGGAAGCTGAGCATAATTTAATATAGAACTTGGAGTAGCTCATATTTAATTCCTTTAAAATTACACCATGAAAAAGGGGACTTACGAGAGATTATAAACAAAGGGAAGAGAGGCTTGCATAAAGCTTCCGTCTGCACTTGACTCATGTTTGAGTCACATCCAATACTGTAGAGCAGGTGTGATTCAGTCTATAAACTCTGGTGGCAGGAAATATCACATTTATTTATTATTTTAAATCCCTATAAAATCTTCTCTAAGCTCCTATATTGTCAGACAGGTGAGAAATTCAGTCTTAGTCATTAAGGCTGCGTGAGAATCAAGGAGGAGGCTGGGACTGACACACTGGGAGAAGATTGTTTCACCTCAGTTCGTCAAGTCATCCATCCTCACGCTTTAATCCATGGTTCTCTGTTTCCATGCCACATGGAAGCTGCAAAGCCTGGGCTTGAGAGCCAGCCTCCTCAGGACCAGAGGACAGCTGGACCTCTGTGTGGAGCTGCTGCTCCCCGGGGACTGTCCTGGAGCTCTGCTCAGGTCTCTGCACACACAACTTCATTTTTTTCCTTCTCTGTTGAGCTCCTTCCCCCTCTCTCTGCTGACCTCAGAGGCACTGCTTTCTCTCTCCTCTCGCCCTGGAGCACTTCTAATAACATCAAAGAGTTTAGGCATTTACAAAAACTAGGAAAATTCTCTGATTTCAAGTGGCTTCTGCTTTCCATCATGCCACACACATCCTCTGAGTCAAAGGAGGACAGCCCTGCCCACTGCTTGGGAGGAGCAGGGGGAGGGAAACACATTTAAACAAATTACTGTCTCAGTGAATAATTCTGCAACACTTCTATGTAATGCATGGGCATGTTATTAAAGAAAAGTTTTTAAAAAGAAAAGAAAGAAAAAGAAAAACAGAAAGACTGTGATCTATATGGCCTTGGATTTTGACGTTGTGTGATTCTCTCCTGGGAAAATGTGAATGCCCTATCTAGTTCACCTCCTTCATATTGTGGATGAGACAAGCGAGTTCCAGAGGAAACATGGAGGAGTAGAAACGGCAAAGACTTTGCAATTAGCAGAACAAAGTTAGCTTCCCAATTCTGTTACCAATTAGTTCCATGATCTTAGGCAAGTTATACAGTGTCTCTGAGATTCAACTTTGTCATCTGTAAAATGGGGATCAGTATACTTAACCTTAGAGGGTCATTGGCGGATTTAAAGAGCTGACGTGCACATATGGTAGCTAACCCAGAGACTCTACATTTGAAGACATTCAACAGCCCTGCTTTCTCCCCCAGCTGGAAGCCATAGGTGCGATGTGCGGCAGAAACAGAAAACCTTGGTGCCCTGCTTCCAGAATAGTTCTTTTGTTATTGCACCATCAATGTGGTATCTGAGAAAGGCAGGGAAATATGGACAACCAGGCCCTACTAACACTAGACAAATCTGTTATCAGCAGACAGGCGGTATGCACGCTCAGTGTGAAAAGGACAACATATCATTTATCAATCAATCCTTTTCATTTAAAAGATTTATGATATTTGCAAAAACACCTGGCGACATCAATCACCTTTGTCTCTAAGCTGCAGGGGATGGGCCAAGGCCTGATGGTAGCAAAGGGTCAGGCTCTCAGCTGCTATTTTTCTCAAGCTGGCTTTCCTGTTCTCAAAGACAAGCCAAGTGGTCAGCAGGCAGTCGATTAGCAGCATTTGTCATGCTCCAGGGTGAATGGAAACGAGGCCAAGGTTGTGAGTTCTCTCCCCTTGTGGGTAGATATACTCCACAAAGGGAAAAGAGTGTGCCAAGACTGCCGAGTCCAGCCCGGATTCTAACCAAGCAACTCTCCAATGTGTATGAGCTGTCACCAGGACAGACACGTCAGGGAATGTGACAGCTCCGTCCCAGCCAATCACCACCAAGGAGACAATACTGTTTGCAAATCCCTGATAGAGGACCACCAGTAGGCTGCTAAGTAAAGAATGGAACACTCACTCTTATTACATGTTATAGACTTAAACAAATGAGATACACATTCATTAATTCATTTATTCACTCAACCAACATTATCATTTGGGGCTTTGTAAAAGAACGTTATCAAATGCATACCCAGTGTCAGTAGATTTCTATGCTTCCACTATTAAAATGAAAGCTAACATTTATTAACACAATGTATTAAGCACTTTACATGAGTTATCTCTTTAATTATCAAAAAACACGCAGGAGATATTTTCTAGTGTCCCTGCTTTACAGATGAGGAAAATGAGGTTTAGATTGCTGGGGTCATAGACAGTGGTAGAGCCAGGATCTGAGTCCCGATTTGTCTGTGTTTAATCGCTGAATAATACTACCTTCAAGGGCTCCGATTGAGTGCATGGGGCTATCTCTGGGAAATTTTCATTCTAGAAAAGGAAGGAGGAAGACTAATTCCCATTGTAGAGGATACACTGTGTGAATAGAAGTAATGTTTTTGATAACTGATTCTGTATTTCTGTATTTCCCGTAAGTGAAAGGGGTATCTCATAGTGATTTCTATTCAGAAATATTTAGAAGGGAAAATTCACCATATTTTCCTACACACTGGAATACCTTTTATAATATAGTCATTTCCTGCCTGAATATATAGTAATTAATCTTGCTACAGTAGGTAGTGTCCTGTAAGAGTCCCAGAATGCAAATGTACTGACTCTTAAGCTGGAAAACTCATTCTCTGAAATACCAGTCATTGTCTGCTTAGAGTAGCACCTAAAAATTCAGCTGTTTACCTTAATAATGGGGGAGGGCACCTGCCACCATTGTTCTTCACATCTCTATATTGTGTCCAAACATCTAACAGAAAGCTCTTTAAGAATTCTTGGGTCTCTACGCAAGAACAGAAAGATAACTGACGTAAATTGTGACTCTTCGAGGGGGAGGAGAGCACCTCCTTGTACTTACGTCAGGATCTGGACGTGTAATACACTCCTTTTCCAATCTCAACCTCCACACAAGATGTGGAATTTGCACCTTTCTAGACAATCTTAGGATGGTCTTTGTACAGGGTTTCTTTCTAGCCACCTCACATTTGAGGCGATGCTTGTACTCATGAAGGGTTTACATAAATGTTATGACTCAGCTATAAAGTCCTGAATGTAAGTTATAATCAAACCTTAACTAGCCCATCAGATGCTTAACATGACCAGACTGTAAGACCAGCCTGAAGCAAACCACAAGTTGGGGAATGTTGACTTCCAGTGCCACCAGCATTCATCATCTGCCACTTGCACTGCGTTCACTTAGGCACCTAAATCCACAATTATACTTCTCCTTTCTTCTTGTCTCCTGCTCCTTTCCAAACCCCTCTTTCAGAAAAACAGGATTTATAAGAATTAATTTGCACTGTTACCTTCTGCAGCTGGTGGTTTGGTGTAGGAGAAAGATCAGTAGTCTCAACATCAGGGTACCAGTCCTGAGTCAATGTAAGATGTTGGCCTTTCCAACTCGAATATCCTACATAAATTTCTAGTTCTATTTCTCTCAGTTTATAACCTAGGGTTTCTCTTCTTAATGTAATCTTTCAACAGTCGGGGGACTCTTAATATCGTGAAAGTTCCCTCAAAGGACTCCCTATATAATACACAGGGGAGATATTTCGTAAATATGATCTTATCCTCCACTACACTTATTGGGGGGGGGGGCCATGACTAATACCTCAATATGTACCCAATCTATAATGCAGAGATGGCCACACAATATATGTTCAATAACACTGTACTAGTTTTCTATTGCTGCTATAACAAATTACTGCACACTTAGCTGTTTAAACAACACAAACTTATTATCTTACAATTCTGGAGGTCAGAAGTCCAAATGAGTTTCACTGGGCTAAAGTCAAGGTGTCAACAAGGCTAGTTCCTTCTGAAGAGTCTAGAGGAGAATCCATTTCCTTGCCTTTTTCAGCATTCCTTGACCTGTGGCTCTTTCCTCCATCTTCAAAGCCAGCAGCATAGCATCTTCCAATTTCTCTCTGACTCTGACTCTCTCATCTCCCTCTTTCACTTGTGAGGACTCCACTGATTACATTGGGCCCACCTGGATAATCCAGGATAATCTCCCCATCTCAAGGCCAGCTGATTAGCAACCTTAATTCTCCAATGCCATGTAACATAACATATCCGCAGTTTCCAGGGAATTGGGGCATGGACATCATTGGGGAGCCATTACTCTGTCTACCACAATATTAATCAATTAAGTAAAAATAGAAAGAGTTAAGTTAAAGTCAAGATAGATTCTCATAATCTCGTCTTTTAAATCTACAAAAATTCCTTGAAAATTCTAAAAGGAAGAAAATACTGGCTCTGATCCAATTTGATATTCTGATCATATCTATTTATATCATTTTGAGACTTTTTTCACCTTGCTATTGTAGTCAGCCTTCTGGCATCCTTAACGATAAAGTTCAAGTTTATGTTGCTTCAAATTGTGCGTCAGTCTCTTCTTGAATCTTTTTTTTTTTCTGATGATACTTAATTTCCCTGATGCAGTTATGTGTCTGGACAAGGTGTGTCATCTTTGAGTGAAATCTGTCTGGAAGCAACAAATGATGCCAGAAACATTAAAAGGTTTCTGATACATTTGGGCCACATAAAGTTTTACATGCCTTTAATGATTGAGCCTTATGACATTAGATCCCACAAACTCTCAGTGTTAATGTTTGTTTGTATATTATTTGATAGTTTGCTGTCAAGAAAGAAAGAAAGAAAACCTAAGTGATGATAGCTAACATGCTCTATCACTTTATCTTGCTTTAACGAAACACGTGACATCGGAAGTCTTCAGCTAGTTGACAACTTAGACTGTCCTATGGGCAATGCAAAATGGTCAAACATTAACAACTTTTAGAATAAAGATGCAGTAGGGGTGCCTAGATCTTAGTTTTTGTTTTTAGTTTAGGTTTTAGTTTAGTTTGTTTGTTGTTTTCTCTTATTTAAGAACCTACCGAAACTTGTTGACTAAGAAATGGAATAAAATCAGATTTCCTTTGCCTCAAAATTAAATGGAGCCTACTCCGGTTGGTTGAACTCCACTCTGGCTTAAAAATTCCAAAAATATTTAAATTATATGCAGGAGAATGAGGACATTCTGGGCCGGTGGATTCCCTGGCACACACGATAGGAGTGTGTTTGTAGTGAGAACTTCGTGTCAGTGCAGAGTGACCTTCATCCGTCCAGGAGCAAAGACCCGGATGGCATCTTGGAATTGGTACACTACAAGCGGTGTCGATGGCAGCACTTGTGAGCAGGAAGTCTCTTGCTGTTACCATAGCAGGTTGTTAAATGCATTGAAACATGCTCTTTCAGGGAATAAATGGCAAAAGGATGATATTTTACTATGTCTTCTCTGCTTTCTCTAACCCTGCTGACTGGCTGACATATTAAAATGGGTAATTCTGTGCTTCCCACACCCAAACACCTTCACAAATTCAGCTCAATAAATTTCAAATATTCATAAACTATTCCTGTTATTTCATCAGTGGGTTAAACTTCGCAGGGAAATAGAGTGCCTACAAAGCAGAAACAAAGACATGGCTCTTGACCTTAACATAAGACATTGACCTGACCTTTGGATGGGGGTTCTTAACCTTGGGTTTATGGACAACTGGGTGGTCTGAAAGCATACCAAGTCAACAGTTAATCTCTATAAGCATAGGGGAAAAACTGTGGCTATGACTGCATGTATCTTTTTCTGGAATGAGGAGTCTTAGCTTTCACCAGGTTCTCAAATGACCCTGTGTGTAACAAATAAATAACAAAGAAAATAAAATGGTTAAGGACCAGAGATTTAGAACCACTTTAAAAAAAAAAAAAAAAGGATGCTGTTTACAAACCTCAGAAAAAATTGTCTTGGAATCATAATGAGTTGGTTTTGGCTATCATGCATAAACTAAGCAGCAGCATTGGAAAATTACTGTGAAAATATAAAAATGTAATTGCTAAGCAACCTGTGCATTAACCATCATTTTCAATTAATTTTAGCTAAGAATTGGGCTATTAATTTTAATATCTTACAATCACATTTATAATTAATTAAAGTTAATTTCTTTAAAACTCACTTTAGAGGTTCTGTAAACTATAGCATGCTTTTGTTTTTCAAAGGAATTCCCTCCTTTTAGAAATATGAGACACCATATCATCTTGACAGCGTTCCGCGGCACAGGAAAGGTCCACATCTTTTTCTTTAATAATAGCTTATAAGGTGAGCTTCTATTGTTAAAAACAAAAGAAAAAAAAAAGAAAATTACTTAACCTGATACTTAACTAGACGGCAAGTTTCATGTCATACAACATTTTAATTGATTTCAACTGTTCTTGACCTACAATAAGAAGGTAAATAGCTTTCTTGAAAGGCAGCAGTAACAAATACGATTAAAATTTTGTACAATGATCAAAGGCTTTTTCTATAGTGTGTAAAAAAAAGAGGAAATGTTGACCACAATTTGCTAAGCAGAGTAGACAGTGGACCTAGAAAATTCAGACCATATTGGAGGAGACTTAATTCAAATGAGCCAAGAACAAAACTTGACTTTTCTAGAATGGAGTCAAGCAAGTCATTTTACGAAACTTCTAGAAGAAGACTTAACTTTTTGGAATTCAACTACTTCTAGGATTATTCCTATGGATTTTTATGTCTTTTGGTTTTGGGACGTGTAATTTTATACTGAATCTGGTATAAAAGGCAATTCTGGGATGCATTATCAATAGCTCTCAGAATTTTTTTTTCAAACTGTCTTTTTAACCTAGAAAGGTTTATTTCACTGAAAGCTCTGACTTTCTCCCTGAGGTCCCTCAAGATAGCCGGAAATCTCCGTAACCTGGGATCTTAAGTGAATCACCTACATCGTAAGTCCTGACCAAGAGAACGAAAAGGGTGCTTCCTACTCACACAGGACTTCACCGGAAACTGTGGCCAGCGCAAAAATAACATGCCCATGCATAGGTGAAGAAACGATTAAATAATAAAAGGCGTATCTCTGTTGTATTGTAGCGCAAATAAATATATCCTGTAGCCCCAATTCTAATTCTAACATCGTCTACAAGTTGCTCTCCTCGGAGCCACATGATGAGTGCTGAGTCACTGTGGGGGAGCTCAGTCCCAAGGGTAAAGGGCAGGTGGCACAGGAAGAGCTGGACGGCTAGAGGCTGGGAGTACTGAGAAGCGGCTGCGAAGTGGAGGGAAATACAGGAGAGAAAGTGCAGGTCTGAGAAGAAATCACTGACAGAGACACGGCACCTCTTCTACCCCAATAGGACTCCAGAAAGAGGGCCCTGCTGGACCCCTCAAAGCAGCAGGCAATGATCAGGGGGGCAAATATTACTCGTTTTTGTTTTCCTTATTAACAATTTCTTTTTCTTTTTCTTTTTTTGAGGAAGATTAGCCCTGAGCTAACTACTGCCAATCCTCCTCTGTTTGCTGAGGAAGACTGGCCCTGAGCTAACATCCATGCCCATCTTCCTCTACTTTATATGCCGGATGCCTGCCACAGCATGGCTTGACAAGCAGTGCCATGTCCACACCTGGGATCCAAACGGGCGAACCCCGGGCTGCCAAGAAGCAGAACATGCGAACTTAACCTCTGCACCACCAGACCGGCCCCACAATTTATTTTTCTTATTGTAGAGTAACAAATGTTCACTGTAAAAAATTTGGTCATACATAAAAAAGAAAATTCACCCCTAACTACCCTAACCAGTAAAAACAACTACTGACATTTGTTATTTTTCCTCCCAGCGTTTTTCCTACATGTATGTCTCTATCCATCTATATGTTTGCACACCGATGAAATCCTGGAATCTAATTGGTAATCCAACTTTATTCCCTTGATGTATTATGCTTTAACATTTTTCCAGAGATAATTGCTTCTGACTTTTCCTGGCCCTCATGGGCCATCTCTCTCTAATGATGTCCCCTGCCCAATATATACATATTCTGAAGAAAGAAAGAAAGGAAGAAGGAGAGAAAGGAAGAAGGAAAGGAGGGAAGAAGGGAAGAAAGAAAGAGAGAAAGGAAGGAAGAAAGAAAGGAAGGAAGGAGGGAAGGAAGGAAGGAAGGAAGAGACAAAGTATTAGTTTTACTTTGGCCTAGGGAATTTTCCTTCTGCCATTTCAGGACACTGGCCCCCATTATGACCAACTCACCCCCTCTATCTCCTCTATCAAAATTTCTGCACAACTTGTTTATACCTGAAACACAGAGTAGTGCACAAAAGGAGGAAGAAGGGACTCTCTTTGACTTAAAACTGGGCTGTGAGTAAATGTCTGTCAAATTATTTAGTCAATTCGCTCTAAACCTCTTAAGGCGAGGCGATGATCAAGTGGTCCAATAGTTAATAAGCACCTAATAAACGAGTGCTGAGTTGAGTTGAATTTTATGTTTGATGGGGAAAGGAAAGGAGGGAGGAAGTCTGGATAAACAGGAAGGCACTAGGTGCCTGCATGCGGTATGGGTGGTGGACTGCTGTGTCCCACTCAAGGGAGAGAGGTGTTAGAAAAAAGAGCCTAGGAATAAAAAAGACAAATTTCAAAAACTCAGTCTCTTTTCTTCAATTAAGCAAAAAATGAGCAGATGCCACCATGCACTCCTCAGCTTCTCCTGCCTGGGAGGGTGTTCCTCATCCTAGAAGGAGTGCTTTGAGTAGAACAGGAAGAGCTGTGTCTTCTAGACAGAGTGTACTCGTGTTGATGGATAAGAATCCCCTGGGCTAAGATATGCCTCAGGCGAAGTGATGAATGTGATTGATTTGGAGGAGCTGGGGACAGGGAGAGCATCCAAAAAGACGCTCCAGAAACCCATTCAGAGACAGAGGCGTTCAGGATGCTTTTGAATTCTTCAGTCTGGGCACAAGGCGAGGACTTGGTGCATGTTTATTGAACGATTGAACACAGAAATTGGACTTCTATGTCCCTCCCCACAGCAGGGAAGTGGCTTTGTCAGCTGTCCTCAAGAGAACAGACTCTCCCAACTGCAACTAGAAAATTCTCAGCATCTGTCTTGGGTCATGGGTTGTGCCCTACTCCCAAGTTGAATGTTAGAACATGCAGGTGAGGCAGTTCTATTAGAGCCATGAAAGGGGATATAGATAAATCTAGAAAGGTCAAAAATGCACTAAGTTATTACAACAAGCCAAATATTTTGCCCTTCATTTTGTTGTGATAGGCAGCCAGGGAAGTTTTTAGGTAAGAAAATGATGATAAAAATTAATACAGCCGGTTTAAGAAAGAAAGGGGATCAACTCCAGTCAAGGTGCTATGTTAATGAATAAAGGCATTAAGGCTTTATGAGTCAAAGCCCGTTAAAATTATTTCAGCTGATAGTTTTCCTTATCACATTATAAAGCCCAGTGTGGCTCACAACTAGAGGGGTTTTCAATTGAAATCTCTTCACTTTATGACTTTTCATACTATAAATAAAATCTCGCCTCTGCCATGAGCAACCACAGATTCTCACGTTTGTGACGACAAGTGGCCTTGCATCAAAAGGGCCCCAAATCCCCATCCCCTCATCAACACCAATGCTCATGTGAAGTCAAGGATGGGGCAATGCAGCTGCCTTCAGAGAGAAGAACACTGAAGGATAGGAATGTTTCTGTTTCTCAGAACTCATCGTTTCAGTGAGTCTGGAGTCTTCAGGCTCACTGAAATTAGAAATCGAATATTAAATTAGAGAGTAAACATTTTGAAGAGCAGATCTTTATTTTGAATGGAATTCATGGTTTCTATGAACAGCAGAGAAAGCACACACTGCTCTAAGGAGATTCACCTGTAAGAGACACGTCTTTATTCTGAGATTCTTGGAGCTTTTACATTAATGAGCCTCATCAAAATGACATAGCTTACATATTTTGGGTTTACAATGGTTTAAAAACTATACTGTTGGAGGAACTGAAACACTTATTTTTCCATTTCCTTATGTTTCTATGGGCAAAAAGCAAAAAGGAAAGTATTGGAGTGCATACATCTTGCTTCTCTCTTGACTCCCTTGGGGGGGGGGGGTCTCTGTGCTACAGGTGCCTCTGGTCTGCATCTCTTTACCTTTGAAATGCTCTCCTCCCTGTCAGTTGAAAAGGCTTCACTAGCTTACCTGCCTGGGACGGAGGTCCAGTGATGGTGAGAGAGGAGAATGTCTAGGTCAGAGCAGTGTTTCCAATACAGCTTCGTTTCATAGCTCTTCATCTGGGAGGACACCTAATGGATTCACATAGCCATTTATAAAGCTGGTGCTCTGGTCCCTGCGGGGTTACCAGTTCTTTCTGTGTAAGTGCAATTGGTCAAACCTAGAGTTGAGGAGAAGAGCTTTCTAGAACCTAAGCACCTACGTGTATGTTTCTGTTTTATTGATTTTGTTTATTGATCTTGTTATTTTTATAGTTTGAAATGGGTTCCCAGAATAAAATCCAAATTTATATCACCGAACTTGTTACAGGTAACAAGGGTACGGCTTAAAATGATGTGATCTGCAGTCACCTTCTAGCAACAAATTAGAGTGTCAGCTCAGGTTTCCTGTCCTTTCTTTAGTCCTGATTAGAACTCTCAAATTTGTTATAAAATAAGACCAGTTACCCAAAGTGACCTTTGGCTACTTATGTCAGACCTATCAAACACACCATTTTGGGTAATAAAGAGGTAAAGAAAGAGAAGGAAATGAGGCCAGAAAAGAGATTGGAATAACTACCCTAAAAACCTGAGACTCACGGAGGAGGATACAATCAACTCACACATATGTGTCCACAGGCTGTCAATTCTCTCAGCCATCAGTTCCCCCTCAAAGTATGATATTCCAGACCCACTCCTCCCTGGGGGATAGGGGATTAACCTGCTTATTAAAACCCCAGAAGTCTACTGTTAAAGGCTCTGACCTCCTCAACAGTCAGTCAGATGGAGATTCCCAGATGAATTGCATTTCAGAACTTGGCGTCCTCCATGTCATCAGCCGCAGCTCTCACATGGCTTGGCACCTCTCTCCATGGGGATGCGACTCACATTGGTATAACCTCTGTTTCTCAGCTTGGAGGATACACCCAACTCTTCCGAACCCCAGCTCTCCTTGTTTGTCCAGGTGGTTTCAAGGACACTGGAAAGCTGTGAAAAGATATAACTTCTTCTCTAGTGGAGAAAGTTTATGGTCACTTGGTGCTGTTACTCTCAAGGAATTCCATTTTTGAAAAGGAAAATGCTGAACCCACTAGGCAATGAAAGGAGGCTGTGCTTCAGTGCGGCAGCCCAGGGACCCATCCTTAGTGGGACAGATGATATGACAGATATAGGACAAGGAGTAGTCTGAGCCGGAGGGGTCGGAAGCAGGAGGGCAGCAGCAAGAACACCATGAGGAGAAGCAGGACGACTTCAGCCTGGTGGCCACTCAAAAAACACCTCACACAAGGTATGGAGCAGTGCGGGGTGCTGACTAGTTGGAGAAAGATTGATGCCAATAACAGTTCTGCGTGTTCTCCATTTTGAGGCGCTCCTCTCTATATTCCATTTTTCTTACAACAGGCTTCCAGAAATGCGGCCTATTTTTTTCCTCCCTTCCTTTTTTTTTAAGTTGCTATTATTGTTCAAAAATCTTCCTAAATTCTCAGAATCGTGGTGATGCACATCAGATTGTATAAAATATGTCACTCCCCTGTTTTAAACTCTTCACTGGTTTCCTGTCATGCCTAACATTGAAGCTTGAGTCCTACAAGGCCCTGGATGACTGCCCCGACCCTTCCTCCTCTCTCATCTCTTACCACTCACCCTCTCCCTCATCTGTGTAGCCACACTTGGCCTTCTGGTTGGTCCCCAAAGATGACCGGAACATTCTACCTCAGGATCTGTCTGCATTTGCCCCTCCCTCAGCCTGGTGTGCCCCTGCTGCAGATATTTGCAAGACCCTGCCCCATGCCATTCAGATAACAGCTCAAACATTCGCCCCCAGAGAAGATTTCCCTGCCACCCCTGCCACCTTTGTATAAAACCCACACTCCCACCCCAGGATTGCTCTCTAGCCTCTTTCCCTGCTTTATGCTCATCATTGCACTTAGCACTTCCTGATGCTATATTGTGGATGTAATGACTTTCTGCCCCTTTGGGATTTAAATCATTAGGGTGGAGACGATTGGCCCAGAACAGGGCCTGGCACATGGTAGTAGGAACTGATGAAAAATGTATTCAATAAAGAAACGAACAATTGACAGCACAAGTTTACAGTTTCTGACCTTCCCGTAGATGATAGAGGCCCCAACAGCCTTCCTGGTTTTCTTCTTTTTTTCCCTGAGTATTGAGTTCATCAAAATGTTCTCTGCTCTTAACCCTTTGCCCTTTTCCGGGTCTAGTAGGTTCCCTTTCCTGTGGAGGAGTTGCACACCTGTTGGAACTGTGGGGAAGAAATGAGGGCAGTCAGATACTTACCGGCTTGCAGTAATGAATTCATATTTCATATACACTCAAACATGAGTGACTCATTTCAATGTTGCCTAGCTTCTCACTTTGCAAGTGATTCACAAACACTTTTAAAAAATATTCCATTTGCTGAGGAAAGTGGATTTTTACCTTTATACCTACTGTGCCACGAACTGGGAGCATAGATAAAATCATTAGATGGGAATGCAGAATTTCTTTGACATATTGTGTTTTGTCTTTAGAAGTCCATGTGATTTTTAAAATTATCTCATGCCATCTTTTCATTTTAATTTAAAAAACTTGCCTTCAATCATCCTGCAAAATTGCTGAGCCAGTAGGCTGTCCTGTGTTAATCTCTTGATTTGCAGTAGCTCCTGGCAAACCACTTATATTCTCACTGTAGTCATCTTCCAGAAGATAGTATTTTTGCGTTGGATAGTATTGAGCAACAAGACAAGAGATCTGGGTTCTTGTCCCAGCCTTAACATTTATCAGGTGTCAGATCCCGGGCAAGTTAAACACTCTGAGTTCCAACATTCCAATGTGTATCTTCTCTCTCAAGGTTAAAAGAGTCATTTCAAATCCTCTATTGGGTAATTGCTCAATCTGTGAAGGAAAAACCCGCTGGCACACTATGCACTTTATAAAACACTGTAAAAGAGCGTGGTTCACCAGTGTATTTGGGTAAATTTTGTGAAAGCATTATTCTCATTTTTTTTTGTTGGCACATGTCAGCTTTTGTGTAAGTAATTAGTGAGGAAGCTGACAGGAAGAGAAAAGAGCTGATCTGACATGCACTTGAGGAATGGGGATTTATCTTCTGAGTAGGAAAAGGAATGCTAAATCAGGTACAAGCCTAGTTAATAGGGCTAATTTCTCTAACAGCAATAACATATCACTTTCTGTCTTTGTTTTTTGATCGTTTGGAGGTTGCTAATCTAATATACTGTGGCAAAAAGTTGTGTTCTCCCATAGAAGTAGAAAAGTATAAGTAAATGTTCTTGCTATCAATAGATCAGAAAATCAATCACCATCACCTTGCCTTTTTCCACAATTTGAAGTAAACTATTCTTTCACATATCTAAAAGGAGGAAATACAATGAGGTTGCAGATTCATTGCACTGACCATCAATCTTAAATGCTGGATTTTAGAACTTTCTTTTAGATATAATGATAGCTTGGGCTTTCAATTCAGATTGCAGATCTCGACAAAGATTCCAGAAATTTTGCATTTTAGCTGATGAATTATAAGGTAAAATCTGGTTTTTAAATTGGCTGTTGTGTGTATATGTCAGGTTTGGGGAAAAACTACAAAAATATGAAAGTGAACTTCCTAAATCTGTCATTTTTCAACAAGATGTATTCTGTTGCTAGGTCCACAGTTACAGAGGAGAGAAAGGTCTTAATGGTTGCTATTGTTATTTTTAAATGTTCATTATAAAAGTAATACAATGTTGCCATAAAAATTTAAAAAGAACAAAATTGTATAAAATAAAAATTAGAAGAATCCCCTCACTCTTTAATTTCATTTCTTATTTCGTGTTAATATTTTGGCATAACTGCTGATGGGAATGCAAACTGGTGCGACCACTATAGAAAACAGTATGGAGATTTCTCAAAAAGTTAAAAATAGAGATACCATATGATCCAGCTATCTCACTACTGGGTATTTAAACATGAAATCAACAATACAAAGAGTTTTATGTACCCTTATGTTCATTGCAGCATTATTTAAAACAGCCAAGATTGGAAGCAACCCAAGTGCCTATCAACTGATGAATAGATAAAGATGTGTTATGCCAAAATATTAACACGGAATGAGAAATGAAATTAAAGAGTGAGGGGATTCTTCCAATTTTTATTTTATACTATTTAGTTCTTTTTATACTCACAATGGACTACTACTCAGCCATAAAAAAAGACAAAATTGTCCCATTTGAAACAACATGGAGAGAGCTTGAGGGTATTATGTCAAGTGAAATAAGCGAGACTGAGAAAGACAAACACCATTTCGTATGTGTATACCTTCCATACCTTACACACACACACACACGCACGCACACTTTTTAAGAAAGATGGAATCACACAATACAAGACGTTCTACAATTTCTTTTCTCAATAGTGTCTCTTTGACATCTGCCCTTATCACTGGATATAGATCTTTTCTGCTAACTCTGCAAGGTATTCCATTGTATGAACATATCATAATTTAACTAGTCTCTCATTGATGAGCACAGGAGTGATTTCCAGTTTTCACTGAGAGGCAGCCAGCATAGTTCTTGAGAGCCCAGACTCTGGCATCAGACTTCATGGGATCATAAGCCCAGTCCTTCACTAACTAACTTGTGTAGGTTACTTAATCTCCATAGTTCTCAGTTATTTCAGCTATAAAATGGGGAAAAAATTAGAACTTACTCTAGAAGATGGTTGTGAAGAGTTAGTAGATAAAAAATACTTAGAATAGTGCCTACCTCATAGTGAGTACTGTATGAAGGTTTGCTATGATGTTTTTGTTACTATGGACAATACTGCAACCCTTATTTTTATATAGATCTGCATTTAACTCTTGAATGGATCAGATGTTTTTGAGGACACAAAATTAGGCTGTGGTGAAAACAGCCAATGAACTCTTAGTCTTTATTTCTCATTTAGAAGAGGTACTATGAACAGAAAAGCCAGTGCGTTGCTCTGCTCATTGAATACCAGTGCTAGAAACTATAAATAAAAATACTTATTTTCTGATTTTCTCCAATTCATCCCTATTCCCAAAATCCTATTCAGTCCATCATCTCCCCTTACCTGGACTATTGCAAAAGTCTTCTAACAATTTTGCCTGCCTGCTTCTGAGTTTCCCACCCTTCCATCCAACCTCTACCATGGCTGCCAAAGGGACATTGCAATGGTTCCCTAATTTCTCCAGGATAGAGCCAAACCTCCTCAACCTGGAATGCAAGGCCCTCTGTGAGCTGGTCCCTGCCTATCTCTCCAAACTCCCTTTCATAGCTCCAGCTTACTTCCACGCTCCAGCCATGCTGGTTCTACCTACACTCCTCTGAATGTACCACATCGTTTTCTCCTCTGGAGATTGCACACACTGTTCTCTCTCTCTTTGAATTCTGTTCCCCTTTGTCTACCTTTTGAAACTTCCTCATCTTTTAAGGCCAAGATTTTGTATCTCCGTGTCTTTGAAATCTCCTTTGAACAATAGCTTCCCAAAGGATTTCTGATGACCCTAACCTTATGTCACCATTTTGTACCACTATTAGGGCACTTTTCTACTGCAATTATATGCTTATGAAAGTGCCAAATGTACCAAAAGTACCAGACCACAGTAAACATGAGGAAAAGGGCTCTGACTCTCTCATTTTTATATGGTCGTAACTCAATATGATGTCTACTACATTATGTGAGTGCTTTCTGAATTATGAATGAACAATCTAAAACTGAAGCTCTACTTATTTTATCATAAGGCTGTTTCCTTAGGTGTGAAGGTGTGGTAAGGCTGGGGAAATGCATGTACTTCCAGAGATATGCCAAAACCTCTGAAACAATCACCTGGGGACTTTAAAGTAGCCTAACATAGGTCACGTTTTACGAGTGTTGAATAAGCACTGAACTAGAAATAGGAAGACCCAGGTTCTAGTCATGGTCCTACCACTTTCTAGTTATATGATTCTGAGACAGGCACTTAACTTGTGTTTGTAAACTAAGAAACAAGGGAGTTGAAAGGAATGATATCTAAGGTATTTTAAATGTTATTTTCCAGAAACTTTGTTTAAAACTGAACGTAGCACTTATAAAAAGATTTGACTGCTCAAGCTCATTATAGCTCATTCCCTTATAGAAACATGTGTTTCCAGATCATCAGTGGTACAATGAGCAATGATCCCAAGTGTCAAAACTCATTAAATGACTATTGTAATAGAACAGATTATCAAGTTTGACATTTCTTCTGAAAAATGAATGTGTCAAGATTTCCTCATGCTCTAAAATAAATGTGTGAAAAGGTATTCCCAGGGCTCCTAAACAGCACAGTTTAAACTGCATTCCACTTTACTGGGATTGTGGCTTAATTACGGTCTATACATAGTGTAAATGATTACTGTTTACAAAGTCAGCTGTACGTGTGTACAGATTTCTGTTGATAGTAGAATTAAGGCATCCAGATATATATAACATTTTAAAATTCAAAATGCCAAGTCATCTTGTTCTAATTTAATAAAAACAGATCTAATATTATTGTCAAGAAAGACTATCTTTCTTTACTCTAGGTCATAGTTATAGGTGGAGAAACACCAGACTGAAAGAAGATTTGGTGGGTTTAAAATTTTTATTTTATTAATTAATTTGATTGGATGTTAAGTGGATTTGATTGAGCAGGAATTGGAGATTAAATTGTTTTACAATAAATTTTCACCATGCCTGAGAATGTGATGCTGAGAGGGCATCCCTCTTGGGTGGAGGACATAGCACTCACACAGTGGTTGAAAGATTTGTTGAACATCTGCTGTGTGTCACAGCAAGTGCTTTAAAAATACTATTTTATTGCTATTGAAACCTTAAAATAGTATTATAAGGGCATACCATAGTTATTGACACTTTATAGATGAGGACAATGAAGCTCAGAATGGTCAGTAAAAGTTGAGGTTTTAATTTAGTTGTTTGATTCGAAGGCTATGCTCTCTGCATAACACCACACCGTTATCATCAAAGTAAATGCAGCTAAAGGGGCAGCATTCGGGCTATGCCTCCGGAGGAGACTGAAATGAGGGGTGGTATAAGTAGAGCATCAAGGAAGTCACAAGGCAACTTGAACCATATCCTAGTGCAGCACTTCTCAAATTTTAACTAGCATACGAATCATTTGAGGATGTTGTTAATTTCAGAGTATGATTCAGTAGGTTTGGTTTGGGTCTGAGATCCTGCAATTATAATAATTCCCCAGAGATGCCATGCTGCCGACCCTCAGACCACACTGTGAGGAACCGGACACTAATGCCCAATGACTGGTTCAGTACCACGGACAGTGGCACAGGTGGGTTACCACTACCACCTTCTCCACCATTTCAGTCAGATCTCTACTGTCTTCTGTGGGTGGATACTTGTAACAAAACACACAGTCAGAATCTTTTTTAAAAGGTACTTCTTGAATTGCCAGCAGCTACAAGGTGATCTTGCCCTTCATATAGGCACAAATCAGTCCAGAGGAAGGAACTAGGGATTTAGAAGGGACAGAGGGCCCCCTTTTTTGAAAGGTATGCTGCCAGTTATCCCCAGGTAAAAATAACCTAATCAAGTTTATTATTAAATAAGGAGGTTGATACAGAACTTATAAAATATTTAAGTAATAATACCAGCCTCAATATTATAAAATCTCTATCTAGAGGAGATAGCACTGTCACTTGTACATTTGATAAACAGAAATTAGGAACATCTTTCTGCTGCTAAATCTACTGAACTAGTAGTCAATTGTACATAATGAGAAAGAAAAAAATATGGCAAAATGCTAGCCAAAATCACAGTGAAATAAAAAAGACCTTAACTATTAATTTTAAAATGTGTTTCTGCTACCCTTTTGTTTCTCCTGTATTCCTTATACCCAGTTCCATATTTTAAGGATAAAATCAGATAGATCATTTTCTTTGATTGACTTTGTCCTTCTTTACTCCTTACTTTGAAACAGCAACCATGGCTGCCAGCAGAGAAACCTCGGGGGCCTTAAGACTATCAATCTACTTCACAGCCGGAGCAAAGTAATTCAGATAAGAGTCTAGCAAACAATTCCGTTTGCTTTCCATTGAAGATATTTTTATTTTTTGGTTGAGGATCCCTTCTCAGGTCTGGAGAAGCTATGGGCTACATTTATGGCAAAAGAAAATTGGTATAATTCCACATAAACTTTTTCATAAGCCTTTCCTTAGCCTTGTTACCCAAGCTACTTAAGAATACGTATTCTTTTTCATTCCAATGTATGTTCTCAAAATTAATTCATTAAAAATGTTTTGCCATCCACTGGGCTTACATTTATAGTGTACCTAACATAAAAATGTTGATCTTGATATTTCAACATTTTTCTCAAGTTAGTTCTTGATTCCAGAGGAAGAGTCTTCTTTTTTACTATGTTAACAGCATTAAAATAAGTTTGGTCTGTGTGTGTTTAACTAAATATGTGTTAAGGATCTATGTTATAGGTAAAAATAGTCTTATATGGATTATTTCTTTTGATTTCCACAAAAGCACTTTGAAATAGGTATTTTGTTCCTACAAGTGATGGGGGAAACGAGGTTCAAAGTTCCTCTGTTAGTAGCTAGCTAGGCTTGAATGACAGGGAGGAAGGCTCTCTTCTCACTCTGCACTCCTATAAGATGGGCTCGTTCTAGTGGAAATTTACACATCTCAGAAGGACACGGAAAAAAATATTACGTGTGAAGTGCAGTGCAGCTTGATGGTGAGAGGTCCCATCCATTACTTCAAAAGCAGATATGGAGCTAAATCCAAAATCAATTACTGGCATGGTATATACTCCCTTGGCTTTTTGCAGATAGAGAGTTACTGGCCATTAGCAGAGATTAAATAATTTACTTGAGCTGGCCTTGAGCACTCAATGCCAGGGAAGAATTTGTAACTAATATCTTGGGAGTTGCTTGGTCTACTGAGCTGCAGATAACCCTCTATTTATAGGACATTTTATACCCTAGTCTTTTCTGAGACTAACAATAATTATTTGTAAGAGAATTGTAAATAATTCCCTTATGGTGGTCTCATGTAGTCCATCTTTCTGCTGTTTCTTCTTTTTTGGTTGAATCACTGAAACTTAAGTTCAGAAATGAGGAATTATCAGTATCTGTGGCCATAAGAATGTGCTTACTCCATCTTTCATGGTCCTCATTGAGGAAGGCTCAGTCATTCAATGTGTAAAATGGTTAGATAACCATTTTAACTGTTTTACCACTTGTCTTAGATAGGATGTCATGTTTAACGATCTTGAAGGACGCCATGAGCCTGTTACTCCTTCCTTAGGAAACCAGTGGACATAACCAGGAGGTGTCAACTCTCAGGAGCTTTATAGAGAAATGTGGCTTCAGGGTATTTCTTTATAAAAAGCAGAGGCTACAGTGAGAAGGCACGCCCAATGGAATCACACTCCTTTGATGGGGTGCCCAGACAAATGTGTAAGAAAACCTGAGAGAGTTGAGCAGGTGGCTGTGGGCAATAGTCTACTAGACACAGGTGGGGTAAAAATAAAACTGCAGATGATTTATAGGAGTGACTCATCTCTCCACCTCCACAACCTCTTTAGCTTTTTGGTTTTTTTTTTTTTTTTATTTTGACTGAAATTTTTACTAAAAGTACCAAATCTTCAAATTCTTTTAGTCAAGACGGGGGGATTGTACTACAAGAAATCCATTTCTACATTCTCTCCTCATTGCCGTATCTGTTTTCCAAGATTTTTTTTTTTAATATGGAAAGTTTTGCATGGAATTCTCTCTCTCTCCCTCCCTCTCTGACAAATACTTTTTCCATCTCCAGAAACAAGCTCTTGAAAATGAGATCAGCAGATCGCACATTGAAATACACTACACCAGAATGCCATCCTTGCCTTCTAGTCCATCACCTAAAATACATTCAGGAGACACAGAGGGATGCCTTACTTCCAGCGTAGGGGCTGCTGTGCTCTGCCCATGCTAGAGCTGTGGTTGGAATATCCGGTAATCCAGAGTTTTACGTGAAACTGGATTTACCTAACTGACCTGCATGTATACAATCACCACTTGTCTCTGCCGGATTGGAGGGAACTATCTTACTGTTTTACTCGATGAGTAGGGCACAGTCTCTAGTCCCTGAATATTGGGGGCGTGCCGCTCCTTGGCTTTGCTGTTTGCAGCGTACTCTTAGCACTGTTCATCGACGCCCTCCTCGATCCATTTCGCCCTTGTCCTCTCTGCCCATGACCCTCGTCCCCAAACCGCTCTCCTGGAGCCTGTTTCCAGGCAGACTGGCGGCCAACCAGTTGGGCGCTCCCTGGCTGTGTAGACAGAGCGGGCATTCTCAGTGTCTTCTCGGGCCAGGTTTGGCTCCACACGCGCAGCGCCCGCGCGGCCCGCCAGGGGGACCCCGACCCGTCCAGGCGGCGTCTGATAAGAAAGAGTCCGAGGGGCGTGGAGCCAAGGCGCCTGCTCATGGAAACCCGGGAATCGGCCGGGGCTTCCCCACCGCTCCGGGAGACCAGCGGGCCCCGGACCCCCAGCTCTGGGACCCGGGCTTCCACCGCAGCTCTAGGCGCGCTTCGCGGGTGGGCGTGTCCATTTCCACCCTGTGGCCTTCCAGCCCGGTGAAGAGCTCCTGAAAGCGGGTATTTTGTTCCCAAAGATAGGTTTTGTCTCCGGTGATCCCGGCTCTTTGCGGCCGGGGCACAGTCGGGGGGTTGGGGGTCCTGGAGGGGGAGGAGTGGATCCTGTCTGCAGCCTGGAGGAGGAGGAGGAGGACCGCGAGCGGGGGTGCAGCAGGCGGGGGGAGTTCCCACGGGTCGTGGGCCGTGGTGAGATTGGCGGGGACCTGGGTCCCGATCGGGCGGCGTCGCTCCAGGATGCCCGCTCTGCCCCGCCCCCAGCCCGCCTCTTCGGCGCTTCGGGCGTGAGGTTTGGTTGGGATCCGTCTGGAGCCAAGCAGAAAACTTTTCCCCTCCCAGCTCCCGGGTCCCTTTTGTCTTTCGCGGCGGCGGCGGCGGCGACGCCTGAGCTGCGAGTCCCAGTCCCCTGCCCGGCGCGCCGCGCCCGCTGACCTCGAGGGCAGGAGCGCCTGGACGCTGCACGCCCCATGGCGGCGGCCGGCGGCCCCGCGACCCGCACCCAGCACGGGCAGCGCCGCGCCCCCCGCCCCGAGGCCGCCGCCGCCCCGGCGCGCGGGTAGGGACGCCCGCACCCCTCGCCGCCCGCCCCCTCGCCTGACTCATCCGCCCGCTGTGGCCGCGCCGCGTCCGCTGCCCGAGCCCGCTGGGATGGGGAGGGAGAGCGCGGCTGCCCGCGGCTGCCGGGGTTCCTGTTGACGCCCCCGACCCCGCCGCCTCCTTCCTCGTCTCCAGAGGCGCCCGACGTCCCACGACTCCTGGAGGGAGAGCCCAAGGAGGCGACTGGACCCCCCGAGGCCCCGCGCTCAGGACAGGTGAGGGGCAGGAAGGGTGCTGCCGGGACCGGGGAGATGGGTGGGCAACCCCTGCAGCTGAGACTGCAGCCGCCGCCCTTCTCCCCCCTTTAGCCTCCAGAGTTAGGGTAGACACTGTCTCCCGAAGTTTGGGAAATAAACCAAGTCAGCCATCAGTTCCGGACTCCCCAGTCCCCGGAGCGCAAGAGAAGCCGTTCGGGGCAGCCTCCGAGGACCCGGAGCCCTGGAGCGCCGGGCTGGGATCCTCCAAGCTACACCCTCCTTTGTCTCCGTTCCAGAGAGTCGGCGTTCTCTGTGAAGAGGTCCACAGCGTTCCTTTATAGTAGTGCCCGGCAGGAGCAAAGTGGACAGGATTTCCTAGAGCAGTATCTGTATGTGGTAGTGTCTGCAGAGGGAAAATGGAGAGGCGAAGCAATTATTTGCCAAATTCAGCACTACTCTCTCTCTATAGTCTATCCTTAGGAGAAAGGGCTGAGGGTTTGCAAGATTTGCTTCATTAATCATTCTTTTGCTATGATTAATTGTCCAAGCCAGCATTTCACATTGTGTAGATGCAAGCTTTCTGTGTCTATTTACTACCCTTAGATTTAGGTTGAGAAGTGTGTGTGTGTGTGTGTGTGTGTGTGTGCACGATGTTTATAGTAAAAACAATTCATCGTTCAGTACCAGGCATTGGTAATGCCGGGAAGTCAGATGCTTCCCATACATGTAATTTACTAATCGGAGTCAGTCCCGGGTACACCTTAGTCTCGTGTATTTCAGAACCAAATAGTTTGACTAAAATGTCTCTTACCTTTTTTTTCTGAAGACCTTCAGAAATAGCTGTACACAACTGTTTATATAGGAAATGTTTCAAGAATCGACAACTGTTTCTATCTGTCAGTAAGAATATTAAACCCCTTTGGTTCTGCAGTCAGACCAAGTTCTGAGGTACGCTTTCTGAAGTGCTTTATGCATAAATATTACCAGGGCATCTGAAAGCTATTTACTTTGATGGTTTGTCATGTCTTGTGTTATGGAGCTACTTATTATAAAATGACCTTCGCTTGTTATTTGGCTACTGATACTAGACTGTATTACTATTTTGTGAAAAGTAGGCTAAGTTTTGAAACTTCTTAAACCTCACTTTATTTTTCCACTACTGTTTACCCAAACAGAAGCATCTGCTTGTGGTTTCCGAGCTTTTCAGTTTCAGTGAAGAATAGTCCTTCTAAGCAGAAAATAATGTTTCCATGAAGTGGAAACTAGAGTTAAATGCTTACTAATTTAATGTTACAAGATTTTTATTTTATTTTATTTTTACTCTTAAAAATATATACTGAGGTGTTAGCAATGATTTTCTCTAATGAAGTCTTTCTAGAGAGCTCATAACTATGAGATGATTTAAGTGTAATTTGTAACTCTGGTTATAATTAGCTTTGTATCCTAGGCTGGGGAAGCCTTTGGTGAAAGAGAGAGAGTTGTTGCATGGAAAATCTCTGGGTGCAGTTTCCAGGCAGTTGGCCTAGAAAGCTTTTACCTGTTGCTTCTGCGTCGGGTCCCAAAGGCACCCGTTATCAGAAGGGATTATTCAGGAAAGATCATTGTAAGGAAGGATGGCTGCACTTGTTATTTCAGCTTGGAGGAATTTTTAGTGAAACTCCAAGAGTTCGAGTGCCATTGTTAGACTTGTGTAGTTTCAGAATTTTGACAACAGTTCATTGGGCAGAGAAAGATAACTCCTGACGTATAAAGGGAGCGAGTCTGAGCTGATTGTTTAAATTCTCTCCATCCCACAATGATTCTCAGCTTAAAGGGAAAGAAATTCGTATTTCGCTTGGGAAAATAGGTGAGAACAAAGATAAAAGCAGATGTCACTTTTTACATTTCTTTTTTTTTTTTTTTTAAAGATTTTATTTTTTCCTTTTTCTCCCCAAAGCCCCCTGGTACATAGTTGTGTATTCTTTGTTGTGGGTTCTTCTAGTTGTGGCATGTGGGACGCTGCCTCAGCGTGGTCTGATGAGCAGTGCCATGTCCTCGCCCAGGATTCGAACCAACGAAACACTGGGCCGCCTGCAGCGGAGCGCGCGAACTTAACCACTCGGCCACGAGGCCAGCCCCACTTTTTACATTTCTTAAGCAAAATTAGTAGAAGGTAAAATAACAGTCCTCATGGTCATGTGTATTCCTCATCAAGTAGAATGTAGAGTCTGAAAGAGGAGGCATTTTTAAAATAAATTCCTTTAGTGTTACTGTCCGCAAATAGGAGACCGTAGGGGGAGGTTCATCAAGCAAAACACATCTGGAATAAGAACTTGTGTAGTGATGGAAAAAACAAATCTGCAGTGCGATGGACCCTTTGTTTTGTTAAGGAACATATGATTTGCAGTTTTATCAAGCGTGTCCATTTCAAGGATTAAGATGTGTTTATCTACTAAGGTCTGACACATGCCCAAGCATTCAGAACATGGATGGACACTTGTGGTGACCTGCTAGCCACTGGATGGCAAGGTAGCCTCTCCTATGGGAGCTTATAGGCTGGTGGGGAAGGAACTGGAAAATGTGCCACAGATCACTGAGCACCTGGGATGGTCCTTGAGTATCGGGGAACCGGTCTATACTGGAGAGAAGAATGGTGGGTTGCAAAGGGCACTGGATGAGGAGTTGGGAAATCCAAGTTGTCATCCTGACCAAACCACTGATTACATGGCCCTGGGTACATTGCTTGACTTTTCTGGGCCTCTGTGCCCTCATCAGTAGATCCAGGGCTTGGGATTGATCTTTCCGTCCTCTTTTAAAATGCTTCAAGATGAGTTCTGGTGAAATTAAGGAGAGGGAGAAATTAGAATGTAGTGGGGGGTGCGGTTAGTGGAGTTTGGGTTGGGGATGGACAGGCTGGAGGCCATACTGGACATAGGGAAGGGTCATACGGTGCGAAGAGACAGTAAAGGAGATCTGACCGGGAGTATCTGGCCCATCATGGATTATCTGAGTTCACAATACGTAATGAAAAAATACATAGCAGCTGTCACTTAGTACTGGATGGTTTTCGATGAATTTTCACAAATAATGGCCATTGATCTTTCATAACAACTTTAAAACGTAATTAGAGGTGATGAAATCAGGACTAATACTGCACAGCGCGTTTGCCCCAGTATGCTCCATTGCATTTCTGCAGGATTTGTAGAGATAGAATCCGAAACATGTTCTGGAAACCCCATGTAAATGGGAGAGAGAGATAAGGTTGGCGTTAGATTTTAGTGGAGGTTCAAGTGTCTTGGTAAAAATTTCATTTGTGTTCTGAAAGATGAGAGTCTCGGTTTAAGAGATCGAGACCTCCTGAAATGTCTTGGATTCTGATCACTGGTGTTTAGTCTGATTACTCCTGTTCTGTGCTTCCTGCTTCCCTCACCTCCCTCCCCTTCCTCAGCAGGAATTCTGGGGATTTGACTATTACAGAATCATTGATAAGACTCTTCCAAGAGCTTTGTGTGCAACTGGAAAAAGGAAATTCTCATATAAAGGTGAGGATTCTTGGGCCGTTGCACTGTTAGTTAATGGGATATGTTCCAGTGGCATGTTGTGCTTCAGAAACTTTGTCACCAGAGGTGAAATTACACAGAACTCACAGGAATGTGAGCTGAGCACGGTGTGAAGATGTGGATCTATACATTCCCTCCTGCAGCACCCTTGTCACTCTGCCCCGAGCAGTAAGTACACCAAAGCTGGACTAGTCCCAGTCCCCTACCCCACCACCCTACAGAAGGACTTGTTGGCTCATGTGACTGCAAAGTCCAAAGGTTGACCTTGCTTCAGTCATGGCTGGAACCCAGAGACTCGCAGGACTTTGTCAAGGTTCTTTCTCTCTCCCCCCGTTTCTCAGCTCCTTTTCTCTGGTTCAGCTTCATTCTGAGGCCCCTTTCCGTGTGCTGAGAAAGACAACTGCTGTTACTTCTAATCCTGCGTTCTTGGGCTTTTCAGCTGTAAGAAAGAGAGATCTTGTCTCTTCCAGATCCCATTTATAGAAATCTCCTGGAAGGACTCTGACCGTGCTTCAGTGGTCATTGACTCAGTCTCCGCCTCTGTCAGAGAGTGCTACTATAAGAATCCTGGGCTGGATCTCGTGCCTAGTGCTGTGTGTATGTGGTACTGGTGGTGGGGTGGGGAGGAGGAGCCTGGTAGGAGCATCGTGATGGGTAGTTGGGTGAAGATCACATAGAGGTGCGGTTCTCCTGAGCTAACGATGCTGCCAATCAAAACCAACATGTCTACTATTGAGGAGAGTTGCCCCTTGCTTTTTCGGAACAGCCCCCTGCACAATGATATGAAGTTTGCACATGGAGGCAACTCAGATGCTCTAGGCCATACAAATTCTAGAAGTGCGACCCTCCTCTAGCCAAGGCAAAGTCCAGTGGTGAAATAATGCCTTTATGTCTAGACTTTGCTGTAAGGATTGTGGTTCCCAGAATATTGTTGACTGAGGAGCCCACTGTTTATTCAAATATTTATATATTTTCAGCAAATACCCTTGTGCTTTATTTCCAGTCTAGGGATTTCATTTCTAGAAGCCGTGGTTATCTAGAGATCATGAGATTGGAGACTCCCTACTTTAGACGTGATAGATCCAGTGAAGTTTGAACAGGAAAGGGAACAGAGAACTATTGCTTATGCAGATTCATTGGGTTTCTGGGAGGTGGGCAGAGGGAAGGCAGTAGGCACAGCCTAGAGCTAGACTTCGCTGAGGAGGCATAAGGTCATGGTCCCAAATTAGAATATTAGCATGTGTAAGCAACATTCTGGAAGTCTAGTGAGGTTGCATGTCAGGAGGAAGGAGCATCTGTGTTGACAGAAGCATTTGTGGGATGAAATGGATCAGGAGGGACCAGACCAGGAAGACAGGCTGGGCCAGTAGGTGAAATGGCAGTGTGTTGTGGGCAGGTTCATGGCAACTGGATTGTGTAGAAAGGGGGCCAGTTGTCACCACAAGTTCAAGAGGCCAACCCTTTATATGTGTGGCATTGACATTTATTGAGGACCCACTTAGTATGCCAGGTCCCACATTACGTGCTTTAAATTCATTATATTACTTAAATCTCATAAAAGGCCTCTAAGGTGAGAAAATGGAAAGTTAGGGAGGTAAATAACTTTCTCAGGTTATGTGGTCATGAAGTGGTAGCACTGGGGTTCAAATCCTGGCAGTCTGAAACAAAAGTCTGTGCTTTAATAAACCACACAACACTGCTTCTCAAGCCCAAGGTCAGAATCCAGGATATCAGGCCAACTTGAAGGACAGGTCCAAGGTTGGGCCTTTTACTACGCAACCGGAGTGACAGAAGTTCCAGAGGAGATGGAATAGAGGTCCTCAGGGCGAAGGTGTGGAGCATCCACACTCAGCAGCAAACTGGACAGGAATGCCTAAGTAAGACTATCGTGTGCATCGATTCTTGGTTTGGGGTTTGGGGTATGGGGTATACCAAGGGAGGTGGGTGAGAGCGGTTTCAGGAAATTGAACAGATGGGCAATCAATACAACAACTAGAGCTTCATTGTGGATCTAAGAACAGGAACTCTACCATCTGCCCAGCTTGAAGTGCCCTTCCGGGTGTAAGTCAATGAGAATACAGAGCTGGCGGCTCCTCAGAGGGAGACAGGATTCTCTTAGCTGTCAGGCATTATTAGAGAAGAAAGAGCTAACATTTGCAGAGCATTTGCCATATGCCTTAGGTACATAATCTCACTAATCATCATTAGAGTCCTGGGAGGGTAAATATTGTGGCTTTTTTTTTTTTTTTTGAGCCAGGAAATAGGGGCTTAGAGAGGTTAAATTACTTGCCTGAGCTCCTGGAGCAAGGTTGGAGGATGAAGCAGCTGTCATGGAAACCCAGATCTGTCTGCATCTCGACCTCATCCTGGATCTTTGGGGAGTCATCCTGGTCCTAGCAGGGCAAGGTCAATTTCAAGTCTAGGCGATAGAAAAGGGGAAGTCAGCAGGGCCATACGATTGTGAAGGGAGACCAGGAGTTAACTTTTAGACATGAGAATGTGAGATGGGAGCAGGTCATCTGAAGAGAGTTGCCCGGCAGGATTATATCCAGCTTTGGCAGAAAACTTAATAATCTAGTGGGATTTTTCCCCTCAGTGCGGGATCTCTATCATTATGCAGGATAGATACATCAGCAAGTCAGATGTTTGGAAGGCTTAATTTTAGTCACCGATTTCAGTTGAAGAGAAGGGACCTCTGCCAGCTACCATGGCCTGAATTTACCTTTATATATACAGGTACTTTGCCCTGAAATATGATAAATAGATACATACAGAGAGAGAGAGAAAGCGTGAGTGAGCAGTAGCACGTACTGAATGTAGCAGGAACATGGAACACACTCCAGTTATAAAGGTCTAGATTTGAAGATATTCTAAATGAAACTATTTACTGATGGAATATGAGTGACATCAGATCATTCTCCAACAATGCAAGGTGAAATTCTTACCTGCTTAGACTTATGACTAAACATAGATTTTGCGATGTGTAGTGGACTCTGTATATGTATATATAATAAGAGGGAAGTGCATTAGAAGGTGTATAAAAATATATATTTGAGGCATATTTGTGAGAACTCATAGCCTGTTTGGGGAGATAAAACAACCATGCATAAAACTTTTAAAGCAACACAGTAGAATAATATGATTCCAGAGTTGGAAAGATTTTTCAGAGAATAGCCAGGATCACAGTGCTAGTTAGAATTATGCAATACCAACTTAATAGCAGCAGTTGAACGTAAGTGTTATGGAGACTAAAAGGAGTGGGACCATCTGAAACCCAGAAGGTCAATCAGAGGAGGCTTCCAGGAGGAAGTGAGTTCTGTTTCATATATATGGATAGAGAAAAAAGAAGAGGGCATTCCAGATAGGATTAAGAATTTACCAATGTCCTCCAGCCAGAGACCACCAGGAAATTACCTGTGATTGAAGAGGCTGGGTTTGCTACTGGTTACAGCGAGGGAGGATGCACACCATAGGGAAACAGGGCGTCTCGGTAGGAGGGTGGGAGAAATTAGTTATCATGGGATTTGGAGTTGTATTAAGTGATGTGGGAGAGGATTTAAAGAAGCAGGGCTCTGTTGTGGATGGAAGCGGGGATAATCCTGTGATTTTGTGTCTTAATAAATCTTCTCTGGAAGGAGACAAGACTAGAGAGGCTAACACTGTAACTGGCCAAGAAGCAGCAGTCGCTTATTAGCTACATTGGGGGGATATTGGTCATGTTGGGGTGGGGCAGTGTCGTGGTTTTGTTTGTGTTCAGATATGATCATGTGCTGGTCTTGTTTCTGTCCTGAGCCAGGAGGTCACAGAGTTGCCTTGTCTAGTGGTGATGTTCTGTGAAATCGTTTCCATCCAACAGGAGAACACGGGGGTCGAGCTGTGAGCGCCAGCTCAGCTCCTGTGTCAGTGGCCGCTCTGCTCTCTCACAGCCTGGAAATTATATTCCAAATGTACCTGATTCCGTGTACCAACCAGGATTCCCATTACAACAGGATCCTGTTAGCGAGTGTTTCTCTTGGGGGTTATTAAGGTGACTTTCTTCTTGTATTGTAATAATTTATTTAACAGCATTTATTAAGTGCCCGCTGTTTACCAGGTACTCAGATTCTGGGGATGTCAGGATGAGAAAGATCTCAAGAATTTCATAATCTGATGAGAGAACCAGCTATAAACCAGTGATTACAATACATTGACATAAAGCTGGTAGAGAGATTAGAATAGGTAAAGAACGTTGGAGGCTCCTCAATGGAAGTCATGCTGAAGGAGCAGACTCTTGCAAAAAGTGAGCTAATCACAGAGGTGCTGAGAGGTGGGCAGCTGCTCAGGAATATTTTCCTTTTGGAGAATCAGCATCTTTGGGCTGAAATGCAGGGTGAATCCGGAGAACCTCAGGACCCTCTCTAAGCTGATTTTGGCACAAATTTTGGCTCATTTGGCAAACCACATATCAGATCAGCTCAATCAACACAGGTGTGCAAGAAATTTTAATACAATACAATTACTTAGCATTTCTGAAGAGATGCTGTTATTTCTAATCATAAAAGCAATACATGCTCCCAATAAAGACTTTGGAAAATACATTAAGTATAAAAACATCAGGGAGAAAACTTGCCTCTAATCCCATGACCCAAAGGCACCCATAACAATTTAGCATTTTCTTCCTCTTTATTTTTAATGAATTTTTTCCATAGTTAATAAAATTACAGTCTACTGTTTGCTTAACCTTGTGTCCTAAACATTTTCCAACTTCTCAGAAGCTTTATTAATGTCTGTATTTTTGATTGTATGGATACACCATAATTTATTAACTGTTCCCTTAAAATTGGACCTTTAGGCTGTTTCCAAATATCTGATATTATAAATGGCATTTTGATGAAATCTTTATTCAAATTTCAGATTACTTCTTTAAGCAAGATCCATGGAAGGGTAATTCCTGGGTCAAAGGGTATGAATGTCTTAAGACTCTTGATACTGTAAAACTGATGTTCAGAATAGGTGAACTGGTGATTGACAGTGCAACTGAATGCCCCCTCGCCATGCCTGAGCCAGGGATTTATATATTTATTGTTAGATAAGAAACTCTACCATTTCAAAATGGGTAACAGTTTATGCTCACTCCTGACTTTGTTTCTTTGTTACCAAAAACTCTCTTTTTGGATGTAGACTATTAACATATTGTGAGAAACCACACAATTTTTAAAAATTTCTGAGTATGCAGATAGAGGCACATGACAGAGAGAACATTGGCTCGTGACTGGTTTCTTGAAGGCAGGGATTTGCACATCCTGTGAGGGCGCTCTTCAGCCCATAGCGTTGAGAGGCTGCGAGTGGAGGTGGTGCAGAACAAGAGCCCCGCTCTGCAGAGGGAAGCCTCCCCAGCTCCACCTCGGTAGCCCAGTGGCCAGGTCCTAGCAGTCATGGGATGTTGTAGCTGTTGTGTTCATGGTCCCCCGCTGTTCAAAGGGCTGTAACCCCCGTGAAGGCAGTGCCGTGTCTGGCTTGTTGGTGGCTGTGTCCCAGCAGGTGACCGAGGACCAGGTTGTGCTGGTAAGTAACATGTGAGAGAGGATGTGCTCAAGGTAGGACGGGAAAACGCTTGAGATTCCTCCTTAAGGATTCCTCCTATGTTAGTCACTGATTCCCCCAAAACAAACAAAGATCTTGCATTCTGAGCCTTTGATTTTACTCTCTTTTCCAAAGAAAAGCCAACAACATCCTAGTATCTAGTTTTCATAGTGATGAACTCTGACTTGCCCCACAAGGAGGAACTTGAATCTTACTTAAACCCCTGTAGGGTTTTTTATTGTCCAAAAACATTGCTTGAGACTGCAAGGGGACTAGTAAACCTACTCTAGCAGTCCATTTGAGGTGGGTTTTGAGTGCCAGTTTCCACTTTTCCACAACTGCTGTTCTTCCACAAAAATATTTGACAACTAAAATAAAAATAATTTTGGTTTTCTTCTAAAAGTTGAAGGAAAATATTATTTTGCATTGTAATTCCATTTTCTCTGACAGATCTCAGTCAATAATTTTGAGCAAACTTATTTTCATTCATTTGTTCACCAAATGATTATTTAGTGAGATTCATTGAGTAGCTGTTATTAAATTATACTCATGACACATTTTGTCAAATATGAGGCACACGTCATGTGATGATAGTGTAGAAAACCGTGCGGGAAAGCATGATCTATACATTTATTATTTGCTTTCTGATAAGACATGGAAAAGTTCTCATAATATGCATGAAATAGGCAACTCGAGCTCTCTAGGAAGTTCATTCATTAATAATTTATTCAATGAATATTATGTGCTGGCAGCTGGGGACACAGTAGGGGGTAACACAAAGGTTGTGGGGAAGGGTCCATTCTAGGTGGGCGAGACAGGCAGTTTCCAAGGGTGGAGAGTTCTGTGAGGACAGTGAAGGAAGCCGACGGAATAGAGGGCTCAGGCGTTTGTAGATCAGATGGTCAGGGAAGACATCTGTGTTTGAGGCATTTGAACTAAGACCTGCAAGACGATAAGGAACCAGCCTTGCATACTTGGGTGGCTTTGTGCTCAGTGCACTGGGAAGCCGTTAGGAGGTTTTGCTTTGGGAACATGATGTTTGAGATCATTTATTAAAAATAGGAGTTGAGGTTAAGAATGCAGATTAGCACCTCACTGTGATGAGGGCATTGGGGTTGGGAGCAGAAGCAGCATTCACGTTAGAAACTCTCTGGGAAGTTATGCCCAAGAGGTACGGGGTGTCATTATGTGGCTGAAGACATTCCGTATACGCTGTATCTAACTTCAAATAAAAATATTAAATTCTAATATAAATATTGTCCTCTCAGTAGAATGTAAACAGCTTAGTCAGTCCACTGCAAAGTTTTGTGACGCTTATATTTTTTAATATTTTTTATATTGTTCAATTTTTTTATATTTTGTTATGTGAAGCTTATATCTTTTAACTGTACCTAGCATAGGTGACCCGTGTATTGTAGGCATTCAGTAACTGTTTGCTGAATTAATTATATTGAGTCTTCCATAATGTCAGGGAAAGAAATCACCCTAGGATGTAAAATCATATTTAAGAAATAGTATTTTTATCGAAAGACCAAATCATTTCTTTGAAGAAATTTAGATAAAATGTTAACTGTACTCTCAATAGTATTTGAAAATTATATTCTGAGTGTTAAAAATTGAATTATTGAAAATAAAAATATAATACACAGCTATAATTATCCTCTTTACATACTTCCCCATCCCACCCCAGCATAGGTGGAAATCTCTGGAAACTCCACATGTTAGATAAAGGTTTCATTAGCATCAGTTGGTCTTATCACACTAGCTTTACACCTGTGGAAATTCCTTATTTATTTTGTGAGTCTCCCAATCCTTGAACTAACCTCTATTCAGAACTCTTCTGCCATCACCTGTATAGATGAATGTAAGTTGACCATTAGTGATGTTTGTTACGGAATATTTAGCTCAGCGTCTTCTGGGAGATCTAGTTCACAATATACTGATGGAGCCACAAGACGTTTCTGGAGAGCGTGCTGAGTGGCAGCCCCTGTGGTCAGTGCTGGGAAGTCAGAGGCTCTCCTTCAAGAACCCACAGTCTAGAGGGCGGTGGGATAAGACTGTACATAGTCAGAGTGAGTGTGAGAGTTTTGAAATAAGATGGTACATAGGTCACCTTGAGTCTAAATTTGGGGAAATGGGTGGTAGTGAGCGAAATTGTGGATTAATTCACAGAAGCCTTGAATTCGGAATTTGGTTAAGTGATTTTTAAAAGACAGATTACAAAAAGAAGACAAAGGTGGAAAAGGTAGCACATGCCGTCCATCTCCAGGTAACAAGGCCACCCACGTCCTGACTCCTGGTTCTGCAGCTCTTACCTTGCGGACGCCCTGTTCTCCTCCCCAAAGCCAGAGGCTCATTGTTCTTTTGGCAGGAGACCAGCTGACTGGCAGGCCCCCGGGACTCAGCCCCGCCTGCCGCCCCATGAACCCAGCCCTCCCTTCTGCAGCCTCCTGAATGGGGCAGGGCTGGAAATGGGGGGACTGCCTCTTGTCTCTCCTGCCTTGGGATCCAGCCGCCTAAGCTCCTCCTCCAAGTCCTCATGGGCGCCACTCCTCCCTGACCGTCACATACTTCTGCAGCTTTAGACTGGCGGATTCTCAGTCTTGCTGCCTTCTTGATGTCTAGCAGGACATCCCTCATTCATTCCTTTAATAAATATTTTCCGGGGACCTACTATGGGCTATTTTAGGCACTGTATATATAACAGGAAACAAAACAAAGTTCCTCTCGTTGTGACTCCTACATTCCAGTTGGAGAGACAGACATTACACGTATAATTTGTTGTGACAAATAATAAGAAGAAAAATGAAACAGAACTAGGGGACAGAGAGCACTGGGATGGGCAGTAGATAGCACAGTCTTGGAAAGCCCCTTTGATTAGCAGAGTTTCATTTGAGCAGAGACCCAAATGAATGAGGGAAGGAATCCTTAGGATGTCTCAGGAAGGAGAGTGCCAGGCAGGGGGACAGAAGTGCAAAGACTGTAAGGAGGGGGCATGTGAAGTGGGAGCTGGCTTGCAATGTTTGAATAGCAAAGGGCCAGTGTGATTAAAACAAAGCAGGAGCTCAGAAAGGCCTTGGGCCACAAGGAACTTTGGACTTTATTCTGAGTAACAGAGGGGATCCTAGCCTACAGTCAGGGCTTTGCTGGGCCCCCCTCAAGGTCGTTGCTAGTCTCAGATGGACATAGGCAGTGAGTGGAGGCCTGGGTGTCTGCATCATGACCAGATGGGCTGAACTCCAATTCAGGGCTCTCAGAAATCACGCGATCAAGTGAAAGTGACATTGATAAAGACCTTGAAGCAAGGCTAGCCTAGAGAATTCCAAAGTCAATGAGAGATGTTTTACTTTGGGTGTGAACAAAATTTTCTTGTGGATTAAAAACAGTGTGCATTCCCAGATGCACAGTGGAAGAGCCTGAGGAGACATTTTCAGACGACAGTGAGAAACCTGAGGTTGGGAGAGGTAGTTCACTTTTTCTAAAGTCCACTTACTAAATACTAGGTCAAATACGAGATTTCTCCTCCTAACCTTGGCCCCTGAGTAGTGGGGGTGAAACCCATGTGTTAAGGAAAGAAAAGCTGTGAAATTGGGGCTGAAATTAGCCACCTAATAAGGACCAGGGCTGTCAGGTCAATGACTTGGAGCGTGTCCAGAAACCTCCTTAAGTATCAGCATTCATTTGGTCAACAGACAGTCACAGAGCACCTGCTGTGTTCTAGGCACTGCACTGGGGATGTGTGTGATGCTGAGGAAAGCTGTGCACAGGGTGGACAGGGAGCCTATCCTCTCATAGTGGGGGCAAAAAAGTGACATCATAAATAATGTGTGATTAGTGCCACGAAGACATGCAGGTTGCTAGGAGAGAGGGTCATGAGTCAGAGGGTTAGTGAATGCATCTCCGGGAAATGTCTTATAAGACGGGACCAGAGACCAGAGGAGCTTGTCCAGAGAAGGTCCATTCCAGAGAGAAAAACCCATGCAGGTGGGTTGAGAAAGGAAGGAGTTTGGTGTCTTCGAAGAACAGAAAGAAAGGACTATTGTTGGATGACAGTGAGCAGGTGAGAGAGGGTGGAAGGAGAGGTTATGGGCTGGGCAAGGCCATCATGCAGTGCCCGGAGAGAAATAGTAAGGGTTGGACACGTGATCCAAGGAGCAGGCTCTGAAAAAACGAGGAGTGACAAGATCCGATTTACAGTTAGACACCACTCTGGCAGTTTTGTGATGAAGGGGTTGGAGGAGGCAAGAATGCATGAAGGAAGAGATAACAGGGCCTGAGAGTGGGTGGCAGCAGTGAGGTTGGAGACAAGTGGCAGAGTAAAGGGGTTTTGAAGGCAGCGTCAGCAGACGTCAGTAACTGATAGCATGTGGGGAATTGTGGTCCAAGATTTTAGCATGAGCGGGTAGATAGATGGTGGTAGCGTTTGCACAGATGAGGAAGGCTTTTCCTATGTTCAGTTCGTGAATTCAGCTTTGGACACGTTACATTTGAGATGCCTGTGAGATCTGCCAGGGCAAAGAGCAGGTAGACAGTTGGACAGATGCATCTGGAGCTCAGATGAGAAATTTGAACTGGAGACACAAATTTGAGAGTCATCAGTGTGTAGTTGGTAATAAAGCCTTGGAGAGAATAGAGACTGAGCAAAGAAGGTGATTTGGGAGCCTGCTTTGGAGATTTGCACATCGAAGGGTAGTTAGAGAAGCATATGAAGAAGGAGCAGCCCTGGAGGCAGGAGAGAAGCTGGGGGACGTTATTGATAAAGGGGCATGAGGTTAACAGTAAAGCTTTGCTTGCTCATGCCCCTCATGTGCTCCTTTAGCCCTTTCTGAAGATTCTGGTTCAGTTTCTTTCTCCAACCTCATCTACCAGTGCAATTTGATGTAGGGTAGCCTTCAAATTTTTGGGTGAAATGGGGTTAGAAATTACTGAAAATCTTTTTCTGAATTTCATATAGCTATTGCTACTGAATTAGAACAGAATAGACACACGAGTCATACCTCCACAATAATGATAAAATAACGTATCCGAAGGTCAGTTTCGTTATCATGCTGATTATTATCTGTTCCTACTATCAATTCCTCTGCTGCCTTCTAATTTAATAGATCTTCATACTTTTTAAAGCATTTGCATATGCTTTATTTAATTGAGATGTAATTAACATGTAACGTTATATTAATTTCAAGTGTAAAACATAATGATTTATGTATATATTGTGAAGCGATTACCACAATAAGTCTGGCTAACATCCATCACCACACATAGTTACGAATTTTCTTTAGGGTGATGAGAACTTTTAAGATCTCCTCTCTTAGCAATTTTCAAATATACAGTACAGTATCATTAGCTGTAGTCACGAAGCTGCACATATGGCCCCAGGACTTATGTATTTCCTAACTTTATTTTAAAGCATTAGTAGGTCATATATTATCTTCGCGATAGATGTTTTTAAAGCCACAAATAGAGGTTTAGGTTATTTTCTTTTCCAGGACATGATAAGGAAAGTGTATAATTTAAAAGAGAATTGCTTGAGCAGCTAGCAGAAGACTCGGAGGATTACCCTGGCTCTTATTACAAATGCATTTTAGCTCATTAAAATGGAAGAGAAGAGATACCTGTTATTGGAGGCTGCCTTTAGTGTCTCCGTTTGGGAGCTTAGCTTAGCCCATTCTGTATGTGATGGTGGGCCCAGAGGGAGCATCACATCCTTGTTCTTATTTTCCTGCAAGGAAAGGCAGTGAAGAGCCGTCAGTAGTACATGAAACTAATGTGCAAAAATCGAAAATCATCCTCGTGTGAACATCATCAAATTAGAAGTGATTAACCACATTTACTTTACATTTTCTCTAATCTTCTAATATAGTCTTTTTATTTTTTATATTTTTCATCATATTAAAAGATTATTTAAGATTCAAGAGTAACCTTATTTATAAAATGATGTTGGCAAAGCACTTAATGGTGCTTATTATGTCCATAGTACTTTCTTTTTGATCTTTTTGTTGAGGAAGATTGTCCCTGAGCTAACATCTGTGGCAATCTTCCTCTGTTTTGTATGTGGGATGCCATCACAGCATGGCTTGACGAGTGATATGTTGGTCCACACCTGAGATCCAAACTTGCAAACCCTGGGCTGCGGAAGTGGAGCTCGCAAATTTAACCACTACGCCACTGGGCCAGGCCCCATAGTTCTTTCTTAAGTTATGATTGGAAAGTGTAAAATAAGTACTCTCCTGGAAGTATTTGTGGAAGTTGCCCTCCCCTTGGATAACTATGTCTGGTGCAGAAATTGAGTGAAAAATAACTACCAGTCCTGGGTTCCAGTGCTGGGGAAACTTTCCTCCAATGACAGTGCCCTTAGAACGTCATTCTTCTTTTTGTGGCAGCCGCAGCATGTTGAGTGACAGTCCCAAAGCTGCCTTGTGCTGCACCCGACAAGTATTATAGCGTATTATCCCTGGATGAGGGGAGGCAGCCATTTTTTTTTTTTTTTCTGTTGAAGTGTGCATATAAAAAGCAGTTTGTGTAAAGAGTCAGAGCGTCACTTTAAAATTTAAGCATAGGGACCAGAAAGGTTTGTTTGGTTTTCATCCTTTAGTTCTGTAGTTTATCTAATAGGATTTGGGGAATTGCTAACTAAAGGTTAAGCTTTGAGAGGCTGCTTAACCTGCCTGCCTAGAGCTTCTCTGAATGGGATCCCATCCTGATCTGTGCTCCCTCTCCATTCATTGCAGAACCCGCTGCCATCTGGTCGCCCAGCTCTGGTGGCTCTCCTTCAAAGATATTTTTAAAAATATGTAGTTGACTTTTGATTGTCTGGCTATTTATGATTTAAGTGAGATTTTGTTTGAAAAAAAGAGTCCCATTGCCAGGGATCATTTGAAAAACACTGGAGAATTTGAGCTTTCCCAGCTAAGACCTATGTGACTTGGTCAAATTACTTACCCTTGCTGAGCCCCAGTTCACTCACCTGTAGCATGGGACATGACATCCTGAGAAGGTTTTGGGGGGTTACTCACATCCTTTACATGTGAGTAAAGGATCTGGCACAGTGTGTGACATGAAGGGACACTGCACAGTGCTGGTCCCTTCTCTCCCTTCAGTCTTACCAGGATGCCCTTGCTTTGCACATATTCTGTGTGAAACAGCTGTTATCCCTGCTGGATGGGAAATCCTTGCTGGGGGGGAGCACTTTTCATTCTTCCAGATCTACCTTGAATGCACCTCTTCTCTGGAGTCTTCCTGCCTCTTCTGGGAGAGTTGGCTGCATCTTCCAGGGCTTTCGAGGTGCTTTGCTCATGCCAGCAATTAAGCCTGATGCACGGAGAGTGACTTGTCTACCTTCCAGACTCAAGGGTACAAGTAGAAAGAATGGACCTCACGTCTCCCTCAGGACAACACAAAGAGTTGAATGGAAAGTGGAAGTAGAATTAGTTTTTTCCGTTAGTGGTGTTACCCCTAGTAATGTTACCAAAAGTAGAGCCTACTTCAGCTTTGTTGGTGTGGAGTTGAGCGCTTGCCTTTTGGAGACCAGTGGACAGGCATCTGAAGAAAGGCTGCAGCCCCACAAGTATCCCCTCCCTGCCCCCAGGAAACTGCTCCCTCCGTCCTCTTGGGGCAGGGGCAAGGTGGCTGCCCTGAGCAGGAAAATTTCTGCTACTGTTAAGTTACTGTCTGTGGCCAGGCTAATCAGGGCACCTGCTCTGGCTCCCTAGCGACTCTAGACGGGGAGCGAACTCTCTCACCTGGAGAATTGCATGAGCTCCTTAAGGCCAGACTTAGTGCTGTGTTGTGTTTATGAGTCCTCTCTGAGGACTGAATTGTTGAATTAAATTGAGTTGGGGCAGCTGCTCTGAGGGGGTCATTAGATCCCTGTGACGTCGGGTGGGGTGTCACCTTGATGGAGGGGCGGGTCTTATCAAGCCAAGGGAACTAGCTAGTTCAGAGGAAGAGCCATCCTAGACTTAGAAATTTTCTT
The DNA here is from genome assembly GCF_041296235.1 of Equus asinus. Lineage (NCBI taxonomy): Eukaryota > Metazoa > Chordata > Mammalia > Perissodactyla > Equidae > Equus > Equus asinus. Next base: position 62,631,217 of record NC_091813.1, read on the forward strand.
CTTTGTGATTGCTAAGAAGTGAGCAATGCCATGCTGAAGAGAATGAAACCCCATGAGGCAGCAAGCCTGGGCATGCTGGCATTCTAAAATGTAGCCAGATGGGGAGTATTCAGTGACAAGAGACAATCCAGTCCTTTTCTTGGCCTTCCTCATTTTAATGTTTTGAAACATCCGTGAGGCCCTCTTAATAAACTTGAAAACTGAACACTTGAATGCCTGGCCGTGGCAAATAATATGATTCCCATAGCCCATAACTCTGCCATGTATCTAGATACTGTTTTCTGCATCTCTCTGAAAATACTGATCAATAAATTATGAGCTGTCATGCTCAAACCCCAAGAAATGTCTTCAGTTTTCTTTTAATGTTTAGTGTTTTAGTAAATCACATTTGGTTGGCATGGAGATAAAAATGAATATCAAAAAGTGGTGAATTCTGTCTTAATTATGAGTACAAAGGATTATTTTTCACTTTTTTAAACTTTCTGAATAATTCTGACAGGTATTAAAACTTTCAGGGCAATGGAACCAAAGAAGTCTATAGGAATAATTTATTCAAATAATACGAAAAAAGAAGAAATGTTTCTCAAGTACTTTCTCAACATTATAAGTTGTATTTATCAGTGTTTTATATAAAATAAATTTACCTTTATGAATGTGGTTTGTTTTTAGTTTATTATAAATGTTTGTCATATTACTGAAGCTTTGGTAAATATATCTTTCTAAAGGCTGCATGATATTGGTTACCTGTGTTTTTAAATTAAAGTTTTTAATTAATAAAAAAGGAAATATTCATTCTCATGACATTTACAAATTTCCTTTGCAATTTCCTTGAATCAGGAAAGAAAAGCATGTTTCCCAGATAGATCATTGGATATTGTGGCATTTTCTCTAAAGCTTCACATCTGAAGTGATGATCAAACCCTACTGAAATTCGCTTGTCAATGGGCAGATAACTCCTCTCAAGTTTTCTGACAGAACTGTTTCTCTTCTTCTTTTTAGATGCTTAAGAATGTCAGACAGTTTGGGATTATTTTTGCTTTTCTTTTAATATTACAAAAGTTTACATCTGGAGTACATTTATTTATTATCTTTTCTGCAAAAGGATTTGTCTCTGTCTCAGCATCTTATCCATCCAGTGGTAGAGAAACCATTCAGTCATGTTGAATACAATCTGTTGGATATAAATATGAAAGAAAGCAGTGAGAAAAAGCAGTCTTTCTCTAGAAAGGGGATTTGCTTTGCTAACATTATGCTGCCTGCATGCACTTTTGGGGCATTATCAGTTACGGAGATCACATAATAAAACTTTCATTTCCTTAGCGAATGGAGCACCTGCAAGGTCTGAGGGGGCTCCCTCCTGGGACCCTGGACCCTGGAGGTGAGTGAGCAGCAGTGAGGGATGACCTCAGGGCCTGGGGGACTGGTTGGCACCCAGAAGATGGCTTTTTATGGTCATTTTTATAATCTGTTTATTCTTCCAGAGATCTGACAGAGTTCCTTTAGATTCTAAACAGTTTATCGTCCGGGACTTGTCAGGCCATTTCTTTTGTTAACCTTATTAGGTAGAACAGTTGGCTTATTTTGCCAGATCAAAGTTCCTCCAGTAAATACTTTCAATGCACAATAAAGATAGGTCGCTACCCTGGAAAAACACCCACTGTAAAAATAAGTTTATAGATCATTTTGTGGAGGAGGCTGTTTGACAAGGTTGTTCCCCATTCCTCCAGTTCTTTCCTCTCACCCAGATCCTCAAAGGAAAATGCCCTTAATTAGAAGCTCATTGTCTAAAGAAAAAATTAATTTCTTTGCAGTTCTGTAATTTTGTAATTATATCATGTTCTGCTTGGAATAAAATGTGGCTTATAACCTTGTAACCAGGCATCTTTCATGCCATTTTCCATTTTGAAAAGCTTATCTGAGAGTCTGAGCATCAACCAACTCATACTGCTATGTAATTTCACATTATTATAAATAAACTACAAGAAGAGTTTTCAGTTGAGTTTATAGGGGCACCCTTTTGCCCTCTGGCCATGCTTTGAAATGCAAAGTGGACAGCTGAGAAAATTATCCTTCAGTGGAGGAAGAAAATCCCCTTTGTCTGAAATCATATTGCTATTCTAGGGGAAATTGTTTATATATTTGTGAGGGGAAGGTTCTTAAACATGGATTTTCTAGAATTTTCCTCTATTCTTTATTATTTCCCTTGTGTGTATGTATCTGGGTTTATACGACTACATATAGTCATTGGGAAAAATATCTGAAGAATTGAGGAGCTTCTTGCTTTCTGTTCTCTGAGGTGACCCCAGCCCTGTCCGTGAGAGGTAAATGTTCTCTACAAAAGTGAAACAGGAGCTCGCACAGGGATCTGTCCTCTTCAACTGGCGCTCAGAGGAAGGGTAAGCGATACCCATGTCACAGCACTGGAGTGTTCTGACATCTTCTCTGCTGAAAGGCTAGCAGCTGAGTTTGCTTGGGGCAGAGCTGAAAGCTGCTCTGGACTGAGGTTGTGTCTGTTAGAGCAAGCTAGGGTTGCCCTAACAGGGCACCTTTTAGACTTTACTTTTAGAGTTTCCAAAGGAAACCGTGTTATTGTCAGCAGTAAAGACTGGCACGTGGGAACCGATGGTGTTTTCAGAGCAGTGGACAGCATCTGGGAAGTGTTTAGAGAAACCTTCTAACCTCCTCATCTTAGGTGTCAATGCCCACCCCCCCCAACACACGCCCACATGGACACAACGTTGCCCCCAATCTCTGCCCCTTCCAAAGGTCAACCTTCTAGTTCAGAATGGAAACCAAGAGTCTTCAAAAGCTACTCCAGATGATTAGCACTGAAATATGTTTTTCACCAAAAAAGAAAAAGAAACTAGTAAAAATGTAATCTCAATAGAGACGACCTTGAAACATTTTCTAATAAAACAAATTCGTTTTGCATTACAATGCTGTTATTTTAAAACCGCTCAATAGGCAGTATTCCTTGTTCTTCGTCAGCAGCATTTATTTGAAAGCCAGGTCCTTTTATAGATGACACTGCGGGACTCCCAGGCACTCCCTCAAGGAGAACCTCTGTCTGAATGGAAGCCTTTCCGTTGTAGAGGCAGTCGCCCAACACAGCTCATTCATCGGTAATCCTTTAATGCTATTCGAGCGAGTGGGTAGAATGGGGCCTTTTCTTTAATTACCAATTCTAAGAAGATTGACCTATAAGATTTTTTCTAGCTCCATCATTTTGTGACATATATCTTTCTTGTATAAAAGCGGTGATGCAAGATACTAAAATGCTCAGAAAGAAAGAGTGAGGGGTCATCTGTCTGTAACTGTCTCCCAACCCTCTTGTGTTTATAATAAAAATAACATAACAACATTCAAGTCCTTTGCAAGAACTCCCATAATACCTAGAGAATGTTTCCCTGGAACAGATGCATGTGAGGCTCTTTGGCAACTGGACTTGGGAATATTTAGGTTTAAAGTTTCTGACTAGAGTGGTTTGGAGCCTTGTCAATTTTGGGGAGTTTTTCTCTTTGGAAATTTTTTAAATTGCATTTGTCACCGTGAAGGTAAGAAAGCATAAAATATTTGAGGGGTAGGTATTTCAATGTTTTAGAGAATTGGAAATTTACAGTTTTTGTTTCTCAAAATAATTCTCCTTTCCCAGGTGGAAGTTTTCATAATGAGTAGCGCTGGAGTGGAAGGGAGAATGGCAGGTACCACTCCGGAAAGAGGAGAGTCAAGTGTTAAAATTCAGAAACTTCATTATCCTCGGAAGATACCCTTCAATATCCTTGGTGGAGACCCTTGGAGATTATCACGTCTACTTCAGTTCTCTACAAATAAAGAGGGAAGTGAAGGAATTGAAGCTTAAGTGAGCAATAAGGCTTGATTAAGAAGTTGGAAAATGTGAAAGGAACTAGGATTATTCTGGAGAAGAGGAGGCTTATATTAATAGCTTGCAAATGTAAGAATCAGATATCTCCCTCTTTAGGGAAAAGCCAATTAGAAGGGAAATGTGCTTAAATTACAGCATTAGGAAACTAGCTAGGTAGATGCTTCCTAACTAAGTTGATAGCCCCCAGGATGAATTATCAAGGGAGGTATCATATCTGTCCTTAGAGAAAATGGGACCTATCCTGACGGTGTGACAACTCATTGCTTAGATAAAAAATGTTTCTCTTGATACTGTATGTGCTTTCTTGCTCTGGTATGTTTTCATTCATGTATGGTATTTCATAATCTAAATCCATATAGCCCTGTTTTTTCCTATTTCTGATAAGGTGATTGATTCTTTCAGTGAGTCACATAATTAGATAATCATGCTTCCTCAATCTTGTCACCAGAAAAACAATGACTATTAATTTTTATATTTGTAGGTATATATTTGATTTGTGTGTGTGTGAGGAAGAGTGGCCCTGAGCTAAGTCTGCACCAATCTTCCTCTATTTTGTCTGTGGGATGCTGCCACAGCATGGCTTGATGGGCGATGTGTAGATCCACACCTGGGATCTGAACCCGCGAACCCCGGGCTGCCAAAGCAGAGCACACAAACTTAACCACTCTGCCACCTGGCAAGCCCCTGATTTTTAAAATAATTTCAGTACTTATAAAACACATGTGTCACTCAATTATAAACACTAAAATTACTAGAACTGAAGAAAGCAAGCATTTGAATATCCTTATAGAAAGTATAATTATTGCTGTTTATGTGACTTACATCAACCACTGCAGGTCTGTGTGCTTATGAAACCATTTAATTCAAGGCATTCAGCACATCACTAAAGGGCAATTATTTTAACACTAATCATTATGCTTATGGAGAAGAAAAGCAAATTTATTTTTTTTAAAAAATTCTTCATCGTTCATCTAATAAAGATATATTGAATATAAATATAAGATAAAATGTATTTTATATAAAATAAAATAATAAGAATGTACTACTACATTTCAGCTTCTTTATCTTTAGATAATCAGATAAGTCAATGATATTTTCTTTGCCTCTCAACAAGTAGAACCTTAAGATGTAGTTTTAGATTATAACTATAGATTGTTGGATCTGGATAGACTGTGGAAGACCTAATATATCCTCTGATTTTGCATATAAGGAAACGAAGATTTAGAATTGATACTCAGTAAGACAGCAAAATATTAGTGGAAGCAGAAATCAGATTGGGTTGAGGTGGGGGGAAGTCTCCTGATTCTCAGCCCAGGGGATGTCCCACCGTAGCGCACTGTCCAGAATGCCAAGTGTAGATTTTTAGAAGGGCATGAAGGCAAATGCTGCGAATAATGACAAAGAGAGTGACTATTCCAGTGTTTGTACAATTAGGGAGGAACAAGGCGTGAGCCTGCAGAAAAGTATTAAGGAAGCTAGGACCAGAAACTGTAGTTCACCAAGCCAACTCACAGTGGTCACTGGGAAAGGTGGCCTTTTCAAATATAAAGGGCTGTGTGAGGTAAATCTTACTTTAGAATTTGAATTTCCTCCTTCTGTGAAGGCAATGCCTAACATTCGTTAGTGGGCACTCTGTGTACTCTGCTAGGTAGTTTATTCCTGCATTCTCGTTTGATTCTTGCTGCACTGTGTGAGGTGACAATTCTCCATGGAAGAATGTTCTAGAAAAGTGAAGGAACTTGTCCTTGGTTGCTGACCAAGTAAGGAGCATGTCACCAGAGCTCTGCTCTTTGGACACTATGTTACCTCCTTCAACTCACAACTCTATCATCATATTAGGAGAAAAAAAAATTTTTTTTGAGGAAGATTAGCCCTGAGCTAACTGCTGTCAGTCCTCTTTTTGCTGAGGAAGACTGGCCCTGAGCTAACATCCGTGCCCGTCTTCCTCTACTTTATATGTGGGACGCCTGCCACAGCATGGCTTACCAAGTGGTGCCATGTCCGCACCTGGGATCTGAACCAGCGAACCCCGGGCCGCCAAAGTGGAACATGCGCACTTAACCACTGTGCCGCCGAGCCAGCCCCTAAAAGAAAAAAATTTGAGCGAAAAAAGGTGTTACAAACTTGAAACTCATACGTAGTGTTAATATTGGATCCGAGGACCGTCCACCCCAAATTTTTGAATATGATGGGGAGAAAGTAGTGATATTTTTGAGAATTTTGAGAAATCATTAGTTTGGATACAGAAGATCACAGTCAGATTTTAACACCATCAGTTGATTCTGATGATTTGCTGAATTTCAGATTTTCTCAGAAATTTCAAAATTTGTCCGTAAAATTTCCAGGTCAGTTGTCCTGAGTAAGAGGTATACATTCAAAGTTCCATGGGCTCATTTCATTACGTGGGCTTCCATTGTTATAATACAGCTATAGAGGCTCCACCCAGTTCTTTGTTAATATGCTTTACTGAAGGTTTAGCCGTGTAAAAATTGCTCATACTGTCACTTAAGGGTTACTAGTAAAAATTATTCTGCTTCCAGGTGCATTAAGCACTTGTCAAGAATTGTCAGAAATAAGCTTTCTAGTTTCTTGGATGTTCTGGTTAATGAAGAATTACTATAAATGCTCTATCAATTTTCAAAAAAGTATAAAAAATGAAATGTGCAACAGATCCCAAACTATTTTTAACTATAATTTAATCTTTTTTGATTACACTATCTCAGAGCCTGATAGACACGATTATAAATCATACAGTTTTGTATATTCTATCTCAGTCGTTTGGATCCTGGAGAAATGAGGTCTCATTATACCTCTCAGTCGTCTGGTTTTAACCAAGAAGCATTCTGCAGTTTTTAACTGTAGCTATAGAGCGAATTTGAATGTGTCACATTTTGGTGAAATGGCTGGTGTCTTTTACTATGTCGTGTGCGTGTGGCACGCATTATGCAGGGCGCTGTCATGCAGGGGCAGGAGGCGCATGAGAGCGACTTGCGTTCAGAGCAGCTCTCCCACTTTCTCTGTGGTCTGAAGTACATCATTTCATCTCAGTGAGCCATTTCTGCATTTACAAAGCAAGACTAGTGCTACCTACTTCATAGGATTGCTCTGAGTTTTAAATGATGGAGCATGTGGAAAAGCTTGACAAGAGTTAGTGTTCTTTATGCACTTAAATGTGCAAAGCCTGTCTTTCTCATGAATATTTCTCCCCCATAGATGGGGGGAGTGCATTGCATCTAATAGGGGCTTAATAAATAATAAATAATTGATTGGGACTGTGAAAATACATACTGCCCATCGAGGAGCAGATGTCCACTAGGATTAGATAATGGCTCATTGCCTGGTGAATGCCTTCTTCTGGAGTCAGCTCCAGTGTTGGTGAGGTTGCCGTCATCCTCCGAGGCAGGCTCGAGGGTTTGCTCTCCTCTGCCCTGGCCTCTGTCCCTCTTCTTCTTACAGCAGGACTTCTCAACCTCCACACTATTGACGATTAGGACCAGATAATTCTTTGTTGTCGGGGATCATCCTATGTATTGTAGGATGTTTTGCCATATCTTTAGCCTCTACTTACTAGATGCCAGTAATGCCCCACCCCAAGTTGTAGCAATAAGAAATGTCTCCAGACATTGCCTCTCCTCCAGTGGGGCCAAAGTTGACCCCAGTTCAGAACTACTGTCCACAGCGGTCATCGGCATTTCCCGTTTTGGGATGTCATAACGGGTTTGTCTGCGCCCCTTCCCCACCAGGCTGCCAGCCCCTAGAGGGCAGCGCTGTGTCTTTCTCTGAGCCACAGCTCCTGCACATGGTAGATGAGTAATAAATATGGAAAGAGGAAAAGGAAAAGATACTTAAAGAACTAATCAGTTACAGTAATTGTGCTGGTCTGTTATATGTAGTGGATTTTTGTTTTCTTCTGGACCAAAAGTGCAAGGACTCGCCATAACCTCTCGGGTTTCTTCACTGAAAACATTAATGTCACCACCTTCTCAGATCTCTCTCTCCCCCATGCCCCAGTCGTTGACAGAATTATGCAATGTGCTCACTCAAAGTAGAGGATGATCTGGGGTTGGATACAGGAGACTTCAGGCTTCAAGGTCTGGGCAGAGATTAAAGGCACCTCTCTCTCCCTCTCAACCTCTGTAATGCCTTCCACACCAGGTCCCAACTAGCTCGTATATTTGAAGAGCCCTGAATATGCATTTCTAGCTTAGAACGTCCCTGTTAGTTCCAGAATCATGTTTTCTAGCCCCACTAGTAGTCTCCTCTTATGTATTTCACATGCTCCAGAAATAGAAACCCAGCACGAATACAACTGAACTCATCTTACTTCCTGCTCCTTTTAGACTTCCTGCAGGATTCTTTATCCCAGGGAATGCTGTAGGCTCTGAGTCAGAAGCTTCCTTTTCCACTTGATAACTAAGTGACCTTGTGTAGACTATTTCTCCTTTTGTTGCCTTGTTTTCCTCGTCTGTCAAATGGATACTGATTTTCCAGAGTTATTGTGAGGGTTGAATTAGGTAAGGCAAGTAGATCACTTAGAAAGCAACTCCTGGTCTGCTTACTAAGTGGTAGATGCTGTTATTGTCTAAAAACGTGCTTTAAGCCGACTCCCAAGGGCCATCTCTTACTCCTTCCCGCAGCATTTTCCTCTTCCCATCCAAAAAGTCCCTATATTTGTTAATCCTGCCTCCCACTTAAAGTCAATGTGGCCCATCCTCATCCATTTCAAATGCAGTGGCTTCAGCGCCAGCTTTGATCCTTCTTGCCCAGATTATTACAAAGCCTCTTAACCAGCCTTTCTGCCTCGTTTCACCTTCAGCCTGTCCACTGTCTTGCTTCAGTCCCTTAGTCCATTGTCTTGTTCCCCAGGCAGAGAAATTCCTAGTGTCTCCAATTGCCTTTGTAATAAAGGCAAGCCTCTCAGGTGTGTTGTAGATGGTCCTCTGTGACCTGCCTGAGACTGCTTTTCAGTCTCACGATGGATAGCATCCCGACATGCATTAGCAATCATATCCCAACATGCCAGGCCCCCTCATGCTTCCGTGCCTTTGTGCCAACTTTCCCCTCTTTCTTGTTTTTCTTCTTTTTGTTGACCTATATTTCATTTTTAAGACAAAGCTCCATCATCTGTTCATCTTAGAAGCAACAATTGGCCACCCTTCACTGAGATTGTTGCTCCACTATGTGCTTCTCCTCTTACTACACTGATGCTCTGTGCATATGCATCTTCTCGCACTTACCATGCATAACTTATGCTTCTTGATTGTGTCCCCCAATAAATTGTGAATTTTTGACATTGCATTCATTTGGTTTTCATTCATTTTGGTTTCTATGGTGACTAGCTCACTTCTTGACATGTAGTAGGCATGTAATAATAACTATTTATAGTTGAATAAAGCTAGGATTCATGAGATTGAGTCAAGCAGGATAGACTTACAAACTGTCAGAACAACATTGAATCAGAATAAGCTGATAGAATTAACCAGAATGAAGAAACCATGCAGACATTTCTATTGGATAGAACCAGGAGATCAATGGATAGAGTATGTAAAAGAGAATCCTAAAGCTGGGATCAAGTTAAAGGTCCTAACTTAGTAAGGTAATCTGTATTGGGTAGTAGAGGGAGGAACACCGAGGGGTCTGGTGTTATAGCATGCTGCCTCCTTTTCTTGTCTCTGACTTCAAGGAACTTGATCTCACAAAGGAGAAACACCAGAAGAAAAAGTAAATCAATTCTTACAATAGAGAACTATTTGAAAAGGTTTGTACCTAGTGTTACGGCAATAGAGACGAAGTAATTTTTCAACAAATGGAGTCACATCATCGCCTGCAGGCCAGAAATGACCGGCTCAAACATCAGAGGCAGACGTGCAGGGGGCAGATGTTTTACATCAATTTCAAGCCTCCAGTGTCAATAACAGCTTTATGTAAAGAGCCTGATCAAAGATCACGTTCAGTGGGAGAGACTGTCTCAGGATCACATGGCCTCAGCTGCAAAAGGTGCCAGTGTTCTTGTCGTTTCTACCTAAGCATTTTTAGACTAGTTTGCAGCTTAAAGCTATAGGCTCAAGAGTCCTTTTTTCAGGAATATTATCTTTCAGCCCTGTCATGTAAAACAGGGAAACATGGTATGTCATTTTCTCAGCACTAAGGCCATGACCAAAACATCATTTAGTGACATCACTAACCGTTTTAACCTGTGATTTCTTCAAAGAAACCATGTTGTTCTGGTTGGTCCAAGGAACATGTTTCTACATTGGCCAAATATGTGCTCTCATAAATTACGTTAGAAAAATCTCTAACCACATTTTATCTTTTGGAATCTTGTCTCGCCTTCTGAGAAAGGACTTTCTTCCTTTCTTGATCTTACAGATTGAGTATTGCATATCGCTCTTCAATTATAGTAACGAATGAGTTTCCTTTCCCATTATTTGTACATTGCTTTTTTGTTGAGGTGAACTAGCAATGAATCACATCCCTGGTTGTATTTAGTGATTATACAAACTGTAAACGTAAGTCAGTTGTTAGGATTTGAAGTCAATATTTGTCTATTTCTCAAAATCCTTATACCAACCTGGAAGATTTGGCTCTTGACTGCTCTGTATCGATGAAGCCAACACCCTTCGGCTAAACCCAGCCTAGAGTCTGTAAGCCTGAGACTGCTTCAAGGGAAATGCCGAACTGGTGTGCAAGAAAGAACCCTTATCAAGGCTTGGTATGATTTTGCTGTTAAACAGCTGTCATGTCGAAATTCCCTTCCGTTCCTGCAGAAGGGAATACTTACTTCTGCCAGCAGGTCCCTGCCAAGAACTGGAATGAATCCCTGTAAATACACGGAATAGTGGGGGTGGAAGAGCTTTCTTCTCTCCCCACGCTGCTTCTGCTTCTGGCGAACGGTTGGGTATTGGCAGGGGCGCCCCGCCTCTGCACAGTCTGCTCCGGGAGGTGGGGGATTCCTCTGACTTCCAATTACCAGTTTCTTTGCATGTGGGAGGACATTTTTTGGCACAGATTATGCTCTTCTCTTCATGTCTGGCTGACAGTACCCTTGCTAATTTATTTTTTGGCATCCTTTATGCATTTGTTAAGATGTCAAAAGGTACCTACAAAGCATTGGAGTGAAGGCTGAATTTACATTCTGGAGCTTCCAGTATGTAGGAGATGTTAAAAGTTCCCTCTCTGGAATAGAGGTTACAGGCATGGGTAAACCGAGGGTAATGAGTGTGATTTACTTGCCCTCTTGCAAAAGTCTCAAGACTCCTTAGCGAACAGTGAGTCATGGAATCCTAAAGTTGTGAGCGGTTAAGGATTGGAAATCTCACGTGCTCTATTACCTTCATTTCCAAGCCGAGGAAATTGAGGCCAGGAGGGCTTAAGTGACTTGCCCAAGGCCACTCAGCTGGCCAGCACCAGAGCCTCTGCTGGAATTCTGGTCTTCTCTCTTCGTCCTGTATTATTTTCACTATATTGCAATGTTTTGAAAGTTGTGGGCACTCAGTAAATTGTATTAGGCATATTGAGTATCTGTCTTCATTATTCTTTCTGCATATAGGATGGGAAAAAAAGAACATCTCCCCTTTTCCCCTCCAAAAAAATTCTGAGTAGCTCCATAGCCATAGTGGATGGATTGGCTATGCTTCCTGAAGCTAGATTGAGTTGCCCGGAAAGGGGTCACTTCAGTGGTTTCCCGTCTCCCTAGTGGCTGGAACCCTTAGCTGAAATGCCAGCCCACTGAAACATGTCAAAATCAATTTGTGATGTTGGAGGCTGTGGAAAAGCAGTTCCCATCGCCTGCCCGGGACAGTCTGTTCCATTAAACTATCTGAAACATTAATAGCAGATTTGTGAAGGCATGCTCAGGAGGAGTAGATCTCACCAATTGTTTCTTCAGAGGAAATGATGATATTAACAACTCATTTGAATGAAAGTAGCTCAGAAAATATTTTAGGTTCTGGTTGAGGATTTCAAGCGCTCAATTAAGTAATTTTTTAAAAGGTCCTATTAAACCCACTATTAGGAAGTGATTTTTTCCTAAAATAAAAGGTTAGTTAACTAAATTTCTGTTCATAACCATTGGTTTTAAATTCACTGGTCAGAGGGAGAAGGTTTTGCTGGCAATGGTGATAGAACAGGCTGACTGAACACTTCCTTGACTGGGTTACGTTGTGTATCCAGGAAGGTAACTTGAGCTGGATCAAAGTCCAGTTGAATTTAAAGCAAATGCTACATGTAATGGCAGTTAAAATACAGACACTGTAGTTGTGTGGTCATTTAAGACAGGACTCATTTTTTTACGGCAATTCTAAAAAGGGCAGGGATAGCAAACTTGTGATGGTGCCCTTAGTGGCTAAGACTTAGCACTTTAACATCTCTCTCTTCCTGCCTGGAGGAAATATGAAAACAGTGAGAAGCAATGTTTCATGTTGGCATCATTTTCAAAGAAAAGTATCAGACATTCTTTAGTTAAGAACTTTTGTGCTAAATCATTGTGGTTTAATGTTTTGTTTTGTTTTGGTTTTTTTTTTTTTTGGCTTAATATCAACTAAAACTTTAAAAAAGTTTCTGTACTGTCAGACTTTCTGTTTATTACATTCGTGTTTCTGACATTTATGGACACGGGACCAGCAGTTTCTTACACACAGTGAGTGCCCTGCAGATATTGGCAGCTCAGATTGTAGGAGATTTAGAAGTTTAAGGAAAATCACACCAATTTTTTTATGTATTTTTGTTTGTTTATATTTTTATTGGAATTTTGAGAAACTCCTCAGACTTATTTTGGATTTTGACTTTTTTTTTTAAAACAAAGAATATTCTAAATTGGTGAGATAAAAGTTGTAAACAGTCAAATTTCTCAAGAGGAAATGAGGGAGCTGGTTTCTGTGTTGTTGCTGTTGGTTTTATAAAAATGATACTTGGCCTTTCTTTTAAAAAACAAATCAGATAATTTAGAAAAGTATAGAGAAGTAAATAAAAGTCAGTAATAAGCTCTCTCTCCAAAGAAATTGACTATCCACATTTTGGGCATAGCCTTCCTGATTTTTTTTAAATTATATACATATTATTCCTTATATAAATATAGTATATATTTAAAAATATATACATATTAGATATATACATACACATACAGATTTATATACTTAATATATTTAGCAAAAGTAGAATCACCATATATCTATTTTGAAATCTGCTGTTTTATGTTTAATAGTGAAATACATAAAATATGCAAAAATATACAGAGAATAGGAGACACCTATGTACCCATCACCCAGACTTAATTTACTTCAACATTTTACCATTTAAAAAATACTTTTTAAGAAATAAAATGCTCCAGGTACGGTTGGAAACCCCCTCGCCCACATCCCAGGCCCCACCCCCCTCCTTGGAGGGCACTGGTACCTCGGGCAGCCTTCACTCCCTACTTCTAGACTTTTGTCATATATGTTTGTATCTATGATTATTTAAAGCATTATCCTGTGTATTTTAAAACTTACATAAATGTTTTCTTATCCCACATACCCAGCGTTGAAGAATAAGTGTTTAGAAAGGGAATCATTAGGTCTAAGAGTATACACATTTTTACAAATTGGATAGATTGTTTAGGAATATATATGTATGTATGTGTGTGTGTATATATTCAGGATAGTGGTTACATGTAAAGAGAGAACAAGGTTACGAATGGGAAGGACATTTGGAGGGCATAACATTCCCTGTCTGAACTTGAGTGGTTACCTGAGAGTTTACTTTATAACTATGCATTAAACAGTACATGTGTATTGAATACCAAAAAAAAAGAAGATAACTATTACAAGATTGTTATCCCGAAGGGTTATACCAATTATACTGCCAGCTCCACACTTCCTCCCACTTTGCCATCACTAGGTCTTTTCGGTTGTTTTAACTGTGCGAATTTGATAGGTAAAAAATGACATATTGCTTTACTTGGTATTTCTTTGTTAATAAGGTTGAGCATCTTTTTTTGTGTGTTAATAACCTTTTTAAATTTTTTATAAATTTCCTGATAATATTCTATTTTTCCATTGGGGTGTTGTTTTTTTAAAAACATTGATTTCTAGCAACTCCTTATATTTTAGGGATAGTATTCTCTTGCCTGTCATATATGTTGTGATTTTTCTCTATTTGCAATTTCTCTTCTAAATTTGACTACAGTGGCTTTACTTTACAAGAGTTTTGAATTTTATATATTCATAGCTTCCTAGTTTTTTTTTTATTTTTTATTAATGTTATGATAGATTACAGCCTTGTGAGATTTCAGTTGTACATTTTTGTTAGTCATGTTTCCTAGGTTTTTTTTTTTTAAAAAACGTAATAGCTTTTGGGTTTATTACTATGACTAAAATACTCAAAAGAAGGAATTTATGAACTGCTTTTATCAGAAAAAAATTCTAACTTGACATTGGAGTAATTCATAGAATAAGCAAATGGAGGATTATGTAAAAATAATGTTTCCTGGAATAAATAGGGAAAAAACTTATATTTATACACTTAAAATAGTTAAAATCATGAAACTTTAAAGTGAAATACAACAGACAATTTTCAAGGAATTAAAATTGAGACCCTATGCATCTCGTGGAGAGACTACAACTCTATTCATGGAAAGTAAGAATCAATTGAGTAATAAGTGGAAAAAAGGTTAAGAGGCTCAGTAGATCTAAAGTAAAGAAGTACAAAACCCACAGTCAGCTTACTTATTTACGTATTATTAGGGATTTGTTATTAACTGAATAGGCCCTACGAAGGAACTTTTTATTATATACTCTTGAGAGTTACTTGTGCATCTATTCAACTTTAAAGAAACTTAATTTTTGTGTTTATTATTCAGGTAACAAGTATTGATTACCTCCTGTGTACCAGAATGTAATTTGTGGGTGATGATTTTGGCTTATTAGATAGAGCCATATGAAATTGCTGATGTTTGACCTTTTTTCTCCTGCAATTCTAGCAATTTCATATGATTCAACCTAATACCAGCTCAGCTTCATCCTTCCCTCCTCTTCCCTCCTTTCTACTCCAGCCCCAGCTGCTAGGAGGAGCCAAGGCTCATTTGTCCACCTCGAGTTCCATAATTCCCTTCCTCTTCTAGAATCTACTCTATCAATTATGCCTAACTTTCTTTATCTTCGATATTCCCCTCTCCCTTTGACTCCTGTTCTTCAGCCTGTGACATGGCCAAGATCTTTCAAAATGGATCATTTTATTGTGAAACATGCTGCAGAAGCAAAAGAGAGAGAGATGGTCTGTGCAGTTAAAACAACTCATATCCAACTCAAGGACTTTCTATAAGTCCTAGGCTTACAATTTCCTTAATTTTACAGAAAGTTGATACACAAAGTTTATTAAAAGTACATATGTTAGATGAAGTAAAATACCCTGTTTTCTATTAGAAACTTTATTTATATAACATCTTAAGTTAGTGTAAAAATATTGCCTGTTTAAATTATCTACTTGTACGTAAGAGCCTTTCTTTATCTCTTTTCTCTCTCTCATGTCGCTTTTACCACAATTTTTGCATGTTGGTCCTATTTACCACTCTCCATACTCTGAATCTGCAGTGGCTTAATTTCACGTGATTGCTGTCATTGGCAGCCCTGCTTCTCTCCTTCTGTCTCTAAGAGTAGCTGTACTAGGTAGAAACACTTGAGAAAAGCACATGGATGGAAAGTTCTGTCTTGGATTCCTCACTCCAACAGTCCCCTCCATTCTGAGAAGTGTCTAGCATGTGACTGCCTTAGTGATCACTAACTACTAATTGGAACTCTGTTGATAAATGTAGCAAAACATCCACAAGAATGCTTTATGATTTTTTTTTTTTTTTTTTTTGCTGAGGAAGATTTTCCCTGAGCTAACGTCTGTGCTGATCTTCCTCTATTTTGTATGCGGGTCACTGCCACAGCATGGCTGCCTCCAAGTGGTATAGCCAAGGAATCAAACTCAGGCTACTGAAGCGGAGCATGCTGAACTTAACCACTAAGCCACAGGAGGAGCCCCTACGATTAATATTTGATGACAGCAGATCACAGATTTCCTTTCCAGTTGTTCAGGCAGAATGTATGACCAAAGAAGATAGCACTTTCATACCAAGTAAATCCTAGATGCTGTAATGATGAATTTTTCTTTATTGTTGTTATTATTTTGATAAATAGTGTCCAGAAATCATTCTCTTTTTTTTTTTAACTTCAAGGACATTTTTTCTTGTGAATTTACATTGGTGCTCATTTATATATTCAGAGCATTATTGAAAGAAGCAAATTATATGTTTAAAATTACAGAATTTTGAATAAGAAATGTATGATCTTGATAACTTGTAGTTTTAAGCGAAAGACATGGATCATTCTATGGTTTTTGAGTGAATCCTTCTTATTTCAGAAACCCTTAAGAATTGCTCTTCTCACTGAAATCCACTACCACACAGTTTGTTCTGATTTCTTCTTACAGTTCACTTTCCATTAGTCGACTTTGTGTCATGGTAAGAGTCATTCTAGCTAAGAATGAGAAAGTATGTGCATTCACCTCCATGTGACAGTCTCTCACCTCTGACACCAGGATCGATCAATGCTGCTGGGGAGAATGCCGCAACTTTGCAGGTCGGTGCCATTACACAGCATGGTTTCAGCCCCGGGGTGCTTTCAGCGCTGCTCAGGGGTCCTCTCGTGCACCTCTTGTCCTCTCCCTGTGCTGGGTCACACCGCCCTCCCAGGTCTCCTCACTGCTTCCTTGTCCAGATGGCCCACCTGCGATGGTTCACACCTTACTGGACTGTTGCCTCTCCACCTCTTCGATGGACCCATATGAAATTGCCAATGTTTGACTGGTTTTGACTTGAAAAATCAGCAATTACATCTACTTCAAGCTAATATATGCTTATCTTCATCCTTTTATCATTCCTGGACTTCTGAGAATAGAGGACTGTCTTGTCCAAGGTTAATTCATCCACGTCAGGAGCCCCTAAATCACTTCTCTGGAGGATCTGCTGCCATCAGTTGTCCTTGTCTCTTCAGAGCTTCCATTTCTAGCTTTGCACCTTGGCTCCTGTCCATTAACATATAATATAGCCCAGTCTTTTCTGTCTTTATATTTGATTTTTAAAACTATATACAACATACCACATGTATAAAGGAGAAATATAAAATATATGTGCAGTTTAAAGAATAATAGCATAACAAACACTACCCAGCTTAAGACCAGACTCTTTCAAATACAGCTGAAGCTCTTGGGTGCTCTGATCTCTTCTTCTTCACTCCCGCCAAACATATCTTGAATTTTGTGTTATTTTCTCCCTTGCTTTTCCTTATAGTTAATCATATGTGTATGTATCTCTCGAAAATCTTTTGTTTAGTCTCATGTGTTTTTTAGTATAAATGGAATAATAATCTACCTAGTCTTCAAAAATCAGCTTTTCCACTCACCATTTGTGAGATTGATCTTTTTTAACGTGTAGTTTCCTCCTATCTGGTTCCTGTTTTCCTGGTGCACTGGTGTAGACTCTATACCAGGCATAATGTCCTGAATTCCAAACAAAATAACTGAACTGCTTAGTTTTTATTGCCCAAACATAGCTTATTTTGTTTCATTTTGTCAGCCTTGTTGCCAGAAACAAAACTCTTCTGTCTTAAAGAGAAAACCAATCCCCTCTCCTTAATTGTGGATTCATCTCTAACTACTGCTCTCCTTTCTCCTTTCCTTCAAGGCTAAGTCTCAGAGAGTAGTTTGTACCGACGTCTCCGTGTCTTAGCCTCCCATCCAGCCTTTATTTGACCTCTTGATGGTTGACCTCTCCGTGGTTTTTAAACTTTTCCCTTTGGTTTTCTTGACAAAGCTCATGACAGGCTCTTTCTTTTCTCTGCTAAATGTTAAATGTAAGCCTCAAAGAGTTTATAATCTGTTTTTCTTGGTTTTGAGCACATTGTACCTGATTTGAATGTAGCCTTCCTTTTATTTTCATAGAGATAAAGTGAGGACTCTCTTACATAGTGTAAGAGGCTCCTGGATTAGAATTGTGCTCTGGAACTCTCATGGTGCCGTATTAAGCCTGTGTGGATGAGGGGGAGAGAGACGGCAGAGAAACTTGACCTTGCATCTGAAAATGCGTAAATGTATTTTAGTGCCTTCCTATTAACAGTGATAGAAGCAAAATTAATTGGAAAAAATCGAACCTAATGTTTCCTTTTGTTTAGGGATCCAACTCACTTTGGAATGGGGTTCAAGCATCAAGATTGTGAAATATCTTGGCAGCAGGATTGCTAGCTTCTTCTCATTTGGGCAAAGATCTTACTAGAGTAGGATTGTCAGCGTTTAGGAGATATGTTTTGTATGCATTTGCAAAGTTTAGCAAAGAGAATTAAAATAACGATCTAGGTAACTCAAAACCAAAACCTTTATTGCCTCAATTATCTCTATTCAAATAATTATCTCCATAATTTAGCATAAATCACCCATGTCCATTTACATCTGTGGACAGGAAGATACTTGCTTTGGTCAATATCATAAATGTCCACCATGTTTAAAACGCTGATCGGTGTTGCAAGAAACCTGGAGATGAATAAGACATACAGCCTTCAAGTTGCCTCCAATCTAGAGGAGAAAAAACCAAAGTAGACAAATAATTTATATTGTCTGCAAATCAGACTACAAATGGCATTTAAGAATGAGAAAAGGTATGTAAAGCTTCATGTGAAAAGGGAGGTTGACTCTCACAAACTTTGAAATTTATTCTCTTTGGAAGGAAGTTTAAGAGACTGCATCTCAGCATCTCTGAATTTTCTATCCTCTATCCTTTTTATTTTTATATAACACCTGTGATGTATTATTTACATACTCTCTGTATCCTGACATTGGTGATAAACACAGTTCATTCATCAAACTTGTGTTGGGCACTTACTGTGGTCCACTACATAGTGTGGGCATATCAAGTTTGGTCTGACGTGGTTGAGAAGTTCAGAGCAGTAAGGAGACAGATCTGGAAACTGTATTCCCAGTACAGTACAAGTGCCCCATTGTCCACAATCCTTCGTGGAGGGAGGCATGAACTCTGACTGATCAGGTAGAGTAGATTGCACAGGCTTCAGGATCCCATGGGGCATTTGAAGGTTGAATAGAAATTTACCAGGGAGACACAAAAAGAGAGCATTCTAGGTTTTTGTTCCAACTACACCTGGGGCTGGAGGAGGTTGAAGACAAACCTCTTCCCAGACCCTGTGATTAGTTCTGGCATTGCTCCTGTCTCCACCCTCTGATCTAGACCTTCTGTTTCTTATCTACTTTCCATAATTTCTATCTCCAGGCTCTGTATGGCCCCAGAGCCCAGAATAGGTTTGGTAGGTGTTGTGGCTTAGAGTGGGTTGGGGTGTCAGACACAGTGAGGAAAGCAAGAAGCATGTGAAAAATCAGGGAAGCAAAAATGGCATGAGGCATGTGGGGAGCATGAGTAATGTGCATGGCTTGACACAGTAGGGTGCTTATGGAGAAGAGGGGAGAAATGGAGCTGCCCAGAAAATTGGGCTCCAGATCATGAAAGAACATCTGTGTTCTGCTGAAGGGTTTGGACATTGCTATGTGTGAATGGGGTAACCAGAGTGACAGGAAAAGCCTTGTGGAGTATGTGCATACTGGGTAGCTAGTTTTACTGTTCCTGTGTTGAAGCCGTTGATGAGGTGCGCTTCTCCAGTCTCCCTTCAGGAGAGAACCTGCTGTAGGAGTAACTGGACAACAGGTCACAGGTGCCCCATCTTCTGATCTGCCACAGCATCCCACAGCACCACACTCTCCCTGGGCTGCTCCAGGCCATGCCTGAGCATCGTGGGTACTAGCCAGGCGGCTTCTGCCCGAGGCAGGACTCTTCTAGTGGGCGGTCCCTGCTTGAGGTTGGGCTAGCTGAGAGTCCTCAGAGGCGCATGCGTCTAAGGCTCCCCCTGCTCAATACTTCTTTCTCTCTTTCCTTTCACGAAGGCCAAGGGTTTATGGTGGTCTGAGGCTTCCTCTGCCTGTTCCTGAACAAACCCTCCCCCCATTATCTGTCACAGGTGTTTCCCCTAGTAATCTCTCAAATTTCTAATTCTGGCTTCACATCTGCTTCTCACAGGACATAAACTGACACATGACACCTCAGTCTATTTTTAACTTTTAGTATATATCTGTACGTGGTTATTTATATGGTTTACCCTTTGAACTTCATGTTTTCCTTTATATAAATAAACTGTTTTACAAAGTCAGAGGTCATCTGAAGTATGTTATCTCAGGAAGGATTGGACCCCTGGGCATGCCAGGCTGCTCTGCACAAGTTTATCATTTGCAGCTCCCTGGGATCTGACAGGCTTCTGGAGGACCGGCGCAGAACTGCCAGTATCGCTTAGTTCTACTTCGTAATGTATTTCCCACATCCCATCATGGCACGATTGGCTCAGGTCCGAAGGGTTGATGGACAGGAAAGGCTTCAGACAGATAGGATTTTTTTCCTGACTGTCATTCTTATAATATAAAGTATTTTGATATCTCATGACTAGCAGGTGGTTAGATAAAAGAGACAGATAATTCAGCATCTTAAAAGCCCGTGACCCAGCATTTGGGAGGACCAGGTTAATTATAGCAAACCACCGTGTGATTTCGGAGGCTGTTTTTCTCTACGGAATATTGTGTCTTATGTATGAAAGGCAGTTCCTCTCTCTCTTTTTAATAAAATTCACTAAGTAAAACCAGTGAATCATGTCCTTGAAGTAGGTGGTAATCTTCAAACATCAGAAAAGTATGGAAGTTAATTTTTTAGTCTTTAGAAAGTCTGTCATATTTATTGCAATTTGTAAAATATGGCTAAAAGCAAAATTGTACACTACATTTATTTAAAATAAAAATGCTGGGTTGAGGGGCTGGCCCCGTGGCCGAGTGGTTAAGTTCGCGCGCTCCGCTGCAGGCGGCCCAGTGTTTCGTTAGTTCAAATCCTGGGCGCGGACATGGCACTGCTCATCAGACCACACTGAGGCAGCGTCCCACATGCCACAACTAGAAGAACCCACAACGAAGAATACACAACTATGTACCAGGGGGCTTTGGGGAGAAAAAGGAAAAAATAAAATCTTTAAAAAAAAAAAATGCTGGGTTGAATATCAAGATTTTGAAACTAAAATGAATGTGTTTGAGTTACGTTGTAGAACTGAGCCTTATCTAATCTCTTGGGCAGACTTTCAGATGTCCCTCTGATCGGAGCTCCTTGGGAGTTCTCTGTGAACAAGAATTCCCTGTGTGGTCCAGGATGTAGGGAGGGACTGAGGACCAACCTCATGGTTTTAGCTGTGCTGCTTTGCTCACATCTTACACATTAGAATCTCTTTAGTAAGACACACCTGAAAGGCTGACAAAAATTCAAATGGATTCAAAATCTGTAGAGTGGTAAAAAGTTAAATGCTTTTAACATTAACTTTTCCATTTTTTTTAAAAAAAATCTTCTAAGTCCAAATGATCTAATTGAATCGTGGGCATTTTCTGGTAAGTTTTCATTTAAAGAGAATACATAGTAATTGCGTAAGTGTGAAAAGAACCACGTAAGGAAAAATCTCATATTTCTGTGAAATTGTCTAACAGTGCTGAGAAGTCTGTTTGGTGAAAGGCTTTCGTGTGCTATCATAACTTTGCAGTATTTAGAACCCAGACGCAAATGAGACGTGGCTCCTGTTCAGTGTGGAGTTTGCTTGTTTAAACAAAGCTAAATGATACTCAGCAGACATGACAGGAGTGATCACTCCAAAAGCCCAAGTGAAATGTTAATGAACTTATGTCTCAATTCTGATAAGATTGAATTTGGAGGGCATGACCTTCTTATTTAATTAAGAATAATTTATCAGTGTTGTCACAGCTCTAGGGAAATCACAGTGAATTGTAGACTTGGCTGCTATGGGGAGGCTGCCTACGTCAAGTGGAAGTTTTGGAGAATCAATATGGCATCTTACATTGAATTTTTTTTATTTTAATTGAGATCATAATTATTGGTTTGTAACATTGTGCAATTTCAGGTGTACATTATTATATATCAGTTTCTGTATAGACTGCTTTGTGCTCACCACCAATAGTCTAGTTTTTATCCATTACCATTCATATGTGTCCCTTTACCCCTTTCTCCCACCCTGCACCCTCTCACCCCTGGTAACCACTAATCTCTTTATCCGTGTGATTTTTAATCTTCCACGTATGAGTGAAATCGTACGGTGTTTGTGTTTCTCTGTCTGGCTTATTTCGCTTAACATAATATCCTCAAGTTCCCTCCAAGTTGTTGAAAATGGGACAATTTTGTCTTTTTTTGTTACTGAGTAGTATTCCGTTGCATGTATGTACCACATCTTAATCCATTTATCAGTTCATGGGCACTTGGGTTGGTTCCACATCTTGGCTATAGTGAATAATGCTGCAATGAACGTAGGGGTGCATAAATCTCTTTGGATTGTTGATTTCAAGTTCTTTGGATAAATACTCAGTAGTGGGATAGCTGGATTGTATGGTATTTCTATTTTTAATGTTTTGAGAAATCTCCATACTGTTTTCCACAGTGGCTGCACCAGTTTGCCTTCTCACCAGCAGTGTATGAGAGTTCTCTTTTCTCCACATCCTCTCCAACATTTGTTATTTCTTGTCTTGTTAATTATAGCCATTCTGACAGGTGTAAGGTAATATCTCAATGTAGTTTTGATTTGTGTTTCCCTAATAATTAATGATGTTGACCATCTTTTCACGTGCCTGTATATCCTCTTTAGAAAAATGTTTGTTCATATCCTCTGCCCTTTTTTTGATGAGGTTGTTTGTTTTTTGTTGTTGAGTTGAGTTCTTGATATATTTTGGAAATTAACCCCTTGTCAGATACATGATTTGCAAATATCTTCTCCCAGTTGGTGGATTGTCTTTTCATTTTGTTCATGGTTTTCTTTGCCTTGAAAATCTTTTTAGTCTGATACAGTCCCACTTGTTTATTTTTTCCTTTGTTTCCCTGGCCTGAGTACACATGGTATTTGAAAAGATGCTGCTAAGACCATTGTTAGAGAATGTACTGCCTATATTTTCTTCTAAGAGTTTTGTGGTTTCAAGTCTTGTGTTCAAGACTTTAATCCATTTGAGTTAATTTTTGTGTATGGTGTAAGATAATGGTCTACTTTCATTTCTTTTGCATGTGGCTGTCCAGTTTTCCCGACACCATTTATTGAATAGACTTGCCTTTCTCCATTGTGTGTTCTTGGGTCCTTTGTTGAAGATTAGCTGTCTGTAGACATGTGGGCTTATTTCTGGGCTTTCAAGCCTGTTCCATTGATCTGTGTGTCTGTTTTTGTGCCAGTGCCATGCTGTTTTGATCACTACAGCTTTGTAGCATCTTTTGAAATCAGGGATTGTGATGCTTCCAGCTTTTTTCTTTTGCCTCTGGGTTGCTTTGGCTATTCAGGATCTTTTGCTGTCCCATAAAAATTTTAGCATTGTTTGTTCTATTTCCATGAAGAATGTCATTGGGATTCTGCTTGGGTTTGCTTTGAGTCTGTAGCTTTAGGTATTATGGACATTTTGATTATGTTTATTCTTCCGCTGCATGAGTGTGGAATATCTTTCCATTTCTTTGCATCTTTGATTTTTTTCAACAATTTCTTATAGTTTTCAGTGTGTAGGTCTTTCACCTCCTTGGTTAAGTTTATTCCTAGATATTTTATTCTTTTTGTTGCAATTGTAGATGGGATTGTATACTTGACTTCTCTTTCTGCTAGTCCATTGTTAGTACATGGAAATGCAACTGATTTTTCTAAGTTAATGTTGTACCCTGCCACTTTCCTGTAGTTATTGATTAGTTCTAACAGTTTTCTGATGGATTCTTTAGGGTTTTCTATACATGGAATCATGTCGTCTGCAAACAGAAAGAGTTTTACTTCTTCCTTTCCAATTTGGATACCTTTTATTTCTTTTTCTTGCCTAACTGCTCTCAGCAAAATCTCCAGTACTATGTTGAATAGGAGTGGTGGGAGTAGGCACCCTTATCTTATTCCTATTCTTAGAGGGATATCTTTCAGTTTTTCCCCACTGAATATGATGTTGGCTGTGGGTTTGTCCTAGATGGTGTTTATTATGTTGAGGTTCTTTCTTTCTATACCTATTTTATTGAGAGTTTTTTTTTTATCATAAATGGATGTTGGATCTTGTCAAATGCTTTCTCTGCATGTATTGAGAGGATCACATGATTTTTATTCCTCATTTTGTTAATGTGGTGTATCACATTGATTGATTTGCAGATGTTGAACTGTCCCTGCATTCCTGGCATAAATCCCATTTGATCATGGTGTATGATCCTTTTAATGTATTGCTGTATTTGGTTTGTCAATATTTTGTTGAGGATTTTTGCATCTATGTTCATCAGCAATATTGGCCTGTAATTTTCCTTCTTCATGTTGGCCTTATCTGGTTTTGGTATCAGGGTAATGTTAGCCTCATAGAATGAGTTAGGAAGTGTCCCATCTTCTTCAATTTTTTTGGAATAGTTTGAGAAGGATAGGAATTAAATCTTCTTCAAAAGGTTGGTAGAATTCTCCAGAGAAGCCATCTGTTCCTACACTTTTGCTTTTTGGGAGGTTTTTGATTATGTTGCAATCTCTTTACTTGTGATTGGTCTATTCATATTCTCTATTTCTTCTTGATTCAGTTTTGGGAGATTGTATGAGTCTAAGAATTTGTCCATATCTTCTAGGTTATCCAATTTGTTAGCATATAGTTTTTCATAGTATTCCCTTATAATCCTTGGTATTTCTGTGGTATCTTTTGTAATTTCTCCGCTTTCACTTCTAATTTTACTTATTTGAGCCTTCTTTCTGTTTTTCTTAGTGAGTCTAGCTAAGGGTTTGTCAATTTTGTTTATCTTCTCAAAGAACCAGCTCTTAGTTTCATTGATCCTTTCTATTGTTTATTTTTAGTCTCTATTTCAGTTGTTTCTGCTGACTTTGGGTTTTGTCTGTTCTTCTATTTCTAGTTCTGTTAGGTGTAGGTTAAGATTGGTTATTTGAGATTTTTCTTGTTTGTTAAGGTGGGCTTGTATTTCTATGAATTTCCCTCCTAGTCCTGCTTTTGCTGCATCCCATAAGACTTGGTATATTGTGTTTTCATTTTCATTTGTCTCCAGATATTTTTTGATTTCTCCTTTGATTTCTTCATTGATCTAATGGTTGTTCAGTAGCATGTTGTTTAATCTCCACATATTTGTGCCTTTCCCAGATTTTTTCTTGTAGTTAATTTCTAGTTTCCTAGCACTGTGGTGAGAAAAGATCCTTGATATGGTTTCAGTCTTCTTAAATTTATTGAGGCTTGCTTTGTTTCCCAACATATGGTCTATCTTTGAGAATGTTCCATGTGCACTTGAGAATAATGTGTATTCTGCTGTTTGGGGTTGGAATGTTCTATATGTATCTATTAAGTCCATCTGGTCTAGTATTTTACTTAAGGCCAGTGTTTCCATGTTGACTTTCTGTCTGGATGAAATATACATTGATGTAAGTGGAGTGTTGAAGTCCCATATTATTATTGTGTTGCTGTTAATTTCTCCCTTTAGGTTTAAGAGTTGCTTTACTTTGGTGCTCCTGTGTCAGGTGCATATATATTCATAAGTGTTATGGCCTCTTGGTAGAATGTCCCTTTTATCATTGTATACTGCCCCTCTTTATCTCTCATTGTCTTTTTTATCTTGAAGTCTGCTTTGTCTGATATAAGTATGGCAACACTGCTTTCTTTTGCTTGCCATTTGCTTGGAGTATCACCTTCCATTCCTTCACTCTGAACCTATGTTTGTCTTTAGAGCAGAAATGTGTTTCCTGGAGGCTGCATATTGTTGGGTCTTATTTTTTAATTCATCCTTTTACTCTGTTTCTTTTGATTGGAGAATTCAATTCATTTTTATTTTGACTGAGTATTGATATATGAGGGCTTAATACTGCCATTTTATCTCTTGTTTTCCAGCTGTTCTATATTTCCATTGTTTCTTTTTTCTTGTATTTCTGACTGCCTTTTCAGTTTGGTGGTGTTCAGCTATTATTTCTTCGAACAAGCTCTCTGTTCCTTTCTCTCTCTCTTCTCCTTCTGGAATACGTATAATCCTGTGTTGCTTTGCCTAATTGAGTCAAATATTTCTTGAAGAATTTCTTCATTTTTAAAAAAATCTTAGTTCTCTCTCCTCCTCTACCTGAAGCATTTCTTTATTTCTATCCTCTAAATCAGTAATTCTGTCCTCCATAATATCGGCTCTATTTTTTATGATTTCTCAGTTATTTTTTGTCTCATTAATTGTGCTCTTTATATCCAGAATTTCTGTTTTTTGGGTATTTTTTAGAATTTCAGTTTCTTTGTTGAAGTATTCCTTCTGCTCATTAATTTTATTCCTGAGCTCACTGAACTATCTTTCTTGTCACTTTCTTATAACTCATTGAGTTTCTTTATGACAACTATTTTGAATTCTCTGTCATTTAGATTATAAATTTCTGTGGTTTCTGGAGACTTGTCATTTTCCTTCTGCTCTGAAGTGTTAATGTAGTTCCTCATGGTGTTTGATGAATTGATTCTTTGCTGGTGCATTTGTGGTAGTATCAGGTCACAGATTCCAACTACCACCACTGTCGGGGGCCAGAGCTGTGTTTTCTGATCCTCCCTTGTCTGCTGGAAGTTTTGCCAGTAGGGCTGCTCAACGTTTCCTCAGGCTGGCCTCAGCCACTTGGCAGGTCATGCACACACATGCAGGTGGGGCCCCTGTGCTCCACTGGCAGACAGGTTGCTCTCTGCAGGAGGGACCACTGTGCTGGCTTGGCTGGGGATCTGCCAAGCTGCTGCACTAGGCAGGAGGAGAGGGGTGCTTTCTTTCATTCCTGGACCAGCTCTGCACTCACAGCAGCTCATCCAAGCCACTGCACTTGGTGGGCAGGGCTTCCTCATAGGGGCTGAGCCACCACTGCTTGGTGAGGAGTGTTCCCATGAGCAGGACCAGTGTGGCATGGTAGGCACTCCTGTGGGCCAGGCCACCGCTTGGAAAGTGTTCATGTGCTGGCCACACTGCCCCCACCTTCTCTTACAGTCGCACTGGCTGCTGTGTGAGGACCTATGATCTGGATTGCTGCTGCTGGGGAGGGAAAGAGGATGGGGGTCTGCTCACCCAATACCACTGCTTTCTGAGGATTCAGTCCACCCACCTTCAGCTGTATGGTTGCATGGATCTTTCAGGCATCCCACTGTGCTGTGTAGGGAATCCTCTCTGGGTTGATAAATGTCCATTTGGTTGTAACTTAGAGAGGAGAGACAAAGGGAATAACTCACTTCAGCATGGGGCTGATATCCCTGTGTCACATTGACTCTTGAGATTTGTTTCAAACCAGTAATTGACTGTGTTGGGATGACTGGATGGGGCACTTGGGCAAATCAATGCCATTTTTTAAAGTGTTTATTTATTTTTTTAAACCTCATGCTTACATACATTTTGCAAGTACAGTACAGGGACTTTTTTTCCTAGACCACTTGAAAATAACTTGTTGCCATGATGTCCTCACCTCCAAGTACTTTAATGTACATTTCTTACAAATAAAGACATTCTCTACATAACTGCAATATAACCACCAAATTCAAAACCTTAACATTGGTATATTACTATCATTGAATCCTCAGACCCCACTCAAGTTTTGCCAGTTGTCCCAATAATGTCTTTTATAACAAAACAATTCAATCGTCATGTCTCCTTCAATCTGGAATGTTTCCTTAGTCTTCCCTAGACTTTCAGGATCTTAAAAGGCCAGTTATTGTAGGATGTCTCTCAGTGTGGGTTTGTCTGATGCTTCTGTGTTAGATTCTGGTTTGGCAGGAGTATCACAGAAGTGGCTGTTGGGGAGGAAAATAACTTTTACTCTACCCTCTTTAGTTCAGTGTTTGGAGGCCTGTGAATTAAACTGACAAAAGACAAATTAGCAAGAGGAAAAAAAATAGATTTAATTACATATGCACAGGAGTTCTCAAAGAAATGTGACTCAAAGAGGCTGTTAGAATTTAGGCCTTATATACCATCTTAATAGAGAATAAGGAGTACCAGAGGGACACTTCTAGGAGAACAAATTACTTCTTAGAAAGGAAGTAGGAAAAAGGGGCACTTATGGAAAAACAAATGAATTTTTGGAAAAATAAATGGTTCTTTAGGAGAAAGGATAGTTTTGTGGCAGTATCTGTTTGGATGTGGAGCCAACTTCTCTCTCCTAAGGAGAAGATTGGAGTTGTTCCCAGGGATGGGATTTATGACAATTGAATTGTTTTGAGTTCTTTTGGGAGGCTCTGTTTTTAGACAGATAAGGGATTTCAGGAACTGAAATGCCTCTAGCTTAAAATAATTTTTTGCTACCTTGGCGTCTTCTGGATCCCTTCATGGGGCTGTATTCTCATTGTGTCAGTTAGTGCATGATTTCACTGCATGATTATCTCGTGATAATGATGTTCACTTCCATCGTTTGATTAAGGGCATCTGGCACTGTAAAGTTTCACATTGTTTTCCACTTTTAATTAATATTAGGATTAGTATTTTTTGAGGAGTACTTTGAATTTATGCAAATACCTTGTTCCTTCTTAAACTTTCAATTTATACATTTGTTAATTTAGTTATTATGGTCTCATGGTTTAATGGAATATAATTTATTACTATTATTATTTATTTTGATGCTCACTTATCCCATATTTGGCCAATGGGAGCTCATTCAAGCTGGCTTCTATGTCCTTTTGACATACTGCCATCATTCCTTGAGCATTTTCTCGTTTATTTATTTTGGGGGGGGGGGGCACACATTATTCTGAGATCATCTTTTCCTGTCCTAGCTCTGAAATAGCCATTTTTCCCAGAAGCCTTGATTCCTTTTAGTGGAAAATGGTGTTTAGTAACCAAGATCTGAATGAGAGGTGTGCTCATTGCTGTCAGGGCATTGCTGCTGCTCACAGGCCCTCTCAGTAGGTAAACAGTGTCTCATCACTACTGCCTCCACCCCACCCCAGGGGGACTCTCTCTGCACTTTTAATGCTGTGATTCCCTGTGGTAGGCTGCTGTGCAATATACTCCTTCCCCATGCTGCCCAGGTATTAACACCTATGTCAGGCCACCTTGCCCCCTCCCACAGGGAGCCCTGTCTCACCTCACTCAGGCTCTCACACCCTGTGCTTGACCACAGCCCCATGTGGAAATGTTCCTTGCTCCTCTTGGGCTCTGAAATTCTGTGCCTGGGCACCCCAACTCCCTCCCTATGGGGATGCCCTCTTTACTCCACTCAGATTTTGACACCCAGTTGGGGCTACCACCCCTCTGAGTGAACATCCTCCTCAAGCTAGCCAGCCTCTGACACCCCACTCTCGGTCACCATGGCTCCCCTACTCCTGTGTGGATTTCTACCTTGCCAGCCCCCCCAAGTGGCTTTAGGAATGAATTTTTCGTGAAGGGGAGTGGGCCTCAATGCCATTTTTAAATGTTGATTTCTAAGTTACCTGATAATTTGTCAAACTCCAAATAGCTGTGGTCATATTTTTTAACCAAGATTCTGGAACATATAATTGAAGAGAAATGACTTCTTAAGTCTCCTGGTGTCAATTTACTTTTTTAATATTTATTTTTTAATGTGAAGATATATATATTTTAATAAGGCAAAGCTTTGATGTTTAATTGATTCTACATTTAGTGAGAAATGAACACATATTTATAGCATATCTTCTTCAAAATAGGCATGTGCATTAATTACTTTAGGAGTAAATTGACTTGAGAGGATTTGTGTGCAATGTAATCCATGATGGAAACTTCAGCGGTTCCTCACTTACATTCCATCAGATCTGTGGTCTTTCAAATCAGACAAAAAATCTAAGATACTTTCCATTCTACACATGGGATGTATACTGATGACCCTGAATTTCTATATTTCCAGCCCCAACCTTGGTGCTAGAATTGCCTTAAAAGCTCTCTACTTTGGACTACCCTTTTGTCTCATTTGTGCAAAAACTTTGTCTTTGAGATGTCTGTGAGATATCAAAATGCAAACGTCAAGTAGGCATCCCATGCTCCTATAGCCAGTGCCCTTGTGACATCTCCATTTTGATGTCTCACAGGCGTCTCAAACTCGGCACGTCCACACCTGAACTCCTGATTCCCAATACTGCCCTCCCCAGTGCAAATCTGCTTCTTCCCAGTAAATAGCACAACCATTCCCCTAGCCAGAAATCTGGAAATATCCTTGATTCTTTTTTTTATCCCTTATGTAGAATAGACCAGTGCATTCTGCATCTATTCTGTTCTTTTCAGCACCTCCTGCCTCAACGGTAGTCCAACATAGGTAAGAGATCTACTCATGTCTCTTATCTGATCTACTTCTGTTCTTGCCACCTGGGAATCCATTATCCTCACAGCTGCCAAAGTGATGTCTGTGTATCAGATCATGCCACTAATCTGCTTAAACACACCCAGCAAACCCCACACTTCTTATGCACCGCTGCCTGACCAGCCCCCGTCCATCTCTCCAGTCTCATCTTGTGCTTTCACCCTCTCACTTTCTATGCTCCAGCACTCTGGCCTTTTCTGTTCCTGGGAGATACCAAACTTTTTGCTGCCTTAGAGCTTTTGAACATCGTCTGCCTAGAATATCATTATCTTCCCTATTCCAAACAGAACCTTACAATCTTCACACTGGAGTCAAATGCTAACTGGTGAGTGTGATTTGGGGACTAATTTCTGTTCTCTTACAGTATTATTTATTTGTACTTGGAGAATCTCAGTGGCAATTAGTATGGAATAATTGTTAAACCTAATTTACTATTAAGAAAACAACAACAAGAAAGAGCCTATTTCCAGCTGCTTCTAAAAATGTCTTAGTAAAAATCAGTGTAATTATGATATTTAAAATGTAAAAAGGAAAAAAAAGCCACAGTGTCTATAAATGTTCAGTTTATGAAATACTTTGAAACTCTGGAAGAAAAGAGAAATCAAAGTCTTATTGTTATCAAATTATTACTAGTTTAATTTTCACATGCCTCATTTTAGTAAAGATGGCAAACTTTTATTAATGGTGTTTATAAATATTATGATAATTCCTTACATGTACAGCGCACAGTCCAGTGTATGAGAATGTGTGCTTGCGTTGCCTCTCTTAAATTTCCAACCTCATGAGCACAGGGAAGGGAATTGTGTAAGTAACATCACTGGGCCACGTCTAGTTCTGTAGACTCCACCTTCATTCAATGAACATTATTTGAGAGGATACTGTGCATCAGGTGTTATGCTAGCAATTTGTGAACCAAAATGCTCCCTTAGAGCCTGTGACCTAATGGAGGAGACACATAATAAACAAGGCAGGCAGCAAATACAAGTGTGTGGTTGGAGGGCTATTTCTCCTTGCTCATACACACTGTTTTTCCAGAGCCAGGAACATACTGAATTTCCAAACTAACATGTAGATATGAAACACAAATGAAAGGAAGAGTCAGGGACTCTTCTGGCATATTAACTCCTGAGAGGTAATTATTTGGAATAGTATACAAGATTTTATTGTTTTGTAGGTAATCTGTCTATGAGAACTGAAAGCTCATCCTTACCACTCCATCCAGGAGAGAATTCAGTGGGATGGAAGGACTTGCAAATTCAGCCTCTGAGAAAGCAGGAGACAAGGTGTTACTCTAGGGGAAGAGAGCCAAAGAGTTAGGGCCCATGCAGGGTGGGAAGAAGAGAGGTTGGCCCAAAGAGCGGAGTTTCTTCTCTTGCTAAGTGCCAAAGTGCCGAGCTGGGAGGGTGAGCAGAGGCAAGTAAAGGAACCTCTCCCACCCCCATTCCCTGTGCACCCTGTACAGACCAAAAGATAAAATTGGAACCTGAAGGGGTGAATCACTGGTATGTTCTCCTCAGTTCTGTGTGCTTGACTTGCCAATGACAAACTTCATTATTAATGAATTGCATATTCCTTGGTGAAGAAATCAGCGCCTCATAATTTAAACAGAACTACATGTCAGCAGTTAGAAAAAAGAGAACCAGAGTCTCCGTAACATGATAGAGACTTAACATTTGAAAGGACATTGGGACTCCTTTGAGGCCTACTTTCACAGTTTACTAAATTCTGATGAATCTGCCCTAAGTGTCATGTGACCCCCTTTCCCGCTGCCCACAGGACAATTCTTGAGGATGTCTGAGCTTGTGTCCTTATCTAAAAGGAAACTGCAATCTGATGTGTAAACAGGTTACTGTGCCATGTATGTGTAAGGAAGTATTATAGTATTTATAAGCATCATTAGTGAAAATTCATCATCTTTATTCAACCAAGTCATTTGAAAATTAAACTAGAAGTAATTTGATGACAGTAGTACTTTGAGTTCCCTTTTCTTCCAAGGTTTCAAAGTGTTTCATATACTGAATATTTTATTGACACTCTGGCTATTTTTTTCCTTTTCACATTTTAAATGTCATAATTACATTGATTTTTATTGAGACTTTTATTTCGGAAGCAGGCTTTTATTGGTTGTTACTGTCTTAACAGTAAATTAAGTCTAACAGTTAATTAATATAAATTAATTTAACAATGAATACTAATTGCTACTGAGATGCTCCTTCAAGTTATGAAATAAATAATACTGTAAGAGAACAGAAATTAGTTCCCAAATCACATTCATCATTTAGTATTTGACTCTAGTGTGAAGATTCAAAGAGTTTATTTCACTAAGAAAAACAACATTATTATGAGTCATAGTCAGTAAGCCTTGTGCTTCTTTTATCAGTGGATTGAATTTTCAGCTTTTGATTATAGGATTGCTGTGTATGTGTGTAGAGTCAATTAACAGTAAGACTCTAGAAATATGAGAACAAATAACATATTCAAAACTAAACTCCTCCTTCAAACAGCTTCTTTTCGTTTGTGCCTTATTTCTCTTTGAGGTGTCATCATCCATCCAATTGCTCAATCCAGTAACTGGGCATCATCTTGACAGCTCCTCTCTCTTACCTCCCACATCTACGCTAACGCCAGATCTTTTTAGCCTGCCCTCTAAACTGCCTTCTCAGCTATGTCCACTGTCTTCACCCATGGCCACCAGCCTGGGTCAAGCTTCCGTCACCTCTCCCCTGGATTGCTCTAGGGCTTCTGAATTGGTCTTCCTGCGTCTATTTTTGCCCCTTTCCATATGGCTGCAGGAATCTTATAATAATGCAAATCTGCTCCTGTTCTATTTCTGCTTAAAACCCACTGCTTGTGTCTCCTAAGATAAAGTTCAAAGCTCTTCACATTATCTATGAAGTCACATGTGACCTTGACCTTTTCACTCACTCCCCTTCCCAAGCCACATTGCATTTTGTTCATTTCTTTGAGACCGGCTACTCTCCCATTTCAGAGTCTCGGCACATGCTGTTCTCCCCTCCCTGCTCCGCACTATCTCCGTTTAAAGTCGTTTCATCAAACTGCTCAGACTTGGATGCGATGCCTTGATATTCATTTCCATGCCATCCTACACTTCCCCTTCTTTGATACATATCACACTTGTTTGTTCAATGTCTGTCTTCCTCACTGAACAGCTAGCTCTAAGGAGGTGAGGGTAAAGTCTGAGTTGTTCATCATGTCATTATCCTTGGCCCCCAGCAGACTGCTTGACACTTAGTGAATGCTCAGTAAATATTTGTTGGATGAATGAAAATGAATAAATGAAATGATTGAGTGAATGAATGAAAGTCTGATATGAATATCACTCAAATACTTACTTTTGGTGTTGAATTATTCTGACAATTTGAGTTAAAAAAAACCCCGAAATTATAAAAATGTGAGCACAGTTGGGTGGCTTTTAAAAAATTTGTTCTGAAGTATCATCAACAGTCTTGTCTACTCAGGTTCAAATTGACTTGGGATGTATGGCTGCATATAGAAAGAATCTTTCAGATGAGGAAATTTAAATATATTGGTTAGCCCTAAACAAGTGGAAAAGACTCTTTATGAGAATGTATGTGGAATGTAAAATCTGGAAGAGATTTGTTTTCCTGTACTCATGCTACAGTGTGTCTAAACAGCTCTCCAGCATTTAAAAGCTGATGCAACATAGTAACTTCATGCTCACTGGAAATTTGCAGACCTATTAAGAACACAGCAAAACCAGAAATTAGGCAGACACCCAAAAAATCAAAAAACAAAATAAATACATGTCATAAAGCCCAAAGCATATGTATACCCAAAGTCTTCTCTCCAACTTTGCTTGCTCTTAATTTGCATACAGTATCAATAAAGTTCTTTACTTTTTCATCTCCCTTCTAAGGTCAAAACCCCAAACAAGAACTGGACAGGGAAAGGCAATTGAAGTAACCCACTAGTCCCAATACAGTGTTGGCCAACAGCAGAGTCATCTCTCCCTCTTCCAGACTTCTGTGGAATTTCACTAACCACGTTCACCTTGAGGCACAATTATGCTTTTAGAAAACCATTTCCAAGCCAGCCCTGATGGCCTAGTGGTTAAAGTTCTGTGCTCTCCCCTTTGGCAGCCCAGTCAGTTCCTGGTTTGGTTCTGTTCCCAGTTTCAGAACCACACCACTTGTCTGTCAGTAGCCATACTGTGTCAGTAGCTCACACGAGAACTAGAAGGACTTACAACTAGAATATACAACTATGTACTGGTGCTTTGGGGAGGGGAAAAAAAGAGGAAGATTGGCAACAGATGTTAGCTCAGGGTGAATCATTCCCAGCAAAAAAAATTTAAAAAAAAAGTCATTTCCCATTCTTGCTCTTAAACGTCATAAGGAAAGACCTTGGTTTTCGTAAGACTTTCAGAGTATCACACAAAACCATGTCATAGTTAATATTCATAATCAAAACAAAGCAAAACAACAAGAGAAAATTATGTTTAATATTGTTTGAGGCACCTGGAATGAAGTATTATATTTTAGAAATATTTTCATCTCTAATAATGAACGTAAAAAGGTTTTCTTCTAAAAGAGACGAATACAAAGTTATTACTTCCAATTTTTAGAGCCACTCATCAACCAGAGAGTGTCCCAGAGCTGAAGTTTTACTGTTTACTAGTTCTAATTTGCTTGATGTAGTGTTTGCAAACCCTTTAATCTCAGTCTAGCTCATAGCAACCTGCGAGGAAGGGAGGGTAAGTATCCTTGCTCTACAAAGAGTAACCTGAAGCCATAGCTTAAGTTATTACCTCAAGATTACAGGAATTAAGGACTAGAACTTTTAGTCTTTTCAGGATACATTTAGCCATAAAAGCGATGTGGCATCATGATAAAGTCATAAGCTTTAGTGTCAGAAAGATCTATACTTGGATCCTTCCTTTGGTCACATACCAACTGAGTCACAGTGGGCAATGTGCTTGATCTCTTTAGATGAGGCCGATCTCTGAGCAACTATTGGTCATGGAATATTAACACCTATCAGTTTGGTGAAGTATAAACTGGAGCCGTGAGAGGGAATCTTTGAGGAATCAGCTAATGAATTTCCTTTGGTTCCTGAAGCCAGAGGATCAGGCATTAAACAAAAAGACATTTACCCAGTGACACCACCCCCTGTGGTTTAGTAAGTTGGTTTTTTAGCCTCTCTGACTCTCAATTTCTTTATGTGTAACATTGAAATAATAGTACTACCTGTATCAGTCAGGATAGATTATGTGCAGCAACAAACAAGCCCTAAATCTCAGTGACTTGAAATAATAATGTGTTCCTTACTCACTCGTGTCTACTGTGGACTGACAGTAGCTCTTGCACATCATCCTTACATGAGAAGCTGGGATGATTGACTTTTTACCATCTGGAATGTTTTCGGTCACCATGACAAGGGGAAGGGATCATGGCCAATCACACACTGGCCCTTAAAGGTTTTTTGCCAGGAAGGGACACAGGTCTTTTCATTCACATTTTGCTCACCACAGCAAGCCACCTCTCTGTGCCTAACTTCATGGGGGCTGGGAAAATGCAATCCAACAACAGGCCTGCGGGTCTGGAGGGAGAATGGAATATTGGTGAACAGCCCTAATGACCACCACGTGGCCCTACTGGGATTGTCAGGAGGATTAAGTTAGTGAATGTAAAACACAAAACACAGTGCCTGGTACCTTACAAGAACTCAGTAAATGTTAGGGATTGGTATGACTTATATTGGTTACAAACCTTATTCATAATGATAACTTGAAGCTTGTTTCAGCTTGCTGCATGTAGTGTCCCTTCAGAAAATGACTCTTCTAAAATAAAGCCTGTGTGGAAAAAAAAATAGGGCTGCCTAACTTCACAGCCTTGCGTGATGAAAATGCCTCAGTGTACTACACAGACACAGCATCACGAAACTGTTGAAGGACTCGGATGACGTCGGTGTAATGGTTTCAGTTATTCTTTTCTATCCAGATGGGAAATTTGCGATTTATGAACTGCTAAAGAACAAACAGGATTGAAATGACACATTTCCTTTGATGGAGTCAAGTTCATTATTTTTGGGTGTCCACCCCTGTTTGTGCATGCTCTTTTGCACCATGTTAAGCTGCAAAACCATCCCCCCGCTTATGGCTCATGGATTCTTCCAGGTTGAGAGTAAGCAGGTCAGAGCCTAGTCAAAGCAAGTCGGGAAAAAGTAGGTCCTCTTGGTTTTTAGAGTCCTTTCTCCATTTTTCCCTTGGGAGGAGACCATTCTCATGCCCTATTTCTTCAGTTTTCTAAACAGGACAGAATCATCATTGTGATTGATGGTGAATTGGTTGCAGTTTACCATGAAGGACTTCGCATGTGTTCCTTCAGTCGGCACTTTCGTCTTAAATTTATTCTGGCCTGTGAGCTCCTCTGAAGTGGACATCCTGCATCCTTTAGCCTTGGGTCCCCAGTGCCTGGTGGCATCTGGAACGTAGCTGGTCTTCACTGTGAATGAAGGACAGAAAGAATGTGCAACAAGAGACACTGTCCCTGTTTAAAGGAGTTTTAGGCATAGAGACAGCACAAGGGGACAGTTCCACAGTGCAAGGGCCCCTGGAATTCCGTGCTTATTTTTTTTTTCCTTCCCACTCATTTTTTCTTCCAACCTTCATGGCCACTGGGGAAACAAAGAGGAGTCTCCTTGACCCCACAGCACTGCTGGATGTTGCCGCCTCGAGCCACGTTGCTCTAACAATAGCATTCCCTTCTCTACCTCCTTCCACCCCTGAAAAAGAATCCTGTTTTAGGAGAAATACAGTCAGCAGTTTCCTCCCGGCTGTTTCATCTGAGGAGAGGCTGGGTCTGTTGAGGACATTCCTCCATCTCAGTGGCTCTCAACCATCAGCAGTATGAATCACTGAGGGGAGGCACGGGGGCCTCATGAAAACAGATTGCTGGCGAGCCCCAGGGTTCTGATCCAGCAGACGGAAGTGGGCCCATGAACTTGCATTTCTAACAAGCTCACAGGTTGTCCCAGAGTTGCTGGACCGAGGACCATCCTTGAGCAGCACTGCTCTATCTGAACACCTTCAGTTCTCCTTTCTCCCTATATCCTGGTCTTCCTGGCGCTGCTTACTTTTCAGGTACTGGACTTGCCTAGTCCTTCATGTTGCTTTTGAACTGTTGCTTTGATCCTGATTATTTGTCCTTCTGATATCGCAATACTAGTGTTCTCTTTTATGTGGCTGCCCAAAGGTTGTTTTGACTGTGACAGATTATGGATTCCTACACATGAGAATTGTCTTGTCCCGGAAGATCTTAGAGAGAGAGAAAGCCAAGGCATTTGCCTGCCCCACACTCATGAGGGCTGTATTTGGTCAGAACAGTTAAAGGCATGGTTTCTCCACAGCAAAGACATTTGGGCCCTTTAACCAACTATTTAAGAAATTTGTGTGAGTGTTTTTGTAACACTCCTGGTATCTAGCTAGTTAGCCTGTTGGCCTTTTTGAAAGCATTAAAAAAGCCTTGCTTCAGCTGTATTGGTGGGAGATAAAATTAATGTGCCTGCAGTTTTGTACAAGGAATTTTATTATTTGGTTGACTGATTCAAGCTATAAATTCATAGTTGTAGCTCTTAAATTGATCTTGATGTAACAACAAAGTAATTTGACTTTTGAGAATAAAGACACACATGAGCTGAAGAAATGCAAGTCCAGATTATAAGTGATCCTCTATTGGGGAAGTCCTATAATTAGTTTGTCAAATCATTGTGTTAATATAACTGAAAGGGAAAAAAGTACGTATTGGAAATTACCCTCTGGAAAGAGAGAAAAACTTACATAAACGTTGCTAACAAATAAAAAACCTTTTGCTGATATTTCCCTATTTTATTCTTCTCATGTGATACTTTAGGGAAAAAATGAAATCTTTAAGCTGATTGAGTTTAAAAATATTATCAATCAGTTTAAGGCGATGAGTCATTTTTTAATATCTTTCTCTAAGTTTTGGAGACAGATGGTCAAGTCTGTAGCCATAAAGAGATAAAATACCAAAAAATATGTCTCAAAGTAGTAAGATGCATAAGAAACTAAATAGATTGAGTGTTGCCATCGTTACTTGCTTTCTGGAATATTTGATCTTTATTTTATCTATGCATTGGGTGATTTTTTTTTGAGGAACTTGATAATTTCTCACATACAGTTTTGATAATTTTTGTAGAAGTAGGTTCTTATAAAGGTTAGAAGTTGAACTCATTTGTCATCACCAACAGTTGCACGTTATCAAGGGCATGAGGCTGTCCTATGCCATCCAGAGATGCATATCATTTCTTTCTTTAACATATTTTTTCTCACTGCAGTCTAAATTCGTAATCATGAACTCCTCTTTCTCCCTCTTGTCTCCTTGCTTTCACTCAACATTTCCAATTATGCCTCCTTCCCCTAATCCTATGTCTGTTAATCTGCAGTGTGATTAAAGAAGAAACCGCACATTCTTTAAGCTAAATAGATCTGGATTTGAAACCTTGTTCTTCTACTTCCTGGCTGTGTGGTGTTGAGCAAATTACTTACCCTCTTTGAGCCTCAATGAACTAGTACAGTATTTCCTGCCTCACAAACTTTTTCTGAAAACTTAATACAATAATATATATTAAGCTCCTAAAAAATAATCAAAGCTCAATAAACAGTAGTTTCCTTCTCTTTTCTAATTTTTCATTCTTCCTTCTCAATTTTCATACTTTCCCCCCAAAGTCTCCAGACAAATAATTTTAACTTCTTGGCAGTGGTCTTGGGAAACATTTAGAATAATGCTTTTTTCTTTCTTTCTGGAATTCATCATTATTAAAAAGTCACCATTTAACTAATATTTACTTTGATCTCAGTATGGCTGTAGACCTTGGTTTAGTCGACTTTATCCATTTAAATCTGAACGAATCCTAAAATGACCTTTTAAGCAGTATAGTCCTCAGCTATTTTATGGGAAGGAGCTACCATCTGGAGACCGTCAGGCGAGCAGGCAGGACTAGAGGGGGATCTGATGGCGACTGGTGTCTCCATAAGCTGAGACTTCGAGATTCTACCGCAGAGTTCTGTCTTCTGTTTTGGAATTTCTGATAGAAAGTTAGGCTTCTCACGTCTAAACCCCCAGCCAGTCTGAATTCGTGCAAGTCCCTTTGTACTATACCCTGGCTCATCTTCCTTCTGTTTACTCTGATGGGAATTCCTCTCTGCCTCTTTGCTTTTCCTCCTTCTGTCCTTGAAGACAGCTTAAGGGTCACCTTCTTTATGAAACCTCTCCTGCTCCTTCCCTCTGCCTCCCCCCACCCACTAAGGTCGCTGTCCCCTTTTGGCCTTCTCTGAACCCCATGAATTCTCCCATCATTGTGCCTAGAAGGCTTCTTAGTACTTGCTTCTCTCCCTGCTTCTTGCTCTCAGCCTGATAAGAGCACAGAGGATGTCGATGTTACTTATGGAGCTCTGGCACCTAGTTGGTGTTCAACCAGTATCTGTTGGATGCAGAAATAAATGTTAACCATCACAAGCCTGGATCCCTCAGATAAAGGAGCGTAGGAGGTTGAAATAATTATAAGTCGTGATCTGGATTAATAGCAGCCCAAGCAGAGCTAAATAGAGATAAGTGAGACTCTGCTTTCCAAAGTGAGCCAGAAATTTGAATCAATTATTGACATTGTTGTGGAAGAATTAGGAAGGTTATTGATTTATTTGATTACTTGATTTCATTATCTTATGTGGATTTAGGAAGAAAGAAGCGTCCTCTTCATCATTCGAAAAGTAATACAAAAATAATCAAGACACCCTATAAATATAGGATATAAAGCAAAGGATATGGAAGCCTGGACAAGGTGAACAATCACTTCAATTCTCTACACCATTTGCATTTTGCAGATACAGCCAGTTCAGAAGCAATGTAACGGCTGCAGAAGTTGTCCAGTCAGAACTTGGGTCAGGAGGCCTGTAAAAGAGTTACTTACAGACAAATCACACATCTTCCCGGACTCTTAGCTCTTCCATATAAGCGGGGGTGTTGATAACTACTTTCCAGAGTTGTTATGAGGAATTAATGAGCCAGTATGTGAATAAGCCAACAAACGTTTGGTTAATCTCCAAAAGGCTACAAATAAAATCTGAGGGTTAGCAGGTAACTACAGCAAATCTGAAAAATACTTAAGAGCATTATAATGAGTTATCTTTGTCTGGGTGTCTGATATCATTGAGCATCAAAAATGTAAACAAATGCTAAGTATTTGTTTAAAAAGCATACACGTATCAAAAACTCATCATTATAACCCTACTAGTGTTTCATTTTGATGGAGAAAATCAAGATGGAAGGCATTTTTAAAACTCAGAGTGAAGTTGTGTAAATCTATAGGACAGCTCAACCTTGACATAAACTCATCTTAAATAAGCCCAGGGATGTTAATGCCTTGAAGCAAAGATCAATGTATATATACCTTCTTTAGGTTCCAATTAAGCGGGGAAAAGGCACGCTTGGGGTAACCCCTGAGTGGAGGGGACAGTCTCCTTCCCACCACCCCACCCCCTCCTACCATAAGGCCCTGCCAAGACACACCCTCACCCACTGGGTGACTCTTGGGTCTCTGTAGACACAGGGCTCTGCTGCACACAAGGGTGAAACAGCGTAAATGGAGGGGGCAGAACAGAGATTTAATTTCAGCGCACGAACATTAAATAAAATTCAGTCTTGCTCCGTCATCTTTATGAGGAGATGCCTGTAAATCTGGTTACGTGGAAGAACCTTTTCTGGAGCCCATCTCAGTTGCCCTCTTATAATGAAGCCGCAGGCCTCTGTCCAGCCTCTGTGGCTGCGTGCTTGATGAGAGTAATAACTCTGCAGCTGTGGAATATTCTCAGAAAGAAGCCCCTTTCCGTAAGTGAATCAAAGTCATAAGGTTAGAGTAACAGAAGATCATCAGTGAGGACTGAGCTCTGGGGAAAGAAAAAAGCCAAGCTCCCTCTGAAGACCAGGAGGTTGCTGTGTGAGTAAGTCAGGATGCCCCAGGCACAGATGAAGCTAGTCAATCCTGATAACAGATTTACTTTATGATACACAGCATTAGCCTCAGGCATATGCTGAATTATGAAGTTCTTAAAGCCAGATGCCAGTTTTTAATTCATCCTTTGCATTACCTTGCACCCAATGAATGCAGGGGTTGCCCAGGTGGGTAGAACTGTTTCCTGTGCCTCGAGATTGTTTATGTCATAAGTAAATCTTTCATCCCTCAATTTCTGATTTAGTCTGGTTAGTGATTTTAGCCATTTTCTATTTTCTCTGGTTCTGCGTTTTTACCCCAAAGGCTACACCACGCCTGTTTTAAATTAGCAAGCCCACCAAACTACCGAAATGTCTATCAGGCTGCTTTGCTTTTTACTTTATTTTCCAAGCTTTCAGCATCCTTTTGTCTTTGCTCTGTGTTAATTAGAGTTCCAAAGTGGAAATGAAATAAAAGCAGTGCATGTTCCTTGCAGAAAGGTGAATAATTTGGTTCTATATACGGCAGCGTTCTGTTAGGTGTTGCCCACAATCCTACTTTTTCGGCATAAGCACCGTTCGCAGTAATGTTGCCTTCCACCTCACTTCAGTGCACATCCAAACATGTGTTCTGTATGTTTGTTATAAACAGGATCTCACTCTTTATTTCTGTTCTAAAATCTGAAAAATACAACGTGAAAAATTTTCCTGATTGGTATATATTAATGGTTTTTAATATCTCTATAATATTCTATTATATAGATGCAGCACGATTGACTTAGCTCGTCTTCTGCTGACGAACAGCTAAGTTGTTTCCAGGCTGTGCCCATTACTCTAGTGCTGCGTGCATACATTTATGAAGACTTCTGCAACTCTTTCTAGAGGATATGTTCCTAGAAGTGAAACGTGGGAGCGGCAAAGGGGATGCCATTTAAACTTTTGAAAGTCATCCCAAATTAACCTCAAAAAAGTACCAATTTGTCATCTCAT
This sequence comes from Equus asinus, assembly GCF_041296235.1. NCBI lineage: Eukaryota > Metazoa > Chordata > Mammalia > Perissodactyla > Equidae > Equus > Equus asinus. The sequence goes on from NC_091813.1 coordinate 62,673,462, forward strand.
TGACAGTCCATTGGAGTCTATTTTCTTACACCTCATCAATAATAGTCATAGTCAACCCCCCTTTTTTTCATTTTTGTCAACTAGTAAGTGAAGTTATATCTTTACTTTTGAAATTGCTTTAGTTTGCATTTCTTTGCTTACTGTTGAATTGCTCTTTTCATTTGTTAACTGGACATTTGTAGTTTTTCTTCTATGAATTGAGTATTAACGCCTTTTGTCCATTTTTCTCTTGGATGCTATCTCTCACAGGAAATTACCGGTGAAGCCAACCATTATAAAATAGAACAGATATTTGAAGCTAAAAATATCTCAGGCATGATCCCAAAATACCCCACCCTTGTAGAAAGTGGAAATGTGCGTGAATGGTGTTCAAGGAAACCTTGTTTGATCTTCTGTTGTTGTTAGGTTAGGCCTCCCTTGAAATCATTTTTACTGCTAAGCATTCTTTCCAATCTTTTTTCATATTCCTGACACCTCAATTTTTCCCTTTCAGCTAATATAGTTAGAGTCAGGATATGGTAGATGATTCAGTAATTAATCCCAGCCGTCCCAGGAGGACGATTCCTGTCTTTAGAGAAATGCTTTGTAAAAGAAGAGATGGAAAGAAGTATAAGGGCCTTGAAGAAAATATGTGGGAGTTATTCTTGGTTTCAGATAGTTAGCGTTTGCATTCATCCATAGTTTTCTCCCCCAGCACACATTTCTCCTTGTCTTCCTCCACCTCTCCCTCTTCCTTCTTCTCTGCCCTTTGCCCTTCCTGTCGACGTTCCTCTGTCTTCCTCTCCAGCAGCAGCTCTCAATCAATTCGTTTTGTCTCTTGAAATTCTAGGTAAAAACTCTCGATAAAGCAGGCATTGACAAGTACTTCTTCAATGGTAAAACAGCAAGCGCACCCATCAAATTCAGCAGCAAGGCAGGGATGTCCACGTTGTTAACTTGTCATCCTTGTTGACTTTACCTTCGCTCTCCAGGGAGCAGGCGATACAGTTAGAAAATAGCAATTGTAGCTTTCAAATCGGGAAAGGAGGCAAAAATATTCTATGTGGATGACATAATTGTATTTCTAGAACACCTAAGAGAAAGAACTGAAAAACTTTTTTTTTTTGAACAGTGAGTTCAGGTAAGTAGCTTAGTACAAACTTAGTGCACAAAGATCAGCAGCCTTTCTCCATCCAAACAGCAACCACTTGAAGATAGAAATGATCGGGAAAGAAAACATACTGATATATGATAAAAATCCAGTAGAAAATACCCAGGAAACAAAAAGTAACAAGAAATGAGAAAGATCTATGTTTAAAATGTGACAAAAAAGAAAACTTTTTAGATAAAATGTTACAGTGGTACAACAATGCCAGTTCTCCATATGTTTATGTAGAGATTTAGCATAATTCCAATAAAAATACCAACCAGAATTTTAAAAAATCAAATTCTAAAGTTCATAGGCAACAAAAAATGTTTAAGAATAGACAAGAGACTTTTAACAAAGAATAATGAGAATAGGCTGGTTTTATCAGATATTCAAATGTATATTATAATACTAACAGTAATTAAATCAGTTCTGTTCTGGCAAATTAATAGATTAATGCAAGAGAATGGTAAGTCTTAATATTGACTCAAATGCATATGAGATTTGGTAGATAGTACAAATAAATGAAATTAATGTGTAATGAAGGTAGCATTTCAAACCAAAGGAGGAGAGATTGATTACCTGCCAACAAGTTAGATCTCTACCTCTAATTACACAAAGAGACATTCTAGATACATCGAAAAATTGAAATGTAAGAGAATTCAATCATAAAATGATCAGAAGAAAACATGGAATTTTAAAAATATAATCTTATATTGTAGAAGGTCTGTCTGACGATTACATGAAACTATCAATCAACATACTGATAAGGTTAGCCACATACAATTGAAATTTTCTGCTTAATAAGAAATACAATCAAAAAAAGTAAAAATGTAAGTTAAATGTTTGCCAGGCATATCACTTCCAGAGAGCTGATTTCTTCAATATGTAAAGAGCTTGTATAAATCCATTCTAAAAACCAAATGAGAAAATCCTCCCTCTCCAGAAATAGCTATGAGAAATCCAGCACTTTGCTTCTCTCTGGAAGGCGGAACAAGGAAACCAGGGAGGGGAAGGTTTGTACTGTTGGGTTTTTACCAGGAGCACAAATAGTTTCCAAATAGTTAGAGATAGATGAGAGAAAGATAAGCTAACTAACAAATACCTTTTTTTTTTTAATTGGAAGTCTAAAAATCTCTATTTTCCTCAATTGTTGTCGCTGCCACTGCACGTACAAGTAGGAGAAGACAGAGAAGAAGACAAACGTAGAAAGTCACATGCATTCCCACCGCCTCCCTTATTTTGTTCCAATACGTTTACCATTCGTGGAGTTTGTCCAGAGGACCTGTAGAATATGCCCCTTAAATGCTGAAGGACTTCGGTATTTCTAAGCTTAGTAGATTCATTCTTTTTGTGAGTGGTGAGGACTTGGTCTTGCCATCCTTCATGAGGCCTCCCTTCCTTGCTTTAAGAGCGATCCTGCTCAGATTTTACTTACGGGGAAAGAAAGGTAAAATTCTCCAGGGGAAATGGTGTAGTTTGAACTATTTTCTAATGTTTTTCTAGGGTTTTAAAAATGCTAATGTAGCTTTGACCTACCATCGGTTGGAAAACTTCCTAAGAAATTTGAGGTACAGCGTGTCACTGTGGATTAAAAGATGACACAGCTCCTTGCTAATTTACATAGTGTTTTTGCTCTGATGAGAGATGGTTCCTTATTTGCAGTAGAAAAGAAAGCAAGACCTCTTGCATCTTTAACAGTATTGGCCCAGCTGTGTTACTCACAAAACTGGTAGACTTATGTAAGCCCTTTGATAAAGTGGAGCCACTAGAATTGAAACTTACTACTATGCTCCAGCTTTTCCCTTGTCGTGTAAGAATGCCAACAGCATGTCCAGGATTTTCTAGGCATTTAAAATCACTGGAAAAGATACGAATACTTATTAGAGTCTCATTTTCCAATGTTGTCTCCAAAAACATGGTCACCAGACCTCTAAGTAAAGTTACCGTCTATGTTCCTCTGCAGAGGAAGGACCTGTATAAAAAATCCAATTTGTGATTTTAAGTACTTCAGCTCTTTATTCAGGAATATCCCAGCTAATTTCCTGCATTTTAATAAATTTGTGACTTCTTTAGCAATAGCTTCTTTATACCAATTTCAAGTTGACTTCCTGCCAGGAAATGCAGTGAACAGGGAGTGTGACAGTCATTATAAGAGCTTGTCCAGATTTGAAGATTGGGGTACAGGGCAGGAAGCATATTTCTACTTGGGGGAAATAGGTTTCTAATTTCTTCTGTTCCTGCAGAAAATGTCTCCCACAGGGTCTCAGCAGGGTTTTTTTCTAACAGCTCATTATGGATCCGTTATTTGGCCTCCTGAAGTCTTCCGTGTTCTGTGGGCTTCGTGGCTCTTCGTCCTTGATGAGCACTTCCGTTTCATTGTCCCACAGCTCATAATAGGTTTGGGCCCATGTTTTATAGTTTTCCAGGCTGGCAGGTTTTGAAAGCATCAGTAACAAAAAACAGGTATAGATTTCCAAGGGCATTCTCTACTCCCAGCGTTTTCTACATGCTTAGGATATACTTAACCACAAAGTGATATTTTATATTTAGTGACTTGGGTATCATTCTGCTAATTATTAAAAAAAAAATCAGTATTTCCTTTTAGTTCCAGCACTCATGCGAATGTAGAACTATACTGAATATTATGAAACCATTCTCTCCAAGGCAGACCAGCAAAGGTCCTCGCAACGTACATAAAATCAGAGCTTACACTTCTTGTCACAAAATTAACATCTGGAGATTTTCATGTTCTGTCCCCCTTATGGCATCTTCTCTGGTCCCCACGTCCCCAGGCCCCGTGTTCCTCTTCGTTTTCAGACTGTTTCACACCCGAGTGTCTCAATGGAAACAGAATGGTGCGCGCGGAATTGGTCAGGCCGCTCATCGTTTGATTCCATTGCATCATTAAGACAAGGAAAAACATCAGATCAACCAGTTTGGGTTTTCGATCTTGTTTTATTATTGCTGTTACTTTCTGTCACAAGACAGGTCTCCAAATCTGAATTATACAAAAAGGCATACTTTGTTCTTTCTGGAATCTCCCAACTGCCTCTTATATAAACTCCACTCTTTGCCTCTACCGAATTATTAATGCTTCTGCCACTAAAATACACAGACTCCATTCAGATAGTTTTTGACTCTAGGTCCCAGCACAAACTTATAGTCCTACTTTCCTCTCCATATACAGTGAGCCATCATTAATTATTTAACTTAGTATATTAAAATATATTTTGGTTTCTTTACCTAAGCAATAAAAGAGTTAATATCACTGAGCAACGAGGAGTTAATAATAATAGCTATTGTTTATTGAGAATTTACTACTATCAACACTATAGTAAACATTTTATATATATTACTTCATTTTGTCCTCAAAATGACCATATGCTTGGACACAACTAATGTTACTAATGTAGACCTTAGTTCCCAGACAGTGAGCTAGGCTTTGCATTCATTGTGTCCTTTGCTTTACAACAGCCTTACAGGTATTGTTACTATCCCCACTTTACAGATGAGGAAACTGAGGCTCCAAGAGGTTGAGTCGGTTGTTCAAGTGTGGCTATTAAGAGGTGGGTAGGAATCAAGCCCCCTCGCCCAGGTCTTCTGCCTCCAGTGTATTATATACTGTCTATTAAAGAAGGGTTTTGCCATCTTACAGATGGAGGAACTGAGATAAGAGTTTAAAACAACTTGTCCAAGGTTGTATGGCTATCAAGTGTCTCTGATTCCAGTGTTCATGTGCAAAACCATGATGCTGCCCATACGTTAAGAAATGATTTCTAGGAGCCGGCCCGGTGGTGCAGTAGTTAGGTCTGTGTGCTCTGCTTCGGTGGCCCAGGGTTCACCGGTTCGGATCCCAGGCGAGGATCTAGTCACCACTTATCAAGCCGTGCTGTGGCAGGCATTCCACATATAGAGCAAGATGGGCACAGGTGTTAACCCAGGGCCAGTCTTCCTCAGCAAAAAGGAGGATTGGAGGCAGATGTTAGCTTAGGGCTAATCTTCCTCAAAAAAAAAAAAAAAGAGAAATGATTTGCAGTCTATTCTTATTTTTTAAAGTTTAATATGATTGAACTATTAGTCACCCATATGCATTTTCTGTTTCAGCTCTGGCAAAGATATAGACTAAAAATCCTGTTCTAAAAGTTTAAAATGTCTCTACTGGGAAGAAAGTCCTAAAACTCTTTCTAGCTTGAACAGAAAATGTTTCCATCTGTCACATTTGTCATACCACATGGGGTTTTTATATAATGTTTTTGTTTGGTCCTGAAGGCATAGATTAATTTTTACTTCCTTTTGGCAGATACCTCGTATTCTGGTGAATTTTTAAACCTCAAGATAAGAATAAAAATTCAAGCATGTAACTAAGACAATACAAATATATTTAAAATAATAGGAATACTTCAGCCTATTATTGAAAAGATGAAGAAAACCATAGGACAAGGACCCTTGTGAGACAGTGAAGGACAGGATGAATTAGAATCTATCTACATGGCCAGCTCCTACTCATGCGCCAAGCCCCTATGAATGGCTGCCGCTTCTGGGATGCCTCCCCTGATTTCTCCAGATAGTGAGGAAGAGCATTCTCCAGTATCACTCCATCATAGCAATTAGTTCATTTCATTTTAAATGCGTACTTTGACTGCTTTCCCACTGAACTCTGTATTCCGCGCAATCAGAGACCAGGTATTATTAACTCTGTGCCCCTATGCCCAGCACATTTCAGTCTTTTCAAGCATCCATCAAGTCAGTTCACAGTCAACAGACGAACTTACGTATTTATTACATTCCAGGCCCTCTGCAAGGTATTGGGATAACGTGAAAAAAAATAGAAAGAGGAACATATAATCAAGAGTGAACGTTGGACTGGGAGTCTGAAAACTTGAATTCCAGTCCTATTCTTTCTGCCAATTCATTGTTGGATCTTAGATGACATTCCTGGTCCTTTCTTGGCGAAAAGGAATGTCTGGATTCAAAGACTTCTAAAGTCTCTCAATTCTGCAGGCCTATTTCCCTATCAGCATCTTAGATATAAGTGTGTGAATGCATCTAGAACCATGTCTGATGTATGGTAGGCTCAGAATGTGGTCAGAAAAGTAGGTCAGTTTGGTCAGAAGAGGACCTGAGTGTACAGGAATAAACTTCTGTGAGTGTTTAAAGACTGAAAACTGGTAGGGACTAGTGCCATGAAAAGCAAATTCCAGAATGGGTTTAAGCTTGTAAAGACAGTAAAAGGTAACAACAATAAGGCTTTTAAGATTATTATCGAAGCAAGAATAGGGGAGGATAAGCCTGAAGATAGAAGCGCTGATCTAGTGTTAATATGATACACAAGGCAGAAATCTTCCGTGTCAAGGAGAAAGAGCTTTCTGCTGCAAGAGGGGCAGTAAACATGGTCCGGAGGGGAAGATGAACCCAAGGTAGGTGAGCTGACAGTAATGGAGTGTTTGAATGAGGCAAGAGTCTACATCTGGAGTGAGAAAGGTAGAAAATGAGACTGAATTCCTGCTGGAGATTTCTGAGATCTGCAATGACTGGGTAGCATGGCAGAGGCCTGGAGATAGTCCAACAGGGTCCTGGTTTGCACAGTGAAGGTATGTTGCACAAATTTTGAGCTGGTAATCTTGATACCTGTTGCTGGCATAATTGTGGCTGATCTATGAACATTAGGAATGGAAAATAGGATGATCAAAGTGTGGCCAAAAGTTAATCCAAATTAATTTTTATTTTGGCTTGGCAGGAGAAGAATATTATGTATATCTGTCTTTTAGTTTGCTTTTGACAAAATCATATCTTTTTTTTTTCTTTTTCGAGGAAGATTAGCCCTGAGCTAACATCTGCTGCCCATCCTCCTCTTTTTGCTGAGAAAGACTGGCCCTGAGCTCAGATCCATGCCCATCTTCCTCTACTTTATACGTGGGACGCCTCCCACAGCATGGCTTCCCAAGTGGTGCCACGTCCGCACCCAGGATCCAAGCCAGTGAACCCCAGGCCGCCAAAGCAGAACATGCGCACTTAACTACTGAGCCACCGGTGGGGCCAGCCCTGACAAAATCATGATATCTTTTTAGAGAATATGGAAACGTTGAGTGTGACTAACCCTCTAGTTAGGTTTATTTATAACTAGTTGAATGGCCTCATGAGAAAGATGATTGCTGATCATTATATTCTTGAGGCCAAAGAACGTTATTTTGAGCCCTATACTTCTGCAAAGCCAGATATCAGTTTTTACTAATTACATGAATGAATAGCTACACAAATTAACAGTGTCCACCTAGGAGGAGGTGTCTAGTGAAATACCACAGGGCTCTGGGCTCTATACTTGATCTTCAAGTTCTAAAAGTTTGGATGAAGGTTTGGTTCCAGAGAAATTGATAAGCAAAAACTCTGTGCCCAAGTTAACAAAATGAAGTTTGGTGTAGCAAAATTCTTCACTTGGGTCTTTGAAGAAATAAGTACCGGCCCTGCCCTGTCAGGGAAGGTAGGGAGCAAAGAGAAGTGTGGAGATGGGGAGTGGTGTGCTCTGAGTCAGCACCTTCCTGTGCTGGAGGAGATCTGCACAGTGTGAGGGGCCTGATGCTCACCCAAGGACACGTCTTCAGCCTCATCTGTTACACCTGGCTTTTCCTGGGATGTCAGTGTGATTCGAGAAATGGAAGTCGGTTGGTCCATAGTTGCAGTTTTAAAGGCAAAGCAGCATTCTTGAAGGTCTGGTTTTCTGATGGAAACACGAATCAAAATAAGGAAAACTGACAAGGAAAGAAAACCTCGAGTGAGAGCAAATTTGGAGGTCTAGCCATATCTCAGACTCTGTAAGACCACAGACTCTGGAGCTGCCGCTGAGCTGTGTGACCTTAGGCAACTTACCTAAACTCTCTGAGCATCAGTTTTCTCCTCTGAAAAATAGAGTTCATATTATTGTCTCTGCTTCCAGAATTGTTGTGAGAATCCATATGTTCTTAGACCTAAAGCTCTTAGAATAGTGCCAGACCGTGGGCAGTCTGAGTTAGCTCTTATGCTATCATTGTTATTATTAAAACTTAGGAAGATGCTGTCGTTTGTTATGAAAAGGAGACTGTAGTTAACAGGGTCTCTATCGCCCATGCCCTCCATGCCACCAAAAAAACCAAAAGTGACCAAAGTGAGGGTGGAGGGGATGGAGTTTGGCAGCACAAATGAAAACATAGACAGAGGCTGATTTCGCTTATCCTGGACACTTTGGACCAAGTTGACATTGCAGTTTGAAGATGCAGACTACAATGTTCTCTCCAGGTTTTATAGTCTCATCAGGTGTAAGCAAAACTGCCTGTAGCATCTCAGGCTATTTCCCAGGATGAGCCTCTCATTACTGCGTTCAGCTACAAGTTGAGGTTAATTTTCCTAAGATGACGACAACGTATTTGTGTCTTACTCTGGGTCCACTGCGAATGAGTGTAAAATGCAAGTTTGAGAAAGACACTGGTCCCCTTCTGAGACCTGGCCCTCTTCCTCTCCAGCCTTACCTGGTCTCCGCCTGAGGGTTGAGCTGTATGCTTAGGGCACACTGGAGCTCTGACCTCCAGCCTTTCTTTCACTTGACCTTCTCCGAAATGCTATTCACTTGACTTTTTTTTTTTTTTAGGACGATTAGCCCTGAGCTCATATCTGCCGCCAATCCTCCTCTTTTTATTGAGGAGTCTTGGCCCTGAGCTAACATCTGTACCCATCTTCCTCTACTTTATATGTGGGACGCCTGCTACAGCATGGCTTGCCAAGCGGTGTGTAGGTCGGCGCCCAGGATCTGAACCAGCAAACACCCGGCCCCTGAAGCACAGTGCATGAACTCAGCTGCTGCACCACCAGGCTGGCCCCTCACTTGACTTTTTTCCTGTGATAAATATCAGAATGCATGAAGCCTACTGTAAAGGCCGTCCATAATTGAGACTTTCACTCTATGGGTTCTCTCAGTCCCTTTTGTTTAGATAGATTAGCTCCGTCATTAGGTTTCAAGCTCTTGAAGCCGGGACTGAGTTTGTGCCCCCTTGTTTTCCCCTCAAGGTCGGGTTGGGTTGTCTTAGTATTGAATTGCCCTCAATCACATTCAAGGAGGACATTGGCCCCCAACCTGAGCTTGCTAATCCTTGGGAGTCTTGGTGTCCCTTGGGGCCTGGCCAGCATAGTCGGGCTGAAGAAGATGTGTACTCCTTCCATTGCCCCCTCATTCTATTCTTTATTTCTAAACTCCTCCAGGAGTCTTTTCTCCTCTCATTTTCTATGCATTTTCACACTCAAACTGACCTTGCTTTATCTTGCTGTCTGGGCTCACCTGCTTTACTTGCTCACATAGGAGCCCAGTCACTCATCGCTCTTTCCCAACTTCCTGTCCTCATCTATCTTTCTCAAAATAATTGCCTCTCTTCCAGCCCCCTTTCTTCTATCAGCATCAGGAATGGAAAATGGGGATGCTAGCAGAAAATGTTTTAACAAGTGGGGGAGGACTAGGAATCTGGATGGAAGGGTAACTCAACATGGTTGCTTTTAAACCAGATAAAAGCTTTTTGCCCTTGTTTTCATTCTATTCAGAAGGATTTCAGTCTAAATCCCTATCCTGCCATATGGAAATAACTGAGTTAGATGGCTGCTATCCAATCTAAGCATTTTATTCAAACATTTGAAACTGGTTTGGGTTCTAGAATCCATAGGTTGACACTAAGCTTTGTTCTATCCAAGATTTGGGAGAAGTCCTGAGTGGTAGTATGTATACTTTTATAAATTGTGTAGACTAGAGCCGTGGGTTATGATATCGTTTGTTCTTCCAACATTAAATATTTTAATCCTAGTTAAAATTTCCCTGGAGACTGGATTTACTCACCAGCTTGTTCAGCTAGCTAAAACTGTAGATGCCGTCCACAACCCTGTTCTTTAAACACAATTCAGAAATCATAAATAGCAATTCAGAAGGAGAGGTTGATTTTGCAAGATGAGGTTTGATGCCATAACAAAACCCTCTCAGAAATTTGCCAGAGACCTTGTGAGTCTTAAAATATCCTGCGTTTCCCACCAGCCAGACTTGGCAGCTTGAGAACGATTCATAACAAATAATGACAAATATTTTACCAACTCACAAAATGTTGCTTTTTGTCTTGGTATTAATTTTCTTTGTTCACATTTTTAACTAGGAAGGTTAGTATAGTAATATGATGGTCATCCAGCTAATCTCAGGAAAAGGATTACTTCCTTACTGAGTGGTTTAGCAAATATTTCTTGACCACTGGCTATGTACAAGGTACTATATTGAATGTTTATGGTAATAAAAAGATGAATTAAACTTGATGTTTGACCACAGGAAGTGAAAGAACCAAGATGTTATAATATGGTGAGTGCTGTAGAAAACTTGCTAAAAATGCTCTGAGGAATGAGAACTCTGTGGAATTTGCTGAGTCCACCAGAGAAGCCTTCATAAAGGAAGTGGGATATGAGCTTTGATGACTAGCCAGATGTTAATATGTGAAATTAGGGGGAGAAGAAGGGGGATCTAGACAGATGAAACATTATTAACAAAGTCTCAGAAACAGTATAGTACGGAGCACAGGGAATATTGTTGGTTTTGGTTTTATGTAAATGAAAGGGAAGAGTAGAGATAAAGATAAATTTAAGTCTGAAATCTCAGATTAAACTTTGGTAGGTAGTGGGGATTATTTTATCCATTATTCCACTCTTTAAACAACTCCAGAGCTGTGTTTTGGCATAATAACCTGCCCTCCGTATGTAAGCTTGATTGTGGAGAAAGAGAAATTGGAGTTTTGAAGACTGGTTGGGAGGTTATTATAATGGTCTAGTAAGAGTTAATAAGAGTTGCACTAGGCTAGGAAGAGGAGGGTTGGAACAGAGTGGTGAAATTGATGGTGGTGAAAATTTCCAGGATTTAGAACCTGATTGGAAGATGAGAGGAAGAAAAAAGGGTGGAGTTAAAGATAACTATGAAGAGTCAAGCCTGAGAACTGACACCATCAGAAAAGTCAGACAAGTCAAGTAGTGCCGGTGGAAGGAGAATTCAGCTCTGTGTGGTGTGTGGTGGAAGGAGAGTTCAGCTTTGCTAGCAGTGCACGAATGTATATACATGTGTTCCCCGACGGAGAGTTGAAATGTGAAATTGAAACTCAGGCTATGACTTGAAATATAGGCTTGGGACTCATTAGCATAAAGGAAAGGGTGGAAGGTGTAGAAGTGGATACGGATGCCAAGAGAGAGTGTAAAGAGAAGATGGCCAAGGACAGGACCCTCGGGGGAAGGTGGTCTCCTTTTAGGTGAGGGAAGATGAGCCAAAACTGAAATAGTCAGTAAGATCAGGGAAGAGCCAGGAAGACTCAGTATCATAAAAGACTGGAGAAGAGAGTCTCAAGAAAGGAGAGGCCAGTAATATCTATGGAAACAGAGAAGTAAGGAAGATGAGAATTGAGAGGGAGATATTAAATGTGGTAGTTAAGAGTTCATTAGTGACTGTCACAAGACTGGTCTTAGAATCATAAATTGCTGGACTGTATTCTCTTTGTAAGTCTAGGGTTTTTGGGGGGCCTATTAAGTGTTCTGGATTTTTCCATTTCTTTGAAATAAAACAAATAATGAAGGATGAGGTGTGTGTGTGTGTGTGTGTATGTATGTGTGTGCACGCATGCACGTGTGAGAGAGAGAGAGAATGTGTCTTGGGACCAGGGGACTATTTTACATAATAAATGATAAAATTATTTAAGTAAAGTACACCTTGAGCTCGCATCTCATTAATAATGGAAACACTAATTCAGCCAAAAAAGGGAATCTCCAGAATTTTACATTAGTCAATAAGCAAAACTTCTACCCAAACTATGTCAATTAAAAAGATATTCTTGTGTCCCATTTCGTTATACGAAGCAACAACAATAACAAAAATATATAAATAATTGCTGAATTGGTGAGCATACCCCAGAACATACTTAGATTACCTTTCTCCCTTCTTTTCAGAATAAAAGACCAAGCTATGATAGCAACTGGAGGAGTGATAACCGGCCTGGCTGCCTTGAAGAGGCAAGACTCTGCCAGATCACAGCATCATGCTAACCTCAGCCCATCACCTGCTGCTCAAGAAAAGAAACCAGTCAGGCGTCGGCCTCGGGCTGATGTCGTGGTTGTTCGAGGCAAAATCCGGCTTTATTCCCCATCTGGTTTTTTCCTCATTTTGGGAGTGCTTATCTCCATTGTAGGAATTGCAATGGCAGTCCTTGGATATTGGCCCCAAAAAGAACATTTTATTGATGCGGAGACAACACTGTCAACGAACGAAACTCAGGTCATTCGGAACCAAGGCGGTGTGGTGGTTCGCTTCTTTGAGCAACATTTACATTCTGATAAAATGAAAATGCTTGGCCCTTTCACAATGGGGATTGGCATCTTCATTTTCATTTGTGCTAATGCCATTCTTCATGAGAACCGTGACAAAGAAACCAAAATCATACACATGAGGGATATCTATTCCACCGTCATCGACATCCACACGCTAAGGATCAAGGAGCAAAAGCATATGAATGGCATCTACACTGGTTTGATGGGAGAAACAGAAGTCAAACAAAATGGGAGCTCCTGTACCTCAAGACTGGCAGCAAATACCATTGCCTCTTTCTCAGGTTTTAGGAGCAGTTTTCGGATGGACAGCTCTGTCGAGGAGGATGAGCTTGTGCTAAATGAAAGCAAAAGTCTGGGGCATCTTATGCCACCTTTGTCCTCTGACAGCTCTGTCTCTGTCTTTGGCCTCTATCCACCTCCTTCCAAGACAACCGATGATAAGACCAGCGGCCCTAAGAAATGTGAAACCAAGTCGATTGTGTCATCATCCATCAGTGCATTCACGTTGCCTGTGATCAAACTTAATAACTGTGTTATTGATGAGCCCAGTATAGATAGCATCACGGAGGATGCTGAGAACCTCAAAAGTAGGTCAAGGAATTTGTCAATGGATTCCCTCGTGGTCCCTTTGCCCAACACCGCTGAGTCCTTCCAGCCCGTCAGCACAATGCTCCCGCGGAATAATTCCGTTGGGGAGTCATTGTCAAGTCAGTACAAGTCCTCTGTGGCCCTTGGAGCTGGGGCTGGACAGCTCTTATCTCCTGGGGCTGCTAGAAGACAGTTTGGGTCCAACACATCCTTGCATTTGCTCTCGTCGCATTCAAAGTCCTTAGACTTAGACCGGGGTCCCTCCACCCTGACTGTTCAGGCAGAACAACGGAAACATCCAAGTTGGCCTCGGTTGGATCGAAGCAACAGCAAAGGGTACATGAAACTAGAGAACAAAGAGGACCCGATGGAGCGATTGCTCGTGCCCCAAGCCACAATCAAAAAAGACTTTACCAATAAGGAGAAGCTTATTATGATTTCAAGATCTCACAATAATTTGAGTTTTGAACATGATGAATTTTTGAGTAACAACCTAAAGCGAGGAACTTCTGAAACAAGGTTTTAATGTTAAAAAACATATCATTTTACAAGGCTATATATTTTAAAACTATTTTCACTAGTGTTTCCTCATTAAACATTGCTTGTAAGCCTTTTTAATCAAATGGTTTGTAGTGTATTAGACCTGGCTACTTAATTCTCTGGAGATGGTTGTATGCTCTGGTTACTTATGATGGCAGTATTCTATATTATCACATATGATTTTATTTTTCCCACTTATTTGAAAGCTTATGATCTCTTTCCACTCATGATATTTTATTAATATGAATTCAAAATACTTCCATCTGAATTAAAGTTCCTTTTCTTTTCTTTTAAGTTCTTTCATTGATGCTCATATTTATAGAACGAAGTGTCCAGTTAGCAAAAGGTAGGGTACCAAGTGTGGACTAGAAGTACCAAATTCCAGCCCAAGATTCAACGTGTATTTATAAATGAGTGTGAGTGCAAATCAAGATGTGATTTTCTGAATAGTTGCTTTTATATAGGATTGGTTAAATTGTTTAAAATGGAAAAGATCTAGCTTCTGTGTGAGCTAAATAATATGAATTGGTTAAATTAGTTTAGTTCTGTGTGAGCTAATTGATATGAATTGATCAAGTCAATTATGACTTCTACTCGGAATTCTAGGAAGATAGTATTTTTTTCAAAATCAGTTCTATTTTTAGTGATATGTTATCAAGAAACCATGTATTCAAGAACCATGGCTGAGAATGCCAGATATTCTTAGGGGTAAATAGCTATAATTTTAGATATTCAGAATCAAAATTTCTTTGCAGCTGACTTGAAAAATGAATGAACCAATATAGTTTTTAGAAATGCTATCTTAAAGTAATTATATCCATGAAGAAAATATTGACTAATGAATTAAAATACATTATATGCTAGTTAATGTTGATAGTCTCTGTACCTTTTCCAGGTCGTCTCTGTTACCCACTATCTACTCATTCCCACATCCTTATTATCCCCCAATATTTTTTAGATCCTGTTATTTGGAAAATAATCAGCTAACCTTGACATTTCTTTTTATCTTCGCATATCACTAACTTGGTGGTTCAAGAGAAATTAGTCCTTGATAAATTGCCTTGAAATTTACTTTGTGCTGGAAAACCTTATGAGGACTCCAAAGACTTTCTTATGGTGTAATAAATATTTAGGATTGTGGTTCTCAGTTATTGAAAATTATAAATATTAAAATAGATTTTTCATCAGAAAATTTTCATGTTTTCCATTAAGGTAACATAATTTTAAGAATTGTTTCATGGAATACTCAGGAAATTTTACAAGTTTTCCCCGATGTGTAAATGTTTCTGAACATCAGTGTTGCAGATATTATGGAAGAGGAGAAGGAAGATATATTTCTGTTTGTAGCTCCCCATGATTCCCCCTGTGTTGGCGTCATGAGCTTGCCTGAGGCACAGTGTTACTTGTTAGAACATCAGGCCTGTGTATTGTAATACAGTGGGCTCAATATTTTACTATAAAGCATTTAATAAACTTCTGTTCTTAATAGAAGTTTGTGTTCTTCATACATTTGCCATTATTTTCTAAATAAAATGTACATTTCTGCTTAAAGTACTGTTTCTCAAACTTTGAGGTACATTCTACTGAAGGTTCTTGATACCCTGGTATAGGTACTGGGTGCTGTGGCTTTTTTATTTTGCTTCTATTTGGTTAAAGAGCTAGGTCCATCCACCTGTTGAATTAGGCTCTTTTCATATTTTGTCATCTTGATGTGATGGTTAATTTTATGTGTCAACTTGATGGGGCTAAGGGATGCCCACATTTCTAGGTGTGTCTGTTAGGGTGTCTCCAGAAGAGATTAGCTTGAATCTGTAGATGAAGTAAACAAAATTGTCCTCACTAAGGCAGGTGGACATTGTCCAATCCGTTGAAGGCCTGAATAGAACAAAAAGGCAGAGAAAGGGCTAATTCCCTCTCTCTGCTTCAGCTGGGACATCCATCTTCTCCTGCCTTTGGACGTCAGTGCTCCCGGTCCTCAGGCCTTCAGACTCAGACGGGGCCTTGAGTTTGTACCAGAACTACACCACCAGCTTTCTGGGCCTCTCTAGCTTACAGAGAGGCGGGAAATCGTAGGACTTCTTGGCTTCCACAGTCACGTGAGCCAATCCCTCATAATAAATCTCTCTATGTATCCTGTTGGCTCAGTTTCTCTGGAGAACCCTGTTTAATACACTTGGGATCATTTCCACTTAAAATTTCATTGACTCTCTGGAAAATAACGCGATGTATAGCATCTAGCAAATGTCAGTGATACTCCCAGATTTGAAAACGATGGCTCTCAACACCTTTGATGTGACAAATGACTAAAGCTGTATAATTTGCTCAGTTCACCCCTGAAAGGGCTGTAGCAACTTGAAGAGGACTAAACAGCATGGGTCTTGAAGGATCCCAAAAAAGGAATTTGGGGCTCAAAGCAGTGATTCCTAGTCAACCTTCTCTCCATCAAAAAGCCTGAGGTTTTTATTTACCAAACAAATTAACTTTATCAAATGATAAATAGTTTTCTCATTTTAAATTAGTCAAAGACACTTGTTGCTAATTAAAGCTTCAGATGAATGGGAAGTAGCTAATGTTAGCGTATCAACTTGGTATAATTCCACCCAAAAACAAAGAAACCTGAAATTAGTTAGACTGTATTCTGTACACTTCCCTTGGGCTTTTATAGGCATTGAAAATTATTTAGAAACTCCATTTCTTCCTCTGGGAAACCCCAGGAATCTGGTCCGTGGGCTAGCTGCCTCCAGTCCAGTTTCTACGGCGTGTGGCTGATCTGAGTATTAGCCTGCTCGGGCTGCCATAACAAAATACCTAACACTGGGTGGCTTAAACAATAGAAACTTCTTTTCTCACAGATCTAGAGGCTAGAGGTCCAAGATAAAGGTGTTTGGTCTCTCCTGAGGCCTGTCTCCTCGGCTTGCAGAAGGTCACCTTCTTGCTGTGTCTTCACATGGCCTTTGCTCTGTGTCTGCTCATCTCTTCTTATAAGGACACCATCATACTGGATTAGAGCCCCACCCTGTCAGTCTGTTTCACCTTAATCACCTTTTTAAAGGCCCTATCCCCAAATATGGTTACATCCTGAGGTACAGGGGCTTAGAATTTAAACATGTGAATACAAGGGGCACAATTCAGCCCATGCCATGGGCTGTACCCTTGAGAGGTGGGAAAGCTGAGAGAGAGTTTTCTTAGCTGAGCAGGTGGGAAGACCGCAACATCCCCCATGGCTTTGCCACCCCAGCTCCATAGCCTTGTGTAAATCACTTAAACTGTCAATTTCAGTTAATTCAACTTCAATTAATTTCTTAATTTCAGGCCTTAGATTCCTCAGCTGTGAACTGAGATGAGTGAGAACATAAACTATAAGGTCGTTTCTAACTCTAAAGGTCCAGGGTTCTTGGTGCTCTGGGATGAAGATGCACTGCCTCTCACTATCTCATTCCTCCAGTTTGCTTCTCAAATGAGAGGCAGGACCTGTGGTGGAGCAGAGTGGTTAGACTCATGGATGTTGGAGCCAGAGTACTGGGTGCAAATCCTGGCTCTGCCACTTTCTTGTCAAGTGGCCGTGGGCATGGGCAATGACTCATCAGAGGTGCTGAGAACTGGTGAGGCAAGCCCACCAATGCGTACCAATCAAGGGTCAGCCCCGTTCCCCAGCTGCTGTAGAGTAAATGAGCTGATGCTCATAGAGGGTCGGGGATGATGCTGGGGTGCACACAGAGTGAGCATTCAACATATATGTGCTGTTACTACCTAAAGGGTCACCTAAGAGCTTTCCAACCTTCACCTCCTCTCCATCCCACCCCCAAATATATCCCCTGTGGTAGGGTGAATAAAGGCCCCCTAAAAATGCCCATGTCCCACTCCCTGGAACCTGCGGATATTACCTTATATGGCAAAATAGACTTGCAACTCTAAGTTAAGGATCTTGAAATGGGGGACAGTATCTTGGATTATTCAGGTGGGATCAATGTAACCACAAGAGTCCTTAAAAGAAGGAGGCAGAGGAGGATTGACTACAGAGGAGAAGATGATGTGAGCAAAGCACAGAGAGAATGGAAGATGCTAAGATCCCGGCTTTGAAGATGGAGGGAGGAGCCAAGAGCCAAGAAATGCAAAGAACAAAGCTCTAGAAGCTGGAAAAAGCCAACAAGTGGATTTTCCCCTCAGAGCCTCCACAGGAACAAGCCCTACGGACACCTTGACTTTAGCCAACTGAAACTGATTTTGGAATCCTGGCTTCCAAAACTGTAAGAGAACAAACATGTGATAAATAGACATAAATAAATTTAATCCACTAAGTTTGTGTAATTTGTTACAGTAGCCATAGGGAACTAATACTTTCCCGCAAACCAGAGAAGCTTCTTCAGAACAGTGAGCCAGGAGTTGGCAGATTTATAAGCAAGGTGGAAGGTATCCAGACCAGGTGATGGCAGGTGGCCTAAAGCAGAACGTCTGATCAGTTTTAGATTCACTTTAGCGTTGATAATCTTAATGTAAGTATAATAACCTAAACAAAAGAGGCAGAGCTTCTTTGAAGCAGGAAATAATGATTTTGATACTTAACACAAGCTATAAAATCCCATAGTTGGCTAACAGCAGCCACCAATTGTAAAAGCTTTCAGGCTCAAATTAGTGTTTCTGTCTGTATAATTTTAGAAGAAAAAGTGGTAATACTGGTAAAAAGGAAAACTTTTTTTAGCACAATATTGTTTCAAAATTAGTTACTTGTTTTAGCAGTGCAAATTTAACCCTTTTTAATACTTACAGAAACACATCATGTAAAATAAAAATTTGAAGTAAAGTAAATCTGCAAAAAAAGATCCATCAGGCCTGCCCAAGAACCGGGCTCATTAAAGGCACAGAATTAGGTCACATAACCTTTACATGTCGGCAGGTCAATTCCGATTCTTGAAACCGTCTTTGGTAAACTTACTTACATTTATATTTCTTCTGCTGCTGACAGTGTACAAAAAGAGAAAATAAGGAATAAAGAGGATACAGGAAACCTACGCATAGGATCTCGTCATTCTCACAACATCAAGTTGGTTTTTGCTATAATCCCAAACTTAGTGTGTTTTCTTATTGATTCCCTTTACTACTGGTTAGTTCAGTAGCTATTGTATTACAGAAATGATTGAAAAAATTCATTTTAGTTTTGTCTCCTTTCCTATTAATTCACCAAGTAATAGTTTGAGGTTTCTAATAATTCTCTAGTTCTTTCTCATCATCCAATAGCACAGACTGTGTCTCCAGGAGCATGTGCACTCTACAAATTAGATTAAGATTTTGTTTGCAGTGCAATTGTTTATAATCTAGACAAGGCCACAATACTTGTGGTACAAAATATAGAATACTTGCTAATAGAAACACAAAAATCTGGAATTTAGAAGCAATAAGGACATTAGAGCTGACGCCCAGTGGAACACAGAAGTTAGTGTCCAAATCAGGACTGGAATCCAGGACTCTTGATTGCCAGTATCCACATCAATTAAAATCAAACCAGGCTTTTAAAAACATATATTCAAAATCTGATGAATAGATTTGGGGTTTTTTAGGACTCGTAGAGAGAATAGTATCTAAAATCTCAGGCAGAAAATATAGTTTGAAATGTTCGTAATATCTTAGAAGGGTGTGTGGGGTGAGTGGGGGTGGGAGGTGATATACGAGGGACTAACCCTATCAAAGTTACAGAATTTGGAATGGGAGTTTTTAGTATTTATTTTAACACTGATTTCCTGTTTTTTAATATATTAACTATGTAACTCTGACATGAAAATTATGCCATTTCGCCCTTCTGAGCCATTGTATTATCTTTGAACAAGATCTATGGAACTAAAATGAGTAATTTGCATCCATATTCAATAAACCACATGAACTAGAAGGAAGATGGCAAGCCAAGGAGGAGGGAAGGAAGCAGTGTGGGATTTTGGGGACAGAGGGAGGAGAAAATGCAATATGTGTTTCCTGCTTATTGAAAACCCATGCACAGCAAAAGACATTCCGTTTACACTTTATTTGGAATAAAACCAAGCTCATAATTTTTAATCACTGAAACGGTGAGAAAATATTCTTAGTTGATTTTAAAATATGTTTTAGTAGACGTTGACAATGTGTATTAATCCAGCTCATTTGAGTCATTCACCCTAAGGGTTAGTGGATTAATCATTAATTTGAAGTTGTCAACTAATGAGTCATCAATAGCTCAAAGCTGTTCAGAAATTATTATTTACAAAATGAAATTACTTTCTTTCTGCATTCAG
The DNA here is from genome assembly GCF_041296235.1 of Equus asinus. Taxonomy (NCBI): domain Eukaryota; kingdom Metazoa; phylum Chordata; class Mammalia; order Perissodactyla; family Equidae; genus Equus; species Equus asinus. Next base: position 62,693,331 of record NC_091813.1, read on the forward strand.
ATATTTTCTGTCTTCAGTAGGTATATATTTTTCCCCAAAGCATTTCCAAATTCCAAATGCATTACCCTGTGTTGTCATTTACAATGTTAATAACCTGAGAAGTCAAATTAACTTTCCAGCCCGTTAGTTGAAGAGTTAAAGAGATACCTTTCAAAGTCTCTTGCATTTTATGAGCTTGTTTTTATAGTCTATTACTGACTCAGGGCCTTAAGAGAGTCGAATAAAATATATATGAGCAAAAAGTATGAAGGACATAGAGAACCTGGATTATATTCAATATAGGCTCTAATTATCCCTAATAGTGTAGTATGTTCATTACCATTTAACAGACAGGACAAAATTCTCTTGTGAAGAAATCTAAGTGAAATATATTCTCTTTGGCATGTGAACACTACATTGTGCTTTATATTGACTAACAATGTGTTCATCAGCTTACAAAGTAAATTTAATACAAGCCATTCTTTTCTTACTCTAGAGTTCTGGCAGTGACATACACTAAGAAATTTTGATACAAAATATTGTAAGTTTATAAAATTACACCAAAACATCTAGTCTTCAAACTATAGCCTTCTCTCAAATATTTAAATATTTAGTATTTAATCTATGGATCATTCAGACAGAACCCTGCATAGTCTCTCTCATTACTCCTCTGACCTTATCAACTACTCCCCCTCACTCAGCTGCACCCACTCGCTTTTCTTCCTGTGCATGGAACACAACAGGCTTTTACCTGCTTTAAGGCTTTCTCCACTGTATGCCTTTTTGCCTGAAATGCTATTCCTCCAGACAGCAGCCCCTGCCCTGGACCAAGTGGCGTACCTTCCTCATTTCAGAGGCTGAGATAGTATTTATGGTTTACTCCTTTCTCATGCTTTCTCCCTCCCCCAGCTCCCCAAAGCATAGCTTGAAACTACATCTGTGTCCTGCCTCCTTTGGACCACAGAGGCTGATTCTTACCGGAGCTGTGTCTTTCACATCTTCCTCTCTTGCTCTCCTGTCATTAGCTGTTCCCTGTCTATTTAGGTTCTCAACCACACCTAGGTTTTTCCTTTTGATCTGACACCCCAAGCTACTTCTTCCCCTTTGCTTTCAGGGCTTTCTTCAACTATTATTCATACATTTAAAGTTATTTGCATGATATTACCGGTTATGGAAATAATGTGTGGTCGCTATAAAAAACAAACCTGTCCCAACAAAATGGAACTGTATAACTGAGAAAGTGAAATGTCCCCCATGATCCCACCCTCAGACAGCCACTGTCACAATCACTTCTTGAGAGCCCATTGTGTACCAGGCATTGTGCTAGGCACTGCAGAAACAAAGCCAATTAAGACATTGCCCGTCCTTCAAAGAGCTTACAAAACTCGGGTAACCAAATCCTCCTTCACTGCGTGGACATAGCCAGTGGACAAAGGCCATGGCCTTTAGCTCACACCTTGCTCTGGACACGAACCATTCACTCTGGCCTGGGTCACCGTCCTGCCTCTATGGTCCGCTCTAGCCTTGTGGATGAACAGAACTCCTGCTGACAGCATGAAGGATGAGGAGGTGGAAACCATGGACTCAGAATGAAGAGGCTGGATAAGGCTGGGAAGACCAAAGGCAAACAGTTTTGAAAAGACTATATCTGACATGATCCAGAAACTCAAAAATTGTTTAGTCATGTCACCTATAACGGAATGGATTTGAGTATATTCTAAGTTTCTTGCTTTCTCAGTGACAGATCTTCTGAAAACTAAAATCATTATAAAAAAAACGAAAGGAAGAAATCCCTTAGGGTAAAACTAAGTCTTCTAAACCTTGAGAAGCAGAGTGACGCATATTCCCAGCAACACTTGAAAAAGCACCCGGGTGAGGAGATGCCCTTGACCTGCCCAGAGGATGCCCTAGGGAAATTTTAACATGTGTCTGTTTGCAGGTCAGCCTTCATACTCTCCTCTTCCTCTCTATGCACACGTTCTTTGGAAGTAACTTCCTCCATCCTCTGAGCTCCCAAGAGGAAAAGCTCTAAAATGATCATTCATGGTTGTTAATTGATTAATTGATTACAACTTATTTTAAGCCTTTTCTCTCTAGCTGTGGAGTCGAACACCACTGTTGTCCAGTAAATGGTCCCAGTCTTGGGTGGGGCAGGGGAAATAATACTTCCGCAGGCTCTGTTCTTCTCCTGGAAATTCTCTTCTCAAGAAGGGAAAACCAGGCCTGGCTTAACTGCCAGAGAACTATTTTCAGGAACTGCTGGGAATGGAGGAGCCTAAGTCCCATATCACCTGGTTTTTTCTAGGACCTAGAAATGCTACATTCCCTGCATACCAGCCCCTCCCCCAACTCCTCCTCCTCTCTTCTCTGCCTGAATTTGGATTCCACTACCTTCTCGTCCCTTAGCCTTATTCCTCCTCCAACTTCCTAACCCTTTATTCCAAGTCTCCTGAGTACATACTTTGTGGTTTTCATGGGCACAAATAACCATTAAGTTCTTTTTGGTCGTTTATATAACTCACCAATAGTCACGGATCTGTGTAGCTAGTCTCTCCCCTTGCTGCCAGGTTATAATGAAGGCAAGTCTCCTACCAAGTTCTGTGACGATAGAGACATTTATTAGCAAGTAGGAGAAAAACTGTTCTGTAAACCTGATAAGGTTCTAATTCACCAAGAATTTATATGCTCCTCTTCCCCTCTAGGGGAGGGAGAAGTTTTCCTCAACCCTCTTAGAGTTCCTGACTGGGTCTGAAAATTAAACTAACAAAGCTAGATTAACAGGGAAAAGCACACATACAAATTTTATTAAATTCTTCCATGTACGTGGGTGCCTTCATTCAAGAGAATGAAGATCGAAGAAGTGACCAGAGCAGGAAGGCTTTATACCTTTCAGACAAGGAAATAATAAATTTGTGAGGAATTCACAAGACAAAGGAGTTTGGGCTTGGGGTACCAAATGGTGAATTAACAAGTTGTGTTTACACAGCCTTCTCAGCCCTAAATTCTCTCCTCCGGTGAGGAGGATGTCTCCCTTCCTCCTGGTACAGGGGGGCACCCTTCGCCTGGGAGATTTATTTCCTCCTTTCAGGGAAGAAGAGCAAGTAGGGGGAGGTGCATCTGCCATTTTCTCAAACTCCTTCAGCTTAAACTGGTCAGTACGCCAAGGGGCCGTATTTTGGGATAGCGTGTTCTGAACCCCATCAGTATCTTTCATAACAGTTTCATTCAAGGCAGACACGATAACAATCTAAAGTAGAGGTTCCCAAACTCTTTTTGGCTCAGGAACCCTTTATACTCTTAAAACTTGTTGAAGGCTCCAAAGAAATTTTGATTATGTGTTTTATGTCTAAGGGCATTTATTGTATTGGAAAATAAAACTGAGAACTTTCTAATATATAAACACACCTCCCACTAGTTGTCAGAGCAATGATGTTTTCATGCATCGTATAGCCTCTGGAAAACTCCATGGTACACTCCTGAGAATGAGAGCAAAAAAGCAAACATAACCTTATTATTAGGAAAATAATTTCCACCTCACAGACCTCTTCCAAGTCTTGAGGTCCCTGGGGGTCCCAGAAACACACTTTCAGAATCACTGATCTATCTGAACAGAGATTTCGCCAAAGAAGATATACAGATGGCCAACAGGTGCATGAAAAGATGCCCAACATCATTAACTATGAGGGAAATGCAAATCAAAACTACAATGAGATATCACCTCACTCTGGTCAGAATGGCTATAATTAACAAGACAGGAAACAACACGTGTTGGAGAGGATGTGGGGAGAAGGGAACACTTGTACACTGCTGGTGGGAGTGTAAACTGGTGCAGCCACTATGGAAAGCAGTATGGAGTATCCTCAGAAAGTTGCAAATAGATCTACCACATGATCCAGTATTTCATTGCTGGGTATTTATCCAAAGAACTTGAAAACACAAATGCATAAAGACACATACACCCTTATGTCCATCACAACATATTCACAATAGCCAAGACTTGGAAGCAACCTAGGTGCCCATCAAGGGATGAATGGATAAAGAAGATGTGGCATATATACACAATGGAATACCACTCAGCCATAAGAAAAGACGAAATCTGGCCACTTGTGACAACATGGATGGATCTTGAGGGTATTATGCTAAGTGAAATAACTCAGAGGGAGAAAGTCAAATACCACATGATCTCACTCATAAGTAGAAGAAAAAACAATGACAAACAAACACATAGCAAAAGAGATTGGTTTGATGGTTACCAGAGGGGAAGGGGGGAGGCGGGGGAAGGGGTGATTAGGCATACAGCTGTGGTGATGGGTTATAATTAGTCTTTGTGTGGTGAACATGATGTAATCTAAACAGAATTCAAAATATATTATGATGTACATGTGAAAGTTATATAATGTTATAATCCAATGTTACTGCTATAAAAGCAAAAATTAAAATTAAAAACTAAAATTAAATTTAAAAATAGATGGTACATAAATAATAACACTAAGAAAAAAAAAGAATCACTGATCTAGAGTCAGGATTCAGTTATTCAAAAATGGGCAGATGCAACTAGAATCCTCTGAACCAATATCTGGATATTGAACAATTTAGGAATAAATCCTCAGGCATCATCTTTAATGGTAAAAGATGAAGAAGGAAATAAAAGGGATCCCAGGACTTTTAAACCTGTTCCTACAACTGCAGGGATAACTCCAAAACATTTTAGCCAATCTTCTTGTCTTAAATTCCACAGATTTCACAAGTGGAAGCCTATCTCTCACATCCATTTTTGTTTTTAGCAAGCTACTCGTTTTCATAATGGAAACTCATTTCTAATATCATTTTACTAATGAGCAAAGTCTCTGCTGTTGATGAGAGGTTAAAAAAAGAAAAAGGTCGAGGTCTCACCCCACTACCATTACCCAGTGAGTTATTTTGGAGCAGGTCCCAGATATAGCATTTCATCTGTAAATGTTCCAGCATTTATCCCTAGAGGAGTCTCCTTTCATCTTAATTTAATCACAACACCATCACCACACCAAAAAAGTTAACACTAATTCCTTAATATTATCAAATACTCACTTGGTATTCAAATTTCCCCCAATTGTTTCATAATTTTTTTTCTGTTGGTTTCTTCATATCAGAATACAAACAAGGTCCACACATTATAATCAGTTAATATTTCTCTCTTAATCTTTAGGTTCCTCTTCCTTTTTTTTTCCTTGCAAATTCTTTGTTGAAGAAACCAAATCCACATTTTGGATTCAACTGATTGCTTCCCTCTGGTGTTATTTCAGAAGTTTCTCTGGCCCATATGTCCTATGTATGGGTTGTCTGATCAGTGAGGTTTTTTGGCCAGAGCATTTTATAGATGGTATTGTGGACTTCTCATTGGATCCCCATAGGAGGCATATGAGACCCATGGTCTCTTTTATGATTTTAAGATTGTTAAGTGGGATGTTAAAATTGGATTGTGTTGGAAATGGGAAATAATCTTTATTGAATTAAACCACTGAGATTTCTGGGATTTTCTGTTATTCGTCATTATTGATACATCTCTAGTAACATCTCTGTGTCCAGGAGGAGTATTATAAAGTAAATTACAGGCATCAAAGCAATCATTTTTGACATGATTGATTTTTTTTGTTTTTGGTGAGGAAGATTGACGGTGAACTAATATCCATGTCACTCTTCCACTATTTTGTATGTGGGACACCACCACAGCATGGCTTGATGAGAGGGGCATAGGTCTGCGCCTGGGATCTGAACTCGTGAACCCTGGGCTGCTGAAGTGGAGCTCGCAAACTTAACCGCTATGCCACCAGGACAGCCCCTGACATGACTGATTTTTTAAACTATTTTCATAATGTAACCCTCTTTACCTGAAGTGCATAACTATTTCTATTATCATTTCTCCCTCTGATACTAAAATTTCTGAGAGAAATATGTGACTGGAACTCTTTGTTGATAATGATTTTATCATCTTTTAAAACCAGGACAACTTAATCTCCAACCAACCATGCCAGGTAACAAAGATTTTTTTTAATTGTCTCCATTTTCCAGTAAGTCTTTTGTTTAAACAGTAATCATCTCTTCCTGCCCAATAAAAGACTTTCTTCATAATAGCACCCTGTATTTGATGGTTTGGCAAAGCTCTCTCAAGCAAGCAATCTCTGTAGAAACTACAAACATTTAAAACTTCAAAGATTATGATAATCTAGAGACACTAGATTCTCAAAAGATGAGGATCCACGGCAAAAGGAGAAAATAATAGAAAAAAAAACCATGCTCTTTAAGTTTTCCTTTACGAGGTGGAGTTCATCATCAAACCTTCCTTTTTGCCCCCTGAAAGAGTCATTCAATGCCCCCTGCAACTGAGCTAGCAAAAAGTTTTTCAGTGAATGAAAATGGAAAGGAGACTTCCTTACAGAGAACAGAACTGGATGATAATTCTTAAATGGTCTGGAAAGGAGGATTTTGGCTCAAATGCTTTTAGAAAAGCATTTGTTGCTCTTTGTTTATTAATTTGGCCAGAAATGATGTGATTGCAGCTCCACCATTAGCCCTGCTCGTATTAATCATCTCCAAGGTGATCCCAGTTTCCATGGCAACAGTAATATTTATTTCTGCGCTGCAGCACTGGCTGGTCTCCGATGATTGGGAGGGGAGAGTAATCCTGAAACACTGAGACTCAGTCATAAATTTCTCATTGCTAATGTTAGAAAATGAGTTCAGCACATCGACATATTATTCCTAATCTGTATTCAGACAACTGAATTACAAAGGCATTCTAAGCCAACTCATCCTTTGGTTCTGGGTTACCAGGCTTTAAGGTCCAAAGGGTTTTTGCTGACTAAAGAAGCTCCTGGCATTTGCATCAAATTTTCATAAGAATTTTAAACATACATAATGTATCACTATCGTATTTCTATGGAAATAGACGGACAAGGTCTAAGCATAACTTCCTCCAGGATAAAGAAAATAAATATTGAGTATAACTTTATATATTTTTCAAAACAGAGATATCAATCAAACCCAACTGACATTGAAGTTTCCAAATATCATTAAAATTAATAAAATTCAAGAGGGAATTTTAAATGAGGAAAAGACTCTGAGCTTTCCTGTCTTCCCCAGAAGTAATAAATATTGTACCAGTTATCAAGATTTTCCTAGAAAGAGCCTCCAGAATAATGGAAGCAAGCAGGCTGTCTTACACCTAGTTGGATTCAAAGGTGGAAGAATGTCTTTTCTGAAACATGGCCTGGGTTTTTGGTCCCTTGAATCAACAGTGTTGGTATCCTTGTCATGTTTCTTCAAGTTCTTTTCATCCTGTCTGTCTTCTAAAATATCTGATTCACCTATTAGACTCATAACTCATAAACTTTAAAATGATAACTCTCCTAGGCATTTAAAAAAATCATTCCCTGTAGGCATCTTCCATGCTGCCTGCACACAAAATTGGCCCCATCTTTTTCCCTTTCCAAGGATTGGAATGGTACCACAGAATGGCACATTGCCCCACTAGAAACCTGTTCTCATCATCTCTGGGACAGGAGGCAGGGAAAGCTGTGGTGGGGGCAGAGAGGAGGAAGGGTGAGGATAGAGAATGAAGTCACCAATGCCAGACTGGCCATTTTGGAGGGTCCCACTGGGACTCCTACCCTGCCCTCTATCGAGAGCTGCCCCCACGAAATTCAGAAGCATTCATACTTGGGTGGTTGCAGAGCAGACAAGGTTTAGGAAAGCTGAGTATAGAGGGGTCTTTACACACCACAGGCTCAGAGGATACACGCAAGAAGATGGAAGGAAAAACCTTATTTCCAGCCAAAGCGCACAGTTTAAAACAAAGAGCAATCTCTTAGGTTGCACATATCCAAACTTTTGAGCTTTTTCTACCATATTCCTTAATTCAGAGACAGTAGATATCTCCAGGCATTAAAATATGACCACACAAAGTGAATACCATCTCGAGTCCTGCTACTTCCTGCAAAATTCGAAACTCAACAATTATTAACTCGTTCTATTTATTCTTTCAATGCTTCCAGCATACAGGGAGGAAGGGGGACAAAAAACACTGCCTGCATTGGGACACAGTAACTAGGTCTGCTTCTCTGTCATGTTTTTATCTCCTGTTGAGGAAAATCCCCAGAGTCTCAGACTCATTTTAAAGTCCACTGTCATTGTGATAAAAGGAATCATTTGAATTAGACATGAAGGTAATCAGCTCAGTTCCCATAAAGGGAGCCCTTTATCTCTAAGGCGGCTTTCCAGAGAGGGGACACTCCCCAAGGGAAGACTTTCAAATAGGCAAGATGGATGTGATTCTTTAAAACCAAATTATTGTATGAAAGCAAGCTATAGAGTCTGGGCTCCTGGTGGCGGGTGCTCTCTACTGGGTGAGTGGAAATGTGGGTTTCCTGACATCACTCTTTCACTTTTCTCTTTTGTGTGTGTGTGTGTGGAAAATGACTCCCTCAGTGGAACAAAGAGGAGTTCTGCTTCCTGTATTTCCTTCAGCTTTGAGCATTCTTCTTGTTGTGTAATGGGTACTTCTCTGTCCCAAACACAGTGCACAGAGACACCGAACAGTGGCTGGAGTGGAGTGCTTACAGAGCGCAGGCCCCAATGGCCCCCTCATGGCCGCGCCCCCTGCATGGGAAAGCAGGTGTGAGGGGCTCACTTAGAGCCAGATCCTCCAAGGATGAACACACGCATACTAACCAGAAGTATGAGAAAAGCCCGCCATCGAGCATGTTGGATCTGCAGCTGGCTTACAGGCTGACCTTGCACAGAAAGAGAGAGAAAGAGGTGCCGTGGGTCAGGGTGGCCCCTTCTCCAGTAGCTCTGTCTGGGGCCAGGCCAGAAGCCGCGTGCAGGGGAATAGTACGGTTTGAAGCCAAACGATAGCTCGATTTTATGTTCTGATGGACATTTCCTACGTGATTGGGGAACTTGAATTTGGGGGGGCCACAAGTGAGATACGAGGTAATAGAGTGTGCTGGCAACTGTAAGTCACATTGTCACAGCCATGGGTCCTGCCTGCACAGTCACTATGTTTTCCAAACCAGATGAGAAGGGAGGAAACACAAGAAAGTCAAGACAGCCAAGATGACAAAATTGCAGAAGCACAGAGCTGAACGGGTACCAACAAATTCTGATGTGAATACACTTGAAGGGACATGAAGATTATATGGTCCAATCAGAATCCCACATGTCCTCTCTCCCTCTCTCTCTCTCCTGCTTTAAATAAAGCAAGCTTGCGGCCTCTTCCCTGCAGACACTCAGCACTGAAGGGCCTTCCTGTTATGTCAGTCCTGACCTTCCCTCTCCCCTACAGTGACTGACAGTCTCCTCTGGGGTCCCTGCCTAGCCCTAGAGCCTCTGGCTTCCCTGCAGGGATGCACAGCCGGAAAAACCGTCCTGGCCTCCTTGCTGCCCTTGGAAGGCATCCTCCTTGGCTCCCTTTCATTTTTAAGTGAAGGACTTCAGATGAAAGACAGTGTCTCAGAGAGGAAAAGAAGGCACAAAAGGGTGTGTGCAGCAGAAGGGCTCCGGACTGTTGAAAAGGCTCCAGGCTCCATTTGCACCAGCCTGGAGAACCATCCCGTTCTGCAGGCCCTAGGGAGCCAGACCCCTGGGAGATGGTCCAGCTGACTCCTCCCACATTCCTCCCAGTCCCTACCTCACCCTTGGGCTGGCTCTGCCCCTCCAACCCTCAGCCCACCGTGGCAGGCAGATAGGATGCTGATACAAGAGAAGACGAAGTCATGAACCAGATCAAAAGCCATGCTCATAGACCAGATTAACTGCCTGACCCCCAGAAGCCTGTGAACGTTTGTCCGCTGGAGGGTGTTTCCCAGTGGGTTCTTTGGAATCTAGGCAGTCCATCAGGTAATGGAAAGAACACCCATTAGAGAAGCAAGACCTGAGCTCAGTCGTGGTTCTGCTCTAAACACGAGTGTTCCCTTCTGCGATGGAGAATACAGAGTGCCTTCCTCCTAGGGCTCCTGAGAAGATTCAATGAGATAAAGCCCACTAAATGTGTAGAAAGTGCATTACAAACATTCACTGTTGTTCTTGGCGCAGTCAGCCTTAAGCAAAATTTTAAGGCATGCTCTGTTAAGTTTTAGAATCTTTTTGTTCTTCTTTCCATTCTTCCACATCTTATTGGGCAGCTTCAATCCTCCAGTGCCCAGAGCTCCAGTGTCTGTGTACCACATTCCCTGTAAGCCCCTCACCTAGGACTCTGATAACATCTGAGCCCCTTCCCCAAATTAGCCAGGCACATAGCTCCCAGCGCCTCATGAATCAAAGAATGTTAAGACTGAAGTTGTCTCCACAGAAGCATCTTTGGAAGTTGTCTAGTTAAAAAACAAAAACAACTTACTTTAGGGGCTGGCCCCGTGGCCGAGTGGTTAAGTTCGCGCGCTCCGCTGCAGGTGGCCCAGTGTTTCGCTGGTTCGAATCCTGGGCACGGACATGGCACTGCTCATCAAACCACGCTGAGGCAGCGTCCCACATGTCACAACTAGAAGGACCCACAACGAAGAATATACAACTATGTACCAGGGGGCTTTGGGGAGAAAAAGGAAAAAAATAAAATCTTTAAAAAAAAAAAAAACTTACTTTATATTCAAAACTCAGGAAACAGCTCATCCTTCATCTAAATTAAAATGTCTGTTTACCGTCCTCCACGCACTATGCTAAGATTATGCTTAAAACCAAGTGGTACTAAGTTGTAAAGGATTTCCTCTACCAGGTAGTATGTTTACATAATAACAAGGGCTTTCTTTGCCCAAACCAACATGAACGATGAGTGGGGGGCCTTGAATGCTGTGCTGGCCAACTCGAGTAGAAGGGCCATTGATTACGGCAGTAAGGAATGGCAGTGCCAGGCAGATGGCAACACCTGTTTTGGAAAATAGTATGTTAAAGGACTATGCAAGAGTTGCTTATGATCGATAAACCCCCTCCTTCAGGACATGGAAATGCTCTCTTAAAGAAAATCTTGCCTTTAAAAGTAATTAATTAAAACAGTTTTACTTATAGACCATTTATTATTGAATTATCAAAAAGAATCTCTGTTTCTAATATCAGTGAAGACCATGGGTTGCAAACTTCATGACTATAAGAATTCCTTAGGACGCTCATCAAATATATTCTAGAATGGCCTCTAGGACTCTGTATTTCAATGAGCACACCAGGTGTTTCTGACACAGGTGGTTTAGGATAAGGTTTTGAGAAAAACTGCTGTAGACACATTCTGTCTAAGAGTAGTTCTTAAATGGGGATAAATCTGCCCCCAGGGAACATTTGACAATTTCTGGAGGTATTTTTGACGGTCATAACTTGGGGGCTGCCTGCTGGCATCTAGTGGGCAGAACCGAAGATGCTGTTAAACGTGCCCAGGACCAACCCCCACAACGATGAGTCATCTGATTCAAAATGGTGATGGTACTGAGGTTGAGAAAACCTGCCCGATAGCCACACTGACCGAGTCAGACCTGGGTCCAATACCTAGAACATTCTGCCTCTAGTTCGCAGTTTCTCCATGTGTCGGGCCTGTGCATGGTCCCTGCTCACCACTTACCCTAACCCATGCCAGCTCAGTCTCAGGAGTTTAGTACAGAGCATTCTGACAACCTGGGTACCAAGATGGAGGATGGAAAATGCTGACTCATCTCTGACCCTTTGGAGGCAATTATACTCACAGGCCTGAAGGACGATTGGCTGCTCTGTGGCCACTCCTGAGTCACCACTGCATTTGGCAGACACACTGATGCTGGAGAGTGTTCTCTGTGGATTTCAATTCTGCTTGCAGTTCTCAAACAGTGGAGTTGAAATCAAAGTAGATGATAAAAAAGCATGGTTAAACTAGAAAGCTGTGGAAGCGTTGCTGACCAATTATGTTCTGAGTCTCATCTCAACTCAACAATTCAACAAACAGTTCTGTGCCAGACAAAGTGTAAGACACAGGGAAGGATTCAAAATTGAATAAGACAATCCCTTCCTCAAGGAGTCACACCCTCCAGCTTTCTTCTCTCTGCTGTTACTTCCTCTCACCCACCTAAAACGCCCTGCCTTATGATTTCCTTGTATTTATTGACTGCTGAGAACCTACAAAGCTAAAAGGACCCAGAGAGACCAATCTAGAAGACTCAGAATAGGCAACAGAACAATACCCCTGTTTTCAGAAAGGTCCTGAAAAGTTATCATTTACAAAGTAACAGCCTTCAATACGACTGTTAAATGCTGAATTTCTAGGGACAAGAACTATCTCAGTTACAAGGACTCTAATTTGTAGAAAGCCCCTATTTGCAGATGAGGTTACTCTGCTAGTTTAGGCGTATTAACCGTAAGACTCTAGTGTGCCTGGAAAAAATGCAAAAGAAGTGAAAGTGTAACATGCTGGAGTCAAAGTAAGAACAAGGACCCCTGCCGGCCCACTCAGACCTTATCAATGTGTCTGGGCACCACCCAGCTGGCCTCTGCAGTGCAGAGAAGCGGGGTTATGGTTAGAGTACTCAGAAACTTCATGACGTTCTTCTTGGGGAAGAAAAATTACTCAATGAAACAGGATCTATTGTCCTATCACTCACACCATTTACTCTGCTTTGCATTCTTTTGAAAAGCAGCCTCACATTTCTGGGTTCTAAGATCAAGACAGATGTTATCTTCCTAGGACAAGAGAGGCACTCTGGGACCACACCCCGGAAGCTTCAACAGCAGGCAATATTCTTTTTCTTAAGTTGGATGGTGGGTATTGATGTATTATTATGCATCAGCTTTTGAATAGATGGTAACTATATTCCTTGGGATATATAAAATATTTCATTGTAATGAAAAAAGTTCCCAAGGTAATTCTTATGATCAGCCAGATGTGCATTCAGTGTTGTTTCTCTAAATTTCATGGTTCCTCTGCTTCTTCCAAACTCCTCTTCCTCTAATGCTTCCTATTCCCTTCCCCTGAGCTTGTCTCTCTGTGCTTTCCCGATCCTGTATCTCCACCTGCCACTGCCTCCCACTGCCTCCCCTTCCCTTCTGGCTCTGTGTCCCATTTCTGCAAAGCCTCCTACACTTCCTCCCACAGCCTGGGCATCTGTGAGGAGGGAGGGGCTGGTATGACTCCTCAGGTTAATTCTAGACCAAAGCTTCACTTTAAGATTGTCCACATGGTCCCTACCTCCTCAGATGTTTTCACAATCATACTTCTTTAAAAGTTTTTGTTACCTAACCTTCTGCACCAAGGATTTGAGGCTATTTACAAAGATGCATAGAATATAGAAGGACTGAATAAATAGTAGAGGGAACAGAACAAAGATCTCTCCATGTTACTGGGTTGTGTTTGCATTAAATTGTTCTATTATCAAATTAATTAAGCTGGAACCACATTTCCGAGAATCCTCATCCTTGAGTGGTTCTGGGTTAGAACTGGCCAACAGAGAGTTTTGTGCAAAATTTGGGAGGCAAATTAAGCAGCAGCCTCCATCTCTGAAGGCCATACGGTCAGAGGTGCCAGCAGGTCCCAGTTTCAACGTACTGACTTCTGACCCTGCTGATCAACAGGGGCCCCAAGCCTATCTCCAGACACCTGGCTGTGGACCCAGAGACTTCTCCTGTAGACTTCTCTACTAGCTCCTCCTTTGTGACCCACTTCTGTGGCTGCATGTGTTTGGCTTCTCAACTGACTGGTCAAGCACTCTGTAGACCCTCCGACTCCCCTACCAGACCATTGATTCCCCATCACTCGCTGCTGCCCCATACCTGGGAAAGGTTTAATTCCTGTGATAAATCTATTGTCTCATAATACTTAGACATTCAGCTTCCCGGCTTGATACGGTGAGAACAAGGTGCAGGACTAAAAAGATGATGCAAATGCTTCTTTTTGAAGCATTCGCTGTGAGCACCATAGAGGTAATCGAGTCCACCAACCTCATTTACAGATGAGGGAACCGAACCCAGAGACACTGAGTCAAGATCATCATCATCAAGGTCACACTGTGATGCTGGCACGCACGGGAAGAGGACCCAGCTTAGAGACTTGAATACTTTCAAATTTTTATTTAAAAAGACTACAGCCATATTTTAAATTACTGATTTTTACGTCAGTTTGCTTAAAAGTAAAAGAAAAGGATGTGTCAAAGCAGTAATTAGTACTTTGACACTGCTTGGAGAATTATTTTAGAAAATAGAGAACTGGTGTGATTATTTTGGTTAATATCTAACAAGAAGCTAGACAGTATATCATACAGGTACTGAATTTCACTTTCTTTAAAAAAGATCAATATTGAAGTTTATTAGAATGAAAAAATTACGAGCATATGAGAATCTCAAAGTCAATCCTGCATCTAAAGTTACTATGGCAACATTACTTAGCAAATTTTGTGTATTAATTTCATGGTTCACTGAAGATATTAGCATCTTCAATATTTAAAAATAAACATTCGTCTCAAGATGTTCCTACTTATGTTTTTAACAAGTGGATATGTTGTCTATGAAGTATATTTTAGCTGTCACTAAGACAGACACACAAACACTGTGAATTTCCTCACTTCCAGCTTAAAAATTTTCCCCCTTAAAATCAATTTGAGTCTATAAAAATATAAATAGAAAATGTGTTGATCGAAACAGCAGTGTGTGCATGAAATTATTTTCTGGGTGTGAAAGAAAAGAAAGACTGAGATTGTGTAAACCATTGTTTGTGTAGCTGCCCGGGCAGGACCCCGGGGAAGACATAGACCTCAGGTCCATACAGGTTTCGGGGGCTGAGCATCAGGTGGCTCATGGCAGGAAAAAGTATTCTGGAGACCAGCCCCTTTGTGTCGCTCACTAACTGCGTAACCCTGGGAAAATCAAGTCAACCCTGCTGTGGTCTGTTTCATCCCTAAAATAACAGAGTAAATCCTGGTAAGCTCTCAAGTATCTTTCTTTTCTTAAATCCCATCTTTTTTGCAGTGCCAAGATATAGCATAAGGGTATAGATGAAATTTTGTCAAAGATATTGTACCGGTATAGATGTACTCTACTTTTCCCAATTCATAGAATTGTAATTCTGACAAATTTCTAGATACTATAGCAATCATGATCAAAAATTAACTTTTGGGGGCATCCCTGATGCAGGCAGGATTCACCATCAGAGCAGCCATTGGCATAAGGTAAGCTTAGCTCCATCTCAGGTAATACAGATTTTTTCAGCTCCAGAATCCAGAGTTCCCTCTACAGTGCTTCTGGAGCACGCTGATGCAGACACTTTGGCTTGGCTACCCACAGCCATTCACAACCCCACTTTCCTTCTTTTCCTTGACCATGAGAATCCAGAAAGCTATAATACTCACCTCCCCAGGCTTTCCTGTATGTGGACTGACAATATGACCCAGTTCTGGCCAGTGAGAGTCAGGCAGAAGTCACTGAGAAGTGGGAACACGTTATAGAAGAGGCAGGTGGGGCGGTGTTCTCCTCTGTGGTTGGCTCACCTCCCTCCCCCCTGAGACATGGACTCAAAGCTGAGAGGGTAGCACTCCTGACACCATGAGGTCAAGGCCACATGCTAAGGAAGGAGGAGCAGTCAGTAGGAATCCGGGCCCTGATGGCATCTCTGAGCTGTTCTCCAGCTTAACATGCTCCAGAATCCTTGTTGGGGAGGACAAAGTCCTGACTAGCTTTGAGTGTCCTACTGCTTGTAGCCAAACACAGTCTAACTTATACACGTGGAATCTGTGACCAGTGTTAAAACCGGTCTGTAACTTGGCTTAAAGTGGGAAGAGGGGACAAATAAGTTTAGACCACTACACCTGAATGCTATTGTTTAAAAGCAACAGATTTTATATATACTTAGTGAGAGCAAGAACAGTTAGTTACAAACAGAACCAAAGAGAGAATGTTGCTGGTTTGTAGAAGGACAAGGAGTAAAGCCACAAAGCCAGGCAGAGAAGTGGGGAGCAAAGATGACGAGAGGCTTCTCCGGAGAGAGGTGAGAAAGTAAGTCCCTCCCCTTCCCTGGGGACCACACCAAACACAGCAGAACAGTTGGAGGAATGTATGCTTTTAAAATTGTTGGTTAAAAGCAAATACAAGTTTTTAAAACTTTGATCATAATAATTCTTCTCTATCCGTCACTACTCATGTCACTACTCATTCCCATTTTTCCACAATCAACAACACAAGTGATTTCCAATCATCATGATTTTTGTCATCAGATACAAGATTGGATTTCTAGCACCTTGGATTTTTACTGACTATGGTAGACTAAATAATGGCACCCCAAAGACGTCCACATCCTAATCCTCAGATCCTGTGAACACATTACCTTACTTGGTAAAGGAACTCTGCAGATGTAATTAAGTTAAAGATCTTGAGATGGAGACGTGGCTGACCCAGAGAGATTATCTAGGTGAGCCCCATGTAACCACAAGTGTCCTTATAAGAGAGAGGCAAGAAGGTCAGAGTCAGAAAAAGGCCACCTGATGATGGAAGCAGAGAAAGCGATTAGAAGATGCTATGCTGCTGGCTTTGAAGATGAAGGATGGGGCTTCAAATCAAGGAATGCAGGCCTCCTTAAGAAGCTGGAAAAGGCAAGCAAATGGATTCTAGAGACTGCAGGAAACAGAACTTGGCCAACATCTTGATTTTAGGACTTCTGGCCTCCAGAACTGCAAGGGGACACATTCATGTTGTTTTAGGCCACAACATGTGTGGGATTTTCTTCCATCAGCAGTAGGAAACTAACACACAGACCTATTTCCCCTCAGAAGAACTGCCTGGACCAAGCCAAGCTGGCGAAGACAATCTATGTGCATGGCCAACCTTGGACAGTTTTGGTTTTTTTGGAGTGAGAAATATTTAATGTAGAGCTTTTTGGAGTTTTGCTTTGTTTTCCAGCTTTATTGAGATATCATTGACATATAACATGTAAGTTTAAGGTGTACATTGTGATGATTAGGTACATGTATATATTGCAAAATGATTACATAACAAGGTTAGTTAACACCTCTACCCCCCACACATAATTATGATTTGTGTGTGTGTGTGTGTGTGTATGTGTGTGTATGTGGTGGTAACATTTAAGGTCTACTCTCTTAACAACTTTCAGGTATATAACAAAGTGTTGTTAATTATAATCACTATGCTGTGCCTTAGATACCCAGATCTTATTTGTCTCATAGCTAGGACATTGTACCCATTGACCAATATCTCCCCATTTCGCCTACCCCCCCAGCCCCTGGCAACTGCCATTCTACTCTCTATTCCTATCAGTTTGACTTTTTTCCGATTCAACACATAAGTAAGAACGTGCAATATTTGTCTTTCTCTGTCTGACTTATTTCACTTAGCACAATGCCTCCAAGGTCCACCCATGTTGTCACCAAAGGCAGGATTTTCCTCTTTTTATGGCTGAAAATATTCCATTGTATATATGTAACACAATTTCTTGGTCCATTCTTCCATAGAGGACACTTAGGTTGTTTCCATGTCTTGGCTATTGTGCATAAACTAGATAGTTTTAAAGCAGGAACCAGGCAGACTCGTGTCAGAAACCTTCCTTTACCTGTACGTGACTCTTTCTCCCCACAGGGCCCCCAGGCTCCCTGCCCTGCCTCCCTCACCGCCTGTGTCTCAGGCCTCTCCTTCTCCCCTCTTGACACAGTTCTCTGTCCTGTTTCCTCAGGAGCATGGGCTCCTTCTTGTGTACCCTCGTTCATAAACGAGCTCGTCGATATCAAAATGGTTCAGGAGTCCCTGCTCTGCAGATGGACTGCTAGGATCTGGCTACTACTATTCATGTGGTCTTATACAAATTCACCCAGGCAAAGTAACTGGTCCCTTCATTTGCTACGTAGGGATAACAGCAAATACTCTGTAAGGATAGGGTAGAGATTTGAAAATCTGTGAAGTGTTTAGCATGGGCACATAGTAACGCTCAGGAAATATTAGCAATGAATGCTGATGACCTGGTGTCATTTCATTCAAGTCATTTGGAAGTTAGAAAAGGCTTTTTCAAAATATCACCTTAACACCCATCGCTTCCCCTCTTATTACAGAATTTCCCTCATCTGACAGATTGGTTTAGGTGGTATTAGGGGCCAGGAAGACCTTACCTGGCCCATCATATCAGTGTGTAACTATGCATTAGACATCACCAGTGCACTCAGTGATGCAGTCAGCCCTGGGGCAGGGCGTGTGTGTGTGTGTGTGTGTGTGTGTGTGTGTGTGTGTATGGTGAGGAGCACACAGGAATAAGGAGGGTTTCTTCCCTCTAAGCATTCAGTGCACCACAGGCCATAAGGCTTCTTCCTCCAGAGCATCCTACCCACCCCCGTATATTGTCTAGTGCCCCTTGTGCGGTTGAGCACTTGCAAGGGTGGGGATGGGGGTTGAGGGAGGATGGTAGTTTGCGCTGCAGTGAGCCTGTTGGAGAAGGAACCTGCTGCCTTTGGGGCCTAGATGGCAGGAATGGAACTGGCCCTGTGTTATGCAAGTCAACTTTATCACCAACATACTTTGGGAAGATAAAAGAACTCTCAGATGCTTCAAGTAACCATTTCCAACAAAAGGAGCTGGTTTTCTCAAGTCCGTAACATAATTACCTGTGTTCTTAGCCTGTGAGGGTCTCTTCCCACCATGAAGGTGGTTTTCCAATACTGAATATTCTAGGTTTTAGCTCAACCAATTTAACTGGCCATAGGGGGCCGGTTGGGGGTGGAACTAGGGACTATGAATCAAAAGTAGGACCATTTCCACTGACATCAAACAGGAGTGACAAACAGGTAATTAAGGCTAGCATGTTTCCAATTAAAACTTTAATTGCGTCAAGCTTTTCTGACCCAAATAGAAAGCCACAATTCCTACTGCTTAATGAAAGCAAAATTCTTACCAATCGGTGCTCTAGTCTAATGCTCATTCATTTCTGTAAAGGTCAATTGCCACATAATATCCACCGCTGATTGCCACCCACAGAAAAGTGGTGGGAGGGAAAAAAACTCACGTGATGTTGGTTACTCTTGCCTAGTTTTCCAGCTTTTTAAAATACCTGTGTCTGCGTGATGAGTACACTGGGAGGCCTTGATTGCAGGCCGTTCTTGTATAAAGGATTAGAAGCAACTGTGCTTTTTAGCTGTTATGATATAATATCGGAGTGTACCTACAGGACAACAAGTCCTTTTGTTAGTCGTCATTATCACAGTTAGTCACACAGAGAATACCAGAGAATACGTAAGTGCATCCAGCTCAATCTCTTAAAATGCCTCCATTGCTCATTGGAAGAGCATTGTCAGACATGATTCATGTTCCCACCTGTCAAATTTCAATCCTATTTTCAAACACTTACAAAGCAAGATAACATACCATAACCAAATCCCAAAAAACTGAGATCTCAAAGGAGCTGGCAGCCCAGTCATGAAGCAAAATGCATCCCTCCAGATGCTTTCCTAATTTTCGTGCTAGAAATTTTACCTGCTCTGCTAATTAGCTGACCGAGAATGGAAAAGCAACATGCCACAATTCAACAGAGGATGGGAAAATCTTACAGGGTGTACTGTAAGGAGGCCCCTTTTTTAAAAAATCAGAAAAAAACAAAGTTGTCAGTGAGTCAAGTTTAGTAATGAGATGGCATACTTGGGTTTTTTTTGAGGAACATTAGCCTTAAGCTAACATCTGTGGCAGTCTTCCTCTATTTGCATGTGGGATGCTGCCACAGCATGGCTTGATGAGCAGTGTGTAGGTCCATGCCCAGAATCCAAACCAGCGAACCTCAGGCTGCTGAAGTAGAGCGAGCAAACTTAACTGCTACACCATCAGGCTGACCCCCATACTTGTGTTTTTGAGGCAAATTCTAAACATCAGAAGAAAATTTAATTGAAAGTGCTCTTCTGAAAAGCAGAAGGGAAGTCATACAAGTGAGTTTATTTCTTCCTGCAAACAAGGATGGAGTGATATTCCAGAATGGAGTGAGACAATTCGGAGGTTCCTCTAAGCCCCTTAGAGTCACTGACAGTCAGTCACTGGGGCATGCATCCTGCAGATACGCTGACAGACTGCACGTTACACTGTCCAGTGCTTCTCTGGGGCTCTGGTTTCCCTTCCTGTCTGGAGTCCATCGTCAGGGCTATCTGCTCTCACACTGGATCCCTGTGCACTCTCCTCCCAGCTCCCACCTGCTCATGGTTTCACAACATGGAACATCTCAGACCCAAAACTTACTTTCCTTCACCCAAAACTTCTTCTGTTCTATTTTCCTCAACAACTGTTCTTATTCTCTTAACCTCAGGAACCTATTTTGCCTAAAGTGTTAATGGCCCTTAATGGTTTCAGCTTACATAACGTCCTCCTGCTCGACCCTAGGTACTCGATTTGCAGTTAAAAAGGTGCTTTCTCAAAATAGTAACTTATTGTTGCCCTATCTTAAAATAGAACCTGAGGGTATAAACAGTCCTGGGAGCAAACACTGTCCCCATGGAGCCCCACCCAGTCTCAGCTCGGGCGAGTGCCCCCACCACACATACCCAGTGCCAAGGAGGGCTCTGTAGCTGGCGTGGTCACAGCCAATCACTGCTAAGATCCGTCAGCTGCAGGTGGACTGAGGCAGCAGAACGTGGACCTGAGGAGGCTGATATCCATGGGCTGACCAAGGTTTCAAATCCCGTGTGGTGTGGCCTCTGGTGGTGCAGATTTGCATATGTATAAATGAGCTCATTTTTCTTTCATAGCCCTTTACATATCGTAAGGAATTTTTAAACTGGTACTATTGTTCTTTGTTAAAGGCCAGAATGGTCTTTCAAAAATGCAATCTGGTCATGTCGCTAAGTGGCTTAAAACTCTTCAATGAATTTCCGTTCTGATTCTCCTTTAATAGAGACCACCCAAGGAAAGAAGTACAGAGCCCAGTGCTGGCCTGGCGTCGGGGCACCGGCTGACTAGGTACTCTGCACTTCTGGTCAAGAGGAGCACTTAGAGGGACATGAAAATCATCTCCGTCTGTCTGCTGAGGGGACACTCAGGCGGAGCGGCTCCATCTTGGGCCTAGAAAGTTCTTTCAACACCTTCTCAAACTCCTCTCCCCTAACTCCTTGCTCGCCCCTCCTCTTAAAGATAAAATTATGTGGGACTTGTTAAAACGGTAAGGAGGTCTTTATTCAGGACTTTCGCAATAGGTGTCAAGACTGTCACGACAGGGGAAAGAGATCTGGCTCAACTAGGAATACAAGGACAGCGGGAATTTATAGCCAATGAATAGAGTGAGGCGGTCAGTGATGGAAAATTCCTAAGAGGAGACATCAAGGGCAGGGGGTTCTTGCTAAATCAACTTAGGATTCCTGCTGAAGGTAGGCCACGTTGATCAGATTTCAAAGGTGGGGATTCTTTCTAAAGTGACTCAGCAGGATTCTTGCTAAAACTGGGCTAGTTAGGCCAAAGACGGGACCAGGAGGAGGTGGAAAGGTCAAGGCCTAGTCAAAGAGATGGCTCAGAGGAGCCTGACTAAATTTGGTCAAGGAAAGAGTCTTTGTCATTCCCCAGCCTCCCAACCAGGCTCCTTCCAGGCCCCCCTGCTCCCTGTCCTCTCTCCTCAGAGGGAACATTCTTCACTCACCCCCTTCTCTCCCCCAGCACTTACCCATGGCTGAGATCTCAGCTCACAGGTGCCCTCCCCTGGGAAGCCTTCTTTGATCCCGCAGACCCCACATTACTGGCACATTGGGTTCTTGTTATTCCCCAGGATAGAAATCAAGAGAGATAACAAATGAAAGTAGAAAAGTAAAAGTGTGTTAGCTTGTGCACAGGAGAAGCACAAGAGAGCCGGTGCAGAAAGGAAAGGAGCAAGTGACTGGTTCTTTAGGGAGCCAGATTGTGGGACTTTTCATCAGGCAAAGGCTGGGGAGGAGGGCCTCATCATATTATGTAGAGGTGGGGTTGTGCTTGCACTTGTGCTACTGTTCAACGTGCCACCATACGAGTTGCATGTATTATTAGCAAGCCAGCTCTCCACCCCGGGTGTGATTTTTAGTATGGTAATGGGGCTAGAGTCACCTCCAGACAACTTCTGGGTGCTAGGGCACATGCATAAGCCCGAGAAAGACCCAAGGCTGCAGAATATGGATCTTGATGGTCTCTATCTGATTCCCTTAGCTTGCCGATTGGTTAGGGGTCAATCTTTTTGGCCAGGGGCCTTGCGGACAACCCTGTCTCATTAGGCTGGTAGCTGTCTCACCCCGGCTGGGTCTTCCTAACTATGATCACTCAAGACCTTCAGACCGTCTCCTCTATTAGCAGCACACAGCATGGAGGCTCTTTTTACAAACTCAGCCCATCATCACCAAGGCATGTCAGCAACTGCTAGAAGTTGTGTGGGCAGAGCAGAAATGCAGACAACACATCGTAAAATTCCTGGGAGCCTTCTTGGCTGTTTGCTGAAAAGTCTTAGTCAAGTTAATGAAAATTTTTTGTCATACTATTTTGCAATTTAAAGATAAGGGAGTAAAAAAATGATGTAAAGAACTCAATTTTTTGATAAGATTCAAAACCAGGTTAGTGTGTTGCTTTGAACTCCTAGTTCTTTCTCTAACTCCATAACCATGCCATTGTCTGCATTAATTTAAGGAATACTCGTGGATGGTTTGCCTTGTTTCTTGTAAAATGCAATTTGTTTGTTTTCTTAATAAAAAAAAGTAATTTTAAGGGATGATGTAATGTTTTCTGGAACGTTTGACAGTATTTTCATCAGCATTTAATGGCATCCTCTGGTGTGACCATGATTTTGGATTGTATCCTTCTAAGCCATCTGACAAGGAAATGCTCATAGCTTTTTTAACACAGAGGTGATTGAGTTTAATCTCCAACTTTATCTCTTGATGTTGGCTCAATTTCTGAGCCTTCTTTCCTAATAACTATAACTGAAAACTTCAGAAAAGTCACATTTTTGGTGATTCTAGGCTCGTAAATACCTTACCATAGACGATTTTTTACTAAAGTGGGTGTTGTTTGACATCATTCATTTGTCCTTTTGTTACCTAACCCCCATTTAAGATCACTGAGTTGGAAAAACTGAGATATTTTGTCTTGTATGGGTTCAACAAGTTATCTGAATCATATGATATATTTCCTATCCAAGCCCTGAGATGACACACTGGTGATTACAGTTGAACAATTTAAAGTTCTGAAATGGCTGTCTGCCTGATTTGCTGAACTATCTATCAGAGCATCTTTTTCAATGTGAAAACAATTCAATTCTGAATCCACAGTGATGCCCAGAAATGCCCAGAGTCAACTTACCAGTACTTTGCCACCCACACAGCACTAATTTACATTGTCCCCCCCCCCCAGCCACTGTTTCATTTATTCTTCAAGCCCATAAACCATGTCATAAAAAACATGGAGCAGATTACTGCTATTGATTGTGATTATTGAGAAGGCATGATCTTAAATTTGCCATGAGGTAAAAATCATATCACTTAATGGACCAGCCAGTTGTGAATATTGCAACCAACATCTGACAGTTCTGTTCTCAAAGAGCTAATTGTAATCATAGAAATAGCTAACAATTGTTGTGCACTTACCATGGGATAGGTACTACGCTAAGTTTTTACATACATGTTCGGCATAATCCACTGATTATACTGATTTATAATTATCAACTGATGGAGAGATTCTGTTGGGGCCATAATAGCTTCAAAAGGCAAAATCAATAATATAATTACTTTGATTTCTTCATTAGTCATGATAATTCCTTTCTTTTAAAATGCAAAAAACATTAAATTGAGAGTACTGGATTTTTTTTCTAAAAGGGAGCGTCGATTAAAGAAATTGAGACAGATTATTCTGAAGGAAGAAATAACTATAATATAAAGCAGGAGAAGATAAATACCAAGAAAGATGCACGGACAGAAGTTCTCATCTGGGGAGAGAAGGGCAGGAAGTGGTCAGAAAAAAATCTTAATGAAAGAGGTTGCAGTTGAGAGAGGGTTTGAATGGCTGGTGGCATTTTTTTGACAAAAATGACGTAAAAATTGGCATAAGTCAGGAAAAGATGGCAATTGATGTGGAAGAAACAGCAGAGTTATGGTGGCAAGAAGGGGATGGGCGCTCAGCAAACAGGAAGAAAATAAAGTCAGGTTGATATTTAGAGGAGAGGTAAAGGAACAGTGAGAGAAGATTCTGGAAGAGGAAGATAGGACAGAGCTGTGAAGCCTCACTGAGGAGCTTGGGTTTAATCTGATAAAGTAGTGGGGAGACATTAAAGCTTCTGAGCAGAGATGTGACATGGTCAGCACAGTACTTAAGGAAAAGGAACCCGGCAGGGATGTTTTTCTGAAGGCACAGGTTCAGAAGGGGACTGATTTGGAGGAAACTAGTTGGAAGCTGTTACAACGTCCAGGGGAGAGAGAGCGAGGCCCGGAGCCAGGGTGGTGGCGGCGATAATGAGGAGCTGGGAAAGAGTAAAACCGCCTATGGCTGCAGACGTTGATCTCTGCACATCACCAGCTCTTCGGTTAATGGGTAAACGACAGGGAATGTTCTCACAAGCTGTGAAAGCCCCTCACGATTTTATGTTTAATTCAGCAGATCCCTTCTTATTTTCTCTAGAGCAAACCTCTCCCTTGTTGCTTATCTCTAACAGAAGTAATTGAAGTTTCTTTGAGTAATAAAAAAATAAGGATTCAAATTAGAAAAAATACTATGAAATTTTTAGTTTATTTCTCTGAGGATTAAGAGAACGGGCCATGTGTGAAGTTCAAGTTTAAAGGGATGCCATGGGCATAAAAGTCTTCATATGGCACATGGGCGTGACCGTGCATGCCGTATGTAACAGAGAGTTGTACTATATATAACTGTCTGGAAAAAACATAGTGAAGAGGAAATAATTCTTGCAAGATCATCCCTTTGTTGAAATAGCACAAGTGATTTTGCATTATCAAAATGCACAAAGCAAGAAAATTGAAGTTTCTGACCATGCCTATCACAGCAGGGAAGTCCAGTCCTGTAACACGATTAATTCGTATTACAATTATGTTTGTAATTAAGTTACTCTCGCTTTCTATTCTAATCCCTAAAAATGTATTAAACACGTCACACTTCATAGACTCAATTATCAAGGTTGATAGCCTTAGGTTTGGAAAACGTTGAACTTGACCACGGCCATTAACGTTTCGCTTCTGAGGAAATCCCCGACCGGTAATGGCAGCAGGATTGTACAACTGCTTTTTAATTTTCTGATTCTCCTGCCAGCGGCTCAAGCTGTGTAGCTTGTCTCTAAATCTCCTTGCCAAGTTTCTGTTTTTCTTTATATGTAACCTGGATGCCAGAAAAGAAAAAACCAGGGCCCTGAAGCTGAGATGGATGTGGTGTATAAAAAGAGGAATGGCCCCATTCTTTTCTCTACCGAGCGGCTTCTTTTTCTCTCCTTTAACATCCATTACCTATGTACATAAGTTGTGAGTAGGTAAACATTCTCCGAGAATGTCAGAAAGGGGAATACACCTAAACAGAACTTGATATTATAATCATATGAAATCTGCATCCCCAAATCTCTGAAACCAACTAACTGATTAAGCGTTATCAATCACAAAGGGTCAGCCAACAATTTCTATGAGACTTGTACAAACCAGTTTTAGGAGTATTGGCTCTTTGTCTGTTATTTCCAAGTAGGTGCAGTTTTTAAGTGCTACACTGAACCTGCTCCTTTGCTCTTTTCCTGTTACCCCACAATCACGTTAAAAAAAAATCTTCACACACACACATACACACATTAATTTGTATTCCTCCCACAAATGACAAGTAAGCCCTTTGTCAAAAATGGAAGCTCTCATTCCCTGCCCACCCTTCCAAGACCTGTTTGCTTCCCTACACACATTTCACGTCCCAAAAGCAAAAAGTTATGCATTCCAGAAGTATCTAGAAAGTAAAATTGCTAGGAGGTGGTTGCTGATGGTGAGGGAGCAGGAAAGCGAGTGCTCTCAGATAACTTCTAAGTTTCTGGCTGCAGGAAGGAAACGAAGAGCTTCAGCCTCACGAGACCTGGAGCAGAGGAATCAGCCAAGCCAGCAGGCTCTGATACAGAACTGTGAGACTAACTTGTACTGTTCTAAAACGTTAAGTATGTTCATACAGACTGTCTTTTCAGTTCTATTCAATTTACTGTCTAACTTCAACATGTGTGTTTGGGTGCCTATCTCCTGTCGAGTGTTATGCTAGATGCTGGTGGTTTTATTTATACGTGTGTGTGTACCATAATTATATTTATTTATATATGCGTTATATATGGTCATAGACACATGTAGTGATTGTATATATAAATATATTTGACCTTACACAATTATCAGAGTTGACTAAACAGTCTAAGTAAAACTGTTGTGACTGCATCTGTGCTAAAGCTTGAAGTCTGTAGGGCAGGCAGTTGGGAAGGAGAAAGAAATGTGAAGTGATGGGGAGAGAGAAGACAAACGGGGACCCAGAAGCACAAACTGGAATTCACAATAAACTGAAAGCCATATTGTTTATTCGCCACCCTCAAGCCTCCAAATTGACGACGACATGTTCTTCTATTACAAAGCTAAACCCACACCTGGTCTAGGAGTCAGAGAAGTGAAGGAGCTGGAGCAGATACATGCCCATCGTTGTCCCAGGCATTACGATGAGCCGACATATAAGCATCAGTGTGTATAAACTGCAGCAGCGCCTGGTGCCTCTGCACCTACTTTCTGAGCATTAAAGGAACATAATTGCCTCTTCTGCCTTCCAATCTTGCACAAAATGTCTCTTGTGACTCACGGGAATATGGTACTATTCAAGGAAAGGGATTCTGGGAAATGTAGTTTCAGTTTGGCTAAGTTGACACATATAAATCCTCTACATTCCACCCAGTGTCAATCTGCCATCTATATCCACCTCCTTAAACCACACTTACCTTACAAATATAGACAAGATCATGCTTCTGTTTAACATAATGCAACAATCCCCTCACATAACCGAAAACACGGTAACCCTCCAAAGAAGAGACTGAGTCTATGGACCCATCTTCAGGTGATGTTCATTCTAGCTGAGTCCCACTCCCCCTTGATATTCTGTAACTCAAATACAGAGATACGAAATTAGCTCCTACTATCTTATGTTAGATACTAGAAGAATAGGACAGGGGAAGAGAAATATATATTTTTTATATCAAAATAAAGAATAAATACTCAAACTATTACATTCTTTGTTTCTGTAACTGGTCATGTGGTCACAGTTGGTGACTAAAACTGCCATCTTCCTCTACTCAGTTCCCTTTGCCCTCAGCAAGCACTTCAGATGGCCATGGTTCCTTGTCTGGTAGGGTAACCCAGGCCTTCATTCCTGAAGGATCTGGGCCACCGGCAGTCCTGCCTGAATCCGGTTGATGTGGTTTTTTCATTGATTCATTCACAGAACCTGGCAGTACCAAAGAGGTGCCCTATGGGATCTCTTGCATTCCAGACATCGTCCTCCTTACTCCCATTGTGTGGAAGCAGCCCAATTTCTCCTTAATAATCAAGATCAATCATGCCAGCCATTACAGTAACTCCCTTCTCTGCCTGGTGACTTGCTGGTGTAAGTTGCCAAACAAGGTAGGTGGCAGTCTACACTTTCAGTTTTGTGGAACCACTACTGTGTCTTCTGGTGGAAGTATTCCTTACTTGGAAGCTAAAACGCCTAAGAGTCATAAGTCTTGAGTACAGGAAGCGAAAATTTCACTGCCTGAGCTCTAGCGAGAAGAACTACTCCATTTCTCGCCCCTTCATTCCTAGACCTGTGAGTCCTCACTGTGGGAGAACTGGTATTACCTATTGGTTGCTGATTTACAGCATATACCATTTTCTGGAATTGTATCCCAACCCTGCCATTCTGGGGTCTGGAGTAACCATTCATAACCGAGCCTTCAAAAAGCCATTCTACCTTCTATCAGGCCAGCTGCTTCAGGGTGATAAAGAATATAATCATGCCAGTAAATGCTACGAGCTTGAGCTCATTGCTGTACTTCATTGGCTGTCATCCCTGGGAACAGGGTCATTAATGACTCTAAATCTAATCCTGTCAGAGAATCGATTCCAGATAATGCAAAACTAATTCAGAGAACCTACCCTTAAGGTTCTGTTCCTGTGGAA
Source organism: Equus asinus (assembly GCF_041296235.1). NCBI lineage: Eukaryota > Metazoa > Chordata > Mammalia > Perissodactyla > Equidae > Equus > Equus asinus. The sequence goes on from NC_091813.1 coordinate 62,721,404, forward strand.
ACACTTCCAGTACCAAAATCTGTGTCAGTCAAGGTTCAGTCAGAAAAACAGCATTAGGATTTACTAAAGAATTTGAGCTTACGTACTTGTGGGAAGTTGTTAAACAGTCTACATAAGACATTGTCTTTACATCTGGTACTGAAATTTGAGGCCACTGGGAAGGGAAAATGAATGTGAAGGGAGGACAGAAAAGAAAACTTGGACCCCACAAACCGTTGGTCTTTAAGTCTCCAACTTTGGTGACACGAATGTCCTATAGGAGCAAAACATGTACCTGGTGCAGAAGTCAGAGAAGCTGAAGGAGGATCTGGCAGGAGCTGAAGTAGCTGCATGCCCAGGGCTGCCTGCTGGACACCAGCAAGGTGAGCCAGCAGATAAGTGATGATATGCAAGAGTTTGGTTCACCAACTCTTCTGGCATAAAACAACATGGCTGCTGCTTCACTTCTGCCTTTCAAATCTCAATCAAAATTTTTCTTGTGACTTGTGCTAACATGGAACTATTCAAAGAAGAGGATTCTTAGCTAAGTTGGAGTAGTACAAACCCATGAGAATATGTAACCTTTATAGCTAACATGGTGAACTGAAACTGGTCCCACTAAATGAGACAGCAGTCTTTCTGATGAGTTTGAGACAACAGTGGTACGTTGGTGTCAATCTTTTCTGCCCTAGTGTTTTAAGCACTTTTTCTGTCCTACAGATATTCAGTGAAGTATAATAGTTATCCTGGTTTATTTTTAGAACTGTTGTTGCTAGCAGTGAAAACCCATGTTAAATAACCAGTGACTACTGCTCATGGTATATTTTGTTGAACAGACAGAGTGCTCAGTTCTGAACAGACCGTGGAGGCACAATTGGCCTGTGGCCAGCTGGCTTTCCATCTGAATATAGCTCAATGCAGTTAGGATCTGTTTCTTGTTAAAGGTTTTTACATCTAGACCTCTAAACAGATTTTTTTCTCTCTTATTTTATTTTCAAAGGGAAAGTGATTGTAAACTTACCTTTCTAAATTCACTTTTCCCTTTTGAAGATTTAACGTCAGTAAAAGGATGAAAGTGATGAATGTTTGAGGATAGAGTTGCTCTCATGTTGTAGATATTGCTAGAGGTTGAGCAATCTAGGGGGCCGTGAGGAAACATCCCTATTTCCTTCTAGATTCCAACCAAATGGAGATAGACTCCCAAACTGTCAGCCTCATTGTTGCTAATCACCTCCAGACTTCAAGGCTTCTGTAAACTGTGGTGGTCATGTAGCTTACAGTAGGGGGAGCTTCCTCCCCCTGAGTCTTATAGACTGGCTGTGAGGATAGCCAAACTTGTAGGGCAGATACCAAGTACCTTGTTTATTCTAACCCACTGCAAGTTTAGCAGGGTGGCCTCATGTACGTTGTCACTGTCAGGACAAGGAAAGTGAGCAATAATAGGCATATGCATGCAGAAGAACAGATGTGCTTATGTGCTTAACAGGGCAGCAGGAGGTTAAGAGGAGGGCTAGAATGAAGGAGCATGTACCTCATCCGATTCCATGGAGATGCCTGAGAGCAAGAAGGCCCGCCACACATGAACCACGTGCTCTACCCACTGAAAACCTGAGTCATTCTGCTTCTTAGGGGGAGGAGGAATATGAGACCAAAAGAGGTCTCCCCAGTACTCACCCTTTCGAGGCAGGGGACAGAAGTCCCTAGCTATGCAAATGTGAGGTGGGGAGGATAAGACTGCCTCCAACAGATATAGATTTGTGTCAATCTACAGTCACGAACTGTTTTCATATAAATATCCCAGTCAACCCTTACAATCAATTTGTGAAGAAAGCCGTTTTACACAGAATCAAATACATTACATTCTATACTCATTTACTAAAAAGAACAGCAACATTTGAGGAGGTTAAATGGCTAGCCCAAGGTCATCCGGATATCATTATTAAACCAGGACATAGAACTGGGTCCTCTGACCGCAGGTTCACTCTCTTGGCACCACACATGGGATGCTTTAGCGTTAAGCAATCTTAGAAGTCATCCTGCCCAACCTCCAGAAAGGCATCCTCAGGCAATGCTGGCTCTTTTGAGGTTTTATTAGGGACTGCAATCCCAGGGAAGCAAGAGCGAGGGAGAAGGGAAGTGAGGCAGAAGTGGAGGGAGAACAAAGTGTGTGTTACTGAGTCAGCCCTGCTTGTAGCAAGCTGATGTTTATTGAGCATATACCTTCTTTGTCAGGCACTGTTCTAAGGATGTCACAGGTAGTAACTCCTTTAGCGCTCGCAACAACCTCGTGTACTCTTGAGATATGTACTATTATTACCTTTGTGCCACAGACTGAATGTTTGTGTCCACCACACCCCTAAATCCATAGGTTGAAACCTAATCCCCATTGTCACAGTATTTGAAGGTGGGACCTTTGGGAAGTGACCAGGTTAGGAGTGAGATTAGTGCCCTTACAAAAGAGGCACAAGAGAGCTCCTTCGCCCCTTCCACCCTGTGAGGACACAGCAAGAAGACGGATGTCTACGACCCAGGAAGCAGGCTCTCCCCAGACACCAAGTCTGCCAGCACCTTGATCCTGGACTTCTCAACCTCCAGAACTGCGAGAAATAAATGTTTGTTGTTTAAGCCACTCAATCTATGGGATTCTAACAGCCTGCATGGACTACGACGCCTCGTTTTATACGAATAAGACAACTGAGGCATGAAGAGGGTAAGTAACTCGCTCAGGATTACTCAGCTAGTGAATGTTATGCTTGTTTAACGCTGGCTGTCTCACTGTAGATGCTACACACTCAACTCCTAGGCTTTCCTGCCTCTCCAGTAATGGAGCTTTCACAGGGGTAGTTAAGGCAAGAGGCAGAATGTGGCCCATCCTCCCAAGATAAGACTAAGGCATCGAATTGTATGTGTATAAATTGTATGCCACTCAGGCTTTGAATGAAAACTGCTTCAAGGCAGAAGCTGTTTCATTTAAATCTACTGTACAAAATCTTACTAATCACTGTAGAAGCAAGGACTTTCTATTATTTTAAAGATTGGTTTTTAAATTTTATTTTGTCAGGGGTTGGAGAGCAAACGCTGCTTTCATACTTAGGATAAATTCTTTTACAAGTGGGATTTTGATCAAAATTCTTATATAATCATAAGAGTTTCAATTTTCAGCCATCACCCACTTATTTCTCCTGGTATTTTATGTAACCCAATCCTAGAATACAAAGTAAGTAAGGCAGAATCAAGGTCATGGAGTCCTCTTAGTGATGCGAAGGTAACAGTGCCACACGCAATCCCCAGATCACCTGGTATGAATCTACGGAACGTTTTCATTGACATTAACCACTGTGAAGTCACTGTCTCAGAAAGGTCTACAGTAAGAGGTAGTTGAGAACCAAGCCGGCAGTCTCCCAGGAACAGACAACACTCAAAATGGGTGACATTTGTTGTGTGAGTATAATAAATGCCACTGCGATTGCTTGCTTACAGGGCTTCTTCAGAGATTTAGTAAATCTTTGAAGAATTCCATGGCCTATGAGCTAAGAGGAGCTACAGGAACACTCGAGAATGTTATAAGATAAAATCTGCCCAAGAACTACTGGTTTTACAGCAAGCAGTATTAGTTTTTCATCCATTCATTAACTTACGTAGACACACAGGGACGATAGCAAACCATCCTCAGATTTTTGAAGGATAGCGATTCCTGGAGAATAGCATTGTAGAAAATCAATTTATAAAAACAACTCATTTGCATGTCTAAAGCTGTAGCTGTGTCAATGTTTTAATTTCCTTGGTTTTGACAATTGTTTTTAACACTTTCTCCATCAAAAGCAGAGTTTTAACTGTTTTTATTTAATATTGTATGCTTAGTGCCTAGAACAGTCTGGTTATTAGAGATGCACAATATATATTGAATAAATGGATGTAAAAGATGTTGAAACAGAAGTGTTTTCATGTGATGCGTGCATGTAGCATGGCACTGGTAGCCTGCACTCAGCACTGCTCACTGGAGAGTAAGCAATGACCAAGGGCACCACCAATGGCAACCCAACTTGTAACAAACTGAGGAAGACAGCATTCATCTGTCTTAACGAAAGCACCTTATCTTAAAGATCATTCCAGTCCTTTGTTTCTGTTTTAAACTGACCAAGCAATATTTTTAATATAATTTTGCTTCCCAGGTAACTCTTCAATTTAGTGAAGAGAATGCACTAAACTATTTATTCAAGCTCTCTAGTCTTTCTTGTCAGTTTTATTTCTCATTGTATACTTGTCAATTAGTCTCCTGCAAAGTTGATTAGTATGAATCTGTCCATAAAGGTCTTATCAATTTTTGATGTACTGAGAAAGATGACATCCTAGCCTCACAAAGTTGTGGAAAGAACAGTGATTTGGGGGGAGGACAGATCTGAATTTAATTCTCAATTATAATGACTTAATCTGTGAGCTTTACAGTGACTATTTTTCTGAGCTTCAGTTTCATGATTTCCTGTTATGAAAATGTGGACAATAAGTGGTGTTGAGATGAAATATAAGCAATGGGCTTATAGGTGGTTCATAGTAAATGCAATGTGTTATTTTTCTTTCCTTTTTATCCACAAAGAAGAAAGACTAGACAGACTGGTATTTGCGGACCCAAAAATGATGCTGCCTGCCAGCATGCAGCCACAAAAGCTTGCAAGTATTCCAGATGACATTGCTACTCTATTTCCTAAATTGGAATGTCCTAGGTGTCACAGCAGAGATTGCACGATTTCGGGGCTCAGCTCCTGCTTGGTCTTATTCAGGTATTGATGAGCCCCCTTAGCCTACAGTCAGCTCTGTCTAGCTTCTGTCTGCCAGTCCTATTCCTGTCAGCAGGTGGATCTGGAAATAATCTCTTTGCCCTAAGCCTATTGTGGACTTTAGGGTCCAGCGTGCCTGTGTTAGTCAGGGTTCTCCAGACAAACAGAACCAATAGAGATATACAGATAAATAGAATGAGATTTATTATAAGGAACTGGCTCACACAGTCATGAGGTTGAGAAGTTCCACAACCTGTTGTCTGCAAGCTGGCGACCCAGGAACACCAGTGGTCTAGTTCAAAGGCCTAAGAGTCAGAGAGCCCATGGTGTAGAATCCAGTCTGAATCTGAAGGTCTGAGAACCAGCCACACCAAGGGCAGGAGAAGATGGATGTCCCAGCTCAACTAGTCAGGTAGAGAGTGAATTCAACCTTCCTCAGCATTTTTGTTCTCTTCAGGCCCTCAAAGAATTTGATGATGCCCACCCATATCTGCTTTACTCAGTCCTTCCGTTCAAATGCTATTCTTTTTGGAAACTCTCTCATAGACACTTCTCAAAATAATGTTTAACCAGATATCTGGGCATCCCATGGCCCAGTCAAGTTAACACATAAAATTAACCGTCACAATGCCTATCAAGCTATAGCATCCAAGTTACCATTGTATTGAAGGCTGGCCCTTGGGTGCTACCTACTATTTGGCCTTAACCCCAAATCCATTCATTTCCCATTATTATCCTTTCTCAATGATCAATGGTATACAGCTTCTTCCTGGGGTAGGTAAATTATACAATTAGAGGATTATATATATATATATTTTTCAATTTAAAAAGCAGTTATTTAAATAATTTACCATTTTCCTCAAGCTGTTACCTTGAGGTCCCATACCACCTTAAAACTGGTACTGTAGGAGTTATATCATTGACTATCTAAACAAACATATTTCATTCTACCTTTTGATATATCTAGTGGGCCAAAAAGTCTTATTTTCATAATACAGCAACTTTGCTTTTTCAGATTTATTTGAATAGGAGAGAAAACAGATGGTTTTTATATGCTGAGACTTACAAATATGGGCATTAGCTTTAAAAACTCTAAGTAATATTGCTGAATATTTGTCAAATGACAAAATTATAAATGATTTAGGAAATTAGAGTCTTTAAATTAAGCCAGGGTTTGGGTAAAATCCTCTGTGAAATTTACCTACCCCAGAAAGAAGGGATATATCATAATTCTAGTCAAAATAAGCTTCTTCTAAAATAACTTTAGGTCCTTGCTTGCTGTGCTGACCTAAAACATAACTACATATATTCTCTTTATTTCCAAGATATACAACACTAATATGGACAAATATTCAATCAGAAAAAAACATGCAAGACAAATATGCACATAAACGATAAACTCTTTTTAAACATGTATGACTAGATGGCAGACGCATTTCTAATCTATATCTCAATGAACCACATGGCTCACCAACTCACAAGGCATTCTACAATTATCAAGACTGAACTATTAAAAATCAAGTTAGTTGAGATACAATTTATACTCAGCAAAATGCACCTATTTTCAGTGTACACTTCCATGAGATTTACGAATGCATGTAGTTGCGACACCACCACTACAGTCACGATGCAGAATATTTTCACTCCCTCAAATTACCCTCATGCCCCTTTTGCAGTAAAGCTCCCCCACCCTCCCATCTTTTCAACCCTAAGTAACCACTTCTTTGATTTCCATTACTATAAATTACAGTTGTCTTTTCCAGATTTTCATACAAATGGGATTATGCAGTGTATACCTTTTGGTACCTGGCTTTCTTCATTCAGCATACTGTTTTAGAGACTCGCTCATGTTGTTGCATATGCTAGTAGTTATTTCTTTTTATTGCTGAGTAGTATTCCATTGTATGGATGTACCAAATCTTATTCTCCATTCACCCTGTTGATAGACAGTAGGGTTGTGTAGAGTTTGGGCCTATTATATATAAAGCTGCTATTCACGTACAAGCCTTTTTGTAGACATAGATGTTCTTTCTTTTGGGTAAATATCTAGAAGTGCAATTGCTAGGTTATATGGCAAGCACATGTTTAATTTCATAAGAAACTGTTACACTATTTTCCGCAGTGTTGATATCATTTCATATTCCATAAAATATTCATGAGAATTCCAGTTGCTCTATATCCTCGACAGTGTTTTATTTCAGACATTCTACTGGGTGTGCAGTGGTATCTCGTTGTGGTTTTACTTTGTATTTCTCTGATGACCAATGATGTTGAACATGTTTTCATGTGCTCACAACCATTTATAAATCTTTTAGAAAGTATCTGTTCACATTTTTTGCCCAGTCTTTTGTCAGAAACAGATACTGCAAATATTTTCTCCCAATCTGTGGATTGCCTTTTCATTTTCTTAATGCTCCCTTAAGAAGAGCAGATGTGTTGTACACGTATGTATACAGTTGACTCTTCCTTTTTTCCAGTTTGATCTTTTCTGCCTTTTATTAAAGTGTTTACGTGAATTACGTTTAAGATAGTTATTGATGTGTTTGGGTTTAAATCTACCATCTTACTATTTGTCTTTCATTTTTCCTATCTGTTCTTTGTTGGTTGTTTTTTCCTTTCTTGTCTTCTTTTGAATTGAATATTTTTATGATTCTTTGTCTCCCATATTAGATATTAGCTGTTATTCTTTGCTTAATGTTTTCAGTGTTTTACTGAAGGTTAAACATCTCATCTTTAACTTATCACAGTCTCACAGTCTACTTTCAAATATTATGCTATTTCACATACAGTGACCCTCCATCCTTTTTCTATTGTTGACATACATTTTACTTTTAAATATGTTGTAAATTCCACAAAAAATTGTCATTATTTTTATTTTCACTGCTCAATTATCTTTCAAAGTAAATTTCTAAATGAAAAAAACCTGCCTGGTATATTTGCCCACGTGTTTACCATTTGTAGCACTCTTCATTCCTTTATATAGATCTAATTTTCCATCTGGATTGTTTATTTCCACCTGAAGAACTTGCTTTAATATTTCTCATAGTAAAAGTCTCTGTCAATGAATTCTATCAGCTTCTATTGGTCTGACAAAGTTTTGAATTAGGCTTCATTTTTGAAGGATATTTGTACTGGCTATAGAAATTGAAGTTGATGGTCTCCACTTCTTTCAGCACCTTAAAGATATTATCCCAACATCTTCTAACTTGCATAGTGCCTAATTATGTCTGAAACAATTCTATCTCATTCCTGTGTACATAATGTGCCTTTTTCTCCTCTGGCTACTTTTAAGATTTTTCTCTTTATCATTGGTGGGTATTGTTTTATACTTGGAGTATTAGAGATTTTTGCACTGTGGGTTTATAATTTTTGTCAAATTTGAAAACATTTTGGCCATTATTATTTAAATATATTTTCTGTTCCCTCCACCGTCTCTGTCTCTTTTCCATCTGAGACTCCAATTACACATATCTTAGACCGCATGATATTATCCCACATGTCACTGAGACTCAGTTAATTTTTTTAGTCTTTTTCTTCTCCGTGATTTATTATTGGATGGATTCTATTGCTATGTGTTCAAAATCATGTTTTTTTGTTCTACAATATGTAGCTATCTGTTGATTCCACACATGAAAATTTCACTTCAGATACTATATATTTCATCTTTTGAAAGTCAATTTGATTCTTTTCTTGTTTATTGTGGGAAAATATACATAACATTAAATTTACCATTTTAACCATTTTTAAGTGTACAGTTCAGTAGCATTATGTACATTCACATCCTGTGTCATTTGGTTCTTTTTAATATCTTCTAGTTCTCTCCTCGTTATGTTTATATTTCCTTTAAATCCTAGAGCATAGTTACAACAACTGTTTTAATATTTTTAATGGCTAAGTCTGTCATCTCTGGTGTTGATTCTTCAGATTTATTTTTCTTCTGGTAAAGCTCACATTTTCCTGCTCTTGACATGTCTAGTAATTTATTTTTGGATGCTGGAAATTGTGAATATGATGTTGTTGAGTATCTGGATTATGTTTTCTTCCTTTACAGAGTGCTGGACTTTGTTTTTGCAGGCAGTTCAGGTACTTGGGAATCAGTATGATCTCTTTAAGGTGTGGGATTAGTCTATAGTATCCTTTACTCCGGGGATAGTTAATTCCTACCACTAACTTATGATCATTTTAGAGTCTCCACTCTGGCTGACCTGAGCTTGAGCATTTTCCCACCTTGTGTGAGCTTTGGAAATTGTTTACCATACAACTTCCTGATCATTCTTTGCCTAGTCTTGTGGAGTTTCACAGCCATGCAACTACAGCCCATTGCTCAGCAAAGCTCCAGGGGACCTCTATTTAGAGTTCTGAGCTCTTTATCTGTGTTGCTTCCTACTTTCCAGAGCTCTGTCCCACAATGAGCAGACCCTTCAGGCTGCTTGAACCCTAATTTCTCTCTCCTCAGTTCATTGAGGCTGCTGAGCTATGCTTGTGTTCCTCTTCTCTGCTTCTATAGCCTTGATACTGGTTCTCAGCAGAAAACAGCCCAATCATGGGGCTCACCATCTTTGTTTCCTTCTCTCAGATATCACAGTACTGTGATGCTTATATGTTTAATGTCTGACAACAGTTGTTTCATATATATTTGCCAATTTAAGTTTTCATGGAAGGAAGTTAACTCCTGTCTTTGTTACTCCAACTTGGCTGGAAGTGAAATTTTTTAAATGCTAATCTTCATATCTTTCTTGCATTAGAATTAGTTGACTAGAAGTCTCGCTTTGGAAAAGTCTTAAACATATTATAGTGTTAAACAGAAATTTAGGAGACAGTAAAAATTTGAAAAGACTCAAGAGGAGATCAATTTTAAATTACTAGACATAAATTCTTCAAAACTAGACTAGTTTTAGTTCAAGCATGATTAACTGAAAGCTGTTTGGTGCTGAACGCCTCTTTTTTGGCTTCTGTCTGTATGTTCTTCAGAACCCTAAATAGGCTCCAAGAGACCTAAATAGGTTGCTAAGCTGTAACACTGTGCCAATTTTTTCCTGGGGTCATTAGCTTCATTTCTTTAAGGAATTCAATTGCCCAAGAAAGGGCCACTGTTCTGCATAGATGTTTTCCTCTTAGTCATGCCATCTTAACTTCTGAAAATGTGTAGCTTAGTCCACTGTTTTTATTTAGCTACATAGTGTTTTCCTTTCATAACATCTAGTTACGTATCATTTTTAGTTTTCTTCGTGTTACAGCTTTTCTCTATCTCCTAAAAGATAGGCATCTTGAAGTACTTATTTTCCAACCTCTGAAGGCAGTGAATATGACAACTAAAATGAAAAGTAACCTTCTAGGGAGAATTTAAAACGTTCTAGACAGTTCACTTGATATCTTGACTATCTGAAACATGTCTGCCAATTCTATTTTGCTGTTAGTTTGTTCCAAATTGAAGTATTTAGTTTATATAAATGAAAGAAGAGCATCACATTTTATTTTTCTTCAGCTCTATTCTTCAGACTTTTATTTTTTACTTACAATCCCAATGCTGCAAATGAAATCCAAGCCTCCTGGGGAATAGCACTAAAATTGTTGAGCAACTTTCCTTTCTTCAAAGAATTTGTTGCTATTCAGGATGTCTCATCCACACAGGTGTGCATGATAGATTAACTTAATAGACATTTTATTCCACAGTTTTTATTATCAGTACAGGCCAAGTAAAGGACACAGGTCCATTCATCAACTGGTTCATTCGTTTATTCACTCAGCAAGTTTGTACTGAGTCCATAACAATGATATGTAGTGGTGAATTAAACAAATATAGTCTCTGCCCTCATGGATCTTATAGTACCAAGGTAAGGCTGAACAGTTAACATATTAACAAAAAATATATAATTACAAAATGTAATAGGTTATGAAGGAAACCAAAGCCCATGTAGTAGAGATGAATGGGGGCCAGGAGGCAGATTCTTTTGTGGACTTGTCAGTAAGGACTCAAGGAAGCTGAGACAGAAAGAATTAGAAGAAGGCAGACTTTCAGAGATGGGAGAACTTTCCAGACAAAGGGAACTGCATGTATAAAGGCCAAAAAGACTCGGCATTTCAAGTAAATGAAAGCAGGCATGTGAATCGACTATAGCAAGCAAGTGAGAAAGCAACTAGAAAAGTCAGCAGGTCCCAGATTATTTAGGGCCTTTTGATGAAGGTAAGATGACTGGATTTTATTACCAATGCAATAGAAAGGCCCAGAAAGAGCTAAGCCAAGGAGTGAGATGAGATAATTTATATTTTTTAAAGATACAATCTACAGTGTGGAGACTGGATTGGGCAGGGAGGAAAGTCGAAGAGTAAAGAAGGGAGGCAGTTATTATAATAGCCCACGTGAGAGGAGATGGTGTAGATAAAGATGCAGTTAGAACTGAGATATATTTTGGTTGTAGAAACACCTGGACATGCTCATGTGTTAGCTGTATTTGTAAACACATATGTTACTGTTTGTGGGGATGAGGAGTCGGGGGTGGGTGAGGACATACGGAAATGAGGGTAGGCAAAGGGTACAATCAGGGATTACTTCCCTGTTTTTAGATTGAACAAGTAGGTGGAAAGAGGTGCCATGTACTGAAATGGAAAGGAAATTATGAATGGTCCACATTCTGAGTTTTCACACTAGTTCAAAGCAAGACCAACCTCAGTAACTGAAATACAAAAAGCGTCCTTGTTTCCCCACTTTATTTATAGTCACCAATATGACTGCATATTTGCATGTGTTGGAAAGTCATCTCAAATTGAAAACCAACCAATGCCGTGAATGTCATTAAGATGTCAGGTAGAATTAATCTTCAGATGACCAAAATTATAGCTATTTTTTGTGTATGTATATGACCTCTGACCAAGTGGTCCATAATCCTGCAAAGGGTTTCCACATAGGTTAAAACTAGCTCTCAACATATCAGAAAGGTCTAAGGCATTTGTTGTGGCTGTTGCTGCGTAAGCCCTTCATATTTTCCTTTGTTTATACAGTTTGGTATAAGAAAAAGTATCCTAAGTAACAGAGGTTGCAGACTTGCAATGGGCTGCTTGAGAAAGTTTGCAAATTGCTCCTTAACGTGGTTTTCATGTGTCAGATGATTGAGTGCCTTCTACTGGTAGCAGAGATATACACTACCATGTTTCAATATAATAACTACATATACTAACCAGTACTTGACTCATGTAAAAATCTTAACATAAGTGATACACACATTTAGTTAAATATTCATTAATTGAATTTATTTATTTATCTCTTGCCACCAGTGACCCACTTCTCTACTTCCTGGACACTTGCAGCAGGGACAGTTCCACACGTTTCAGGTCTCAACTTAGGCATCACTTTCTCTAGGAATCTTCTTTGATTCTCTCCCTTCTCAACACCTGGCTGGACTAGATGTCTCTTTTCTATGCTTCAGTAACATCCAGTTTATTCAACTCTCTGAGTACTCACAGGCTGTATTGGAATTGTTGGTTAACTGGATTACATTTTTCTGAGGGCAGGGACTATTTTCATATGTTGAGTACCTGATACTTTATTGGCACAAAATAAATGCATGTGGTATACATGAATGAATAAAAAGTCTAATAGTACAGGGTTTTGTCCTTGCACTATAATTTTACTTATTGTTTACAAAAGTAATGTATATAAGAACAAAGATAAAGACAATAGCATCTTCATTATACTCAGACTGAGTCAAAACTTACCATCCTACAATAGAATAGAGCGATATGGTGGGAGTGGGTGATGGTGGGTGGGGCTAGGTGGAGGTAAGCAAGAACATTCTTATAACAAGTTTTAGCAGGTGGATTAAGTCCATAATTAATAGGCTATCATCTCTGAAAAAATATGTAAGCTGATTCTTTACCAAAGCATTTATCTGACATCTTGTTGACGTGAATTCAAATGGAATTTTATCACCTCAAGGTTCATTGAGCTATTTAGGTTTGCAAAATCAGTTCTGACAGATTTACAAATCACTAAGGGTTATGTTAATTTGATAAGGAAATGTGCTCTTAGAATTTGAATTCTGTGGGGTTTTCTTAATTCTCAAACTAATAATTGCAACAAAGGTTATCTTCTGCTTTTATTTTCCCATATTAATATCCTTGTAGGAACTTTAGCAGAAGTACAACATAAAGCAAAAATAAACCAAATTAGTTAGTATCTGAGTCAGGTTAATAGAATACCTAATTCTTCTTCCCCAAATTCTGTTCATAATAACGACTTTAAATTAAACATTGTCAAGCTGACAAATGTAAAGTAACTTCTTTTTTTATTTGGATTTATTTTCTCAAATTACTAATAAGTTTGAGCATCTCTGTTTTGTAGCCATTTGGTTTGCTTCTTCATAATTTGCTTGTTTTTTGACTTGTCAGATGCCCATTTTTCTAGTTAGGCTCTCGACTTAATTTTATTGATTTCCAGAAGTTCCTTTATGGTCTAGATCAGGGGTCACCAAACTTTTTCTATAAAGGGCCAGATCGTAAATATTTTAGGCTTTGCAGGCCACACAGGGTCCCTATGGCAATTCCTCGCCTTGTGCTTCGTGGTGAGAAGCAGTCATGGACAGTATATAGTTTTCTTTGTTGGTGGAAAATAAAATAATACTGGGTCATACAACTGATAACTGACTTGGATTCTGTGATATTTGACGTAATGTTTGCCATAGACATTTGCATCATAATTCTTACTAAACTGGAGAAATTCACCTCTATTCCTGATTTGATAAGATGTAATCATTAGATATTGAACTTTGTCAAATAACTTTTCCACTTCTAGTAAGAAAACCATGATCAAGGCATCTCCTCTAGTCGGTTAATATGAAGAATTACATTGATATATTTTCTGATATTTAACCATCCTTGCATTTCTGTGGTAAATCCCATTGCTTATGCTATGGTATTTTTTAATACACTATTTGTTCCAGACAGCTGATATTTTATTCAGAATTTTTGTATCTGTGTTTATCAGCAAAACGAGCCCATGGTTTCTTTTCTTGGGTTGCCCTTCTCTGATTTTGAAATCAAGTTACACCATGCTCAGGAAATGAACTAGGAGGTGCCTTTTTCTATTTTCTAGAAAAATTTGTATAAGTTGCTATTTAACTATTTCTTGAAATTGATAGAATTCCCAAAATAAAACTGTCTTGGGTTTTGGTTTTTTGAGATGGAGATTTTTCTAAAACAGTTTCTATATGTTTAATACTCATTAATCTACTCAAGTTTTCTATATTTTTGGTGCTGATTTCTGTCTGGCATTTTATTTTTCTTCAGAAATCTGTATGTTTTATAATGATTTTCAATTTTACTAGCATATAGTTATTGACTTTTAAAAGTTATTTTAGAACTTTATGTGCAGCTGTTTCAACTTATTTATTCTGTATTTTATTTTAACCTTTTTTTCCTTGAAAAATCTTGCCCAAGCTATCTGTATTTAATTAACCTTTTCAAAGAACTTTTGCTCTTCTTCTCAATTTTTATTTCACTTATTTCTTTTCTTGTCTTTATTTCTTCTTTCTTGTTTCTTTGTTTTTTGTACTGCTGCTTGTTCTGATTGCTTTAATTGAGTGCTTAGCTCATTTTTAAAAGATTTTTTTTTGTTTCTTGATAAACGCTTGAAGTATTTCTCTTATATTTAGTTCTTATATGTTTATTCTATATTATTCTTATTCTTATTTCTTATATATTTCTCTCAAATTTCTCTTATATTGCTTTATCTGTGCCTCATAATTTATGATAAATGTGTTTTCATCATCATTCAGTTCTAAGTATTTTCCAATAGGCTTTATAAATTACTTTATTATAAGAGCTGTATAGTAGTATACTTTTTAACTGCTATAAGCAAGGTTTTTTTTTAAACAACCCACTTATTTTCTAGTTGAGTTTGAGTTGAATTATTCCCAGAGAATACAGTCTGTATTATTTTGTAATTGTTGCTGCTTCCTTTGTTGCCTGGTGCGTGGGGAGCATCTACACATTCTCTCTGTGTGCTCAAAAAGGGTGTCTTATTCTATTTGTCCACTTCTTGAGTGTAATACTTTAGCATGTTTCTAGTGTCCTACTATATTTTGTCCTATTATACAGCTGGTTTTAGCTTATTAGAAATTAAATTATTCATATATTCAGATCTTTGTATCTCTTTGACAGAGAGGGGACGTGTAAAATGTTTCCCACTAAAATTGGTAATTACTCTATTTCTCCCTGCTATTCTGTTGGTTATTATTTTTCTGTGTGTCTGGTTATATAGTAATGTACATATCTATTCATGGTAATAATATCTCTTTATTCTGTTTTTATTCTTTTTCATTTTTAGCAATGTATGACCACGTATTGTTGCTTATAGGATTTTTTTGTCTTGAATTCTATTACGTCAGACAACAACATATCTACTCCAGTTTTCTTTTGTCTGGCATCTCATTTCCTATTCTTTAATTTTCAAAATTTATTTACACACTTGCTTTAATTATATTTCTTGAACACAACATTTTGCTAGATCTTGTCTTTTGAAAAGGTCATTGGTAAATGTTGGCAAACATTAAAGAAAGAAATCATATCAATCCCATACAATTTCTTCCAGAAAATAGTAGAGAAGGGAATACTTCCCAATTCATTTTAAGAGGCCAGAATTATCATGATAACATAACCAGACAAAGATATTGTAAAGAAGAAAACTATAGACCAATATCCTTCATGGACATAGACATAAAAATCCTCCACAAAACCTTAGCAAATTAAGTCCAGCAATATATGGGAAGGGCCATACTTTATAACCATTCATATTCTGGGAAGGCAAGCCTGGCTTCAAACTATGAAAAATCAGGATAATTCATTATATTAACACACTAAAGAATTAATGCTATATGATAATCTCAATAGATGCAGAGAAAGCACTTGACAAAAGTCAACATCCCATTTCAGCTGTATTCCTTTCACCAGCGTCCAGATACTTGCACTACAAGTGGAGGATCATCTCCTTGCAGGTCCTGTCTCTCCTTAAATTTGGGGCTGCTTAGTTGCCCTGTGACCTCAGCTCTCTGAGAGTTTCAAGAAAAGTCATAAACTTGCAGTCTGTTCAGCTTTTTGTTGGTGGTGGTGTTGTTGCTATAATGTGTAACAGTAGGAACAATGCCTCCTTCAGCTTTCTGCATCCTAAGCAGAAACTAAAAATGATAATGACTATCTTTTTATCTCCCATATTTATAGTATGTTCTTTTCACATCTACCAGGACTTGTTTTATTTCTAGCTATTTTGATTCAAACTTTCTTACCTTAAAATAGAAATTATAGACTTCTGTTTCCAGGAAGATGGAGTCAACATATTTTTCCCTATTCCTGCTGCTGAGCACAAGCAAAATCCCTGGACATCACACATAAAACAAATGGATCACAACTCTAAAAGGTGGCAAGAAGAAGGCAGATTGACTAGGGGCCTTGAAACATGAGGAACAACACAGTAGTGAGTTCCCTGGGTTCTCTTTTTGCTTCAAATACATCAGATTTGGAGCTGAAGAAGCCAGCAACCCATATGCCATTAAGCATGCACAAAAAAGTCCCAAGAAAAGTCTGCTCCCTCCAGCCAAAGGAGCAGAAAATGGCCAGTCTAGCAAGACAGAATGCTTTTAGACAATAATTGCTCTTCTCCAGCCAAACACCATAGAAAAGACTGTGACTCCACCCCATTCACACCAGCAAAGGCCTCGACTTCCACCCTTGCCAGGCTGTAACCAGGTACCCCAATCCCATCCTAGGGCAGAGTCAGAGAAGAGGGTTCATTCTCAGCAGGTCGTAATGACACTTGTCCCTTGGGGTGTCCATGGAGACCGTGTGGGGAGCCTGGACTGTAGCCCCCACCTGGCAGTAAGGAGGTGTCCCTCCCCTCTCCGCTGGGGTGATGTTGCAGGAGACCCAGCGGACAGTGAGAATTGTCACCACCTCTCAGCGGGAACGAGGCTGCATACCCCTTCCTGGATTAACCCCAAAACATGATCCATAAAAGGGAAAATTAGCAAATTGGACTACATCAAAATTAAAACCTTTTGCTCTGTGAAAAACCAAGTGAAGAGGATGAAAAGTCAAGTTAAAGACTGGGAGAATATTTTGCAAACCACCTATCTGACAAAGGACCAGTATCTGGAATGTATAGAGGAGACTCAAAACTCAACAGTGAAAAAATAAACAATCTCATTAGAAAATGAGCAAAGGATGTGGACAGACGTTTCAGTGAACAGGATATACAGATAGAAATAAGCACAAAGAAAGCCATTAGAGAAACGCAAATTAAAACCACAATAAGATATCACAACACACCTATCAGAATGGCTAAAATAAAAAAACAGTGGCAACGCCAAATGCTGGTGAAGATGTAGAGACACTGTGTCACTCATCTATTGCTGGTAGGAAGTAAAATGGTACAGCTGCTCTTGAAAACAGTTAGGCAGTTTCTTAAAAATTAGACCTCTAACTATCATATGATCCAGGAATTGTATACCTGGGCATTTATTCCAGAGAAGTGAAAAATTTGCTGACACAAAAACCTATACATGAATGTTCATAGCAGCTTTATTTGTGACAGTCATAGACTGAAAACCACCAGATGTCCTTCAACAGGTGAATAGTTGAACTGGGACATCCATATCATGGAATACTATTCAGCAACAAATAGGAACAGACTATTCCTAAAAGCAGCAACCAGGATGAATTTCCAGAGAATTCTGCTGAGTGATAAAAGCCAGTCCCAAAAGGTTACATACTGCATGATTCCATTTACATAACATACTTGAAATGACAAAATTATATAATATAGAAATTCAGAACAGATTAGCGGTTGCTAGAGATTAAGAATGGAAGCAAGGATCTCGGGAGGGAATTGGATGTTGCTATAAAAGGGCAACAAGAGGGGTCCTTGTGGTGATGGAAATAGTCTGCATCTGACTGTATTAATGGTAATATCCTCGTTGAGATATTGTACTATTGCTTTGCAAGATGTTACCACTGGGGGACACTGGGTAAAGGGGACATGGGATCTATCTGTGTCACTTCTTACAACTGAATATGAATCTACAATCATCTCAAAAAAGGTTTAATTCAAGAATAAAAGTTATACATTCTTTATCTCTTTAAATATCCTACACACATTTGATATTACATGTAGTGAATTCACATTCAGATTTTTCCTTTTGTTGTTAGTGTTCCTTATCATTTTATTTCTTCACGTATTTGGAATTTTGTTTTATGTGCTTATGTGAAATGAAAGATTTGTGATTTTTTTCCCTCTCCATCCTCTCTCTTTCTCTCTCTCCTCTCTTTTCTTCATCTCTCCTCACTAACAGCTGCATCCTCCCCTTCAACATACATAAATCTGAGCTTATTATTCGCTGCCTAGAAGTTGGGGTTTTTATTTTATTTCTTCTGCCCAGAATTCAGGGATCCTAATCCAAAACAAGGAACCATAATGATGTTTTGGGATCGCTATGCTATGGTGTTAGGGACATTGCAAATACAGTCACTGAACCAGCAGGTGCATTGGTTTAGCTCATGGTCACGAAGGTGTGGCTTGTTCCAACCACTTTGCTGGGTCCTCTGTTTCCCATAAAGCTGAAGAGCCAGGAGGCAGTTCAGCAGCACTTAGTTATTCTCATTTCATGGGTCAGGGAACTGTACCAGAGCCCATGGCTTCACACAGCAAGCCTCTTTCCAACCCCTCATCTTGGGGACGATTCTGGCTCCCTTTGCTTGGCAGGAATGGAACTCCTGGCCACCACAGCTGGCTTCTGGAGCCAGATCCCAGAATGCCAATGGCTTCAGCCCCGTTTATGTGTCCATTCTGTGCAGTTTCTGGTTCATGAAGATTTCATCTTGTTGTTGAACCTGGACATATATTTTTGGTTTTCTATTTTATCTATCATTGCTATAGGTTTGGAGCACAAACTCATTGTCTAAAGTCAACTGTATGATCTTGACCTGAAGCACAGCCATAGGAATTTGCCTTTTACCTACATGTTTATTTAATGTGAATGGTGAATGGATCTTAGTGAGTGGAAGAAAAATAGCTCCTAGGTAAAAGGGACAATTCAAATCATATCATAACCTGCTAAAGATAGTATGTCAAATGTTTTAATTCGTTATATTTATTAAAACTTTCTATGTAACTGAGTTTTCTAACACTTTAGGGTATTTTCTAGGGATACTCACATTTTTTAACATGTTAAAAATACGTTGTAAGGTATGAAATTAATGTCTTATCAAATATCACAGCTACTTGCCAAGCTTACAAAATATTCATTCATTTCTCCTACCCACAGACAACCAATAAATTATTATCAACTGATGTTGATAAACACTCAAAAAAAATGAAAGCAGCCATGAGAAGAAGCCCATCCTTTACCACATGAACAAGACATCAAAGGTATTCAGCCCCCAGCAGCAGAAGGTTAATGCACCTATGAACTCCACGCACGTCATCCTTCTTCCATATTTTAAAATAAATTGTGCTGAAATTGCACAGGAGAAGAATTGGGGGGAAACTAACTGCCAGTGTTGCAGGGTATCATCCATAAGCACACAATAGTGATAAAAGTGTTCTGTCATGTTTTCCTCTTCATTTCTACTTCCCTTATTTTAGGTTATGTTCTTAGCTAAGAGCAATAACATACCTAGTTAATTATCTCTCCTGCCTGCATCCAGATATACTGCATTGTTAGTTTATGTCTGCGGTGCGCAGAGAGAATTTGGCTCTCTTTCAGTTCTCATAATAAGAGGGGACAGTCAACCCAAATAATTCAGGACAAATGTCCCAGTGGATCCCTGAAGCATCTTGCTTGTTATCCATGTTAATCACGTTAACTACATCACAGCCAAATTCCATTTTGCACTGTGTGGTATTGAGGCAATCTTAATGCTTTATTATTATTATATATAAATTCATGTTTACTTGATTAGTTTACCACAGCATAAGGTAAGCACCATTCACTTAAAGAATTAGGAGGCTCAGAAACTGAACGCATTTTTCTAGGATTTGGGTTCCACATCTTATGCATTAATAAACAAGTTAAAAACAATTGATAAGAAATCATATTTTAACTACTGGCTTTGTGCCCATAACCAAATCAATAAAAACATGAGAATTGAGACAAGTTGTACATATTCCCAGTTTAAAAAAATACCTTGTTAATTCATGGTCTCTCGATATCAGCACAATTGTCATTCCAGGCCAGGTAATGCTTAGCCTTGAGGAGCCATTCTGCGCGTTGTAGAATGTTGAGCAGCAGCCTTGGTCTCTGCTGGCGAGATGCCAGTAGCAGCCCTGTCTTCCAAGTTAGGATAATCAAAAATGTCTCCAGACATTGACTAATTTCTTCTGGGGGTGCAAAATTGTCCCCACTATTAAGAACCATGGCTTAAATTTGATATTTTTTCAGGATATTGGTGTTTTTCACCTTCCAACACTTCAGTTCACTATTGTGGATGTGACCTTAGAGATTGTCGATGCAGACCTAGCCACTATAACTCTGCTTTTTTCCTATACTATACATGGGTAACAAATTCTATGAATTCATAATCTGAGATATTAACCAGCCATTCCGGTCTGTTTTCTCGCTCCACCCCCAATTATCCTCATACAACAACATAAGAGCTACGATTTGCCCAGATATTGAGAGGGGAATTTTCAACACTCAGCAAAGAAGCCAAATTCTATGCTTCTCAGGCTTTACAACTATCTGCAGGCTTTAAAACTGTCTGTGGAGAGCCTAAAATCAAGTTTAGATTGGCACCTCAATCTCCTTAATGACTAGAACTTCATCAATGCTGTATTTGAAATAAGTAATATGAATTTTGTGACCAGTTTACTTAAGATGTTTACATTTCCAGAGCCTCTAGATGCATATAAAATTTCAGTGTTGCCAGTAAATCAATGCACAAGTGATTCGTATAGAACTCTGTAATTCTTTACAAATCAACCATTACATAGATGTTTTAGATCTGAAATGAGTACTTTAAGCACACAATTTTTTTCTTGACTCTTTAATAGAGATTGGCTTATTTTCCAAAAGCAAGTTGATTGCTATGGCTTTCATATAAATCTTAATGCTGTTCTTGTGCACCTTTTTTTAGGCTTCTTTTCAAAAATCCTGATATTCAACAATGTAATTTGCACATCAATATCCTTAGATTGGCTCTGCAGCTTTTGACTAGTGCTTTGAAGTAATTTTGTGAAGTGTGTAGGAATAGTCTATAAGCACCAACTCTGTGGGGATAATAAAGTGAACTAGAAACACTAACGCAGAGTTAGATGTGAGTGCACAGGAATATGTGATGTGGGCTCGGCGAGCTGAGGAGTCGAAAGAAAGGTTTCTTGGACTCTCAAGGTCTGGTAGCAGTGCTCTTTTATTCAGAAAATAGCATGGAGTAGCATGGAGACAGGACCCATAGGCAGGGAACAGCTGTAGGCATGGGGAAAGGAACCATGGGCAGGGAAGAGATGCAAACATGGAGACAGGACCCATGGGCAGGGAACAGCTGCAGGCACGGGGACAGGACCCGTGGGCAGGGAAGAGCTGCAGCATGGGGACAGGGCCCGTGGTCAGGGAAGAGCTGCAGGCATGGAGACAGGACCCAGGGGCAGTAAGAGCTGCAGGCATGGGGACAGGACCCAGGGGCAGTAAGAGCTGCAGGCATGGGGACAGGACCCAGGGGCAGTAAGAGCTGCAGGCATGGGGACAGGACCCAGGGGCAGTAAGAGCTGCAGGCATGGGGACGGGACCCAGGGGCAGGGAAGAGCTGCAGGCATGGGGACGGGACCCAGGGGCAGGGAAGAGCTGCAGGCTTGGGGGCAGGACCCAGGGGCAGTAAGAGCTGCAATGAGTTGAGGGTAGGGCTAAATTTATAAGGCATACGTACGTGAATTATTTCTTTACAAGACAAATGAAAGATCATGAAAAAATATTGTTAAAATGGTATCAGTGCAGGTAGGGTCTGGTTATTGGGTAGTCCTATAACTTTGGATATGAATCAGATTGGATCGGGTCAGGACGTCCTATGCTTCCCTATGCCCCCCGGAGGATGACATAGATCAGTATGTAGGGCAGGACACCTTGGGCTTCTCTTCCTGGGGCAGCATGGATCCTCATCATGTGGGCCTGTTGGATAGTGGCCATTCTACAAATATGACAAGAGAATTTTACAAGATTCTCCAAAGAAATAGACATTAAAAAGGATAAATATTTAGTGCTGTATGTGAAAAAGATAATTCACATACTGTACTGTACGTGAAAAATACTGTATGTGAAAAAATTCACATGCTATATATGAAGGTATGTGAAAAAGATAATTAAAATATAAGCGTTTTTATAGGTGTGGAAACATACAAGCATGAGGTCAGAAATAGAAGGACTAATTATAACAAACACATGAATAGCTATTACTATTATTTAATTCTATATTTTTCATTATTTTCTTGGAATTTGATAAGAAAGACTAGTAGGCAGAGGATAGAAAAAGATAATTCACAAATTAAGGAATACAATTAGTAAAATAATTTAATCAAATATATGGAAATTAAACCTAGGTACCATTTTTGTTTCATGTCTCTTAAATTAGAAAAAATATTTTAAACTTGTAATATCAAATAATGATGACAGCTTCTCCTTAATTTGCATACATTATTAAAGCATTATTAATTACTCTTTTTGGAAAACAGATTGAGAAGTTTATGAGCAATTTATAGTATCCATTCATTTTCAAATAGACATATAATTTGATCCAATTTACAGCACTAAAATTTGTCTTAAAAACTGTGTTCCTAAAAGTAGGATTTCTGAGTCAAAGGTACTATCTATCTTACTGTTTAAAAAATTGTAGCAATTTGTTTATCAAGAACTATACCTAGAAGTCTATATCAAAGAAACAAAATCTAAGATAAAGAAAAACTATATGAATGATAATATAAATCATCAATGTTTGTTTAAAACAATCAGAAGCAAACCAGGTTTCCTACAATAGGGAAATGTTTGTTTAAATTATGGAAGATTCACTAGATAGAATATAATACAGCTATTAAAATATACAAGTTGATATGATATATAAAATATAAAGTGATAATTAAAATTAAAATAGAAGAATATTTAGAAGAAAGGAGAAATAGAAGTGATATGACAGCAAAGTTGTATGCCTTTGCAAAACAAACCACAGATCTGATGTGGAGGCAAGAAAGTCTCATTCTGTTAAAAGCTGACTGATAAATTTTTACTTGCTTTGCTGAGAATGTTAAGACTGAGGAAGGGAGAAGTGGAATGACTCTCCAGCAGGATATAATATCATCCCTAAGGGCTTTACATTTTGCAAAGAAAACTCCTTCACGCACATCTTCATGATGTTTCGTCTCAATTTTGACCAACATCAACAGCGAAGAATCATTTCAGGATGTGCAGGTGATAGAAAGCTCGGGAGTGGGTGACCCCACCGCTTTACGGGCCACAGTAATCCAAGAAGAGAAAGTCTGAGTATAAAATCCTATGTTTTGCCAGACCTTGTGGATTTCCAAAAGCTCGGCGTGAACTGGACGGTGAGAGGACATGGAGAGAGTGAAAAAAAGAAGGTGGCCCAAGAGGTTTGGGGGTTCTACAAAGCTAAATTCTGATGACACAATTGTCACAATGAGGAAAGTATGTGAGGGCATTTTAAAAACAGGACTGCTCACGGTGGTGGACACTCTCAGAAATGGCAAGAGACAAAAACAAGGATGAGAACAAAAAGGGGACACATGACAATTAAGGTAGTAAGATTCAATTCTAAAATGAGCTGAGGTCTGCTCTAGTACTAAAGATAAAAAAGTATTAAAATCATAGAAAAGAGAGGGTGTCATCTTGGGTCATGGGGAATCATTTTAATACACTGCAGTCAGAAAACAGCATTCTTAATTTTTTTTTATTTTTGCCTTGGTCTTCTCCATCAAGAAGAATAATTTCCAAACTGTAAAGGGTAAGATAAACATAAGAAGGAAATGAAGCCCAAGATTTGATAGGAAAGTAACAAGGCATCTGAATACTTTGCTGTGATCTGAGATCAACCACACCCGTGTCTCCTCTGGAAACATTTCAGAAACACAGACTCTTGGGCGCCCTGGACCTCGTGAATAAGGATTTGCGTTTTAATAAGATCCGCAGGTGATTCCTGTTTCTCAGAAGCACTGGCTTAAATGACTTAAGTCCTCAGCCCATGAAGAAATAAAAGAACTTACAGCTGTTATTGATTAAACATTGTAACTCTTTTAAGAACACAGAGGAGAAGACTAGAAATGGGTAAACGTCCCTATTTAACAGGAAATGTACATTCCAAAAAGTACAAAATAATGACATTTTATGAACTTATAGAAGGGAAAGGATATGACCTTTCTGGAAAGCAATTTGGCAATAGATGTGTTTTATTTAGGATAACACCAGCAATCCACTTCCAGGAAACTATACTAGGGAAATGACATGAATTGAAAAGCAAACTAACAAAAACTCATTATGTTCAAAGATATTCATCGCACATTGTTTAAAATTTTGAAAAACTGGAAGACCCTAAATGTTTAGCAATAGAGAAATTAAGTATACTGTATATACCAGTGTGACATTTACAAGTATTTTTTCTTAACGTAGAAAAACGCTTGAATACATATGCTAAAATGTCAGGTTAACAAAAGGAGGAATAAAATGGTATATCTCATGAAATTTGGAATGACAATTTTTCTTTATACCTTATAGTATTTTCTACAAAGAACATGTGCTACTGTCATAATCAGAGAAAAATGAACATTATTTTAAAATACATATAGCATATCTATAGAATATACCAAAATATTACCAATAGTTTTTTTTCCCTTCTCTGTACTGAGATTATGGTTTATTTTATTTTTTTCACATTTCTCTATATTTTGCATATATTTATAAACTACCTAATAAATATTAATATAATTTATAATCAGAAAGTAAAAGGAAGTCATAACATTATGCATAAATTATCCAAAATATTTAATAATTGTATAAGAACTTTTATATTGATATTTGAGAGAAACTCATTATTCACAGAGTGCTTTCACTGTGGCACACTATCCGGCTTGATAAAATCTTGTGCAGTAGTGGATATTTAATAAAAGCTGCTAGAATCAGGGAAGCCCAGAAGACAGAGGAATTTTTAGCTGATTAATGGACCTTGTCCAGAAAATATTGATAAATGGACTCCTGTCAAACGAGGGGAGGCTTCTGAAGTTAATGCCACGTCCTTTTGCCTTGTTAGATGTTTTCCTTGCACGATGACAGAAGACGTATTTAGCTAATAAGGTTGGGAGGCCAGACGGGGAAAGCTAGTTTAGCGTCTGTGACAGAATTGAGATATAAAAACATCTCCAATCAATGGAATAAAATTAATATAGAAACATGTCCTCATATATAGAAAAACTTTAATGTGAAATAAGGGAATCAATGTAAATCAATTAGGAACAATTGCATTCACCAATAAATGACACTGGGGAAGTGGCTATTTGAAACAACATATCAGATTAGGTCTCTGCTCATACCACACCCCTCAATAAATTCCAGATGATTGAAGAGTGAGGTTTAAAAAACGAAAACCACAAAATGAAGAAAAATTGTGACTATCTGCTCTTGTAACTCATAAAATACTTAAAACATTCACAAAGAGAAGGTCAATAGATTCATCTACTTAAAAGTTAAAAACCTTGATGTCAAAAACTATCACAAACTTAAAAGGCAAAAAAAGAGAGTATGTGTTGGGGTGGGAGGGAGATAAGTAGTACAATGCGACATGGGCTTCTATCCTTAATATACGAATAACTTAAGATAAACATTAAGATCCCCCCACACCCAAGTAGAAAATCAGCCAAGGACACAAATAGGTAATTTGTCTAAGTAGGAATGACTAAGAAAAAGATGCCAACTCACTGCAAATCAAAGAAATGCAAATTAATGTGAGTAACTATGACTTTTCACACTTAAAAAAAGGAAAGTGTAAAAATATGATTAATTCTCCATTCTGGGAAAGGTAGGGTCAGATAAAGTACCAACGAGAGCATAAATCTCTCATGAAATTTGGCAGCAAAAATTGATGGTGGTTCAATCTCTCCAAAGCACAATGTATCAGACGTAAAAATGATGATCATCTTTGGCCCAGGAATTCCGCTCACAGGAATTTTACCTAAGGAAATAAGACAGACCCAGGCAATACACAAAGATGTTTTCACTTAAAAAAATAATAATGATGAAAAAAGAAAACAACTCAAAAATTTATCAATAGGAGAATAGCCACAAAGATTATGGTCCATGAATATCGTTGTATCATGCAGATACCAAAGATTGTTTCAAATAATTTTTAATAAATATGAGAATATGCTTGTTATATATTTAGGAAAATTAAATAGGGTAAAACTCTATATACAATGTTATAATCCCATATAATATATTTATAAATACCAAAAAAGAGAGTCAGATTTCTTTAGATTATAGGGTTTTATTTTCTTCTTTAGAAAGTTTTATCTTTTTTATAAGAATGTCTTCTGTAATCAGAAAAAACAGGCTAGTGAAACACAAATAACAAAAATAGTAACTAATATTTATTTAAGATTTACTGTGTTCCAGAGACAGTGATGGTTTAGATGAATTTCCTTTAATCCTCAGACCAACACTCTCAAGCAGTCATTATTATAATCCTCATTTTACACACTCCTCATGTGGACGCTGCTATAAAACTTTCATAAAACAAAATTAACTGACTCTTAAAATATTTGCTTTATTGCTCGTACCTGGAATAACGCTCGATAAAAGTGTATTGAGTGAATATATTTAAATCCACTATATGGAATTCAGTAGAATTACATGTCAGACACTTCGCTTAGGTTCAAAACCATTCACGAAGAAGGGCAGGGAGAGCCATCTGGCTTGGCAGCGCTCCTGTTCTCAATTAGCCTTGTGCCCCCGAGGAGACGAATTTTCCTTGGAGTGAAAACATGATTAGGTTTCTTCCACCTTTGAAATTCCTTTAGAAAACTGTTTAAAAACCGGACTAGAGATCTCATCTACTACCTGAAGTTTCACACGCAAAATCATCGCTAACCTCAGAGGCAAATGCTTTTTCCTTCCTTTGAATTTTTCCATTAAAGGAAGATTTTCTTAGAAACAGATTGAGAACTCTTAATTCTTTGCCAAGAACCAGAGCGACAAAAGACACCCACTGGCTGCTTTGTCTGTCAAGAGAAAAGGGAAGCCTTTTCTCTCAATATCAAAAAAGGAAGGATGTTCCCTTAAGCACTGACGGCCACCCAGAGAGGAGGCTTAAGAAGAGCCGCAGTTATAAATCTCAAGGGTAGGTATAGAAGAAATATCACTTCCTCCCTTCTCCATAAATTAAATTCGTTTTTGACTCTGAGGCCCCATATCTCATGCTGGCAGGATATGAGTCACTTCTCCCCCCAACCCAAGGTGTGTGCACGGTCTAGCCTGTGGGCACAGTCTAGCCTGTGGGCATGCAGAGCAGCACCAAGGCATGTGTCCAGTGGGTCACCCTGTCTGCATGGCACCAGACCTGAACCAGGCCAGTAACCCCAGTGCTAGACCTTCAGGTCCCAGCAGGCCCCCTCCCGCCAGACCTGCTGCTGAGCTGCCTCAGGCAGAGGCCCTGCCTGCCGCCCAGCCACTCACCCAGCCCTTTCTCTTCCTTCTGCTGTGTGAAGTCCTTCTCTGTTTTGAGATGGACCTTAGGAAATTGGCTTTTCCTCCTTCTGTTTCCTCTAAGCCACTCTGCACCTTTTGCAGACCCTCTTTGTCAGATCTTGACGCAAGTCAAGAAGTCTTAGAAAACACATTTCCTTCATGCCCTGTCTCAAAACTCCTTTACACAAGAAAGCTCACAGGATCCCGCATGCCTCCATCCTGAGGAGAGGCCAAAGCGGAAAATGCAGGAGGAGGCATTATCCAGCCACTTGAGTGACAAGCAAAGACAAGACGGTTGGGATTTGATTCCAGGGGTGCTCTGAAGTTCCACATCATATGTGGCGTGGCAGATGGGACATTAACTCTGCCCGGCTTCCCCACTGGCATCTAAATGGAGGAACCTGTGGAATGGTATGACAGCCCAGCAAACTTACACAGTCGAGCTTACTCCGGAAGGCATAATATTCATAATCTCAAGGTATAAATGAGCATCTTAAAATAACTTCTAAAAATGTGAAAGTAATAAGGTTGCATGCTTGTTATAACAGTTCAAACAATATGAAGGTGTTAAAACTGAAGTTTCTCCTTATTCCAATCCCACCTTCCTGACTTATGCTAACTTATGCTAACGTGTTAACATGTTGTCAATGCTCAAAAAACCACATATGAACATACAGAGAGAAAAAATAAAAATAGAACCATACCTCACATACTAGTCTTCGAATTATGGGCTCCTTTAGATTTCCTTCACTTAGCAGCAGAGTATTTCAGAGTATCGATATTCATCATTTATTTCTCTGTGACTTATGGTGGACGTTTAGTTGTTTCCATTTATTTGTTATGGCAAATAATGAGTCAATAAACATTCTTGTACATATATTACATATCCCTGCTTTTATTTCTATCACAAATATTTCTAGAAGTGGGTTAGAAGTTATGCACATTTCAATTGACAAATTATGCAAGAATTACTTTCCAAAAATACTATGTACAAATCAACAGTCTCACTAAGTACATATGAGAATGCCTGTTTTCCGAACACCCCTGCCAATACTAGATGTTATCAATCTTTTTGATGTTTGACAATCTGTTGAATTATAAATAAAGTATTTTTAAAATTTACATTTCCCCAAGTTCTAGTTTCACAAGCATCTTTTAATATATTTATTTTCTATTTGCAATTTCTTTCCTGTGAATTGTCTTGTTTCTACTTTTTACCCAGTTTTATATTTTGCTATCTTTCCACTGATTTCTAGACATGATTGAAACCTTAGAGAACTTCTTCTTCTTTTTTTTTTTAAATAAATATTTTTTCTCAGTCTAACTGAATGTGATTTTTTTTTTAGAGGAAGATTAGCCCTGAGCTAACATCTGCTGCCAATCCTCCTCTTTTTGCTGAGGAAGATTGGCCCTGAGCTTACATCTATGCCCATCTTCCTCTATTTTATATGTGGGATGCCTGCCACCACATGGCCTGACAAGCGGTATGTAGGTCCGTGGCCAGGATCCGAAACAGCAAATCCCAGGCTGCCGAAGCAGAGGGCGCGAACCCAGCCACCACGCCACCAGGCCAGCCAACTGGATTTGATTTTTAAAATAACCTTTTAACACATAGAAATTATAAATTTTTACATAGGAAAATCTCCCAATGTTTTCCCTTTTGTTTTTCAATGGGTTTCTTCTCTTAGGAAACTTAGGAAAGCTGTGCTCAATCTGGGATGGTAAATATTCTCCTGTATTTTTTTCAATACTTGTATAAATTTATGCTACATTTGGTTTTTAGTTCACAGGGAAATTCCTTTAAATATGGGATGAGGTAGGGCTCTAGATTTATTTTCTTCAAAATTATTCCAACGATCTTTACTGAGTGTATCACCTTCCTTTCTTTTGGCTTATTTTTATTCTCCATTTGTATTTAATAGAACAGGTATTACAAATTGACCAACCACAAATATGTTCTGTTTGATTCACATTTATTTTTCTATTTTAATTCTTTCTTTCTTTCTTTCCTTTTAGTTATTTCTTATTTTATTTTTCTTTTAAGTTTTCGGTTACCTGAGCCTGGAACCTATTCCTCAGTTCCCCAAGGCCCCGCCACTCTCGGTCGTCTGATAATAAAATCTTCACAACTTCACCTCTCTGCTTGGCCCCTGAAAGCATTTGAGTTTTCACTCCTTGACATTGATTTTTATAAGTTTTATCCTTTTAATTGATCCAAGATAAATAGTTATCTGGTTTTTAATTTCTTTTTTCCCAAAAGTCAGTTATAAACATATTTTTAATATCTATATTTATATTTTTCTTATTGATGTATAGTTTTATTATATTTTTTCAGAGAATGTCCTTGTAAAACTTCTACCTTAAAGAATGCACTAAAGTTTTCTTTCTGCGTTAATGTATAGTGGACTTTTGTGAATATTTCATGGGCATAAGAGAAAAATGTATATTTTTGTTTGTAGGATATAAAATTCTATAAATACCTTTACACTGATAATGTTTATTTTAGTATATTTATTCAAATTCTCCATAACCATGCATATTTTTTGTTCCATAATTCGTCAAACTCTGCAAGACATTATTAAGTTCTGTCCTATTGTTTCAATTTTATCAAAATCTTGAGTTTCTGAGAGTTTTGACATTATATGTTTTTCAGCTTTACTGTTTGCTGTGCAAAGTTGCATAATTGTTATAGCTTCTTTGTGCATTGTACATTTCATCATGCTATCATATACCTCTGACCAACTTAAGGCTTATGGTTGTAAATTATACTTTCGTTGATATTAATATTGCCACTTTTTTGTTTTTGTTGTGTCTTCAAGTGCCTGATTTTGTTGCAAATGCCTATCTCCTTATTTTAAAATATTCATCTTTATTTTATTCTAGGTATTAACTTTCGATTTTTTGTTTGTTTTGGGGGAATTTTTTGTTGAGAAAGATTTGCTCTGAGCTAACATCCATTGCCAATCTTCCTTTTTTTTTTGCTTGAGGAAGATTCTCCCTGAGCTAACATCTGTGCTGGTCTTCCTCTACTTTGTATGTGGGATGCCTCCACAGCATGGCTGACAAGTGGTGTAGGTCTTGCACGTGGGATCTGCACCCACAAACTGGGGCCACCAAAGCGGAGCGTGCCAAACTTAACCACTACACCATGAAGCCTGGGCTCTAACTTTTGATTTTTAAATTACTCTGAGACTATTTCTGAGGCTGTGTTGTTGAGACGGTTTAATGAGATACAATAGAATGTAACAGGGCCTCCTACTGTGCAAAAGATATCAGTGCTGGGTGAATGTTACTTCCCTGTACCTATTTCTTTGTGTCCCTTCTCAGAGCTCCATCAAGGGCAAAGGCGTATTTTCAGGAAGACTAGACTGGACTGAAATGTTACAAGGAAACTGTAATCTACTAAACTGTGTTGCAACTGTCCTATTTGGGGTGATGATACGTTGATAGCCATTTCTGTGGAGTTCTGGAAGTCTAAAAGAAAGAGAGCTATTGAGCAAGAAGTTGTGAGTGCTTTTCTTATGGAATCCAGGATGCTGGGGTTTTGTTTCTAGACAACTAGTAAGATTCTACAGACACACAGAAGCATCCTCATGGATATTTCTATAAAGCTACACTCGCATTTACCCCACAACTGTGTCACAAAATTGCATATTAGTAAAAGGAAAAGAAAATGGAAAAATGCAACAAGAGATATCTTCAGAGAGAACCTAGTCAGTGGGTTTTTAGGGACATTGTTGAGAAATGTTAAGGTGTCAGATTCATGTGAATAAAGTTCTTTTCAATTCCATTTCTACTTAAAATAGATAAGATAACCATAGTGACCAATTCTCAAATTAGTGCTAATTAATTCAGGTTTACTGTACAGTAATACAATGCAGTAAAGAAAATCTGACACTACACAGTCTGCCTAATTAGAGTCTGAGTCAGTTCTGGTAGGAAGAGTTTTTCCACTCTACATTTAAGAAGAGCCTTTTTTTAAACATATTTTACAAAAGGCATATTTTATCAGATTATACTCTCATTGTAATACTTATGTCAGTCATTTGATACCTGCAAGTTACTACTCTCATTGGAAATTCTTCTGTGAATAATTTCTTCCTTAGTTTAATGGTTTTAATAAAATATTTCTGGGAGATAATACAATTATTAAGGTCAATAACCTAACTCAGAAAACAGTCATGGAAAAGGTCTAAGAATACATCTAGTTCAATCCTGTCATTTTATTAATGAGGAAGCAGAGGCCCAGAAAGGTTAAGGAACTTGTTTAAGGCCACAGAGCAAGTCAGTGTCAGGAGCTGGACTAGAACCCATGATTCCGATTGCCTAGTACACTGATATTTTATTCTAACACTGGTAATGTGGGATGTATTTCAGAACATAAATAGAATGTTTTCCTCATGATTCATGAGATTATGAGAGGAAGTGCTATGAGAATTGAATGAAATAATACAGGTAGAAACAGATAATACATTACCTAGTACTTATGATGTACCCAGGAAAAGACTTCAACTTATATGTCTTCCCTCTGATTAAAAATGTTATGAAATATACCAGACATATCCATAATTCAGTTTAAGAAATAAAGTGCTACCAACACCATTGAAACCCCTCTATGTAATACTCTAAGATCCCCCTCATTCCCCACCAAATTAACTTTAATTTGGATATTTAATATTTCAGCTTATTTCTTTATGATTTTGTCATTTCTTTATGATTACATATGTATATATCAAAAGGATATGTTTTATTATTTTATGTGTTTTAAAATCTGTAGAAATGTTATAAGGTCACATAACATTTTTTTTTGCTCAACATTATCTTTAGGGGACTTATTTATGTTGATTTAATTTGCTCTAGTTTATTCATTCATTTTCATCGCTGAACCATAATCTGGTCTGTGAAGATATCACAATATAATGACCTGATTTTCTGTTGAGAGTCTTTTATAGGATGTTTCCCATTTTTTGCCATATCAACAATCCTGCTGTAAACGTTGGTGAATGTTTTCCTGTGTATATGCACAGGAATTTCTCCAGGATATAGTCTTAGGAATATAATTGCTGAGTTGAGGGTTTTTCCTCTTCAACTTAACTAGATGTTGTCAAGCTGCTGTCCAAAGTTGGTATCCAATCGGATCCCCACCTTGAGGTGTATAAGAGTTCCTGTTGCTCCACATCCCTGCTAACTTTTGGGATTGTCAGACTTTTACATTTTTAGCAATCTGAAGGGTACGAGATTCTATCTTATGGTTTTAATTTGCATTTCCTTAGTTAATAGAGAGATTGATCATGTTTTCATGTATTTATTTGTCATTTGTGTTTCCTTTGTTTGTGACTTGGTCATTCATGTATTTTGCTCATTTTTCTATGGGTTGTGTTTATTTCATGTCAATTTTTAGGAATTTTTAAAAATATATATAGTCTGATATTAATCCTTTGTTTGGGTTTATGTGTAGAAATATCCTCTGCTATTTATGGTTTGTCTTTGAACTGTCTATGGTGTCTCTGTTGTAAAGTTTTAAATTTTAATATTTGTGGTATTTAATATTTAATATTTGGGTACTTTTTAAGAACTCTTTTTCCAGCCTGAGGTCACAAAGATATTCTCCAACACCTTTAAATTTAAATTTTTTACTTTTCACATTTAGATCTTTAATCCACTTGGAATTTATTTGTGTAAATTGCTTGAAATAGGAATCCAAGTTTACATTCTATTCAGCTGGAAATCAATTTTCCCAGGACTATTTTTTGAATCTTTTCCCCATTGCTTTGTAATGCCGTATCTATATGATTCTATTCCTTGACCTAACCAATTCCATTTGTTTATTTGTTTATCCCTGAACTAGTACCCCACGGCCAGGATTCCTATATACTTAATGTCTCGGTCTCTAGTGGGGATAATCCTTCGCCTCTGATTTTAGTGTGAATTTTGACTTCTTATTCTCTTTAGAGCTAATGACGAACACAGGGAAAAATTTGGAGAAGTGTCAAACCTCATGAGAGATTGGCAGATCGCTACCATCAGGATGGGGTGGTGGGGAAAGCACTGAAAACTGAGCCAAGAGCAACGAGAAGTGGTGCAATATTCACAGACTCTCTGGGATCCAGTTTCTTCATCTTTAAAATGGGTTTACCATTGGTTAGTAAAAATTGCTATTTTGAGATAGGGAGGGCAGCAAGGATGACGAAAAAGAGAAAGCCGTTTATGGAAAAATGAAGTGTCAATCTTAGGGGACATTCATGTGTAGGTAGGTACAGTGGGGCTGGATGGGCTTCTGGAAAGGATGGACCTGGCAGATTATGTTCGAAGCATCTGCAGAGAAGCACTTTTCCACTGGGATTCAGGTGTCTCACCCAAAGCTTAATAGGAGAGAGAGACGGCCTCCCCTGGCTGGGCCATAGAGTGAGCTACTCAGCCTTGATATGAAGCAGCTGTAAACACCTAGCGGCTTTGAAGGCCATGTTAAGTTGGAAGAAGTATCTATACATCCCGATGTTCATGTAGTTGGTGCCTCAGATTGCCTTTCTCTAGCAAAATAGCCATGACCCTACACAGCTGACAGACTGAGTGTCGTACAAAAATCCAACAAAACGGAGGGCCATTAAAGCGTAGTACGCGGAAGGCCCCCTCACACCCCATCCAGGGAAGAGAAGCACTTTGATCTGTTGATGTGGTGGGAGCGATTATTAACAGCAAACGTGATCCTTTTGTTTAGAGCTTCCAGGATGAATTTTACTACGCACGGAAGCTCTTGGCCGTACTATGTGGTAAAGGACTCAGTCGTCTTCCTCAGTTTAGAGCTACAGACCCAAGACCAAGGGTGATATTGTTAACACTACGGCTTTAACAGCCAGCCCCATATCTCCTCAGGGCGCCTACCCATGAGTAGAGACAAATGAGATCGAATTCTAGAATTTAACCAGCAAGGTGTATTAAAGACCACTGAAACTAAAACTAAGAGCCATTTTGTCTTCCTTTGGAACCTGTAAGAAAGTGTTGGAATCTTATAATCAAGGTACATAAGTTGCCTGTAAAAACATCTAGTCTTCAGTGACTCTTTATACCTCCGGCTGACCTATGTGATGTCAGTTGTCTTCTCCATCTTACAGGTATGAAATAAGGTGCAGGAGATCTTGCCTCAGTGACCAAGTTAATAAGGCCAAGCTAGGATTCAAACCCACTGAGCCTTTCTCTTATTCTTTTTAACACATCCAGCGTACTTGTTTTTACTTCATGACATCGGCATTGGGTTGTGAAGGAGAACTCTGATAGAGAATCCAGTCTAGTGGTCTGAATTCACACTTACCAGTCAGTGTCTTCAAACAGTGAGAGGGAACCTCTACATTTTGGTGCCTTAATTTCACCTTCCCATAGTGCCCTGAGCTTTATCTAATCATGTCACCAAATATACTGCTTAGCAGTTGTGGGTTTATTTTTCTATTCTCCTAATACCTGCTAGGCATTTTGAAGGCGAAGACTGTCATTTTCTCTTCTTTGTATCCTCAGGGATTGGGGCTATGTCAGATACATAGTAGGCACTAAATAAATGTTTGTTAAGAGAATAAATGATGGGCAGCTCCACTTCAAATTCTTTTAGAATTCTTCATTTTACCAATAATAAAACTGAGGCAGAAATCGGTAAAATTGACTTGCCAAAGACCTGCATTCATCTTACAGTAGAGTAGACACAGGACCCCTGTGTCTAGAATCTGCACCCAGTGCTCTTTCCACCATGGACAACTGAAATTGATGAACTTAATGCATGGAAAGAGAGAATCTGCGTATAGGGGGAAAGATTCCAGATTTTTTCTGTTACCTAGCGACACCATGAGAAACATTTTGTTTTAGTTTCATCTCTGATAAAAATGAAGGACGCCACTGTTAATAGCTGACTCCCATCAGTGCGGTGACAACTTCCTTGTCTGAGCACCTGGAGAAACGAGCAGCATTAGTAAGTGCTCTCATTATAGAACCTCTAACAAGGCCATTTGTTAACTCACTATCCCTTTGCAAACCAAAATCCGACAAACAAGCTGGTCCATTTGAAGGTTTAGGGGAAAGGCAATTCTCGGTAGAAACAGAAATGAGGCTCTGCCGAGTATATGTGACATATTAAGTTCATCTGAAGCAAGCGCCATGACTCAGAGTCATACGGAAGACCCAGGACATCCTGCCTGTCCTGCTGGAGACCGGGTCATGAGGGTACCAACAGGCAGAATGGCTTTACTGGGGAGGACTCTCTTGTCCTAACCTGCTGAGTAACAAGACACGGCCAGCAATGTTTTCAAAGGAAGTAGAAGGAAATTATGCTGATCCTCTGGTAAAATGAGCAGCAGATGAAGCCATTTCCTTAATTTGAGACACAAGTCTTCTGTGATCTGATGACCACAAACCCCTGTGTACCCAGTGATGCTCAGCATCCTGAGACATGGTGTCCCCATCTTGTGACTCTTACTGTCTCTCCTAGTTTGCCTGGATGACCTCCTCCTGCAGTGTCACTTATAAAACTTGTAACGATTGATTTTATGTCACTTTGACTAGGTGAAGGGATGTCCAGATAGCTGATAAGATATTATTTCTGGATGGGTCTGTGAGGATCTCAGGAAGAGATTTGAATCAGTAGATTGAGTAAAGAAGAGCCACCTCACCAACATGGGTGGGCATCACCAGTTTATCGAGGGCCCAAATAGAACAAAAAGGCAGAGGACAGGTGAGTTCTTTCTCTCTCCTCTTGACCTGGGATATCCATCTCCTCCTGTCCTCAGATGCTGGAACTCCTGGTTCTTGGGCCTTTGGACTGGGACTGAATTATGCCACCAGCTTCCCTGGGTCGCCAGCTGGCAGACAGCAGATCATGGCATACCTCTGCCTCCATAATCGCATGAGCCAATTCTCATAATAGGTCTCCTCATATATATCTCCTACTGGTTCTGCTTCTCTGGAGAACCTCGACTAACATAAAACCTTACTCTTGGGAACACTGGGCCTTCTGCCCTCATTCTACACTCAGGGCTGACCTAGATTCCCTCTTCATCCATTCCAGCGACATTGCCCTCAACCTTCTGCCTTTTGTAACTGCAGCATCATCACTGAAGACCCCAAACACAGGTTCTAGGCCAACAAATCTTCTTTGGTCCTATGCCTGAGCAGGGGTAGAGGCCACTTGTGTCCTCTCAGCTTCCAGAAGCCCCTCAAGGTGCCTAATAGGTGTGTACTGTTCCTGGTGACGTTGAGAAAGAGAGATGAGAGAAGTGACACCTTGTGCTGCCTCCCAGTCCTTTCTATTTGCCTTATATTTAAGATTTCAGAAGAACAAGCACAATCATTCTAGGCGGTCCTGACTTGGCGCTCTCCTGGGTCTGGCCACTGCAGGGGTGCTTCAGATTCAGCCAGTGCCGAGGAGCGCCAACCCTTTCTGCCTCGAGCTACCCCGGGTCCTAGAAAAGACATGTCTGTACACCCAGAAAGCAGATAGTCACACCCCCTTCCCTGTCTTTTTCTTAACTCTGCACGAAGGAAATCATTGGGAGGAGGGTGCTAGCAAAGACCCGCTAGCTCCCGCAGACAGGACGCCTCCAGAACAGAGCACAGGACTCAGAGGCAGAAGTCCCAGCTCCATGTTCTGGCTCGGACTCTAACTGAGATGACGAAACTGTTACTTCACTAAATGTTTCTTTCTGTCTCTTCTCCTATAATGTAAGAAAAATAAAATTCCCCCATCAGACAGATGAGTAAACTGAGGAGAAAATCAGTAATATCTGAGCCAACTGGGACTGCGAAAAGCACAATGATTAGGTCATTACCAGGGTAATAATGATCGTTGGAGAAAAGTAAGAAACCTCTTATCTCCCTGAAAACGAAAATGGCTTATGAAATTCACAGAGGGATTTAATCTTTAACATTTGTAAAGACTTTTACAGAGCACTTTCACATAAATTATGTGCTTAATCTTCCCATTGGCATTAAAATATGCATGATTATTTTTCCCTTTTTTTTAAAAAAAAGGAGGAAACTAAGTTCCAAAGAGGTGAATCCGCTTTCGAAAGTTTAGCCACTTACAAGGGGGCATTAACGCTGCTCTTCTGACTCTCATTTTCTTTTTATATCTCTACTGTTTCAAGAAAAGGTTTGCATACAAAGTTGCATTAAAAGCATTACATTAAATACTTTGTTATTTGTGCAAGAAAAAATGCCCTGTGGGCATATAATAGTCTCAGATTCCTTTCACAAAACCAAATTATCCTTGAAAATTATTAAAAGATTTTATTCATGCATGAGTTATGCTGATTAATATTTCCTGCAGAGGTTATTAACCACTAGAAAGAACATTTTCACCTTTCTCCTAGTTAAATAGGTTGCCTCATTATAGAAACAAAAACAATATAGGGAACTAGATGGCTTTAGTAATTATAACTAAAACCAAATGTAAAGACAAAATGAAATAAATTACATCTAAGTGGAATAATTTTTCAGACAGCTTGTATGAAACATCAATAGGCTTTTAGGGATAATAGGTTTGATGATGGGTCTTAAAGGTAGGCTTATTAAAAGTTTTATTATTGATGAGTAACATTACAGTACAAATTCTGGAATAGAATTCTGTTTGTACATTACAAAAACACCTTATAAAGCTATTTTTAAAGTAAGTACAATGTTTTTACTAAGAATACAAATTTGAAATTTGAGTTAATAAAAGCAAGGCTGAGAGATCTGTTTTGCTCATGACATTAAAAGGGTGACTATTCATCCATTCCCTGTCCCCAGGAAAGAATGAAATAAGTGTGAAAATTAAATGGTACATGGCAGATGGACATTTCTGAAACCTAGTCACAGAAATAGCAGAATAAACACTCACAGAAGCCCCTTCATGCCACAGGAAGGTTGTTCTAACAGGACCTTCCTGAAAGGCAGCGTCTCATTGTTTCTTGTAACCCTCAGTGGTTACAAATTAGATTACAGAATGAGCATTCAGTAAACCTTAGCAAACCTCCCCTTCCCAGAGCCATGGCGCATCCTTGAGTTTAGAAAAGAATACAGGAAGGAGACAGAGGCTGTACCCCTCTGACATCTTTGCTGAAATTAGAGAACTGAGCACCATTCAGAAAAGTGGGCTTGACAGCTTGCCTTTTATATCTCGAAGCAGAGAGCACGTCTCATGTGAATGCCCTGTGGTGATGATAGCATGGGGAAAGGGAGAGGGAAGTCAGGACCCCATTTCTAATTCCAGCTGTTTTACACTATACATGGCCTCAAGCAAGT
The DNA here is from genome assembly GCF_041296235.1 of Equus asinus. Classification (NCBI taxonomy): domain Eukaryota; kingdom Metazoa; phylum Chordata; class Mammalia; order Perissodactyla; family Equidae; genus Equus; species Equus asinus. Next base: position 62,760,132 of record NC_091813.1, read on the forward strand.
CTCCAAAATCCAGAAGCATCAAGAGATTTGGAAAATACGTGATTTGTGAGTAAATGGATCCAACTCGATCGTCTCTGCCTCATTCCAGAGTTAATACTCTATTATTATGTATGCATAAAATTTTTTATCTAAAATACTTATGTTTAAATTAATATTTTTAATTTAAGAAGCTATTACTGAATTCAGACTCACCATTGAATTACCAAGCCCCTTTGTGTGATGGTTCCCAAGCCTCGATGACCATCAGTACCATCTGAGGAAATGGTTACAAATGCAGGCTCCCAGGCGCCCCCACCTCCACCCGCGCCAACTCAGCCAGGATCTCTGGCGGGAGGCCCTGTGATCTGGTTATTATAAAAGTCCTACCTATGCTTTTAAGGACCTGCCAAGTCAGGCACGCCTGCTTTATCAGTGGTTCTAAAGTGATCCCATTTCATAACAATTCTATCAAGAACTTGGGATCCATATCAAGAGACAAAATGCTGAGTTTTCCAAAGCCTGTTTACATTTTACAGACAAAAAGAGCAGTGACAGTGGCCCCGGATCTCTAAGATCCAGATTATTTAAGTGACTTATAAAAGATCAAGGACAACAGGAATATGGTAATAAAGTATTCTATTCTTAAAAAAAAGAAAAAGAAAAGAAAAGCAATTCCTAAATAAAACCAAAGTTAAATGTTAAAAAAAATCAAGGACCAAGTGGGGCATGAGCCAAGTTCTGACTTCAAATCCAGTGCCACATCTACTATGCGATCAAATCTCATCATTTAAATTAATACAGTAATTACTTAATGAAGCATCTCCTATGTCAATGACCCCGTGCTCTCTTATGTAGCAGTAGCTAACGCGTTTCTGAGTTCTGACTATGTGCTGGGCACCATTCTAAGCCTTTAACAAGAATTAACTCACTGAATCCACAGAACAAACCTACGAGGTAGATGCTCATGGCATCCCATGTCTGTGAGACAACTAAGGCACAGACAGGACGAGCTCTTCGACCAATAGGCAATATATGGAATTAATGTTTGTCAAGTACCCTGAGTTGAGGATGCTACACATATTGCCTCACTTGATCCTCCTGAGGAAACAGACTCAGGACCTCCAGTCACTTACTCAAGGTCACATGGGGCAGTAAATAAATTGGTTGAACAGTGTATCACTTAGGACTCTTTTAGATGCAAGTGACAGAAAGCCATATTGGACTTAAACAAAAAAGGAATATATTGGCTCAAACAACTGGAAAGTTTGGGGATAGGACCAGCTTTAGGTACAGCTTGATTCAGGGGTCCAAAAGATACACCCAGTCCTGATTTTCTTCGTCTCTATTTCAGTGTCCTCTACGTTGATGCCATCTTCTGTCCCCACATGGAGCTTCATGGGAACACCTACAATCAGAAAATGATCTACTTTCCCAAAGCTAAAAACCAAAAGTTTCCCCCCTGAGACAATGTGCCTACTACTAAAGCTATCATGTAGGGTTTGTAATATACCAACTGGCTTAGCCTGGCTGCAGAAGTTGAGAACCCAAAATAACACATACCCACTGAAAATCAGACCCCAGCCTAGCCTGGCTCCCTACAAACAACAAACTATTTGTGAGTATGTCGATTTGTTTTCTGTCAGAGTCCAACTGGGCTTTCTTCATACAATCTCTAGTTTAAAAGCTTTTCATTTGAATCCAGAGAGAAAAACATGTGGTCAAGCTTTCACTTGTGTAGCTACTGAAGTACTTGTCCCTGTCTACCTGCCTCTTCAGGTCCACGCTCCCTCTGTGACGTGTGGGCCCTGCTGGGTCCTGGGAAGAGCCAGGAAGAGAGCATCCTTCATCACGCAGCCACGTCCTCCCTGCCTGAGTGCAGCCAGCTCCTTGGGGCTCCTACCAGGGAGAAGACCCCAGGTTTGCTTCTCCTCTGAGAGCCCACAATCCTAATTGGGTTTTGGAGTCTCCTCAAGGCTCCGACCAGAAAGAAGCCACAGGGTCCTTTAATCCAGCATCCACCAGAGCAGAAGTGGTTATTGCTTCTCCTTCCATCTCTTCTCCTAATCCTTTGCTGAGGAATCTATCAAATGTCAGGGTTCGGGGGTTGAGTGTACAGAGAGGAAATTCCTACTCTACTCAAACTTCTGTTCTCAGACATTTTGCCTAGTCTTTCCACACCCTGAAGATCTAAACTTTGGAAGGCAACAGGCAGGAAGAGACTGAAGACGATCTCCCCTGTCCATCTGTCCCCTGAGCCATGAAGACTGAAGTATATTCGAAATACTTTCCCATCATCCTACTGTATAGCAAATGCCTACCGTGTGCCAGGACGCATACTGGGCACTTGGCACATCTCTTTCATTTTCCACAACTGCCTACTCTGTCACCGCTGCACAGGCAAGGAAGCCAAGTCTCAGGGAGGGGCAGGGAGCTGCCCACTGTCACAGGACCACGCGTGGGCCTGTGTGCTCTCAGATCCCTCCTTCAACCTTTCGCTGTTCTGCTGCATATGGGGAAAGGAGGCTGCCTTTCCTGGCTCCCATGTCAGCTGATGGGCAGCTGGGCTTGGCCGATGGGAGGCACCAATGGGAGATTGGAGGGCCGGGTGAGGAAGAAGCCAGGGAGCCTCTCGCCCTCCCTCTCTTTGCCTGGGATGGCTTCTCTGGCAGCTCTGAACCTCTTCTGTGGCTCCAGCTCCCACAGGCAGGCCACTGTGGCTCTAGCTTCTGCAGCTCCCCGCCCTGGATTGTGGTGATGAGGGTGACCCACCATCCAGGTTTGCCTGGGACTGAGAGTCTTGTAGGACATAGTGCTTTCAGGGCTAAATCAAAAAGTCCGGGCAAACCCAACAATTGGTCACCCTAGTGGCCACACCACCTCCTCCATCTGCCTCCCCAGCCTAGGTGGTAGTGCCTGCCTGAGGGCCATCTCTGAGCCTCTAACTACGTCCTGGGTGGCTTCTCAGCCTCCATCACCTCTTCAACCCATTCCCTTCACTAAATTCCTTCTGTTGTAGGGAATGGTTCCTGCTTAGAACAGGCTTTTATTCTGCTATTTCCTTCTTTTGCTGTTCATATTTAGGGGAAATATGCTGTAAGTCAGTTACAGTTACCCAGCTGGTAAACGACAAAGGTACTTTTACCAAAGCCTGTGCTCTTGTCACTGCATTATATTGGATCAGAAGAACTGCACTGTGGCTTCGGGGAAGATGGCTCCCACACCTGCTGGCCCCGCCTCCATCATTTCACCATCAGCAAGTATAATTCGATTTTACTTTTGCTCTGAAGGATTAAGTCATGGTAACAAAACTTACAAATGAGTTATTTTTAGCTCCAGCAAGTAAAACACAGCGTCTGTCTCCGCTGTTCTGAAGTGGAGTGAGAAGGAAAAAGGGGGAACTCATTGCTCCACTGCCTTGTGAGCTCTGCTGAGACCAGAAGCTTCTGTTTCAAAGGGAACCACTGTTCCTTATGGTAATGGCAGAGGCCACCCCAGCTGGGAGTTCTGGTTATTGATTACGAGCACATGTTTCTGCATACCCCCCATCTGACCTGTGAAATGACCCCCACCGTGGAACACATCTGTGTAATTCACATTGTGTGTGCAGTTATTGCTATAGTAACAAGCAATCAGGACTTTTGTTTTAAGTTCCTTTTTTCAAGGACAAATGCGCATTCTATATTTGAAAGGAAAAAACTCATAAGGAAGAAAAACGATCTTAGATATCCAGATGTAACACAGGCTTGGCTACAATGCATCACAAGATAGTGATGTTGGACGTGTATCAATCAGTTCAAATTAGGATTCATTGGTTGTGAACTCCACATACTTCAAGGCCAAAGAATGTCCCAAAGAGGCACGTTTCAGGTCAATCTCCTTCTTATTCATATTTAACTTTCTTGCAAATGTTGAAACATAGTACAGTTCATGCTAAGCTACAAGCCACCAGGTTGAATCCAATATTTTCTAACAGCAAGAGGTCTGAGGTGTCAAGTCCACAATAGCCTGCCTCCAGATTTTATTTCAGGTAGATGTGTCATGGAACAGCCTGAACTCAGGAGAGTACAGCAAGAGATTGCTTTATTTTTTTCTCCAGTCACCGCCCCCGGAGCAGCTTTAGGATGGCCCCTTTCCCCTCCCTTAAAGACACCTCATGCAGGAGCCACAGCTTCCTGTCATTTTCAGATATAAAAAGTCCAGTCTGGTTCAGTCGATTCAAAACTTCAGTCCAACTTAATGCTCAGCTGTTCCAGCCCCAGGGCCAGGCAGGCCACCACCTGAGGATCGGAGTCAGGCGGGCACGTGGTCTGCCCCCACCCCGCCCCGACTTCCACTGTTTGCTCCTCTGGGCTTGGGGACGGTGTAAGCCTGGTCCCCCCCTGGTCGTGACAGGGATCTCCACTGCACAGTTCTCTGACCTGAGAGATCGGCCCTCACCTCGTGCTGCCCAGGCAGCTCACGTGTGGGGCCCTTGCTGCAGTAGTCTCGTCACCTGGTGACCTGTGACCTTGCACAGGCTATCGGCAAGCCAGCCTCAGCCAGACTGCTTTCTAGGATGTGTTCTGGACCCATCTTTTCACGCCAGGTAGTGGGGGGCAGTTCTCACTGCCCTGTCATCACTCCTGATTCTTTTCTCCTGGTCCAGAAAGCACGGAGATAGATCAGCACACGGTGAAATGCTGGCTCTGTGTCCCATGGTGCCCAGTTCTGAGTGGTTTTTTTAGAGCACGCCTTCCTGTGGCTTAGGAGTGGATGGTGGAAGGCTTCCTTTCCCATAGCGGGGAGAAGCCGCTGCATCCCGCTCCCCAGGCTGACAACTCCCTCATCTGTGACTCTTCAAATGTCTCTAGATTTCTGTTTAAATAAAGAGCTGGGCTGGCCTAGCAGTCCTGGTTTTGCTGCTGTTTAAGGGGTCATGTCCTCTGCTCCTGAGCACTTAGTGTTTTCACTTTAGGACTTAAAATGCCTTTCAAACATAATGAGAACAGGTCCATTCAACATCCTGTTAGATAAACCATGAAGCTTTGTGGTATGCTTCTCCTCTTCTGGGTCATATGATAGGTCCTAATCAATTAAAAGGATCATGATGTGCAAACAGATGCAAATAAATTTGGAAACCTTGATGCAATGGATAATTTTCTTGAAATATGTTATTTGTCAAAAGTAACCACATAAGAAACAAAAAAATCTAAACACACTGATTTATGTAAAATAAATAGGAGAAGTTGGAAAATTGCTGTTCCCACGTATACGCTAGACTCAGATGGTTTAACCATGAGTCCATAACATTTCTTGCTTGTGTGTTTTGTATCCTCTCTTTTTTTCCTTGGTTGGTTTAGCCAATTGTTTATATAATTTATTGTTTTCTTTTTTTCCCCCAAAGAAGCAGCTTTGCTTTTGTTTACTGGTCCTACTGCTTTGCTATTTTCTAACTCATCCATCTTTGCTTTCGCTTTTAATAATTCCTTCCTCCTGTTTTATTGATCTCACTCTGCTTTGCTTGTGTTGACTCTTGCAGTCAGTGCTCCATTTCTTGCTTTCTATTCTTTCACTTGTATTAATGTAAATATACAAGCCAATAAATTTTCCTCTGATCACTTATTTAAATATATTCTTTAGGTCTGATATACGTATAATGTTTTCAAGGTTATTTTTCTGGGGTACTCTGTAGTTTTTTATTTCTAAATTGAAGAGACTTTTAAAGTATTTTGCTATTAATTTGCTTTTATCGGATTGTGTAGAAGAAAGCTATTGCTGCTTTTTTGGAATTCATCAATTTTTTTAAAATTGTCTAATATGTCCTAATTTGTGAGTCTCTCAGAAGGGTAAAAATTTTAAATACATTAATCATATCTACCTCTCAACTGTGTTCTTTTATTGTTGATTATTAAAAATTAATTGTAAATATTCAATAAATGTTTAACATTTAATTAAATGCTAAATTTTAAATATATAATTAAGAATGAAATGTTAAATGTTAATTGCTGATAAATAATTGTTAATTCTGTTGTGAGTTCTTCCCTACATTTTTTGTTTTATTTATTTGATCTGCCATAGACTAAGAGAAGTGAATTAAAGCCTATTGGCGCTACTATATTCCTATGACGTCTGGTATTTCTGTAACTTCTGCCTTGTGACTATTACTGCTGTGCTATTTCTACCGGCACTGTGAATTGCACGTTAGCTCGGACTCACCAAATGCTCCTGGGCCTGAATTCCACCTCCTCTGATGCTAGGATTGTCACCAAATGCTCCTGGGCCTTAATTCCACCTCCTCTGATGCTAGGATTGTCACCTAATATTTCTTCTTCCTCTCCTTCCTCATCCCTCTCCTTTTCTCCTGATTTCAGTCACTGATTATCTCGCTTGGTATTCATCTTTGTACCGTGAGAGACCTCATCCTTCAAAGACCCCATCCTTCTTTTACTGGATTTGGGATTTATTGGGCTTGCAGTTTCCTCCCATATATTTGTCCATTTAAAATTTCCCAGTCTTTCTGAATCAATTTGTTTCAGTGCCTCTTGTACAGAACAAAGAGTTGGGTATTGCTTCGCGGCTCGCTCTGAAAATCCATTTCTTTAATAAGCGAATGAGGCTTTTTTTTTAACGTATGACTATGACAGCTATGTATTGTCTTAGTTTTGTGAATTTTTTTGTTTATCCAGTTTTATCAGAGGCTTTCATTATGTGGTCTATCTGCTTAGCTTAGATTTAATTTTAAAAACAGTTCTGATATATTGAAGAGCTTACATTTTGCCTCTAGCACTTGCACTTATAGTGGTAATTTTATATGCTGTCTTTAGGCTTTATACAATTTCTATTAGTTTCCTACTATAAGCAATTTTTCCTCCTCTCCCATCATTCTCTTCCTCCACTCTATTTTAGTTAACTATACTATATTTCTTAATGTTTAATTTTGTACTGTTAAATATGCTCACACTTCTATTATTTGATTTGACAACTTTAAAGTATGCTTTTTTTTTTTTTTGATGAGGAAGATGGGCCCTGAGCTAACATCTGTTGCCAATCTTCCTCTATTTTTTTTTCCCTCCCCAAGTCCCAGCACATAGTTGTATATCTTAGTTGTAGGTCATTCTAGTTCTTTTTTGTGGTACGCTGCCACAGCATGGCTTGATGAAAAGTGTGTAGGTCCACACCTAGGATCCAAACCAACAAACCCTGGGCTGCCAAAGCAGAACATGCTGACTTAAACACTCAGCCACGGGGCCAGCCCCTGACTTGACAATTTTAAAACATACGGTGAGGAAGAGATTATTAGCATAACCTTCAAGTGTCCCCCTACAGACCACGTGTGAGGTTCAAGGGAGGATAAACAAAAGCAAACAGGGATTATATGATGGACCAATAGGACACTGTGACCAGATGATCAAAATTAACGTCACCCACCCCCCCCCCCCCAGGGCCAGAAGAACTTCATGGACCTCCAGACGTGATGTCCTGAGAAGGACACGACATTGCCTACGCAATATTCTGGCCAGAAATGCATCACCTAGATCCAGTCCTAAGGAAACATCAGCCAGACGCAAATAAGGAATTTGTTTTTCTAAAAAAAAAGAGGTTGGGAGGGAGATGTTGTCCTTCAAAAAAAGTGTCGATGTTATATAAGACTAAGGCTGTGGAAGTGTTCCAGATTAAAGGAAACTAAAGAGCATGACATTTAATGCAATACCTGACCCTTGACTACATCTTGCACTGGAGGGGAGGACATGCTATAATGATATTGTTAGGTCCACTGACAAAGCTTGAATATAGAAGGTAGACTGGGTAACAAGTATGTATCAGCGTAAATTTACGAAGCTGATAATTGTACTGTAATTAAGTAAAAGGATATCCCTATTCTTAGGAAACACACATTGACTTATTCAGGGATAAATGGCCAAAACTTTCTTTCCAATAGTTCAGAAAAAAATTACATATGTATATGTGTATAGATATATGTGTGTGTGTATACACAGAGAGAGAGAGAAAAAAAACTAATGATAAAACAAGGGACAAAATGTTAAGAATAGGTGAATGTGGGTAAGGGTGTTTGTTGTATTGTTTATATTTTTGCAACTTTCTATAAATTTGAAATTATTTCCAAATAAAAGTTTAAAATAAGATGCCTTTGAATCTCTGCTATAGATAAGGCAATCCATGACATTCATTCACCTGCCTTCTTCTTCTCCTCCCTTCCATTTTATCTCTACTTTGTAAATAATATCTATGTTCTGTTCTGATGCACTGATTCTCACATCAGCTTTAGACTTAGTATTACAATTATATATTTTCAATGCTCACTGCCAGCCATTTTGCCACGATTTTCTCAGTCATCTCTTGGTTGGTTATTTATTCTATGTAGATTCCTCAAAAAGGGCTCACAGGAACAATATCCCTGAATTCTTGCATTAAAAAACTGTTTTCCGGGGCTGGCCCCGTGGCCGAGTGGTTACGTTCGCGTGCTCCGCTGCAGGCGGCCCAGTGTTTCGTCGGTTCGAATCCTGGGTGCGGACATGGCACTGCTCGTCAGACCACGCTGAGGCAGCGTCCCACATGCCACAACTAGAGGAACCCACAACGAAGAATACACAACTATCTACCACGCTGAGGCAGCGTCCCACATGCCACAACTAGAGGAACCCACAACGAAGAATACACAACTATCTACCGGGGGGCTTTGGGGAGAAAAAGGAAAAAATAAAATCTTTAAAAAAAAAAAAAAAAACTGTTTTCCTGTAGCCTTTATGCCTGAAAAACACTTGCCCAGAGAAAGAATCCTCAATGCACGCTTCGTAGGAACAACCCCACTGTCCCCCGGCAGCAAGTGGAGCTGTGGAGAGATCTGGGCCAGCTGATTGTCTTTTTCCTCTTACAAAAAGACTTGGTCTTTTTTCACTTGGCTGACCAAAGGCTTTTAAGTTGTTGTTATTTTAAAGGCCAATTATTTTACTAAGATATGTCTTTGTGTTGACTGATCTGGGTCAACTTTCTCTGGAACATAGCATCCCATTTCAATATATAGATTTAAATCTCCTGTTTCAGGAAAATCCTCTTTAATCATATTTTTGAACATTTATTGTATTCCATCATTTTGTTTTGTGTATTTTTTTAGGATGCCAAATTTGTGCATGTTGGACATCTTTTGTCTTTTTTCTATATCTATCATGGGATGGGATAGAGGTCATTTTCCCTAGCCAGCTGCTGCTGGCTCCTCACGTCACATACTTGTGCAAGTGGAAGTAATGGTGTCAGGTTCTGTCTGAAAGCAGGGAGAGCTCCACACCATCCTGCCAGAATTGGGCCTCAGTCTCCAATATCATGTTCCCCTCTTCTCCCATCACCAGAACGAACAGCTGTCAATCACTCTTCTATCACTAGAAAAAGGACTGCATGAGAAGTGGGATCACCTCTCATGGGTTTCTAAAGTCCTTAAGACTCACTACTTCCATATCTCTCAGCATAGCAAAAGGATCCAACAGGAGTTACAAACAAACTCAATTTTGTGAACAGCATTTGTTGTTGAGTACCATGTTATTTTTACGTTCAATTCACACTAGGTGCAATGCAAAAAAGAAACCTGGGCACCTGTTCTCCTTTTTTAACTCTTGGAACTTCAATTTTATCATCTGTAAAATGAAGTCAATAGGATATGTCTTGGAAGATTCTAGTAAGGATTAGCGGTAAAATATGTAATCTTCATTTATGGTTTGTGGCATCTGGTGGATGTTGACAGCAGGACAACTATTGATCTTCAGACTGTCTTCTCCCTTTGCTTTCCTCTTTCATGTTTAGAGAGGAGCAAATTCAATGGAAAGAAAAGCGACCTTTGAAAGTTTAGTCTATCCCACAGTTGATAGAATTATAGAAAGACACTTTAAGACAAAATCTCTCATTTGATTTCAGCTCAGTATAGAAAATCCAAATTTTAGTGCAACCTGCTTTCTGATTTTAAACAGTTACAAAAACAGAGTAGGAAAAAGATCTTACTTATTTTTATCACTGTGATAGTAAAACATCAATTAATCTGTTCAAGAAAGATCATTTGAAAAGTAGATCGAAAAATCACTTCAATGTCAAGCGGTAAGAGCCACCAGGCCGCAGTTAAAATAGCACAGGTCTTGCCATCAGAAACGCCCAGCATGAATCTCAAACCCATTATTTACAAGCCATGTGATTTGACATTAAGCTACACAACTCTTTTGAACTTTAGGTTTCTCATCAGAAGAATAGGCCTTATTTATTTATCTCATAGAACGTCGGGATTAAATGAAATAAGAGATATGAAAGGATGGTATAGTTTTAATTATTATCCACTGTGTGTCCCAAGTATTAATATTATGAAAACAACTGTGTGATTCAACCTTCCTATTTGTGAGTCTGGATTCCAGTAGTTTCCACATTCACTGGAGGTCAGGGCAGGAGCAGCTCAGAGTAGCAAGCATTACCTTGATTATCATTGCCTAGGTGTCATCTAAGGACCTAGGAGTGAAACGGAGCCAGAGATACCCTAACTCAGCATACCTTGCGGTATTTTATTTGAAGTCTATTAATACTTCTTTTGCATGAAGTGTTTCAGTGTCTGGTCAGACCAGGCGTCCTCAGGTCGGTTCAGCTGGCACTAAGGCCTAACAAGGAAATGAGGTAAAGAGCACTGGGAAGAAGATTCTTAGTCTGCACCCATTTTGAGGGCAAACAGTTAATTAAATCCTTGCTGTTAGAGCTGGGGACAGGTCTTAAAAAATTTGACATTTCTCAAGCTTTATAACAGCTATTCAGATGTGGTTCCTGCATTTAGCCAGTTGTCTCTCTCTCATCCAGAAGCACTCAGAGTAAAATGTCCTTCTTTTACAATTTCTGAGGGTGTGAAATTCTTTTTTTTTATGTAGCTAGTCCTAGCTAGAGCTTTTTTTTGGTGAGGGAGGTTGGCCCTAAGCTAACATTTGTTGCTCATTTTCCCCCTTTTTTTCCTCCCCAAAGCCCCAGCACATAGCTGTATATCCTAGTTGTAGGTCATTCTGGTTCTTCCATGTGGGATGCCGCCACAGCACGGCTTGAGGAGCATGTGTAGGTCCACACATAGGATCCAAACGTCAGGCTGCCAAAGTGGAGTGTGCGAACTTATCCACTTGGCCACAGGCCAGACCCCTGTGGGTGTGAAATTCTTAAAAGTTCTATGAAACCATAGTCTCTGCAGGATTCCAGGTGTGGCAGCTTATTCTTGTGCTCTCCCAATGATGCAGTTATCAGCGGGTATATTCATAAAAGTCTTCAGCAAGCAGTTTGTGTTTTCTACACGTCACATTTAAGGGACATGTGAAATCGATGGTGCCACCATTTTTGCTTTCTCATCAATACTTCTAGGCACAGCACACAGCCACTGCTCTGTGCCCTCACGCCATCCAAGACAAGCCATACGTCATTCCTGATGAAGGCATCCTTAAACTAAAGAATCAATTTCTTCTTCTTGGGGCTATTTAATGTCTGCCAGGTTGACTTTATCTTATTAATATTTATAAAGGCAATCATTTGAGTGTCTACAATTCACACTAGAAAGGAAAAACCTATGGAGTTGAAATCACTGTCCTGAGGACAATTTTTAGAATGTCAAGTATGTCCTGACTTTCACGTTGGGCTGGTTCATTCTGGTGACTGTGTGCTTGCATGATAGGCTCCTGTTTCCTATCCTTTGTGCTTCAATTTATAGCGTTGGAACAGTGGTTACCAATGATTTGTCTAATGGATTTAAAACATAACTTGCCAACAGAACAAGGAAAATGCCGTCTACAAAATGGAACTATATCCAAACATGAAGGGTTTGCTATTATCCAGGGATCAAGAAGACATCTCTCCCCGACCCCCTCCCTCACCGCAATTGTTCGATACGTACCTTTACAATATGAACTAATCATGCGGGTTATAGCACTTGTTCTGCATGATTATGATAGAACTGTGAGATAAAAGCATTTGGACTGAATGCAAGTAGAGAATATATAAATAATTACTTACTGTATTATTGAATGGATTATCTACTATAAACCCAATTTAGCCCCTCAGAAGGATTTTAATAATAAGATGCTGAAAGACTGCACACGTGTTACACAGATTATCTAAGGGGTTACTTTGGGAACATGAAGAATTGACTTGACAAATGTGCTTTCACAATGAATAACTAGAGCATCCATCAAAACAAAGGCTAATGGCCAGAATCAGTTAAGCACAGCCCCTGTATTGACCCATATCAACAGATGGTGCAGATTTATGAAAAGGCATAGGACCAATCAAACAGGGCTTACTTCTCAGAGACCACCAAAGACATCAGCATAGTTGGGACACATAGCAGCAGGACCACCAAGGATGACTGCCCAGGTCACGCACTGCTTGACTCCAGAGGTACCATTCAGTTGCAATGCACTGTGACTAGGACCCTCTGCAACTTGGCACCCTGTTGGGCAGAGAGAACTGCATTATCCTGGACAGATATGGCCTCTGGACCCATCCCCAATACCTTACTATAGGGTTTTTGAAGATGCAGATGATAACGTTTTTTTACTTTGTAGGAGCATAGTTGCTCCTCTCCAGGCCTAGCGTTATACACATCAGTCTAGCATGTTTCTGCACAGAGCCTAGCAAAACACATTCCAGAGACCACCACATCCCAGGCAGGTCCACCGTGTCAATCTCAGCGTTATATAATGCACAATACACAGTTTGCTCAGCATAAACAAATGCCTCATTCATCACTTTCACCCTCTCCAGGCTGGTGCATCCTGGTCTGGGAACATTCTTAGGACTGCAGCCTGGGTCATTTTGCTAACAAAGCCCTTAGACTAGCTGAGTTTCTCCTGAATGCTGAAAACTCAGGAGCATAACCTAATAGGAGATGCAATGAGCAAATGGGGCCATGTGTTTCTCCCCTGGCCTTATAACCTGAGGGCCCAGAAAAAGACGGCTGTGAGGCAGACTCCATGCTGAAGTGAAGCCATACTCCTGGTCCTCACGTTAGCCAAAGAGAGCGGTCAGCTTTAGTCAGTCCATGAAGTAATGCAAGCCTTGGCCAGTGGGAACCGCATGGGCTTTAGACTCTCACAGAAGTGAGTTTGAATCCTGGTTCTACAAACTTAGCTCCTGACATACATCAGGTCATGCGCTTGACCTCTCTGAGGATCAGCTTTTTCCACCTAAGATGCTGTGATAATACTTAATTTCCTGCATTAATAGTAGGATTAATAAGATATGTATAATGCTCCTAGCACTGGTCCTAGCACATGGTAGGTGACCAATGAGTAGTAGCTATTAATTTTATTACAAGAATGAACTATAAACCATGAGAACAATTGCACTAAGTGAATGACTATTTGTACCTGTGTATGGTTATAACATTATATCTCTATAGCAAAGTTGAAAAATTAATTTCAACTATACAAGTTAATAGAATACATTCTCCCTTAAAAAAAATAGGACATAGATGAAGTAATTACTCTGATCACTCGCTACTGCCACCTATTAATACTGTTCTCCACCTTACCTCCTAAGAGGGAATCAGTATCCTGAGACTTTCATATGTAAATGTAAATGTATATAAAACTATATAAGGTTTCCGGGTTTCTAAAAATATTTTACGTTGAGTCATTATATGCTGTGATACCATATGTATCACACTAGCAGTGTTTTTGTCTGTTTTTCTCAACATTGTTTTGAGATCAGACCGTGTTGTTATACTCAAATCAAGTACTTTCTTTTGAACTATTGTATTGTGGCACTCCCATTTGTGAATATACCACATTTTATTTATGCATCCCTGATTGATATATTTTTAGAGTTTTTATAATGTTTAACGATTAAAAGTAATGTTATGAACAAACTTGGCACAGGTGGAAAATTTGTCAAGGGTATATGCCTGAAGTAGGACTCCTGGGTATAAATATTTTAAATCTCACTGGCTATTGGCAAATTCCTGTGTAAAGTGGAGAGGAGAGTGACCATATCAATTGACACTCACAGCGACAGCTTATAAGGGCCTCTGTCTCCTCAGGTCCTCGCTGACTTGCCTTTTCCCTTTGTTGATGGTCTCCTCTGTTGTGCAGAAGCTTTTTAGTTTGATGTAGTCCTACTCGCTTATTTTTGCTTTTGTTGTCTTTGCTTTTGGCGTCAAATCCAAAAAATCATCACCAAGGCTTCGCCAACTTTTGATATTATCTACTGTTTAAATTTTTTGCCAGACTAGTTAATGAAAAACATGCTGTCTTACTTAACTTTCACTATATGTTCTCGATAGGCATCCTCTGTTATCTAGATTGCAAGTGTATTTTCCTAATCTGTCACTTACTTTTTAACTTTTCACTGAAGTCTGTGGAATAGAAGATTTTATAATCTGAGGTAGGCACATTTGAAAATGTTTCTTAATTGTTTTTGTTTTTTGTGTCTTAAGAAATACTTTCTGGGGCCTGCCCCGTGGCCAGGTGCTTAAGTTCGGCACTCTACACTTCAGCAGCCCAGGTTCGCGGGTTTGGATCCCGGGCGTGGACCTACACCACTCATCAGCCATGCTGGCAGTGACCCACGTATAAGGTGGAGGAAGATTGGCACAGATGTTAGCTCAGGGCTAATCTTCCCCAGAAAAAAAAAAGAAAAGAAATACTTTCTTACTTGCCAATTATAAAGATATTCTGTATATTCTTTGAGTAGTTTTAATTTTGCTTTCCATTTAGTTCTATAATACAGTTAGATTTGCTTTTTCTAGGGATCTAATTCATTTTTTCCATGTATTAAGCCAGTTGTCCTGAAAACGTCTGTTGCATAGTCCATCGTTTCTTCCCTCCCACCCTCACACAGCAAGTGTCCACATACATGTGAATCTGTCCCCAAGCTCTCTGTTTTGGTTCGTTAATCGATTTGTGTGTTCTTGCACCAATACCACATTATTTACCCTAGCTTTATAATAAACTTTGATAGCTGACAGGGCAAATCAGCACATTTGAGTTCTTTTTTGGAATTGTTTTGATTATTTTTGTATATTTAGTATGCCATGCAAATTCTAGACCAGTTTGTCAACCTCTGTGAAGAGTATAATGGGGATATTGGTTGGGACTGCATTTACTTTACGTATTCATTTTGGCAAGAGCAACATCTTTACAACAATGTATCTTCACTTCAATGACCGTTGTATCTCTCCATTTATTGGGGTCTTATTTTATGTCCTTCTATAACAGTTCGTAACTTTCTCTATAAATGTATTCTATTTTTTTGGTTAGATTTCTTTCTTGTCACTTCATTGTCTTTGTTGCTATTGTAATTGGAATTTTCTAAATGGTAATTGCTCAGGTATACAGAAGCCAGTGATTTCTTTCTGTGGATGTCACGTCAGACTCACTTTCAGACCAGTTCTTGTACCTCCAATAGTGTGCCATTCATTATCATGCATTTTCCAGATAAAAAACTATATTATCTATAGATAATCACAGTTTTTCTTTTTTCCTTTTTCTAATCATTGTAACTTTTACTTCTTGTTTTTGACTTGCTGCCTTACTCCAGTACAATTGGGCTATTAGTCCTGACAGCCAGCATCCTCATCTTATTCCTGCTTTTACTTGCTGTGCTTCCAATGTTTCACCATTAAATATAATCTTTGCTAAATATTTCTGGTAAATAACTTTCACCAGGCTAACGAAAGTTTCTTTTGTACCTAGCTAGCTATTAGTTGTGTGTGTGTGTATGTGCCTTAATCATGTATGATATTGAGTTTTGAATTTCTAATTAGTTCTTTCTCTTAACTGCTTGTAATTTGGTTCCTGGGTGTAAGACTTCCCCTAATTTTTCTAATGATGGCATTAGATTCATTTCAAACCTGCTGTTCTTAATGCTTTAGTACTATTCATACTTTTCTCAGACTAAGTTCTGTATTTTGCTCTCTTTCATTGCTCTCTTTCCTCAGTCTCTCACTCTTGACTTTGAGCTTATCTCTGTACTGTGATTCCTGACGACGGTCAGCTGCTTTTGTATACGAAGCCTGTATGGAGGGGAAAGCAGAAGCTACTCTGGGGGATTGGGCTCCACAGGGCTTTAAATGAGTGTGGGGAAGGGCAGGGTGTCCCTGTTGGGACATCTTGGCACCAGCTTGAGCTTAACAGTTGCTATTCCTCTGCCTATCACCAAGGGCTTGGCCCTCTGTCCCACACGTTGCTTCTCTTGGAAACAGATACTCCTGTCACAGCTTCCTAGCCCTAAAATAGAGTGTGCGTGTTGGTGTAGGGGGGATTTCTAAGAGTTCATCAGCCAAGTAGTTTTTACTGCAACAACCCAACCAAGCATCCTCACGATCACCTTTTGACCTCCTCCAGCCTCTGGTTTCCACCCTGTTGGTTGAAGCCCATCTGCTGTTGCTCTCACTGTCTGTGGTGTCCCTCTCCCCTGGGCTTCCGCACGTGGTTGGGGCTGCTATTTATCTCTTTAAAATATGATCCCCTTTAAGTAATTTAGGGATTCATCACAATTTTTGAAAATTTTCTGTCTTTTATTAGGGTGAGTGTGACTATGTATTTGTATACACACACTCAAACTTTCACTCCTCGAGTTTGTTGTAGCATGTCAGAGTTCATTTGCGCTCAGCCTGCTATTTGGAAACCACAGCATCCTATCTTTAAATCAGAAGTCTTTGTCCACTAGGGACTTTTTCTAAACTTGAACCTGATCTCTTAAATTACAAAAGAAGAAAAATCAATTGAATGAGTTGGAAGAACAACATCAAATATGATTTGATCTCAAAAAGGTGTCTCTCTTAATTTAGATATGGGAGTAGGGATTGACCCCTTTAAGAGCTATCTGTGAGCCACTGCGTTTGGGTGCCCCTGACTCCATTTGTTACTTCTGTGAACTTGAATAAGTTATTCAGTATCTGAGACTCAGCTGGGTTGTGAGGGTGAAGTAGAAAAATGTACATGAAAATAGTTTATAATTGGTTAAACACGGTGCATGGAAATAATCACTGTTAGCATGACCCTATTATCTTTGATTTCTTATCTGTCACATCTGAATTTTTGAGTTGTTCACGCATCATCAACACATGTTGCCTACTTGTAAAGAATTATACTCGATGGAAATATTTCCATGTTGTTCCAGAAAGCTGATAACACATTGTTTTCAATATGCGCTTCACATTGACTGAGAGAAAGTATAGCGCTGTGGATTTTAGTAAGGATTTTAGAGTAAAGTGGGCGAAGGCCCTAACCTTCACTTCCTTTCTTCCTAAATCCTTTATGAAAACAATCACAGCTCCATGGCAGTTATATGCAGTGTGTGGATTCCTTGACACTATTATTCCTGCAATAACTTCAGCTGGCTAGAGGATTAGAAGAGCATCTCTGTGTCTCGTTCAAATCCTTTGTTTGAAGGGATGGTACAATTGATTAAGAATGCCTCAAAGAAGGTTATTAGAATACCCCAATAAGAAGACTTTCCTGGATCCTCACTGCTCAGCATATCAGTCTTTCATTTAATCTATCCTTCAGTCTTGCTCAATTGCTAGTGCAGCTTCACATCATTCCATCCAGATTTGCTGAGGACTTACCAGACAGAAAAAGAATGTATCCTAGATTCCTGCTCTGTATGCACCGATTCTTTTTTTCAGCGTTATTTTGTGTTAGTCTTTATTGGAAAGCACAGAGCTGCGTCCTTATCTTTATTGAGGTCAGGAGGCCTGGATATAACGAAGTTCATGTGGCAATGTCACGTTGATCAACCACAAAGACCTTTTCCACAGCAGGGGGATCTCAGACACGTGGTCTTTCAGTTGCTGTTGTTGCGGAGCGTTGTTTGTTATGTTTTGTTTTGAGTGGTGGCTTATTTGGCTACACTTCTTAGAAATTTCCAGAAATACAGTCAGGAAAAAACCACTTACTCTTTGCAAGCAGTGAAATTGATAGAATATTCTATAAGTGTTTATCTATAAGATAGATGGTGGGACTAGAGGATATTTCAAGTTTCAGCCAGCACTGAAAATCCGCAATTCTATAATGATTAACATAAATCTCACACAACAGGCTGTCCCTTTACTGTTTCAATGGTGATACTAGTTAAAAGGGAAAGGCTGTTGTGTATGACAAGATTTCTCTTTGTTACTCCTTGTCGTATACAGACAACAAGATTAGAAGATTATTTGGGACTGAGTATTGAAGAAATAAAAATCAATTGATTGAAAAACCTGTCTTTGGCATTTTTACTGTTCTGTGTGTGGACTTGAACTTTTTTTTAAAAAATTGTGTCTTTTTTGTCCCCATAACATATCAACGTCATTTTCTTATGAATGTTAGTGCCCGTTATATTTGTTAAGAGTCACTGAATATAAGCAGCCTGTAATTCTCAAGAACCTAGAGCATCAGATAGCCCTTTTGCTTTATTATGCATTACCATTGACAAACTCATGACCTTCTGACTCTGTTAATGGGACTTGCCTCTCAAAGAAAAAACAAACAATATCTGTTATTAATCACCAGGCACCTAGGATCTTGAAACCTAGATAATTGAATTCTAATTAGCTGGAATTAAGATGTAATGACAAATGACCCACAAATTCCATCTGGAGCCTAAACAGTCTCCATCGCTCACTCGAAGGCTGTGTGGTTCCTTGAAATGGTGGCAAGAACATGAGACCTTGAGAAGTCATACTACCTACCAGCTGTGTAACCTCTCTGAAGGAAACTCAGCTGAACCTCTCAAAGGAAGACACTCCCTCTCTTAACAGCTCCATTAGGATTCTTGTATCAGTTGGAAGAGAGATGTGAAGTCACTTTGTAAACTTGCCTCATATTACCTCATTATAAGCTTTCAGAGCCATTTGGAAAGTATATACCTTTCCAATATCAGAGCAGGCTGAAACCACCTTGGGCACCAAGGACAGCCGAACAGGCAGGCTTTGACGTGATGGGAACATTGCCTGCAAACCGGAAGAATCCACCATAGCTTCCAGACTGCAGATTCCTCTGTCTCTCAGCAAACAGTGTTCATTGTTCCTACCACCTCACTGATGGGGCCCTTGTCCATCTTGCTTCTACTATAACTGCCACTCCTCACCTGTAAATGCCCACCCTCTTGTCTCTGGCTCTTCAATTCTAATTATTCTTAGCTGCTTCTTACTCAGAAATTTATCTAAGCACGCCCTCGTCCTATGCATCTTTTCAGCTTCTATTCCCACCACCAATGAAACAACCATTTCTTGGCTCACAGTCAAACAACCAAGAAAGAGAATATGTTTAATGTTTCATCTCCTGAATGCATAAAACCATTTTCTGAACCTAATATTCAGCAGGCTCCCGGTCTTGGATATGGACACAGGCAGAAAATTCATCTTGCGATGCTTACATAATGGTGCTCTGTTTCCTTCTCTGTTGTTCGTTGAGCAACCCAGGACAGAGCATGTACATTTATTTTTGAAGGCACCCAAGACTGAGAGAAGCAGCCATCCAACTCCTTTGTTATTACATTTCTGAGCCCCTTCACATTTCTCAAACACAGTAGCAATGAAGTCACACAAAGTGCTGCCTTCAAAGGGATAGGTTTGGGCATGTTTGAAATCCCAGGCAAAAGCTTCAATTGCCACTGCAAACCATGGGCTCTTGGCACCCAGACTGAGGTTCGAGCTGGAGTCTTAGCACGTCCCACTTGCTCTGAGGCCACAACCAAATGTCATACAACCCACACAACACTGAGAAATGTTGCTACATGCAACCCAAAGTCCTGGTGTTCTGGATGCAAGAAGCATAGGTTCATCAAGTACTTGTCTATTAATAAGTGTACAGTAAGGCTACGTATGGCAACGGGAGAAGGTAACAGGGAAAGACAGGACTCCTGGTAACAGGAGCCCCACTGGGGGCTCCACAGAAGTGGAACTTGAAGCCCCCTCAGCACTCATGGCCTCCCTGGAGGCCAAGCCAATTTGTCTCTGCCACAGCAGCACCAGTGCGTGGATCCTTTGTCCATGCTCTGCAAGTGATACAACCCACCCACTCCATTCCCATCTCTTTCTCTGTGGTTCTTCTCGCTTCTCTTTCTGCTGCTTACCATATATGATGCTTTCACATCTTGACAGTGTTTTTCATTTCAGGCTGCTTCATAGGTCAGTGAACAGTTTATGGCCGGGCTGCCCAGGCACTGGACACCAGCACCTCGTCCAGTAGCTGGGGCTGGGGCAGCACGGCAGTGGGAAGAGAGCTGTCCAGTTGTGAATCCGGGGCTGCTTTCCCGGCAAGGGAATGAGCTTGCCAACATCCCTCAGAAAGTGCCATGCCTATGTCCTGGTCCACCCACCACTGTCTCTCTCTTGGACCACAGTGATGTTCTCCTGCTTCCACTCTGCTCCCCTACAGCCCTTTCCTCACATAGAAGGCAGTGCAATACTTTAAAAACCCAGCTCAGATCATGTCATTCTTCTGCTGAAAATACTCCATTCTGAATAAAATCTAAACATCTCTGTCTACAAGATCCCACATGTATTCCTAGGCTACTTGCTCACTCTTATCTCCCGCTGCCCTGCCCCTGCCTCGCTGTCCAGCCACCCCAGCCTCCTTGTTGCTCCTCAGAACACCAAGCACTGTCTCCCTCAGGACCTTTCATCCAACGTTCTTTCCCTGGCATGTTCCTCTCTCCTACCTCCATGTGCTTACTCCCTTATTTCACTCAAGGCTTCTCTCAGAGAAGCCTTCTCTGACCCTTTACCTAAATTGTGACCCTTCATCCTATCACTATCTCCTTGGCCTCCTTCTATTG
Source organism: Equus asinus (assembly GCF_041296235.1). Classification (NCBI taxonomy): domain Eukaryota; kingdom Metazoa; phylum Chordata; class Mammalia; order Perissodactyla; family Equidae; genus Equus; species Equus asinus. Next base: position 62,780,868 of record NC_091813.1, read on the forward strand.
TGCATCTACATCTTTGTTTATTGGCTGCCTTCTCCACTAGAATTTAAACTCCACCATGGCAAGGATTCATTGGTTTGATTTACTCATATCCCAGTAGCTGCAATAATGCTTGGCACACAGTAGATGCTCAATAAATATTTGTCAAATAAATGTATAAATGAATGAATTAGAGGCACCGTGGGCATGAAAAGATGTGACTGACTTGTCTAGAACAAGACTACTGGAGAAGATGGATGAGTAATTTTAACCATAGCAATAAGTTCTAGGATTTGGGCAAACAAAGAGTTCTGCCATGTACACTTTGACTCTTTTGGGGGAACTGGAGGCTAGACAAAAGGCATCCTAGTTGGAAGCATGTGCACAGAGCAGAAGGGAAGAGAAAGCATGGCACATGTGGAGGAACTCCCCATCATGATGCCTTCAGCTGCAAATACCAGAAACCCCAAACTTGCATTGGCCTAAACAATAAGGAAATGTATCATCTCATCTGGATGGAAGCTCATACGTAGGGTGGACTCCAGGAGCAGTGGATCAGGCCTCCAATTATGCTTTTCTGAAGTTCTCATGGCTCTACCCTCCTCCTTTGTTGGCCTCATCCTTGTACTTATAGCAAGATGGCTACACAATGTCCAGACATCATTTCCAGCCTTAGCGATGCCCAGAAGAGCTGTCTTTTCCTCAGGACTATTTTTTATACAAGGAAATAATTCCTGGAATACCACCAACAGACTACCTCTCACACCCCATTAGCCAAAACTGGGTCACTTAGCCTTTTCTAAATAATCATCAGAAAAGAGAATTCAGGACTATCATGACTGGCTTTGACGAATTACCCAAGGCAAAGATGTTTGGAAAGTCAATCACCATTACCACTGGAGTTTGGGGATAAGAGGAGGCAAAAAGTGGAAAGAAAACAGGGTCAGAAAATGAGTCTTCATGTCATGCTATGGAGTTTGGACTTAACCATGAAGGCTACTGGTAAACAATAATGGGGTTTTTGGGGGGGTTTTTTTAGGAAGATTAGCCCTGAGCTAACTACTGCCAGTCCTCCTCTTTTTTTGCTGAGGAAGACTGGCCCTGAGCTAACTTCCATGTCCATCTTCCTCTACTTTATATGTGGGATGCCTACCACAGCATGGCTTGCCAAGAGGTGCCATGCCCACACCAGAGATCCAAACCAGCAAACACCGGGCCACCAAAGCGGAACGTGCACGCTTAACTGCTGTGCCACTGGCCAACCCCCCGTGATGGGTTTTAAGAAACAAAGTTGCAAGTCAGTTTCCCAATGTACAAAATCGCTAAAGTGGCATTGTGGAGAATGGATTGGAGGGAGAAAGACTAAAGACAGGGGAGCAGCTGGGACTACATCAGCAATAGCAAGAGAAATACAGAGTTTATATGAAGATAAGGCTACTAAGGGTGGATTAGAAAAACCTAAGGAGGTAGAGTGCCATGACCACTAGCAGGGTCTGGTGACTGAGGGGATGTTGGAGCTGAGGCGGATGAAGATTTAATGGCGAGCTGAAGTTTCTGTCTTGGGGAACTGGGTGGAGGGTGGAATAATTCACAGAAATAGGAAATAAAGGGAAAGAGATTTGATAGGGACGCAATGATTATCGTGCTTGATGTTCTCAGACAGAGACGTGTAAAAGGTGGTTGGAGATAAGCATTAGGAGTTCAGAGAGAGGTCTGAACACGTGTTTATTTGCTGATCATGGACTAGGTGTCAGTCACAGTGTGGGGTGTGTGGATGGTACAAGATGCATCAGGAGGAGTGCCCCTCCTCCCCAAGGAGCATATGACTTTATTGGCTAGTTGCAAAAATAATCACATAAGTTTCCCAGAGGTGCTTGGAAGCACAAATCTCTTTGAGTTGTAGCAATCAGCTAATTTCAGTAGAAGTCATAAGTGGAGTTTTGATCAGTGAAACAGAGAAAGGCCCTGTTAAGCGAGACAAATGGAAATAGCCCAGACACGAAGAAATAAGGAACCAAAACCAGGAATGTTAGAAACAGCAGTGAAAAGGACTGGATGGATGCCCATGACATTTTGATAAAAGAGTCAATACATTTTTGTGACTAATTAAATATATAGAAGGAGGACTTCAAAATGTTGGATTTTGTTTTTTGAGTGATTGAAAGAACCAAAATAGGGAAATCAGTGCAAGGAGGCTATTGGGTTGAGAGGAGTTAAAAGAAAGTGTCATTTTTAGACATGTTGATGTTGAGAAGGTAGGACATTCCGTGGACAGACGGGAAATGTAGGAGAAAGGTCGGAGCCGGAGATGGAGTTCTGGGGTCCCTGTGCACATCTGATTGGGAGGCATGAGTCACAGAGATTACAATGGTGCCCCTGGTATTGTGCGGTGCTCTGCGCACATTACAGGTATTTAAATTGTAATTATTGAATATCTTTTCCTCAAATGGATTTGAACAAATGGTCAGTTAAATACATATCAATCTGAACCTAATATCCTATGAATTTCAAAAAAATTTCATTAAAATAAGTAAGGATTTCTTATATGTGGAAGACAGAATCTGGGACAGAAAAGAGAAAAGATACAGTATAAGTAAAAGAATCAGGAAAAGAAAATAGCCACTTCCACATGACTATTCATGTGGAAGAATACAGGAGTTGATATATGTTGCATCAATCTTCCATGAGACAAAAGAAATATATTTTAATTCTATGAATATGGAGATTAAGCTGCATAAGAATCATCTCTGGCAGGAAAAAAAAATCTAGGAACTCTGGGTGTGCAGCTCTTTCTGTGCAGGACTACCCAACGCCTTGAGCGATGATGTGCTTAAGAAAAGCTTTTGACAGTAACGCTGCAGGGCAGGTGTCACGCCTGCCCAACCCCCACAGTCCACAAGCAAGTAGACAACTACATGCTCTAATGAGGAGAAAAGGAAAAAGGAGAGAAGACGAAAGTGTATGCTTAAGAGGATCAGGATTTAACCACTCATCGCATATTTATAAATGTCTAATCATACGCCCATGTGCACACACACAGACACACATGAATACACACACATGCAATAACACACTTCTTTGATTTAGTTTAAGAGCTGAACATTCAGCCATGATTTATAAGATAGTAGAGACAGTCCATGACTCTCAGAGGAAATTCCTTTTATAATGAACAAAAGAAAATAAATTTTGTCCTATAAACCATTACAGTAACAGAGACTAAACTCAATTAGAGAGCTGTATGAAGGCAGAATCCTAATCAATAACTCTTATATTGAGGGGCTGGCCCCATGGCCGAGTGGTTAAGTTCGCGCGCTCTGCTGCAGGCAGCCCAGTGTTTCGTTGGTTCGAATCCTGGGCGCGGACATGGCACTGCTCATCAGACCACGCTGAGGCAGCGTCCCACATGCCACAACTAGAAGAACCCACAACGAAGAATATACAACTATGTACCGGGGGGCTTTGGGGAGAAAAAGGAAATAATAAAATCTTTAAAAAAAAAAATAACTCTTATATTGACCATCCTAACAATGTTCCACAGAAAACTGGAAGATTTTGTGGCATGCTGTATTTTCTGTCAGACAAGACAAGTTTAACGTAAATTGCTACATATATCACAAATGCAAACAAACACTCATTAGTATGTTTGAAGGTGTTGCAAGGCATATTGAAGTAAAACATGCTGAAGAGAAAACACTGTTGCAGATGCTGTAGTAATTAATTAGTAGAAAACTTTATTTACATGGACTGCATGCTGCGTGAAGTCAGGAACCCTTCTGTTTGCATACCACGGTACTAGCACATTATGTAGAACCTGGTCCAGGACAGGCACCAGCAAATCGATGAGCATTGATGTCCTAGGAGTTATGTTATCATCAAGCAAAATGTGGCTGTTTTTTGGTTAATTTACAACTTAAATGTGAGAGTAAGACAAACATAGAGATCATATTGAGAAGCTTATTCATTCATTCATTCGTTCATCATTTATTCATTCACACTTCATTCTGAAAAGTATTTAAGAAGGCTTAAAAAAAACATAAAACAGGAAAAGACACATGCAGAAATTGGGAAGAAAAGAGAAAAAAATGGAAGTAGGATAACAGAATAAAATGTAGAGGGTAGAGTGTATACACAAACTACATGCCACAGAAGTCTGAGCACTTGCCGAAAGTGCAAATGGGGTTGTCTTAAAGGACAACGCCAAGAGAAATGTGCACACAGCGCCATGGCGCCACCATCATAAAATACAGTAGGTTGCCACCCAGCTTCTACTCAGATTAAGTGGGCAAATATATTATGTACTATTTAATTTCCTAGAAAAAATGCACTACAAACTGCATTACAGAGGCTACTAAGTTATTTTCTTTCAAAGCAAAGTGATTAAATAAAATCCTAATGCTTTCATATTGGTCCCTGTCTGGTTCTCCAAATGAGGAATAAGTAAATTTTCTAAATGAAGCTTAACTTTTTACAGCTTTCAAGGAAAATATGTAGGGAGCAGTTTAGATGGCTGTATGTTTACTTACGTATAAAATTCATGCAATAGAAAGAAGAACCACTAGCACAATTAACTTGTGAATTTCCTTGGCCAACGTGCCCTCATATTCTATATTGAAAAGTTATGTACAGGGTTTATAATGGTCAAGGTGAAACAACTAAGAGGGATGACAAAGAAAAACTGTGGTTTGAGATTTCGTTACTTAACGCTGCAATTTAGACTTGAATAAATGCACCTGAACATCCTGCAGAGAGGCTGAGGGCGAGAATGACTGCATCGCTTGAGCCTGGCAGAGGAGGTGAAAACACAGCCGGAGAGGAGAGGGAAATGTGGAAAAGTTGCTTCCTGGAGCAGCTTCGGGATTGTGTCCTGTAATCTAGAGCTGGCTCAAATTACATACAGCCCATCCACCAAACTCAGCAAGGAACGGAAGTGAGGAAATACAAAACCCATCCTTGGTTTTATTTGATCTGCAGTGGCTGGCTTCATACATCTGATCATTTTTCTGTGTTCTGAGGGGCAGTGAAACAAATTATCAGGGCCAAGTATGAAACCGGGAAGATAAGTTTAGTCCCTAGATGTTTTAAAAGGGAAAAATAATAAATGGAATTCTCATTGGAAGCTTGTTCTCCTAGTCATTCTCCTTTCCTCTTCCAAATTTAGATTTATTGTGTTCCTTTCCGTATCATTTAAGGTTTGCTCTAGGCTTGACTGCGGGATTCAACTATCTATTTTAAATAAACAAACACTCAAGGAACTTTTCACACATTTCTGAGTCATTTCTTTTTGCTCTTTGAATCTTATTTTTAAGATAACTTCTAAAGCTCAAGTTTTAAGAATATGTATGGACATACGGTATGTCTCTGTAGTTTAACCGGACTTGTGCAAAAATACTCTAGGAGAAGACATGACATTTTTGCTGTACATTTTGCTTTCATTTATGACCTGTTTAAATAGTGCCAATGACTGTGATAACTACTACTATAGGGGTTATATTATTTTTGTCCCCCCACACACAAAAAACCCCTGAGTTTATTATTATTATTTTATCCATTTACAGATGGGGAAATGAGGAGGCTCTGTCAATTAATAACTTTCCCAAGTTCTCACATTAAGTTGTACCATCAGAATCTGAACTCAGTCAGCCTGATTCCTGACCCATATTCTTAACTACCAAGTTATAGTTCTTATATTAAATTTCAATCTTTCTATAATAAAATGTGTATCCTTAGAAATGAAAGAAGCTTTCTTAGTGCACTGGTATAGTGAAGAGTAACCAACTTTGAATCAGGAGTCAAGATACACGGGTTCTATTCATGATGCTAGCTATGTGACCTTAATCAAGTTAGTTCACCAATTTGTCCCTCAACTGATAAATGTCAGGGCTCAAAAAAGCTGGTTGAATTGAGCTGCATGTCAGTCCTTTCAGGTTTTGACATTCTGTGTTGTCTAACGAGACGCCTGTCATTACCTAACACACCTTTGGTCAGAGACAAAAATGTGATGTTAATCGAAGGATGTGTAGGGTGGGTTGGTGTGGCTCTGTGCCATGGCCAAAGAACTCCACTGATTACAACTGGAAACTAGTAAAAGGAATGTGAACGAAGAAATACAAATCTGCTGCCTTATTAGACATATCAGTCAAAGCCCAAACTTGGAATTCTATGGACTATGGATTATTTTTAAGCATGGCTTAGTGTTATAGTCTAAAGAAAAGCTTATTTATGTTGTCGGCTCAGTGCCTGGAATAGGGCCTGACTCATGATGGAGGGTCAGCGACAATTTTTAAGCCAACAAAATAAAGGGGACTATCCACTTGATGAATCTGTGTCCATTAGTCTGTAGAAAATAGAAGCTGACTTCTGAGGGAACCACACTCCTGTTTGTTACTCATTTAAGCGTGGAGAGGAAACTCAGTGATAGAGTCCTCGCTTGTTTCTTCTAGGTGAATGGCCAAATCTCATTCCTCTTCCTCCTAAAGATTCTTTCCTTACCCTTACACTACTATCTCTGAGCACACTGGTAATGAGCTTTCTTGGCTTTCTCTCCAGGAGGAAGGGAGAGTGAGAGAGAGAGAATATACATACATATATTTAATAAGACAATGTCATCCTTTCCATTATGCAGCTCTGTGAATGACATATCCAATTGGACAGAAATTCAAACTGTGGCGTTTCTGTAGTAAAGCACCATGAATTCAGCATTATGAGTAAGAATAATATCCAGGACAATTATCACGGTGACTAGCAAGACTTCCTCAACATATTACTTGGCAGATATTCTATTCTTATGTTCCTTTGTGTCATCTCATTTTTAATGTGGCTTATAAAGAATCAGTTTATAGAACTGATTCATAAAAATTCAGCATTTTGCTCTGTCAAAACACTTATTTTTCCTATCAATCAATATTTCACTACCTTATATATGCTCTATAAAGGGAAAAGGATGGCACAGGTAAGGACACTGAGGCAGAGAGGGGTTAAAAGATTAAGGTCGCACATTAAGTCAGGGGAAAAAGCAAAAATAGAAACAAGGGTTTTCTGAGTCACAGCCCAGCATTCCAGACAACGACAGATCCAGTGCTGATGAACAAGCTCACATTAGCTCACAAAATAACCACGGGCACATTTCCCCTGAAACCAGGCCATGCTCTTAGTGCACGCTCTGATGCGTGTACAAATTAATTTTTGGCAGCAGGAGGTCCTGGTACATTTCAACTCCAGTGTACAAGTGATTAAAACAAACAGGGACACATCAATTTTTTTTCATGTGAGAAAGTCAGAGTTCTAGGTCAAGCCCTAACAATTTCTTGGATTTTTGAGTAACTTATAATGAGAAAAAAAAAAAAACCACACTGAAACGTTTCATTTGCAGTATCAGTATTTTTTATATAAGTCCTCCTCCTTCCAGAAGGTTTTTTTGTAAAGATTGGCACCTGAGCTAACCTCTGTTGCCAATCTTCTTTTTTTTTTTCCTTCTCCCCAAAGCCCCCCAGTACATAGTTGTATATTCTACTTGTAGGTCCTTCTGGCTCTGCTATGTGGGACACCACCTCAACATGGCTTGATGAGGATGCCCAGGATCCCAACTGGCAAAACCCTGGCCCCAAAGTGGAGTGCGTGAACTTAACCACTCGGCCACAGGGCCAGCCCCCGGAAACAGAAACTTCTCTTCTGTATATAGTATACAAGCCATCAGCACTGGGAATATTTGCCTATTTAGATGTATATTAGATACAATACCATTTCTTACTCCATGTGGAAGACTTGCAAGCATCCTTAAAGCGTTGTTTGATGCCTCAAGCCAGAAAGAATGGCTCATTCCTTAAATAAAGGAGCTTGGAAAATTAGGCTTACATGTGTAAGTGTAAAGGAAGCATGTCAAATGACTATGTGTGAGCAATCTGAAGTTCCTAGTGTTTTATATGATGGTTTTGTACTCATTCCCATAGAATAAACTATAGAGCCAAGTAGCCTAATAACCATGAACTGCACAAATTAAGAGGTATAAATATTATCTAGATGGACCAAGAGATGATGATATTTTAAAGGTAGGGGTTATGAATAAACTCTGTATCAAGACCAAAAACCTAATGGAGCACTGCACACCCCATGGATGCCCCATGACTCCAGATTTTAGGAATAACAATATTTTTAACTCATTTATTCATTCATTTATTAACAAACATGTACCAAGCCCCTATTTTGTGATAGGAGAAGCAGGAGCCTGGAGATACAGAAGTAAAATACACACTCTCCGTCTTCAAAGAGCTCACAATATAATAGGCAGGCAGCCAAGTAAACAGACATTGAGATCTCCAATGGTGAGAGCTCTACACAAGAGAAGCTCGTCATGTTACAGGTTCTTCGAGAGGGAAACCTGGCCATGATGAGGGTTAGGCTGGTGGGGAAAGGGATTGTGAAGGAAGAAGATGATGCTTGACATCGCTGAGAACGGAGAATGGGAATTATTTAGGTGAAGAAAAGGAAAAAAGGAAAATATGCTGTTCAAGGATGGATGGGAGACTGTCCAAGCATAGTGAAGAGGGAGAGAGCAGAGGAGCTGGGGGGTTGGGGATGAATTGATTATAGGATACACAACTCCTGGAGGGCACCATTCACATCATAGTCTCTGTGAATGGTGCTCTGTGGATTTGTGTGACGCATCAGCCCTTGTCAAAAGCTGTGAGTTGAGACCTGTTGAGAGATAGTACAAAAGCATAGGCACCTCATCTATTAAGACAAAAGGGAGGAAGAGAAGAAACCACATCAATTAGATTTTTTTTCAATTAAGGGCCGTTATTTTTCAGAGCGTTTTTAGATTCACAGCAACACTGAGTGGGAAGTACAGAGAATTCCACACACCCAGTCCCCGCTTGTGTATGGCCTCTTCCACCATCAACATCATCCACCAGAGTGGTACACTTGCTACAAGTGGTGAGCCTACATTGACACATCATTATCACCCAAAGCACATAGTTTACATTAGGGTTCACTCGCTGTGTTGTACATCCTATGGGTTTCGACAAGTGTATGATGACATGTCTCCACCGATACAGTACCATAAAGAATGGTTTCACTGCCCTCAAAATCCTCTGCACTCCACCTATTCGTCCCTCCCTATGCCTCAACCCCTGGCAACCACTGATCTTTTTACTGTCTCCATAGTTTTGCGTTTTCCAGAATGTCATATAGTTGGAATCATCCGGTATGTAGCTTTTTCAGATTCGGTTCTTTCATTTAGCAATATGCATTAAAAGTTCTTCCATGTCTTTTTGTGGCTTGATAGTTCACTTATTTTTAACACTAAATAACATTCCATTGTCTATATGTACCAAAGCTGGTTTTTTTTTTTTTTAATTTGGAGAAAGCAGAAAGGTAAGGGAGGCTATCCCATGAAGTAGGGGAATTCATTACAATTACAATTGTGCTAGCAAATCTGATAAGACTGCATTGTCTGTTATATCCAAGTCTGTGACAAAACCAACGATCGAGGTAAAACCCTATGATCTGCCTCTGGGCCTCTCTCCAGCTTGGCATCAACACTCTGGATACCATCATTCCAGCAGATAAGAAGATAACTAATATCCCAAGTAGCAATACCCGATTAGCCCCCGTGAAGAGACAGTGGGGTTTGGGTTCAGGGAAACATGGTTCAAAAGCAACTGCACAGATACAGCCTGGAAATATTCCCAACTATAACTAAACTGGCTTTCCCTACACATCACTATTGGAGGTAGTTTTCGAATGATACTTTTATCTGGGGCAGGTGTGTGGACCAGATACAGGGACTCAGCCACAGCCAGCAGCCCAGAATGAGAAGTCTTTTTGTCCCTTCGAGCCTGAGACTCTCTTCTCTAGGCCAGAGACACCAGGACAGGCAGAGGAGGGGCCCAGCGGGAGCAACAGCCTGGCAGCTTGGTCCCGGAAGTCTCTTTGTCCATGAGGTCTGAGACTCTTCCTGCCTCCATCTTTCAGAGACAACAAGGCAAGAAGAGGGTACCAGTGTGGGGGTCCCACTCTGTCCTTCCCCCACTGAGAAACACTTGGTGGCCCAGCCTGGAAAATTCCTTCCACCCCCTTAGGCAACACCAGCAGGGACCAGTGAGAGAGCCCTAGCGGCACCTGATACACCAAAAAGATGAAAGTAACACCACAAAGTCTCTACAAATTAAACTGCCACTGGAAGAACAGCCCAAAAAATAGGTCAAGACCTGCATGTTGAACCTAAACAGGGTGACTGCTGCTAAAATAGAAGAATTAAACAGGACCCAGAATTTCCTAAATAGACAATATGCCTAAAATACAATAGAAAATCACCTGTCATATCAAGAATCAAGAAAATCACAGCTTAACTGAGGAAAGGCAATCAGCTAACACAACACCTACATGGATCAACTGTTGGACTTCCCTGACAAGGATTTTAAACAAGCATCATAAAAATGCTCCAACAATCAATTACAAACTCTCTTAAAACAAGTGAGAAAAAAACACAGCAAAGAAGGAGAAGTTATAAAAGAGAAACAAATGGAAATTATGGAACTTAAAAATACAAAACAGAAAAGTAAAAAAACAATTTGGTGGATGGGCTCAAGCATAGAGTGGAGATAGAGATTAGAATCAGTAGATTGAGGACAGAACAATAGAATTAACTCAATCTGAAAACAGACTTTAAAAAACCCAGAGCAGGGAACTGTGGGGCAATAACAAAAGATCCAACAGTCATATCATCGAAGTCGCTGAAAGAGAGAGAGTAAGGTGGAAAAGATATTTGAAGAAACGATGGCTGAAAACTCCCCAAATTTGGCTAAAGATACAGACCTGTACATCCAGGAAACTGAATGAAGCCCAAACAGAATAAACACAAAGAAATCCACACCAAAGCACTTGATAAGTAAATTATCAAAAGGGAATGATAAAAATCCAGGGAGAAACAGTGCATCACATACAGAGAAACAGCAGTTCGAAAGACAGCAGATAGCTCATCTGAAACCATGGAGACCAGAGGTAGCAACGCAATATTGATTAAGTGCTGAAAGAACTAATTATGAATTCTTCATCTGGCAAAAATATCCTTCAGAAGTGAGAAGAAAGAAAAACATTCTCAGATGAAAGAAAAACCAAAAGAATTTGTTTCTAACAGACACACCCTTAAAAGATTCAGTAAAGGAAATTCTTCAAACAGACAAGAAATGATAAAAGAAGGAATCTCAAGCATCAGGAAGGAAGGAAGCACAATGGGGAAGGAGGAAATATGGGTACATCCAATAAATCATTCTTTTCTTGTGAGTTTTATAAATTATATTTGATGTTTGAAACAAAAATTATAACACCATCTGATACCCAAGACAATGATCTTTAAGAACAGGGAAGGTAAAGGAACCTAAATGGAAGTGAGTTTCCACACTTCACTCAAAGCGTAAATGTCAATTTCAGCAGGCCATGATAAGTCTCACGTTTATATTGTAATCCTCAGAGTGACCACTATAAAAACCACACAAAGAGATGCTCAAAATCACTATGAACTAGTCAGGATGAAATTCTACAAAAGTGTTCAAGTAACCTGTAGGAGGCAAGAAAAGAGAAACAGAGGGCGCCAGCCGGATGACGTAGTGGTTAAGTTTGCATGTTCCACCTCAGCGGCCCAGGGTTTGCAGGTTCGGATCCCCGGTGCAGACCTAAGCACCACTCATCAAGCCACACTGTGACAGCATCCCACATAAAATAGAGGAAGATTGGCACAGATGTTAGCTCAGGGCCAATCTTCCTCATGCACAAAAAAGAGAGAAACAGAGGAGCAAGCACCAGAGGAAACAGAAAATAAATATAAAATAGCAGATTTAAGTGCTAACACATTATTAATGACTGATGCAAACAGCATAAATATAAAAAAGACAGAAGTGGGGAGGGGTGGAGTGGGGAGTCAGTGGGTGAGAGTTGGCTGTGGTTGTAAAAGGACAAGAGATCCTTGTAGTACAGAGTTGGAACTCTTGGGTACATGGACCTACACAGGCAATAAAATTGTGTAGAACTTACACACAGGCACACACACACATAAATACAAGTAAATCTCGGGGAAGCTGAATAAGAGAGGTGGATTGTATCGATGTCAATATTGGTGTTGTGATTCTATACAATAATTCTGCTAAATGTTTTCATTGGGGGAAATTGGGCAAAGTTGTACAGGTCTTTCTGTATTATTTCTTACGACCACGTGTGAATCCACAATTACCTAAATAAAAATGTGAGTTTTAAAAAAGATATGCATATTACATTTTATAACTTTACTTATGTTGTAACATGTTATACGACATCTGTGTATTTGTTTAAAATATGTTTGTTGTAGTCTATTAACTTAATTTATCAAATAATAAAAACGAGGATAAACTCATATTTCCTGCCATGTACATGGAATAAACTTTTGGCATTTGGAGAGGAGAGGAACAGGATATTCTCAATTTTTCTACAAATATTTTGACATAATGGCCATTGTGGATCCATGAATCGAGGTTTCACCAAACTCTATACCCTTTTCTTAATGCACGAATGAGCAAGAGTCTCCCAAGGGAAGAATGACTTGCCCCAGGGAAGAAACATTCTCATAAATCCACAGCAGAGTGGTTTGAAATGCTCTATTGCTATCACGAAAGCCCCCTTATATTAAACAGCATGAAGACAGGAAAGAAAGTTTGAGTGCTGTCCTGTTGAGATTAAATCTTTATTGCCATTGACTTTTGAAATTTGAATTTTGCACATTAGTTTGCATTTATTTGCACGTTTTCCCTTAATCTTCAGCTCTTAATCCCTACTGATTTCAGTTAAGAGGAGTCATGTAGGTTATTGGGTATCAGAGGACCACATCGCAGAGCAACACCTGTTTGGGGGCCAACACTACAGTACATCATGCATAAATGGCAGAAAGTCTTCTTTTAGTTCCCTAATCAGTTAAACGGTGTGTAGTAACTTTAACAGGCATGACTAGACTACGATCATATTTTGCTATGCTCAAAATGTATGTATCATTGAACGTGAAAAAAACGCATCAATTGGGAGAGGATCCAAGATGGCTCCGTGAGTAGTCCTCTTTGTCTCTCCCCCTTCGAGTCTACAATTATTTGGACACTTATCGCTTGACAAAGGATATCCAGACAGCATCTCAGGACGTCTGAGATACCCACGTGACTAAACATCAGAAGGCGGACGGACTTTCCTCCGGGAGGATGTGGAAATAGGTGAAAACTCTCCGACCCCGACCGAGCAGCCTAGTACCCGCAAGCGGCTTTCTTCCAACGGACGCCCCCAGAGGATCTACACACATCTAGGGCAGGAGCGAGCACACAACAGAGGAGCGATGGTGGAAATAGGTGACCAGAACCCTACCTAAACCCCCCGCAATTACTCCTAAACGCAGAGGGAAACTTTGGAGTTGCACACCTGAGCCCACGGGGAGAGTCTCTCCCCGCCATTGGCGGGGAGACCCCGCCTGGTGTTCGCGGTGCCCAGAGGGTCCCAGAGAGAGTCGCTGAGGGTACGGAGGTCTCCCAGCTGCCGTTGCCTGCCCTGTGGGAGTAGGGATTGCCGGAGATCTCGGAGAGGACCGGGGCTGGGGGAACTTTCAAAGGCCGGCTCTGCGACCCGGAGGGGAAGCGCCGGAGTTCCGCCCGGGCAGCAGACAAAACTCTCTGTCTGCCATTAGCAGAGGGGCCACGCCCAGCATTCACGGCTCCGGGAGAGGCCCGGGGAGAATCCCAGAGGGCGGGGCAACCCCCAGCTGCCGTTGCCCGCCCCGTGGGACTAGGGATAGCTGGAGATCTCGGAGAGGACTGGGGCTGGGGTGAGTTCCAGAGTCCCAGCTTCGTAGCCTAGGGGGAAACCCTACAGGCTCACAGCAGCCTTAGGGAAAGCCTCTGCACAGCACCAGTAGAAGGCACCCAGCCGCCAGCCACAAGGCTGGAAGACCCCAGGGCAAAAGCAGCATAGCTAGGTGAACTAACCACAGACTGTAGAAGATGCCAATAGCTCTCCTGCAACCCATAGAGGACAAGTGAGATTTTGTGGGTGCCGACAGCAACGGAGCGACAAATATAAGTGATCCCACCCCTGGCCGCTGGAAAAGCCCATAACACCGTTGCAGACCCCAAGGAGAGAGCACATCTAGGTGGGCTGCAACAGTAGGCACCAGCAGCCTGAAGCCCCCCTGTGACGGCCCCCACGGCAGAGGAGGGAATCCAAAGGGCCACTGTGGCTACGAGGAGGGGCCCAGGCCCAGTTAGCAACTGCGGACAGGGTTCCTGGTTGGTGCAGTATAAACAGCTGCTCCCCCACCACAGCAGCTGAAACAAGTGAAAGGAGCAACTAAACTCTATCTCCATGCGGAGGCACAAATCAACAACATCAAGCAATATGAAAAAATACATTAAATCTCCAGAACAGAAAGAAAGTAACAAATACACAGAAAACAATCCCAAAGAAAATGAGATATATAACCTAAATGACGATGACTTCAAAACAGCCATCATTAAAATTCTCAATGAGTTAAGAGAGAATTCTGACCGACAACTCAACGAGTTCAGGAGCTATGTCACAAAAGAGTTTGATACGATAAAGAAGAACCAAACAGAAATATTGGAAATGAAAAACACAATAGAGGAGATTAAGAAAAATCTAGATGCTCTGAACAGTAGGGTCGATAATATGGAGGAAAGAATTAGCAATTTGGAAGATGGCAATATAGAATTGCTGCAGGCAGAGGAGGAGAGAGAAGCAAGACTAAAAGGAAATGAAGAAACTCTCCGAGAATTATCAGACACAATTAGGAGATGCAACGTAAGGATTATAGGTATACCAGAGGGAGAAGAGAAGGAGAAAGGGGCAGAAAGCCTATTCAAAGAAATAATGGCTGAGAACTTCCCAAATCTGGTGACAGAGATGGATCTTCAGGTGACAGAAACCAATAGATCTCCAAACTTTATCAATGCAAGAAGACCAACTCCACGGCATATAGTAGTGAAGCTAGCAAAAGTCAACGACAAGGAGAAAATACTAAGGACAGCCAGGCAAAAGAAACTAACCTACAAAGGAACCCCCATCAGGCTATCAGCAGATTTCTCAGCAGAAACTTTACAGGCTAGAAGAGAGTGGAATGATATATTCAAAAATCTGAAGGACAAAAATCTACAGCCGAGAATTCTCTACCCAGCGAAAATATCCTTCAAATACGATGGAGAAATAAAAACTTTCCCAGATAAACAAAAATTAAGGGAGTTCATTGCCACAAAACCTCCTCTTCAGGAAATCCTCAGGAAAACCCTCATTCCTGAAAAATCCAAAAAAGGAAAGGGGCTACAAAACCAAGAGCAGAGGAGATAAGTAGAAGGACAACAACAGAGAGTAGCAGCTCTACATCAGAACAGATTAAACCATGGGACGAGAAACAAAGGAAACTGAAGAAAACCAGAAAACAAGACACAAAATGGTAGTGGTAGGCCCCCACGTCTCAATAATCACTCTAAATGTAAATGGATTGAACTCCCCAATCAAAAGACACAGAGTGGCAGGATGGATCAAAGAACAAGATCCAACAATATGCTGCCTCCAGGAAACACACCTCAGCCCCAAAGACAAACACAGACTCAGAGTGAAGGGATGGAGAACAATACTCCAAGCTAATAATGAACAAAAGAAAGCAGGTGTCGCTATACTAATATCAGACAAGGTAGATTTCAAAGCAAAACAGATAAAGAAAGATAAAGAGGGACAGTATATAATGATAAAAGGGACTCTCCACCAAGAAGACATAACACTTATAAATATATACGCACCCAACACAGGAGCACCAAAATTTGTAAAGCAACTCTTAATAGAACTAAAAGAAGACATCAACAACAATACAATAATAGTAGGGGACCTCAACACACCATTAACACCAATGGACAGAACATCCAGACAGAAAATCAACAAGGAAATAATAGAATTAAATGAAAAATTAGACCAGATGGACTTAATAGATATATAAAGAACACTTCATCCAAAAACAGCAGGTTACACATTCTTCTCAAGTGCACATGGAACATTCTCAAGGATTGACCATATTTTGGGAACCAAAGCAAACATCAATAAATACAAGAGAGTTGAAATAATATCAAGCATCTTTTCTGATCACAATGCCATTAAACTAGAAATCAACTACAAGAAAAAAGCAGAGAAAGGTGCAAAAATGTGGAGACTAAACAACACGCTTCTCAACAAACAATGGATCATTGAAGAAATTAAAGAAGAAATCAAATTTTATCTGGAGACTAATGAAAATGAGAACACGACATACCAAACCATTTGGGATGCAGCAAAAGCAGTCCTAAGAGGGAAATTCATCGCAATACAGGCTCACCTCACTAAACAAGAAAAAGCTCACATAAGCAACCTCAAACAACACCTAACAGAACTAGAAAAAGAAGAACAAACAAAACCCAGAGTCAGTAGAAGGAGGGAAATAATAAAAATAAGAGCAGAAATAAACGATATTGAAACAAAAAAGACAATAGAAAGGATCAATGAAACAAAGAGTTGGTTCTTCGAAAGAATTAACAAAATTGACAAACCCCTAGCCAGACTCACCAAGAAAAGAAGAGAGAAATCGCAAATTAATAAAATTAGGAATGACAGAGGAGAAATCACAACAGATACCAATGAAATACAAGAGATCATAAGAGAATACTATGAAAAACTATATGCCAACAAATTGAACAACCTGGAAGAAATGGACAAATTCCTAGACTCCTACAATCTCCCCAAACTGAATCAGGAAGAAATGGAGAATCTGAATAGGCCAATCACAAGTAAGGAAATAGAAACGGTAATCAAAAACCTCCCCAAAAATAAGAGTCCAGGACCAGATGGCTTCTCTGGAGAATTCTACCAAACATTCAAAGAAGACTTAATACCTATTCTCCTCAAACTGTTCCAGAAAATTGAGAAAGATGGAGAACTCCCTAACACATTCTATGAAGCCCACATCACTCTGATCCCCAAACCTGACAAGGACAACACAAAGAAGGAGAACTACAGGCCGATATCACTGATGAACATAGATGCAAAAATCCTCAACAAAATTTTGGCAAACCGAATACAGCAATACATCAAAAAGATTATACACCATGATCAAGTGGGATTTATACCAGGGACACAGGGATGGTTCAACATCCGCAAGTCAATCAACGTGATACACTACATCAACAAAATGAAAAACAAAAACCACATGATCATCTCAATAGATGCAGAGAAAGCATTCGACAAGATCCAACACCCATTTATGATAAAAACCCTCAGTAAAATGGGTATAGAAGGAAAGTACCTCAACATAATAAAGGCCATATATGATAGACCCACAGCCAACATCATACTCAATGGACAAAAACTGAAAGCCATCCCTCTGAGGACAGGAACAAGACAAGGGTGCCCACTTTCACCACTCCTATTCAACATAGTACTGGAGGTGCTGGCCAGAGCAATTTGGCAGGAAAAAGAAATAAAAGGAATCCAAATAGGTAACGAAGAAGTAAAACTCTCGTTGTTTGCAGACGACATGATCTTATATATAGAAAACCCCAAAGAATCCACAGAAAAACTGTTAGAAATAATCAACAACTACAGCAAAGTAGCAGGGTATAAAATTAACGTGCATAAATCAGTAGCATTTCTATACACTAACAATGAACTAACAGAAAAAGAACTCAAGAACTCAATCCCATTCACAATCGCAACGAAAAGAATAAAATACCTTGGGATAAACTTAACCAAGGAAGTGAAGGATCTATACAATGAAAACTACAAGACTTTCTTGAAAGAAATTGACGATGACATAAAGAGATGGAAAGACATTCCTTGCACATGGATTGGAAGAATAAACATAGTTAAAATGTCCATACTACCTAAAGCAATATACAGATTCAATGCTATCCCAATCAGAATCCCAAGAACATTCTTCACAGAAATTGAACAAAGAATCCTAAAATTCATATGGGGCAACCAAAGACCGCGAATTGCTAAAGCAATCCTGAGCAAGAAAAACAAAGCCGGCGGAATCACAATCCCTGATTTCAAAACATACTACAAAGCTACAGTGATCAAAACAGCATGGTACTGGTACAAAAGCAGGTCCACAGATCAATGGAACAGAATTGAAAGCCCAGAGATAAAACCACACATCTATGGACAGCTAATCTTCGACAAAGGAGCAGAGGGCCTACAATGGAGAAAAGAAAGTCTCTTCAACAAATGGTGCTGGGAAAACTGGACAGCTACATGCAAAAGATTGAAAATTGACCATTCTTTTTCACCACACACCAAAATAAACTCAAAATGGATCAAAGACCTAAAGATTAGGCCTGAGACAATCAGTCTTTTGGAGGAGAATATAGGCAGTACACTCTTTGACATCAGTTTCAAAAGAATCTTTTCGGACACTGTAACTCCTCAGTTGAGGGAAACAATAGAAAGAATAAACAAATGGGACTTCATCAGACTAAAGAGCTTCTTCAAGGCAAGGGACAACAGGATTGAAACAAAAAAACAGCTCACTAATTGGGAAAAAATATTTACAAGCCACTTATCCGACAAAGGGTTAATCTCCATAATATACAAAGAACTCACACTGCTTAACAACAAAAAAACAAACAACCCGATCAAAAAATGGGCAGAGGACATGAACAGACATTTCTCAAAAGAAGATATGAATATGGCCAATAGACACATGAAAAGATGTTCATCATCGCTAATCATCAGGGAAATGCAAATCAAAACTACACTAAGATATCACCTTACACCCGTTAGATTGGCAAAAACATCCAAAACCAAGAGCGACAAATGTTGGAGAGGTTGTGGAGAAAAAGGAACCCTCATACACTGTTGGTGGGAATGCAAACTGATACAGCCACTATGGAAAACAGTATGGAGATTTCTCAAAAAGTTAAAAATAGAAATACCCTATGACCCAGCCATCCCATTACTGGGTATCTATCCTAAGAACCTGATATCAGAAATCTCAAGAGTCCGTTGCACCCCTATGTTCATCGCAGCATTATTTACAATAGCCAAGACGTGGAACCAGCCTACATGCCCAGAAACTGATGATTGGATAAAGATGTGGTATATATACACAATGGAATACTACTCAGCCATAAAAAAAGACAAAATCGGCCCATTCACAACAACGTGGATGGACCTCGAGGGTATTATGTTAAGCGAAATAAGCCAGTCAGAGAAAGACGAACTCTATATGACTCCACTCACAGGTGGAAATTAGCATATTGATAAGGAGATCTGATCAGTGGTTACCAGGGAAAAGGGGGGGTGGGGGGAGGGCACAGAGGGGGAAGTGGTGTACCCACAACATGACTAACAAAAATGTACAACTGAAATCTCACAAGGTTGTAATCTATCATAACATTAATAAAAAAAAAAACGCATCAATTGAGTCTCATATCTTTGACTATATCAAAGAATTGGGCCCTGTGTATCTACATTTTTTTAATCACTTTTAAAAATGAGATGAGTTCACAGCAGAGCTCTCTTTTGTCTAGAATCTACATAAACAGTATATCTCAGAGCTGGACCAAAGCAGAGGCTGTCCAGTTCAGTCTTCTAGTTCAGCCCTCAATTGTTTTGTGTTTGAGGCATACTTGCAAATTCTGAACATTTGGCAGTAAGCTTGAAGAGATTAAAGGACTGAAAAGAGTACTAAACAAAGTAGCAATAATTGAAAGGCAATCACTATCTCATATAAGGCAGCTTCATAGAATCTGTAACAGCATCCTTGATTATCATGGTTGGTTGACCTTCAGTGCAGGGTTTCCTGCCCTGACCATACCTTCTTAAAGACCCACAAGGCAAAGTTCTCTTACTTTCCAGAGAACGTGCAATCTTTTTTTTCCCGCCTCTTATCTTATACATGCGGCAGGCTGAAACTTACTGCATACCACCACTACCTTCTATCTTCCCACCAGTTCAGCCCAACATTCTGACTAACAGTACAGGATTTATCCTCAGTTACAGTTCTTTTAAAAAGGAGTGGTTTTATTCAAAATGTGGTGGCACAACTAGGTGGGAATCATACTCACACTTTGAGCTGTAGCCCAACAATGGTGAACTGTCCTATGACATGCAGGATCTTCGCACACAGCATCACTGACAGTCAGCATTCAGACTTTCCCTTTTTAAAAAATTGTGAGAACACTTAACATAAGATCTACCAACTTAACAAATTTTTATCTGTTCAATATGGTATTGTTAACTATAGGCACATTGTCACACAGCAGATCTCTAGAACTTAGTCATCTTGCCTAACTGAAATTTTATATCTGTTAAGTAAGAACTCCCCATTTCCCTCTCCCCAAGCCCCTGGCAAACACCATTCTACCCTCTGCTTCTAGTGTGTTTGACTATTTTCGATACCTCCTATAAGAGGAATCATGCAGTATTTGTCCTTCTGGGACTGGCTTATTTCACTTAGCATGATGTCCTCAAGGTTCATCCATGCTGTTGCATATGGCAGGATTTCCTTCTTTTTTAAGGCATAGTAATATTCCATTGTACGTATACACTACATTTTCTTTATTCATCCATTGAGGAATATTTAGGTTGTTTCCACATTTTGGCATTCAGTCTTTTCTTAAATATTCATATTAGAGGGAACTCACCATCAATTGGCCACATGCTGAAAACACCATTCACTCCTCTTCTAACAGCTCTACTGGAAAGCTCTTTAACTGAGCTAACATCTTTTCATACATTCTAATTCTACACCCAGCACAATACAGAATAAATCTAAACCATGGGCTACAACACTGAATGCCACTGAGGATGCTTTTCGGAAACAAGAAAAAATTGAATAGATATATGTGAAAAAATATAATTCTCCTATTAGAAAAAGTGTGGCTAAAAAATTGTGAAAGATTGCTGTGAATATACCTCAGTCTGTAAGGGAGATGTTGAGAATAATAGAGACTGGAAAAATGAAGGACGTGTGCCCTATACAATGGGCAGCCTCTACTCATTTCCAGCTCTTTGCTGCTATAAAGGGAGATAGAGTTTCTAATTCTTCAAGAGAAGTCAGAAATCAAGATTTTTAAGTGAAATCTTAGGATCTTAAGAGTTGGCTGCTGTTTCAAAACATTTAAAACATTTATTCAGGCCAACACTGAGCAGGCCAAACACCATACTTCTGAACACCACAATCCGGTCTGCAGGCTGGACCACGTGGCAGCCTCTGAGCCTTTGGAGACAGACACTGGGTCTTCAGGGATGTCTTCTCTTCCAGATCAGATGCCACCATCTTCATTAACCATTTGGTATATAAGTTTCCAAATTCCTGACTATCCTGAATGGCCTCCTGACTTGTTTTGATTTGCTGCAAAGCCTTCCTGAAGTGCAGCTTTGAGAGAGGTGTAGAGAACTTCACAGAGGCTCTGATCCGGCTGCACAGGCCGCCTATTCCTGATCTGCACAGCATCTTTACTAAGGGACCCTCTTCCACCACCCTCTGTGTGTGTTTTAAAAAATCTATGGCTATTGATTGGGATGCTGAGTGCTATTTGTCTCATTCTCATCACAATAATGGTGTGGTCTCAGTGTTATTTATTATTGCCTACCAATCTCAAATCGTCTTCCCTTTTAAAATCTCTGGCTGTAAATTCATATCTACTTTGTCTTAGAGAATTTTGAAATCTATAAGAAATAACAGGAAATATGGAAGCGAATGTGTTTAGAACTTCAGTCATTTCAGAGTTAGGAATTGCCTGTATAACATGTGCAATGAATAAAATGTCTTACAAAATTATTTCTCTATATGGTAGACTTTGCTAGCTGTCTACCCAATACACATTTTCTCTTCTTTTCCAAACAGAGTCCCAATTTTGTTCACGGTGACAATGTATGGCCAGTTTAAAATATTGTTTTCATCCTGGCTTACAGCTATGCTATGGTCTTGTGACACACATGGCCAATGAGATACAAGTAGAACTTGCTGGGTGCGACTTCCGGGAAATCTCCTGAAATGGGGCAGACTCTCTTAGCCTGCATCTTTTGCCCTTTGCTCTTCTCCTTCTACCTAGAATGCAGCATGATAGTGTGATGCTGAAAGTGGAGCAGCCACCTTGCCAACATGAGGCAACAATCTTGAAAATAAAAGCCACAAGTCAGGGTGCCCGAAAGCAGAGCCTCAATCCTTGATGGCATTGTGGATATAATGGTCTGCCTAGCTACACACTTCCTGGTATGTGACAACTCATTTGTAAATTGGGTTTTCAGTTATATGCACCCAAACCCATTCCTAACTGATACCATGAACAATGCCTGATAAGCATTAGAAGTAGCTTTTTGTATAACCAAAGTGATAAAATCCCATGCACAGAATTTAGTCCTTTTGAATCTCTCCATGACACATGCAACAACTCAGTGAACTCTCAAGATTAGGGAGAGGTGCCGAGAATATCAAAGATTCCAGGACCTCTCCCTAGACTAAAAACTATGAGAGCAGGGACCATTTCCATCTGATTCACTGTTGTCCACCATGGCCAGTTACTGACATGCACAGAAAGTTAAATCCTTGTCCAATGGGTGGATGAATGGATGAACAAGAGTTTATAGTCTAGTTGGGGAGATTAACAAGTAAATAGATGATTCCAAGGGAAACAAATTCATAGTTTACAGCATAACTGTATAGGGCTTCCTGGAGAAGATTATTTTCAAACTGGGGCATGAACACTGAGAAGCCACTAGCAAGGCAAAAGGTATAGGGAGGAGTTTCTGAGGAGAGGGAGCAGCATGTGACAGAGAACTGTATACAGTTTTACAGGTCCATAGTTCAGGAATCCAAGGAGACATGTGCTGAGCTGCAGCCTGGGGAGGCAAGCAAGCCTGAGATCATGAAAGGCTTGGGTATGCCCACCACAAGCACGTCTTCTGATCTAGTCTAGTCTGATAAACTGATTTCAAGGTACTCTCAATTTCCCCATCTGCAATCACAAATTTTAGTCTTTAAATTTTAAGAATTTTGTGACTTGATTATACAAACTTCTTCAACCACATTTCTATGAGATCGGCTTTTTTGTTCCTGTTTCACAAACCTACAACACGCATCGCGCATACCTCTGCCAATGGTTTTAGGAAAATCTCTTTCACTATTCAAGTGGAACATATTTGAAAGACTATCCTGGCCTAAGGCTCTGGGTGTTGCCGGGAGTTTCATCCCCTTCACTGGGAACCCCTTTCAGCCGTAACTGTCTTCCCTCCCCTGTGAGCTTTTCTCACATGGCCACAGCAGCTGGAATGAATCGTTTCCCCCCCACTTCCTCCCCCAGCAGGTGTACTGCCTCAGGGCCTTATCCATAGGGCTTCACTTTGCCCCTGGAAGAGCAGGCAAAAATTAATTGAAAGCAGCAGGTCAATAATTGTTCCTGAAGGTCAAATAAGCCTGTCAGCATGTTCCTCCATCTTTGTCAACCTGTCTCTCTGCTCCCCAAACTCATCAACTATCTTTCCAATTATTCTCTTCTACATTCAGCACCCCTCCTAGAGGTTGGGGGTCTTTATTCGCCTAGTCTGAAGTACCTACAACCGCCAGGGAATCTGGGATGCACGAGGCTAGTTTGGCTTCCTGTGAATCTCGTCACTCCCCCACAGAGCTTAACCAGGCAAGAAAACGGAAATACCCTGCTCATAAACTCACTCTTTCCTCATATTTCTTATAAATGCCTCCTCCTGTGCATATTTCTAATATGCCGTCTCTATCATACACTCTATGGGCACAAAACCTGGTCCCTTTCATAAAGGCGCCTGGTTTGAATGACAGGAGAAATGTGAGGATTTCACACTGCCGTTTGCTTTCTCATTGGCTGCCATATGTCTTTAAATGTTTTGTATTTTTATAAAAGAGAGTGATAAGCTCAAAGACTCAAAAGTTAGTGAATGTCTCCAATCTCTTTGTAGGTTTCCCATTTCATTTTAGAAGTAAAAAGAAAAAAGTGGAAAGGGAGTCCTTACATGCATAAGTGTGAAATTAACTAAGTATTTACTAATCACATTCTAATCTAGTTAACAACGTCATAATCAATGGATTTGTCTGAATATTAGCAGTGTCGTAGGTAGGGTCACATATTAGTTTTTGTAATATTGAGTTTTTATTTTTTATCTTGATGACAAACTTGCATTTGACCCTGCTTTGTGGCTTATATTCCAATTTACATACCCGACTGCATTTACCCTAGACAATTTTCTGTCACATTTCAACAGTTAGTATTTTTCTTAATCTGAATATTTGAAGGATGGGACCAACGCTCCCCAGGCTGCCTCTCCCCCAACACGTTTATGGATTAGTCCACTTCTAAAAATAATTGATCGGTCTATTTTTCTACTCCTAAACAACAGTTTTAACAACTCATATAAAGACATGTTTCTATTCTTTGCTGCTGGTGAGTCCAGAGCCCTGCATACTTCATCTCATGCTGTTAATATGCATTATTCAGAAAGCAGTGGTCGGATTGATGCGGTTCTGTTAGTCCAGGAAGTGGCATTTATGTATAATCCATGTGCTCCTCTTTAAAAATGTAAAATGGTAGCTTCAAAACAAATGAAAGTCAGGTCTAGTGTCTCAATTGAGGCTTTAGTTTTTGTCCTCAAAAATATTAAATGGTTCATTTTCTTATCAGCTAAAAACAGTTATAAAATATTGCAACAGCACCTAATGCCTTCTTACGAGCATTAATTTATGTCTTTAAGCTCTCTGTGGAATAAGAAGAAACATACTTTGTTCTCTGCCCCTCGTTCCTGTTAATATTTAGTCTTTGACCTTGGCTCCTGACACAGAGCTCTTCAGTCCCTTGGAATTTCCTGGGTGATAGGGACATCTGTTGTTCTAATGAGCCCACTTGGAGTGGGCTTCTGGATGGGGGCTGGTCATCAGAAAGACCAAGCCATGATTAAAAGCTTGGACTTTTCAGCCCATCGCCCATTCTTCAGAGAGGAAAGGGACTGGAAATGGAGCTAATAATGGATTGTGCCTATGTGATGAAGCCTCCACAAAAATCTCAAAAGTACGAGATTTGAGGAGCTTCGGGGTTGGTAAACACATCTCTCTACCCAGAGAGCTGTGTGCCCCAACTCCACAGGGACAGAAGCTCCTGGGCTCGGAACCCTTGCAGACCTTCTTGCCCCTTGTATCTCGTCATCTAGCTATTCCTCTGTATCCTTTATCATACTCTTTACTATATAGTAAACCAGCAAATGTAAGTAAGTGTTTCCCTGAGTTCTGTGAGCTGTTCTAGCACATGATTGAATCCTAAGAGGGAGTTATGGGAACCTCCAATTTGTAGCCAAGTCAGATAGATGTTATGAGTACCCTGGGGACCCACTACTTGCAATTGGCATCTGAAGTGGAGGGCGGGGTGGGACAGTCTTGTGGGACTGAGCTCTTAAGCTGTGACGTCTGCACTAACTCCAGGGGTTTGGTGTCAGAATTTCTCGGGGCGGAAAACCCAAACTTTTGGTGGCCAGAAGTGAAGTATTGAGAGTACAGAAGTACTCTGTGAGTAGAGGAGAAAACTGTTTTTTTCTAGACACTCTTTCTCTCCTTGACCATTGGTGTTCACTCTCCCACAGCCCTCAGCAATTCTAGGGTCAGCTGTCCCTCCAGCAGAGCTTTCTCAGCCGGCCAGGCACAGGAGGAGGAGTCCTTTCAAGACTGGCTTGGATCCTGTGACTCCTAGTAATCAAAGCTTACAGAGACTTCAACTCGTTTCTTGGACACAGGAATCATTCTTTAACTCATTCCCACAACAGTTACTGGGGACAATTGTTACATGCTTTCATTTAATGACACTTATTTTTAGCTAGCCCACTTCCAAAAACTGGTTTTGCTCCAGCTTCCCTCTGAGAATTCCTTCCCGGTCTGCTCCCTAATTTTTTTCCCTTCTCTTCATTAAAAAACGACATCCAAGCCCCATCTCTTGTCCTCTCTGTAGGCATGTAGGGAATTTAGATTCTTCCGAAACTAGCAAAGTCCTTCCCTCATGCATCCCAAGTCCTTTTCCAATTATGTTGACGTTTATATTTAGGTTTCCTTATACTTTAAGTATTTTGAGAGCCAAGAGACCATTGTGTCCAAAGAAGTGATCTGCGCAGAGTAATCAACCAATGTTAGCAATTCTCTAATGGGAAGTGTGGATTGGTTATCACTAAGTTACCACTGAAAGATAAAGTTTTATAACTAGAGTAGTCAACATTTTTGTAAAACATGTCTTCCAAAGTAGAACGTTATAGGGGGAGTGAGTTGAATCTTGATTTGTCTAGGTTTGCTTTGTTGAGTCTTTTTTGTGTATTCTTCCACTAAAAACAGGCCAAACAACTTGTGTGACATGATAACAACATAGCTATTGGCCTTAGAATTCATCAACAAAAATAGATTGGATTTTCTAATTCAATTCCAGGATCAAAATACATAGCAATGCCATTATGACTAAAGTAAGTGATTATCCTCCAGCGAGGGCTGAGCGAGAGCACATAAGAATTGGGCCCATGCTTGTCTGCTGTGTTTATGTAAGTGTGGAGGAAAATATAGAGACAATAGGGAAAGGATTGAATACATTAACAGAATGCTCTTTCTTTTGAGTAATTTTTAAGCCTGGTATCAAACAATTTTTGGCAGGAGTTCCTAATTGGGAAATATATTTCTTTTCATGATTTGCAAAATTTTAGCAGTTTTCAGGATATACTTATGTAATTAAAGATGCCCTTTAAAAACAGAAGGAAGACTTTTTTATCAGTCAAGAAGGTAGCTATGAGTTAAAGTACTCGAAAACGCGTCATTTAAAAATATGTACATTATTCATTATAGTTCTATGTTTGAAAATATAAACCACTCCTCCTTCACAATAAAATCACTCCATAATGCTTTAGCAGCATGAAATATAAGTAAATGCCTCAAAATATTACAATTCAAGAAAGAGTAGGTGATAAAAGTTGTAAAGCTTTACTTCGAAGATGGTTTGTCTTACTGTAATTGTTTATCTTGAAGTGAAACTGAAAAGACATTTTAAAAAGAAATAAAGCCAAAACAAGCCTCAGCCACCCACAAAGTTTGTCTTAATGTATGTCAGGCTTCATTCGAAGTCATTAAGGTAAAAATAATGCAAGATGCTAATAAACAGGAGAACACTAGCTTCTGTGCTCTTTTACTAACACCTATTGTATAATCTATGATTTTATTGTGCATTGGTTCTTTCAGCCCCAAAGGCAACCAAGATGTGTTCTTCCTAATCTTATAGGATTATAGCAAATAGAAATAAAGAAAAGTGTTAAAAAGTAATTTGAATAAGATAAAAATATTTAAATGTTCAGGATATTTTTCACGCTAATTTACTACAGCAGGCTAATTTCTCTCCTTGTCCAAAAGAGGCCTGAAGACTTCTTCTCTGGAAAGGGTAAAACAGAGGGTTTTTGGTCTGGTGAACACCAGGCTCAGTTGAGGAGGTGCTGCTCCAGGGAAAAAGGAGGGTTAAACGAGAGTGACGTATGGTAGAGTGCCGGTCCATTCAGCAGGAGACTAGAGGAGACTTCTCCAGGTACTCTGATCATCGAAGAGAAAAAATGTAAGGCTACAGACACCTACATTCCCAAAAGTACGTGCCAGCCAGATCCTTCTACCCTGAAGCCCAGAGTTGACAAGCCCTTCATCCTCCAGCATTCCAGTGCCCTTATCTTAAATAGGAGTGGATTTGGAAGATTGCCTCAAATTAGAAAAACAATGGCTAAAACCAACGGAGAAAAAGCAATTTGGATAAAAGAGAGTCTAAAGAGAGTGAGAAGACAGCAAGTAAGAAACTAATGTTTGCAGAAAAGGAGCAGTAATCCTAGTCCGCTACATGGCTCAGCTATCAACATCATCCATGTGTTTATAATAGTGTACACAATGAAGATTAATATAACCAAATTCTATATATCCACACTGGCAGGTGGGGATATATATATGATAGGAGCAAGAAAAATCTTCTCTTCCATAGAACGTAGTTAATACATGACCCCTAAAACATTTTTTAAAAATTGTAATTTTTAGTGTAAAGATTTGGAGGAAAATGCCTAATTAATCATTGAAAAGATGCGAACGAGTCTGTGTCTGAGGAGCAGGAAATGGGAGCTGAAATTGGGAGGCTGCTGGCTTTAGTCAACAAGGACTATTTTAATCTTTTAAGTTCACAGCATGTATGATTTGGGAGATATTTCTTAAAGTCAATTTAGAAAATAAATTAAATGAAAATTTTCACAGCAAAAAAAGAAGTGAGAAGAACGAAGCTACTCCTACATGGGGGAACTGCACTTTGTACCTATTACCTTGAACAGGTTTGGATTTGGTTTTTGGATTCAAGTGTGACCGGGATGTGGCTTATGTAGCTAGTACACGGTTTTGAACACAACAATTTATCAGTAGCCACAGAAAACCCATGCCAACATCGGTGGGCACCACTCATATTTGTATAGTTTCTTTGTTTTAATCAGGTTAGACGTCTTTGGATTATTATCAATCAGCAGTGTCTACAAACTGTAGTGGAGTGAATTCTCTTTGAAGGGCTCTGTAACATGTGAAAATCAGATACTGCTGGCATTGCCTAAACCATCTGGAAATTATGTCTCATGATTTCTCCAGACTTCAGGACCTAAAACAATGGCCAAGCATGGAGTCGACCACTCAATAAAGTAAGGACAAGGGGATCTTTCTCAAGTACCAAACACCATGCTAAGGGCTTTACATATTTTACCTCATTTAATCCTCACAGCAACACTACCAAGCAGATGTTGTTATCCTCATGTTTAAGATGAAAAAGCTGAGGAGTTAATTAAAGTGATGCAGTAAAAATAAAAAGGTGAGCTGAGCTCCTCATTCCTGACTCATTGTGTGATGTCTCATTTGTTCCTTTTACTGGCCTTGAGGTCAGCTCTATGGAGAACTCAATGTAATGAACATTGACAAGGATGGAATGCTTCTTCAGGTGATGCTTGAAGCCTTAAAAGTGGATTTCACTGCACATTGGATTCTTTTGTGTCTTGTGGGGAAATGCTTCTTTGACAGTGAGTGGGAAAATCCTGGGGGCTTACAGATCTTTGCTTTACACCTTGATCATCAGAAACAAGTCTAATTGTAAATAGAGATTAACCTCTGCCAGAAAACATACTCACAAACTCCAAAATAAATTATCCAGCCCCACAGAGATCAAGGATTTATGTGACAAGTAAGAAGGCTTTGCTAACAGTAATTCCTTGGTGATGGGTTAATCTCCTGCTCTGACAGACTCAGAGGCCTTGTAGATTGAAGGGAAACAATAAATAATCTTTCCTGATGTTAGCAAAGGGTTTCACCCTATTCAGTTTACATGCTTATGGGCAAGCAAGGCTTTGTTCTTGTTTTCGTGAATAAAAGCAAAGTAGCAATCTACAAATGTCATTTGAAGTGCAAGCTTGTTTCTGAGACGGTTAAATAGGGGGGAAATATGGCCTTGGGCAGTTGATGATGAGAGAGAGAGAGAGAGAGAGAGAAAGGTCAGAGTTGGCGCCAGAGCTTTGGGATCTAGGAATTGACCTCAAAGTTGTAAGTTTCTTTGGAGGTCAGAAGCATAGACAAGTTCTACCATCGAGGGAGAAAGCTTACAGGAAAGAGCCACAGGAGTCCCAAGTTCTGCAAAAGTACCATCCTGAAAGGTGCTTGGGTAGAGCAACCACATCTCCTGCTCCCTCCTCCCCCTCTGACCCACAGCCCACAACCCCAGTCACACCATGTTTGAGTCCAAGTGAGGTAACGTTCTCTCCTCTCACATACTCCTGCGTCTCCTTGTAGTCTCAGCTTTGATGCCCTCAGCATTAAGCAACTAAGATCTTCGGGCAAAGCTCATTCTGTGCTTGGACAGCATTAGTTGCTGGCTATGTGGAGTCAGAGATCTTCCTGTAATACTCACTTATTTATACTACTTGGCAGTCTAAGTGGTCTTCCATATACCATCCATGCTGTAAGTATTGAAGATAGCACATAGTTTTCTAGCTGCTCTGTATCATGTTCACATATAGAGGAGATCTGGCAAGAACCATCAATTGAGGCAGATTCTGGGATGAGTTAGTTGCATCATGACCTAAAATGCAGGAGTTCTGTTTCTGTCTGAAATTCAAAATCAACATCTGGCACTAAAAGTTGGAATGTTTATCCAAAATATTAACCCTTAAAAGTATACCCCTTTAAGACTGTAATTCATTTGACATTGGCTTGACAATATGTTTACACTTCTTGTAAAACTTTGGATTATTCCTACACAAGTCATGCAGTTTTTTTTGTGACAAAAACAACTACTTGTCTTTCTAATCCTTTTCAGCCCCGTACTAAGCCTTTTCAGCTATTTTTATCATTCTTCATCTCAGACACTTTACAATCCTGACTGGTCATCTGAAAATATTTCTTTGGTTCACTGAGGGAAAACTTTAATACGAGGTACTTAAAATCAAGGATAGAAAGTTGATTAAATAGGGCTTAAATTCTCCCATACCAGCAGTTCTAACCAGAAGCATGCTTCCAAATTTCTTGGGAAACTTTATCAAAATACACGGGCCCAGACCACTTCCTTGGGTGTGACCATGAGGTGGCCTGTGTACTTAGAAAAAGCTGCCCAGGCAATTCCAATAGCACCCTGGGTTAAGAACCATTGTCTCCTGTCAATTCTACCCTTTGTGGTCTCTTTATCATTCTCCTCAACTGTGGACAGTTCCGGGGATGTCTCTATGTGTCAGTCATTCATTTAACATTACAACTTTGGCCCCACCCTCTGGTAGCCAGTGAGATTCTAAGGAAGATAACATAGTAAGAGGATAATGGAGAGCTGAGGACCAAACTCGAAGAGCACCACATTTTGATTTAGGACAGGAAAACAGCTCATGACAAGAACCCACCGTGCCCTGCTCCATTTTCCAGAGTACCCACATCCTCACCCACAGGCCTAAAGAAGAAGAGAACTTGAACCAAGCACCCCGTTCTTCCTTCAGGCCCTCAGATCCTCTTTTGAGTCCCTTGAGAACAAAAGAGTTGATTCCATCCTCTAAAGTAATCCATAGATCTTAAGTCTTAGTATGGTGCAGGTCTTTGAAACACAAAGGCCTCTTTATGATTACACAAGATACAAACCTAATTCTGCCTACATCCAATGTCTGTACTGTCAACTCTGATATTATATCGGCTCTCCTTGAAAAAGTTTGGCAATGAAACCAGGATATCAAGTCAAAAGTCCCTAGAAGGGTAGCAGGGCAAAAAAAAAGTCTTTGGAAGATAAGAAAGACCTAGGCAATGTTTGAAGCCAGAGTGCAAGGGATCGACAGAGACAATCTGTTGGATTATTACTTTTGTTGGTTCTTTCCCCCCAGACTGAAAGCTTTCTGGAGACTAGGATCTCCTCACAACAACTGGCATTATACCTTGCACATTTAAGTGCTAAATAAATGTCTACAGATGGGGGGAGTTCTCTTTATATTAAATTATGATCACTTAAGGGCCCACAGTTCAACAGACTATGGGAACTTTAGGGTCAAAAATGATAAAAGGGCTGTAAGCATAGGAAAGCTTAGTGAAAGAGTATGTGAAGAAGTTCAGTAACTATAGCATGAATAAAGGCATTGTGATGGGTAAGACAGAAGCAAAGACTGGAAAATGGCTACATTCTCCACAGAGAATGCATTGCATGTGGGGGAGAGTGTGGGTACAGGTTCCCATTCCTTTCAGCCTAATTAGGCTAAGATTCAGTGCATTTTTTCTGCTACTTAGCATTGCTACATAGCAATGTGCTATGACTAGCTAGAAAGAAAGGGGGACAGGTAAGTATTGCACCTGGATAAAAGAGGTTGAGGTGTAACTATTTACTCAAATGCAATGAGCCTCTCATCGTGACAACCTCTGTCTGGGCCATGGCGTCACATATGAGGCTGCTGTACAGCCGCAGAATGAGGCAGAGGAGTGAATAGAGTAGAAAATAAAACTTGTGAGGAAAAGTTGAAGGCACGAAGGCCTTAGTGGCCATAGCTGGGCCACAGATGTCGCATATAGGTAGTTCCAGTGTTGTAATATCTCTTGGCTCTACTGAACACCAAGTGATTGAACAAAAACCCCATAACAAATTCCTAGAACACATCTGGTCTAAAAACCTTTAAGCAAAGCTCAGCACAACTTTAAAGGGCTCAACATATTGGATAGAATTTCCAGATCTTTTGCTGGCTGCCTGCTGCATTCTCAGGCCACACGTTATCTGCTAATGCAACCCTGGGAATTTGTACAACGGTGTTTATCAGTTCTAGCTCTCAGGTATAAATTCCTTATTTCTTTACCCCAAATACTATCAGACATACAGGAGTAAATTCCCTACCCTTTAATACTTTGGTTCATATAACTGTCCTGCACATTTTTTAAAAGTCTGAAAGTAATCAGTGTAGAGGCCATCGTGTATGAGTATTTCAAGAACTCTCTCAAGCTGACAAACTCGCTCATCATAAGATAGCTCCTCAAGATGCACTGTGCTTTTCCTCTCCAGAGACTCCTTGACACTCTTAAACACGTTGAAGTTTTCTTTGTCACAATATCCTTTGTTCTAATGAAAAGAAGCTACCCACTCATTGGCTCAGGAGACCCTTTACTCACAGTAGCTGGTACTGAACCTAAACACAGAGGGTGCTTGTTCGGCAGTAGCCTGAATTTGAATAAAAAAATAACTAATCACATCATGTTTGAGCGGCCAGATTTCACAAGATTGATATGATTAACTCATTGTACTGATTCTTGACTTTCAGACACACCAGTAAAGGAGCCTCCAGTGCATCTGAAAAGAGAGGTTGCTCATCCTTTATGATTTTGGACTGTACTTTGGAATCAAGCTTCCTGCATAGGGAAGGGCTTCCCTAGCCCCGAGTCCCTTTTCAGAGAAGACAGTCCTGCCTGAAGGTCACACCAGCAGCCACAATCCCGCCTGTTGTGGGGCTTTATCCCAATCAGTCCCCTGCACCCAGCCTCTCAGAAGGTGGGCCTTCCCCTCAATGGCCCATACGCTCTCAGACTGTGGAGGCTCACCTCTCATTGTTTTCTTATTCCTAAGCCCTGCTTAAAGAGGGGTAGCCTAGTTATTATCTCACCTGCTTTATCTTGAATGGAGAGAGAAAAGCTTATAATTCTTGGAACTAGGACATTCTTATAGCCAGTTCTCATCAGTATAGATTTGCCAGTAATTCATTTCAAAGCAATACATTCTGGAACAAAACAAACTCATGATGTCTTACTTTTAAAATAATAACAATAATATTTTATTATCTTTATATTGTTCTGATAGAGGTATCATTCATGAATAGGCATTGGCCAAGTATAAAAGGATAGAGTGGAACTTTATGCAGAAGAAACAATATATACAGAGGTAAAGAGGAGTCAAACAGCTTGCCTAGGGAAGTGAAAAGAAGTTTGAAGTGGATGATGAAGCATCATAAAATATGTACCTAAGAGTCATGAGAAAGAAGACAGAGAGGAAAGGAAAGGCCAAATAATAATAAAAAAATTTTTTTCTATGCTACGGATCTAAAATTTTATTCTGAAATTTGTAAGAGCTACTGAAAGATTTTACTCAACAGATGACGTGGTCAACCTTTGAATTTTAGAAGAATTAGCCTGGTAACAGCGAGAATGGTGGATTGGAGAGCACCAGATTAGAGACAAAAAAAAGTATGACCCTGGGGAAGTTAATTAATCCTGCTGAGCCTCAATTTCCTTCCACATCCATGAAGTGGAGAGTAATAGAACCTATCTAATTTGTGGCATAAATGAAATGAGATTTGGGAAGCCCTCAATAAAAGGTCATTAGTATAAATCTACCTGGACAGGGTTGGGGCAAAAGGCTGAGGTGGGGTTGGGGGATAGCAGAAAGGAAGGGAAACGATTTACTTCTCTATTTATTATTTATTTTATTTTTTAAATTTATTTAAGGAACATTTCTTGAGCGTCTACTCTGTGTTGGGCACAGTGCGGGACGATGGGGTACACTTATGGCCTGGTAGATAAATCCTTAATGTGTAAGACATGCCTGTTTCCTCACCAAAAGCTACCAAGCTTCCAATGGCAAAGGAGCACTCGTATTGAAAATAGCATATGATCAATATTTTGAAGGTTTTTTGCAT
Source organism: Equus asinus (assembly GCF_041296235.1). Lineage (NCBI taxonomy): Eukaryota > Metazoa > Chordata > Mammalia > Perissodactyla > Equidae > Equus > Equus asinus. The sequence continues at coordinate 62,815,059 of NC_091813.1, forward strand.
TTTATAGTCAGAAATGAAGAAAAATTCTTCAAAAATCATCCCTTTGGAGCCAGCCCTGATGGCCTGGTGGTTAAGTTTGGCACTCTCACTGCTTCAGTGGCCCGGCTTCAGTTCCTGGTCACAGAACCACACCACCCACCTATCAGTTGCCATGCTGTGGTGGCGTCCCACATAGAAGGACTAGAAGGACTTACAACTAGAATATACAACCACGCACTGGGGCTTTGGGAAGGAAAAAAAGAGGAAGATTGGCAACAGATGTTAGCTCAGGAAATCTTTCCCTGCAAAAAATCATCCCTTCATTAATAAATTACTGAATCCCAGATTTTTTGTCAACCACTTCTGTCAGTGAGTTCTTTACGATATCTCTCCACATTCTCTCTTTTGTGAGTGAAAATTAAAGATAAGCACATGTACATTGGGAGGGAACTTTGACGTGCACAACATCAATTATTTCTTACACTGATTTGGAAGTTAAACAATAAAAGGGAAATGTACCCTTTAAATGAAAATTTGCTGTGTATTTTATGTAGACAGTTTAAAATTGTATCCTTATTTTTTCCACAAAGTAAACACATTTTTTATGCCATAGACTATATAGACCTTTGTCCTATAAAAATCTGTTCTAAAAAATTAAGATCCAGGGTTGCATAAAGGGATTTTACAATGTTACCTATTGTTATATTATTAAAACATATCTCAAAAAAGCTAAGATTGTATTTGTATGAGATAGAATGAAGTAAACCTAGAAGGTTACTGTATACTTATATATAAACTTTCTCTAAGGATGTTTACAAATTCACAAAGGAACAATGCAGGTGTATTACCTTTACTGACTTCTTAAACAAGGCAGTGAATCTTTGTTGATGTTTGAATAGCTTATAAACGGTTTACCTTTCTTTTGTCCAGTGGGATTTTTCATTTAATTAGGTTTGAAGAATAAGTCTCCCCACTCCAAATATTACCTAATTAATTTCCTCTAGTACTTTAAAGTGCAGCCATTGCTACTCAAATCAATCTTCATAGCCTCAAGGTTTTCATTCTTCAAATAATGTCCCTTATGCTCTTCTTTTTCTAATAACAGAATTCCTTCTGAAGCCTCTCACTCCCTCCCCAGGGCTATCACTGTCTCATTTGTCAAAAACTCATAATGCTGGATGGAATAATTTGCTAAAGAAAAACCACACGACATCGAAACAGAAGTCTGTCCATCATCTTCCTAGACCAAGTATATGAGATCTATTCTTGAGTAATAACTCACAATGCAGAACAATAAGCAATTTCAAATAATTACATTTAAGTGGGATTGTTATTTGTTTGACATTTACCAGAGGAGCAACAACTAGTAATACATGTGAGCTAAGAACAACTGTTCACACATTTTTGAGTGGCTTCAGCCAGAACTTACACAAATAAAAACTTTAGAAAAAAATAAGCCTCTTTTTGGGAACAGTGCGCAACTACTTTGAATTGTCAAAAAGAAAGTAAAAAAGATAAGGAACGTTTAAGGATATAATCCTATGAGATAAAACTCCACAGCTTTAATTTATCCCCCTCTATTTACAGGCCCTCTTCAGAACTTCAAAGAGGATTAATCTTATTTTTGTTCAAAAAGGTACTTGAAACGTATTTTTAATTTTCAGAAGTATCTTAATTATTCCTAGTGTTTCTTACAAAGAATTAATTCAGGAACACAGTTTGTATAAGCCTTACATTATATTTACAGGTTACTAATATTAAAAATAGAGATATAGGGCCCGGCCCCATGGCTGAGTGGTTAAGTTCACGCGCTCCGCTGCAGGCGGCCCAGTGTTTCGTTGGTTCGAATCCTGGGCGCGGACATGGCACTGCTCATCAAACCACACTGAGGCAGCGTCCCACATGCCACAACTAGAAGGACCCCCAACGAAGAACATACAAGTATGTACCGGGGGGATTTGGGGAGAAAAAGGGAAAAAATAAAATAAAATAAAAAATCTATCTTAAACAAAACATAGAGATATAAACTCTTCATAATACGTAGCAGAAGGCTGTGGTTATCTTAATCAACATGCCTGTTTATAAGTAAAATTTTAAAAGCATTTTTAAAATATGTCCCAATTTAAATCTAGTACAGTTCTAATTTTCAGCTTGGTAGTTTTTAACAAAAGTTCACACTAGAAGAGAAGTAAGGTTTATAAATGTATGAGCCTGCTTGGGAACATTTCTTCCGAGCTTCATTGTCTAGCAACAGATTTGCATGCAAAAAAGTTTAGCCAAGTTTGAGCTATAGAATGGTAAGAATATAATTTAGGGAGGAAAAAAAAGCATGCATAATGTCTACAGATATGCAAAAGTAATCCTATTTAGTCAGAAATATCTGCCTTGTAGTACCAGCTGTGCCAACAGCTTATTCTTTCCTTCTTGGAAAATGAGAAGGAACAGATATTGCAGTAGATAAAACAGCACACATCCTAAAAGGAGCCTACATTTATGTGGCAACCTGCTTGCTTCCTTAGAATTCTATCTGGAAGACAGAGTTTTTTTTTAATAACTCTAACACAGTGGTGTTTAGGAAGCTCAGTCTGAAGGAAAATAACAAAAGAAAAGAATGAATATATATACACACACACACACGTATACATATCCGTACTTTTATGTTATATATTAAAATTATTTAAAGTATATATACACTTTTAAAGTCAGGATAGAGCAGAACATATAATAAATAGAGGACTTTTGTTTTCCAGGAGAAAAAGAAAACATTAAGGCTGTGTCTTTAAGTTAGAGCAGGATGATCTATATGCAGTGAGTTGCATGGTGGCTTCCAAAAAGATATGTCCAGGTCCTAACTCATGGGGCCTGTGAATGTGACCTTATTTGGAAAATGTGTCTTTGCAAATGTAACTAAGTTGAGGATTTTGAGACAAAGTGATCATCTGGATTATATAGATGAGTTCTAAATGCAGCAACAAGTGTTTTTGTAGGAGACACACAGAAGGGAAGACAGTCACAGAGAAGGCCACGGAAAGGTGGAGGCAGAGACGAGAGTGACAGAACCAGAAGCCGAAGGAAGCTGACAGCCACCAGAAGCTAGAAGAACCAAAGAACAGAATCTAGAATCTAGAACCCCAGGAGGGGGAAAACCCCTTCTAACACCTTGATATTGGACTTCTAGCCTCTAGAACTGTGAGAGAATAAATGCCTACTGTTTGAAGCCACCCAATGTGTGGTAATTTGTTACAGCAGCCATGAGAAACTAATGCAATATGTATATGCATTGTGTGTGTACACATATACACATCTATGTAAATATATATGTATGCATATGCTCATGCACTAAGACGCTGCTGGTACACCTACCTACACACTATACCACAGGAGATCCCATTAAGTGGAAGTGAAATTATCTCTGGAATATCATGTCTTAAAGCCAAGTTTAGTCTCTGCTATCTGTAGAATATAACTGATGTGCCAAGGACTGTCCTAGTTCCCATGGAAGCAATAATGAGTCAGATACCATCTCTACTCAGGGAGCACCCCAGGGGGATACACACAAGGAACCGAACATTTGAAAAAATTAAAATGCCTCTTGCTAAGCCCGGATGAACGGGAGCCTGAAGAGCTGCATAATGCTCAGAGTAGGAGGGGCAGGAGTGGACATCACAGAAAGTTTTCCAGAGAAAGAAACATCTAAGGTTAGCAGTACAGTGGTGGTACAATGGCATGGAGTCAGGGTGGGGTGACAGCCACAGGGGAAGGACAAGGAGGAGAGAGATTCAGGTGGAGGGAACAAAATGTATATGAAAGAAGTTCTGTAGGGCTGTAGTGGGGAAGAGGCAAGAGATGAGACTAGGGACATCAGCAGAGGCCAGAGTGTAGTCTTCTAAGTCATTGTAAGGAGTCTATGCTTTACGAGAAGGGTACTGGGAATCCCTGGAGGGTTTTAAGCAGGAGAAAGACGTAAGAAGATTTAGAAAATCCACTGTGCTGTGGACCAATGTTGAGAAAATTGGAGCCAGAGATACTTTTTACCAGGCTACAGCAACAGTGCAGGCAGGAAATAATAATGGACTAGAGGACCAATACAGGGGATGAACAGGTACAACGTTTTAGTGGAGGTTTAAAAGAAAGGAATTAACACTTGAGTGGATATAGATAAGAAGATCAGAACAGAGAGATCTGGGTTTCTAACCTGAGAAATTCGGTGGGTGGTGGTATCACTCATGAAATCTGGCATGAAAGCCAAGGGTCAGATCTTGAGGGAGGAGATGACAAGTTCAGAGAGAGAGAATGCGAGCCATCCCAGTGGAGATACCAAGGCAATTGGATACGTAGGATTGGAGCTCAGACTAGAGATATCTGAGTTAGAGATACAGACTTGAGAGTCATCAACACACCGATGATCCTTGAAGTCACAGGAGCAATGGGGAGATCTCAGCAGGAGCAGGCACAGTAAGACTTAGAAGGAGCCCAGGGTGGAACTCTCTGGAATCCCACACTGTAAAGACAGACGGAGGAAGGGGACTCCTCCCAGGTGACAGAGAAGGAGCAGCCAAAGAAATAGGAAGAAAGCATAGCATAACAGAGGCCCAGAGGCAAGCGTATTTTATGAAGATGCAAGTGGCCAGTGGTGTTAAATGCTCCAGATAGTGTTATAACAACTTAGAAGTTTCCAGTGCATTTATCAATTAGGAGGTGATTGGTGACCTTAGTGAGACACGTTGGAAATACAGCAATGGGGACAAAAGCCGGATTTCAGCAGGTTGAGATGTGGTGGGTGGAAAGTTAAAATGGTGGAGGGAGCAGCAAGCGATCAACTCTTCTAAGTCGCTTAGCTGTGAAGGGAAGGAAAGAGAAAATGAGGAATCTGAAATTTTGTTTTCTTTTTAAGATGGAAGAGGTTTGAGATGCTGATGATCAGAGCCAATTTTTTAAAATCTGTATACGAAGAGTTCATGTAGAACTCAGAATTTCAGAAGAATCTTAGAATTGCAAGGACTCAAAGGTAGACTAAATCCCCATCGCTTCTAAGCATCCTTCCTAGAAAGTCCCCTTTAGAAGGTTATCTAGACTGCGTGGACCCTGGTTGTATTGCTGGATAGCTCTGTCATGTAAAAAGTGCCTTCTTAAAATGACGCAAGTGTGCCTTGCTGTGAGGGGGACTGCTATCTCCATTTCTGCCCTCTTGGTGCCATATGTGAATATTAACTATTGTGCATGCTTAGTTCCTCCAATCTCTCAACCCACCCCACCATCCAGGTTGCTCTCCTCTGGGAGAATTCTAATTTATGAATTTCCACTTTAAGGAGTAGTGTGTCCAATTAAATAATGAAAATCAACATTTCAAATGTCACATTGTCAATGTTGAATATAGCAGGACTGTCTTTGACTATGATCTGAGTTTCTGTTAACACAGCATGAGCTTGTTGTCAAATAAACAGTTAAAAAGAAAAAAGCTATGCTGTTGCCCCTGGCCCTGTCAAGCATGAATGACATTGCATTCACTGATTCTCCTGCAAAGAAACACTCTGATGACCTACTGCAGAGAGATCCCACTTGAGAGAGCTGATTGTATCCTCACAATGACCTGGTTAACATCTTTTCATAAATGCAGTAGCCAAGCTGGCTTTTTATAGCATCCACATCATGCCACTAAGTGGTCAACTAGGCTACCCAAATCCTGCTTCCAAAGGACCACAGCCTAATCTCGTCTTTGTCATCGGTACCTGCACTCTTCAGTGTCATTAGGTAGAAAGTCAAGGAATTGCCTAACCTGTCATTAAAATACAATGCACAGGCATGAAATATGTTTTCAATGTGCTTTTGATTAAGTATTTTCTTACCTTTTAGAGAAATAAAATACAGCTTTTCAATACAGTAACCTTGTTAGAATTTAAACGTTAATGCCTTTGAGTTGGGTGCCATTTTCCCAAGAAAGCATCATGATGAGTAATGGGAAGTGTCTATAGTAAATTCTGTGGAAACTTGCTTGTTTCGCTTAGAACTTTGATCGTTTTCATTTTTCATTCCATTATTCATTCCACAAATATGTAAAGTGCCTCCATGAGCTGAACATTTTGCTGGGCACAGGGGAGACAGCAGCAAACCCACACGATTTCTGTTTTCACACGGCATACACCCTATGGAGAGATGGACATTACCCAAGTTAACACATAAACAACATTGTATTTAGGAACTGGGGTGGATCCTGTGACAGATGGGAACAGGCCATTGTAACAAGTAAAACTGGGGCAGGGTGATGCCTAATTTAGTTTGAAGAGTCATAAAAGTGACAATAGGCTGAGATCTAAAGGATGAGTAGGTGTTTCGGGTTTTTCTTCTTGTTTGTTTTGTTTTTCCAGAGAAAGAGTGGAAGATGAGCATTCTGGGTGGAAACAACATAAGAACATTCTATGTGAAGGTCCTGGAGCTGGTTTAAACTTAGTTTTTCCCTGAGGCATAAAGACGTCCGAGACACCATGGTTTGATCTGTGCAAATGTGAGCCATATCTATAAATTAGTAAGGGAATAAATTTTGCAGATGTTAAAAAATGGATTCTTTGGCATGTAAATAAACCCAGCCTCCTTAATTATATGTATGAAAGGAAAATATTTTCTGGAGATGCCAGTTCTTTCAAGGATGATAAGAGTCTTATATCAATATTTTTTCATCTGCTGGAAACTGGCACAATTTTTTTCTTTTAAGATTACTTTGTCAAACAGCAGGAGATGCTCTGAGTCATAGATCCCCTCTGGGTTAGAAAGTGGGAGATCTTTTTTTTAAAATTTCTGCTCTGTTGAGGTATAATTGACAAAAGAAATTGTAAGATATTTAAAGTGTACATTTTGGTGATATGATATACGTATTGTGAAAGCTTTCCTTCCATCTAGGTAATTAACACAGCTATCAACTAACATACTTATCTTTTATTTATTTATTTATTTATTTATTTTTGCTGAGAACATCTAAATTCTACTCTCTTAGCAAACTTCAATTATACAATACAGTAGTATCAACTATAGTCATCATGGTTTACGTTAGATTTCAGACCTTATCATCAAAAAGACAAGAGATAAGTATTGGTGAAGATGTGCAGAAAATGAACCCTTGTGCACTATTGGTGGAAATGTTAATTGGTGCAGCCACTACAGAAAACGGTATGAAGTTCCTCAAAAAATTAAAAATAGAACTACCGTATGATTCAGCTATCCCACTTCTGGGTATACATCCAAAGGAAATGAAAACAGAATACTGAAGAAATATCTGCATTCCCATATTCATTGCAGCATTGTTCATAATAGCCAAGATATGGAAAAAACTTAAGCATCCATCAGTGGATGAATGGATAAAGAAGATGTGGTATGTATGCAATGGAATATCATTCAGCAATGACAAAGAAGGAAATCTTGCCATTTGTGACAACATGGACGGACCTTGAGGGCATTGTGCTAAGTGAAATAAGCCAGACAGGGAAAGACAAATACTGCATGGTATCACTTATATGTGAACCCCCCCCCCGCCCCCCCGCAAAAAAAGTCAAACACGTAGAAACAGGGAGTAGAAAAGTGGTTGCTGGGGGCTGGAGCATGAGGGAAACAGGGAGAGGTTAGTAAAAGTTTTCAGCTCTAAGATGGGAGATCCTTAAAGATGCCTTAGAACTTGTGAGCAGTCAAAATGGAGAGAATGTGTTCCCCATCTGTATTTTCATTGTTAATTTCTCTTTTCCCTAATACCTGATGGCTAACCCTTCAGAGAGCAGCAGAAAGCTTCATCTCAGGAAAGAGTCTCTGAATAGAAGTTCTCTAACAAAAGTCTGACTATTTTGAGATTTATCTCTAAGACCACCAATGCCAAGTGGTATCACAGCACTAAGGCGACCAGTTGTCTTAGTTTGCCCAGGACTTTTCTGGTTTATCATTGGGAGTCCTATGTCCCAGGAAACCCCTCAGTCCCAGACAAACAGGGACACTTGGGGACCAGGCTGAATAAGGGCCGGCTTCATGGGCAACCTGAGCAGTCACACGCTGCCCCATGCTGAGAGGGGCCCCACGGTTGGTTCAATACTTGGCTATCACTGCCTTGAAATTCTTAATAATGTTTGAAGGAAAGGTCCCACATTTTCAGTTTTCACTGGGCCTTGCAATTTATGTGCTGGTCCTGTCTGGACCTAATATTTACTGAGCTTTGACCACATGCCAGGCACTGAAGGAATGGCCTTGCATTATTTCATCAAACACTCATAATAACTCTTAAAGGGTGTTATTAAAACGCCACCATTACAGATGAAGAAAGTGTGGTTTGAAGAGGTTGAGCAGTTTGGCAAGATAATTACTGTGGCAGGGACAGAAATTCAAATCGATTGTCTGACCCTGAATCCCCTGAGGTTTCCGCACCCGGTGCTGATGCTTAAATGGCACCCTGAGGCTGCGATGGGGACCACTCAGCTCCATCCTGTGAAATGAATGATTTCGTTGGCCCCAAATGGCCAAGTGTTGGTGACTTTGGAGAGCCCAGCTAATAGAGAATTGTATTAAAACCACCACTGCTTCACGCATGAACAAGTCATCCTCAGGGTGGCCCTGGCCTTCGGGTCATTTACCTTTGATGTGGCTTTTTATTGCTTTTATTGTTTTATTTCTTCCTTCATATTTCCCCTGAAACAAAGGTGGTATGTGTGCATGGGGTAGGGGTTGGGAGATCACACTCTGAATGAAGAAAATGGGAAGACAGCCCAAGTTAGGAAATGGTTTTGGGGGAATAGATCTGCACTCCTGCCACCAGCCAAGCAGGTGAAACGGCCTCCTGAGTCTTCTACTGTCTTCTGTTCCCTCTCGTCCCTGACGACTATTTAGAAGCAGAATTAGAATTTCATGTGGGACTTACTGCTGATTCCCCCAACTTCTGTCTTCATCAGAACATAACCGGACTTTTCGGAAGGTCCTCAGAAGCTGAGAGAGTAAGCTTCCACCTGTATTTTCATCTAAAAGCGCCATTTTGTTTTCAGTAATACCTGATGGCTAACCCACGGGAACTTGGGCGTGACGTCTCTGATACTGTATCCCTATGTCTGCCTCAGAGGAAGCACTCACCAAGTCTAGGTGTGTTAGTCTTAGAATCAACCATCGAGCTTTCAAGACATCTCAAGACCTTCCAAAGATGGTCCACACAGCACCACAAAAGACCCTCTCTGCCAAGGTTTCTTCACCTTATCTGGTCATAAGAATCATCCAAGACCTCAGCCTGTGGGTCCCATGACCTTCCTGGAGATTTCAGTACATAAGTGATGGGGTGTGTGGGGTGTGGCCCAGAATACAGAGAAGAGAACGAGGACCCCAGGTGACATGGTCAGACACATGTAAGAAACATTCTGAAGCCCTTTTTCTGTGTTTTGTAATTTTCAACAGTGTCGCTCTAATGAAAATAGGCTCTTTTCCATCATTATAATGAAATTGCTGAAAAAATACCAAAATAGAGATAACATCTTCATAATTAAAGAGACATGTTGACTATTTGATGGGGAAAGTACGTTAATTAAAAGGAAAATTTTCAAGAGAAGAGACTTATAGAAAACTGGCATTCAGAGACCATAAGGACCTCAGTACCCTGTGACAACTTGGGCAGTAAAGTATGTGCGCGGACACATACACGCTCTTACCTCCACCCCATGGTTTGGTCCTAAATGCCTATGTCCTAAATCTTGTGGGGCTGCTATGGCAATAGTGTAAATAAGTTGGAAACTTTTCAACAAGGATATTTTAGCTGAGACTTTTAGCCGAAATTGGGAGGTGGAATTAACCTTTTCGTCTCTTCGTGCACACTTGAAGAAAACACACCTATGCTTTGGTAATGGTAAATGCTCATGGTACCTAAAGGCCATGAAGCCTCTAAGCATCTGATCAGAATCTGAGTGCTGGTAGATGTTTCCCTCCACTCCTGGGTTTTGGGGACTTTTTTTGGATACATCCACATATGACTCTAATGAGTGGCTGTGAAGCAGCTGCCTTCCTCGTCCTGCCTATGGGAACTGATTATGCTCTAAATTCTAAGCCAAGAATGCTCTGTATGACACAGTCTGTGCCTCCAAAGAAGGAGGAGGAGAGAAGTGCAGGGGCCAGGAGCTGTTCTGAGAGCGTCTGATGGAGCTCCTCCCAAAGGCGCCATTCCCTTTGCCAGCTCGCATTAACACAAACCTGATGCAGACTCTGACTGGCTCATCTGCATCAAGAAGAGGTTGGGGGACCAGCCCAGTGGCATAGTGGTTAAGTTCGTGCGCCCTGCTTCAGTGGCCCAGGGTCACATATTTGGATCCCAGTCACGGACCTACACACCACTCATAAAGCCATGCTGTGGCAGCGTCCCATGTACAACATAGAGGAGGACTGGCACAGATGTTAGCTCAGGGCCAATCTTCCTTACCAAAAAAAAAAGAATGAGGTTGGGAAAAGATAAAAGTGATTAATAGAAAACATCCACTAAAGCAATAGATTTTAATTGGCTCACTGAGCTTAGGTGATAACCAGAAGTAGCTGTCTTCCCATTATAAACAAACGGATGACAGAACAAAATATGGTTATGCCAGTCTGGCTTGAGGTTTCAGCTTTCAGGTGCAACATGTCTTTCCAAGGCAGTCGTCCTTGATTCTCTAATCTGCACACTCCCCCACTGTCTTTTCTCTGTCTTCCTCAGTAGGTTTAGCTGCTAATGTGATTAACCAGATTGGAGAACATTGGAGCTAGGAGTCTGGTGAGACACAACTGGTCAAGCAAAGGACAGGCACAAGACCATGAGAACAACACCTGGAGTGTGTTACTCAAAGGGCAGGTTGACAGAGACGTGAGTTAATAAGGAGGTCTCAAACTAGAGGGTCCTCGATAGGAAATGTTCAGGAGGGCAGAGAGATACACCACACGGGCAGGCTGTGTACTTCATGGGTTCTTGAGCAAGAGGCAATAGAGGAAGGTGTTAGAAGGCAGGTGGTTGGCGTCCAAATCCAGGCATGAGGAGTCCAGCATTCGTTGGCAGGAAGTCCAGATAAACACAGTCACTAGGCAACAGGGTTGGAATTCTATCTCAGAGAAGCAAGGCAAGAGATCAGTTACTAGGAAACCAGTGTACCTAAGTCAGAGAGGGATCAGCTAACGAGACCTTGGAGATGTTGTACCTCATTCTTATGCTGTATGGCCAAGGAAGATGGTTAAAGCAAAATCCTCGACATGAAAAGAAAAATGTCAAACCCCCGCACAAAAAATTCACTGAGGAAACAAAACTCAATTTATTAGCTTTCCTTGATTGGCTAATTAGATGAGTCAAATATCTCATTGGTATACATTCTAAATTTTCAAAAGCGTTAAGCAACACAATCCTTTGTTCCTACTCATTATGAAAATGGCCTCTCCGTAATTGGTTGGCATGCCTCCTCTGCAGAGTCCAACACCACACGGGTTTGAAATGGGGTCTGTAATCAGTCCACCTGGTTGTCAAAGCAAAATCTCCAGAGATTTATTCCAGCAAACTGAGAAGAAATATGAAAGTCCTAGAGCACATAATTGAATATTTTAAAGGTCGTTTTGTATTTTTTTCACAGGTGCTTGTTGATGAACTGAAATTCATTTTCGTGTTATAAATATAAAACTAAAGAACAAAAATCAGTAGTGGAACACAGGAAAAGAAGTTCATTGAAATCCACAGCAGAGGTGTGGAGTGTGTATGTCCCTTAGAAAGCAAGGAAACCCAATTTTATCTCACACATGGTTTTTCATTAATTGTTGTCTACAAAAATTCCCAACCCTAATTTTGGTCAATGATTTTAAACTCTTTCATATTCTTTAATTAATAATATTTCAGCTTTATGATGTATACATAATACCAGAGAGAGAAGAGAGCTATTAGCTATAATGAATGTTATCAGTTTGGATTTTCTTCTCAATTTCACACTATACAGTGATTCTCAAACTGTGGTCCCTGGACCAGAAACATTAGCATCACCAGGGAACTTACTAGAAATACAAATTTAGGGGCCCAGACCCAGACCTAGAACCAGAAACTCTAGGGGTAGGACTAAGCATCTGCTTAAGAAGCACTCCAGGGATTCTGATGAATGTTTACAATTGAGAACCACCACTCCACACCATGTGATGACTTCCCACGTGCCAACGAGCAGACTTAGAGGGACTGCACGACCCATGTATGTCAAAATCAAGTTTAACATCTCCTAAACAAAACTAGTTCCCCCTTTCTGCATTTTCTAACTTAGCTAGTCAGATCTTCCCAATTACTCAGTTTATTAGTTGTCTATTGCCATATAATAAATGCCCCAACTGTAGCCGCTTAAAACAGAAAATATTTGTTATCTCACAGAGTTTCTGAGGGTCAGCATTCTGGGAGTGGCGTACCAGAGAGGTTCAGGCTCAGGATATCTCCTGAGGTTGTGGTCAAGATGTCAGCCAGGGCCATAATCCTATGAAGCCTTCTTTGGGATGGACAATTGGCTTCCGCACTCACTCACATGACTAATGTAAAGACGTCTGTTTCTCACCACGTGTGCCTATCCACAGGGCTGCTCGTAAGAAGGCAGATGATTCCCTCAGAACAAATATCTGAGAGTGAGCAAACAAGACAAACACCATAGTGACTTGATAAGCTAATACTGGAAGTCACGCACCATCACTTCTGCCATATTCTATTGGCCAAGGAGACCAACCCTGGTACAATGTGAGATGGGGACTACAGAAGTATGGGAATGCCAGGAGGTGTGGGTCATTGGGAGTCACCTTGGAGACTGGCTACCATGTCCAATCAAGAAATATCAGGATATTTTCAACTGTCTTACTCTCATTACCAGGTACAAACTATAGCTCAACTCATCAATTTTACTTTCAATATTTCCCATGTCTGTCCTCTTCTTTATAGTCCTACTACCACTGCCCTATTTACTCTTTTCTTGCCGTCTTGCCTCCAGTCTCCAGCCTGGAATAAAGTACAGAATCTCTAACATGGCATTCAAAGCCCCCTATACCCTAACTACAATTTGTTCTCCCAGGCCCATCTCCCACTCTAACTCTTCATCCTCCTCCCCTGCTACCAATGATTGCACAGCTCCCCTTAGTTTCTGCTCCTGACAGAGCTCCTTTGCTGTTATTCTATTCACCTGACGTGTCCTCCTTCTACTCCAAGACCCAGACCAGATGCTGTCTTTCCTGCTCCCCTAGTCGGAATGGATCATTCTCTTCCACCATATTTTATTACACCTCCAATACAAAATGAATTGCAATTACAGTTAGTTTTTTAAGAGTCCCTATCTCACAAATAAATTTTAATCTCCCTATGGTTAGGGAAGGTTTTATTTTAGTCATCTTTGTAATTATCAATAAAATATAACACAACATCAAGATTTGCTGAATTATACAATTTCAACAGGCCCTTGCATATGGGAGATGAGTACTCTATTCTCAACAATGCAAAGGGACGATACTAAATATGTTGGAAATAATCATGACTATTCCTCTGAAGAGGAATCCTTCCTACAAGCTTCCAGTTGGAAAAACTGCCTATTGTTTCCAGGCTATATTTTCATTTGGAAAACTTCCTAAGGATAGATGGGATAGTCTCCTTTTAGACAACATGGAACCTAGAGATGTATATGGAGACAGCAGTGGTAAATGCCTTGTAAACATGCTAAATAGGGTGATGCGAGCCCCTACAGGGTTTATTCAAGGGGAGTACCTGATCAGATTTGCATTTAGGGGAATAAATTCTGGGAGAATAAATTGCAGGGTGCCTGGCTGAACGGAGGGGTGCAGAAGACTAGGAGCCTAGGCATGAGGGTGATGCAGGAGTGAAGCCAAGGAGTGATGGTGGTAGACTTATCTATGGTGATGGCAGAAGAGATGGAGAGAAGACAGTTGCTTAAGGGGTAGAAATGGCCAGACTTGCTGACTGATTGATCGTGAGGGGAGAGAGGGAAAGGTCTAGAGTGACCTCTAGGTGAGGGTTTTGTGCCCGTGAATCTAGCTCTATGTAGTGGTATTTAGTGGGGGAACACCTTAAAGCGTTAACTTTAGCCAACATGATACCAGCATCATTGTCATTTACAGAGGACAACTCATTCTGGGGGAGGCTACAGGAGCTATTAGGAAATTACATTGACCTTTTTCACAAATGAACAGGCTCAAAATTAGATTTTTGCACCAACTGACTAAAGAAAAAGCTATTCAACTGTCAGGCAAGAGCTCTCCATGGTTTGTTATGAATTACCATGATTCATCTTTCCAGGGGAAGGATCTGAGCAAGAATCATTTCTACCATTTCTCAGTAGTTCCTGAAGGATCACACACTGTAGCCTTAGAGCAAGAAGAATGATTCATGATAATAGCATCAAAGATTCCATTGAACATCGAAACACAAACTGTGCGTTCTTGATATCTTATTAGCAAGCATGTGATGTGGTTTTACTAAACCAACTTGATTTTCCTGGTTAGTATTACAAGTTTCCTTTTCATGTGAGCTTATGGATTATAGAGATATAGAATATAGCTACATATAAAACAAAATCTTTCTAACTGAATTTGGTCAATTGACACCGGTTATGACAACTTCACATAGTAACATGCTTCATGTGTTATTAAAGAAATGGAGTTCTTACATTACAGATTACATTTGAGAACTCGTAGGGAAATGGCCCATAAAATATAACGTATTTTGTATGACTTTTTAAAACTATTTGAATTTGAATACCTTTAGATGGAGAAGTATCTTTCAGCTGACAGTAACATAAATTCTTGAGTTTTTCATTCCCATCTCACTTCTCTCATTTATATTACTGCCTGGCTTCTGAGCTGGGAATTCTAAAAGAGACCATGGATGATGAAATGGGTGTCCTTGAAAGTAGTGAATACAGATCACTGAGCCAATTGAAAGGAGGCAGAAACATACAAGACAGTCACTGCAGTTTAGGGGTGTCCCCTTCCCCAGGACATGCGTGGTCTGCCTGAAGCTGTGTTGATCACTTGCCCTTCTCATTCCCTTCAACAGCTCTTAAGATTGTCTGAAATCGCTAAGGAGGCTTACCAAGCCCTGTGTGGTCTAACACCCACCCATCCTTCCAGCTTCTTGTCCTACCACTCACTCACCCTCTGGCTCTCTGACCTCCATCCACACAGAGACCCTGGCAGGTCAAGAAGCAGTGGCAGCTGTGACATCCCACACAGTTCCTCCTTCAGGCCCAAGGCGCTCATTTCCCCAGCTGCAGGGAGTGTTGCCTGTTAACCCCACAGCTGGGTCCCACTCTGGGAATCGCCCTCAGCTGGCTTGCCCTCGGTCCCACTCCCACCTTGGGGACAGAGGACTGGTCCATGAGGGAGTACCGGGGTCTCAACTTGAGGCAGCTCAGAGGGTCACCACAGCTCCAGAACCTCCCTCATTTCCTTACAGGTGTTATTGCTGAGAGCCCACCCAATAAACAGCTGACTGCAAATCTCCATCGCAGGGTCTGTTTCCAGGGAACCCAATTTAAGACACAAATCCCACCCATGCCTGCCCAAAGCCTTAGTCTCTGCTCCTCCCTCTGTCTGAAGACTCTTTAGCCATCCTCCTCCCATCCTTCGCTGAGTGTCTCACCTACCCCTCTTTCTTAGCTCAGGGATCACTTTCCCAGGAATATCTCCCTGGAAAGCCCAACTGCTTCAGGTCCTGTTGTCACATGCTCTCATGGAAGCCAGTTCCCTTCATTCAGAGGACTTCCGTTTGCAATTACAGACATTAATTTGTGTGTTTGATGCACGTCTGTCTCACCCACTTCATAGTAAACTCCATGCCTGTTCTTCCTGACCATTGGTGTTCCAGCAGAGAGCCCTGAATTTGGCTCAGATTTGGAATTCAACAAATATAAATTTAATTAATTAGTGACTCAGTGAATGAATGTCCTCTGCCATCAGGGTTGTTTTTCTGAATCATTCTTCTGATAAAAGTGAGCCCCCTTTTCTAGCGCCCTCTCCTCACTGTGAGGTTGAAGGGCAACGGTGTGATAGAACTGTGCTCATTGTTTCTATCCTGGTTACCTGGGGGTCGTATTTTTATCCATCATGTCCAACGCTAATCTTAAAAGAAGGTTGAGGCTGAAAACCAGGGGGAAACGTATTCCCCCTAAGCACTGTATTTCAAGGCAGGAATTTCAAATGGTACGTGGACAATAATAAGAAAATAGTTCAGGATTTAAATCAGGATCAGTATTTCATCATGGTCTTCTAAAGATTTTTATAGTGAAATAGTGGGTTTCTAAATAGTGGATTTCTAAAATAAGGAGGACAAAAGCTCTCTTTGCTTCTATATTCAGAGGCTTTTGTTCTAGATATTATTTTTAGTGTTGGTAAATTATGCTAATTTGAGGCAACTAAGCTGGAAAGTAGTATATTTGGAACCAAGAGAACATATTTTACTAATGGCTTATGATTTCCCCAGCAGACTTAAAATTAGATTTATGGTTTAATTTTCTAATTATTCAGCCGAAACCCACTATGAGGGCCAAGCTGGCCAGAGAGAAAGGAGAAATCAGCCCCCAGCCAGCACCACCGAGCACATTCACTGAGCAAGGGACTCAAGGCCAGGGGGATGGGGGTCAGGAGGCACAGTCTTGGACCTGAGTGATTCTCAAATCCGGCTACGGACCCTGAGAAAGAGGAAAATAGTCCCTGCTATCGGGAGCCAGCCTGGCATCACCATTCAGGTCTTGGTGTTGCTGGAGGGTGGCCTGGCACCCAGAGCCAGGTTGTGGTGTTCTCCTGCTGAACATCAACATTTCGCAGAGCACCCACATCAGCCAAGGATGCTCTGTGACTTCAATGAATCAAGACACAATCAAGCCCACTTACAAATGATGTCTGAACTCTGACAACAACAAGACCGTTGTCCAAACACTGTCACCAAAATGAGTAACATCCTTATCCTGGCTGATAGGAGTGCTGCTTCCTTACCAATGACAGCTTGAGCCTGCCTTCATTCCTCCTGTTATTCAGATAAGATTTAATAAAGATAACAATATTAAGCCCATTCTGACATCCTCGTACTGAGTGACTGCACAGTCCCCCGTGGTGTGTGCTCGTGCCTGTTGCAATAAGTCAATAAACCCCACTTTAACTAAAGACATGGTCCTGGTGGTCTTTGGAGGACATCGAAAACTCCCATAGATGTAGAGGTAAAATGTAGAGGGTGGTATAGGAATAGCCAAATAGCCTGCATTAAATATTTAACTTTGAAATATGTACATTTATTTCCACACCTTCACTCTTAAAGTCAAACCAGTCATTTCAAGGCGGAATAAGCATTTGGGGAAGAACAAACCACAAGTCAAGTCCTCTCTGATCTATGGATTTATAGCTCTCAGAAGAGAAATGAGAGACGACAGAAAGTCAGGAAACACAGCAGTTGGGGCTTTGAGAGAGACAATAGAACTCCGACCTTTTAAGCAGCAATTTTCAGGACCAGAAAAAAGACCTGGTGAAGCTTGGTTGCCACAAAGAGCACAAGCGGAGTGGCCACTGAGGCACAGGTGAGCCCTGAGTGTCAGGGGGAGGTGCAGGCATGGAAGGAACTGTGCAGGAGGTGGGCGTTGGCATGGCCCTCAGCCTGATCCTGCGTCACTGCGTATGCCTTTACATAAACAGCCTATGTTTTCTTCTCTGTTGTGGAATGTGTTATTCACTTGTTTAAATTTCATCTGATTTAGTTTAATGATACATGGACTTTTTTTCAGTCTTTACATATCTTTAAGGCACTGTCATCCAAGTCTAAGATTTAGGTCATTTTTTCCCCAGAAAATTTCAGAATTATCTACATGAAGTATTGTTATGTGAAATATTTAAGGAAGAAAAAATTAGTGGAAAATCTGATTTATGCAATAATCACAGAAAGCGAAAATATGCTCATGCATCATTTTTATGCTGGTATGTTTAATCTGAGAACATCAGAGCATTGCGGGAAAGGCATTCCCTGCTACTGTCAGAGCAACTCATGATCCAAGAAGTGTTGTCTACTCAAATAGCTACAGCGAGAATTGTGCTGCCCTAATTTATAGCTCCAAATGGGAATCAGTTGTTTTTTGTTTTTACTTTTCACAAAGCCTTATTAAAATGTTAAATAACAACATGTATTAAGAGGCAGTATAGTTTGGAAGTTAAGAGTACAAACTAAATTCAGGCAGACAGGGTTTGAATCCTGGCTTTGTTGCTTCTCTCTACGTGACCTGGGGTAAATTACCTGACCTCTCAAAGCCTGTTTCCTCATCAGTAGACGGGAGTAAGAATAGCATCTACACAAGAGAATTCTTATTGGATCAAATGCCATGATGCTTATAAAATGTTCAGCTCAGTGCCTGGTACATGGTAAGCCTTATGATTACTGTTGTGGTTGAGTTGTTAGTATCCTGTATTCAACTGAATGCGTAAAGCCTCATGCTGAAATAAAGGAGTATGAAGACTCACATTGTATTAGCTTTGTGGAGAATTTAAAATACATTTAAATATATTATAACATTAGGTTTTAAACTCTGATAGAAGAGTTTAATAAATCCAACACTTACTCAAAAAACATTTATTATGTGCTTGCTTGGTGTTGTACGTAGCAGAGAAGAGGCAGAGAAGAGAAAGCCAAATAAGGTATGTGACTTGTAAGTGCTAAAATCAAGGTCCAATGATGATATCCCAGTAAAAGGATAGTTCATTTGTGAATGGGACGGTCTGGGAAGCCTCATGGACGTGGTGATTTTGAAATGAGAGTGGTATTTCCTCAAGCAAAGCCTGGGCTTGAAAGTCTAGAGGAGCAGTCTGGGTAGGCGGGTTCATATAAACACAGAGAGAGAGGTGCAAAGAATGTCAAGGTGCAGAGAACGTCAAGCGAATTGGGTACAGAACAGGGGATGTGCTGGGTATGTGGCGAAGGCTGAGGAACTCATGAAGTCTCCATCATGGAGGGCCCCTACTGTGTCCTATTAAAGAGTTCAGATTTTGTCTTAGTCGGCTTGGCCTGCCATGACAAAATACCATAGACTGAGTGTCTTAAACAACAGGAATTTATTCCTCACAGTTCTGAGACTGGGAAGTCCAAGGTCAAGGTGCCAGCCAATTCAGTTTCCCAGTGAGCGCCTCCTCCTGGCTTGCAGATGGCCACCTCTTGCTGTGTCCTCACAAGGCAGAGGGAGAGAGAGCATGATCTGATGTCTCTTCCTCTTATAAGGACACTAATTCCATAGGGGGACCCCAGCCTCATGACCCCATCTAAACCCAATTAATTCCCAAAGCCTCCGCCTCCAAATGCCGTCACAATGGGGGTGAGGACTTCAACATCTGAATTTAGCCGGGATGCAAACATTCAGTACACAACTTGTACCCAAAGATCATAACTTGTACTCAAAGGAGCAGCATTGATATTTTCTGAAAAGGCAAATACAATAATTAGGTTTGTGCTTTAGAAGATAAGTCTGCTGTGAATAGGTGAGATGAATTGAAAGGAGATAAAGAGACCAGTTAAAATATTGCTGCGATAGTTCAATCTATAGTTACCATATTTCATGAAACCTACAACAATATCAGTTGTTAGACACACCATTTTTTATGGGCCTCTAAGGAAAAAGCAAAACCACCATTGACCTAGGACACAATGTTTCCTTGGGTAGAATTGTAATTTTATACTTATTGGAAGAATGATTTTAGAGGTTCTTAGGCATTAATTTTTACTATGTCACTCTTTGTATATACGTAAAAGGAAAATATGAGTAAAATACATTAGTTAAGGTATTTCTAAAACTGTTTCCCATTCACAGTCCAATTCTTCGGAATCTCCTTTTGATTCAGTCATGATGGAGTGTATTATTACAGAGTTTATCCACGTATGTACAGATAGGGTGACGATTTTTTTTAAAAGTTAATCACATTTTATATTCTATTTTGTCACTTTTTTTTCATTTAACGTACCATGGACATCTGTCCAGGTAATTAACTACAGTTCTATACCATCATTTTCATTCATTCAACAACTCTCCTGAGCATCCAGGCCTCATGCTGGGAACTAGGGAAACACCAGTGAGGAAAAGCAGGTGCAGCATGACTCTCCCGCGGAGGGCAACTGGTTTAAACAAGTCCCAGACGACAGACATTGTGCTTATTTCCACATTTCGTTTTCATTTTTTTCTATCATAATCAGTAGTATAATAAATATCCTTCCTAGATTATCTCTTTATAAATCTTTAGGTAAAGTTCCTAGAAGTGAAATGTCCAGGTCAGGCAGCCTGCATATATTTAAGGTTTTTGATACAATGTGTCAGTGCACCCTTCAGAAACTTGTACCAATTTATATTCCCATCTACATTCCCGTCACCTGCCTATCTCCCCACAACTCTTCCACCTGGGTTTTGTCCTTCCTTTTTCATCTTAACGAATCAAAAAGGTAAATACTGGTATTTTATTGTTGTTTTAAATTGTGTATCTTGGTTGCTGCTGAGAGTGAATATATTTTTATGTTTATTAGCCACAACAGATATCTATTATTTAAAAATGTGTATTTCTGCATGTATTTTATGTTTGTTAGCTATATATACACACACATATACATACACATGTAGTGTGGGTACACACACTTGCTGATTTTTATCTTTTACCCATTTTTCCATGGGTGAATGTGATTCAAATGATTTTTAAATCATCATTTACCCCTTTGAGTTCCAGTGTTAGTATTTTGGAAACATACAGAAATTCAAAACCGTAATCCTTACTTGTAATTGGCACTTTATATCAGCATAGTTTCCTGTAATAAAGTTTGATGCATTAACTCACCTGTGAAAATGTCTATGTGATCCTGTACTCAGAGGAGATGCCACTATTAGTTTTAACTATTTGAATCTATTTTAATAAATCTAAAGAAATCTTATGCAAACAGCAAAACAGGATTGCAGTTTCCATAGAAACAGAAGCTAATATTATTAAAAAGGAATAAGCCAGGATGGAACGGTTCCCCTCAGGGACCTTCATTTGCAACCCAGTTCCTTGAATAAGTCGTGTATGTGAGTTACAGCACCTGAAACCAGTTAGCATTAGTAACGCCTGCTAAAGACTCCACTAGGCACCTGCTCATCACGAGGGAAAGGTTGATGTAAGTTGCATTGCCTGCTAACTAATTTGGATTTTTACTTTAAATTGAAATGTAAAAGTCAAATCCATTTCATCTTGATTTCCTAGGGAGAGTTATTCATTTCCATGCTAAAATTTAAATAAGAACAACAGTGTGGGTGTATAATTTCTTCTTCAACTTTGAAAATTTTGGCTATAAAGCAAACTTTCTCTACTAAATCAATTTTCCTGTTGGCTTAGATCATCTCGATGGAAAAGATTCCTTAAGAAATTAGCCTTGAACAAAACAACTATAACAGACAAAAGTACCAAAACCCTTTTTAGAAGACTATGAAATAATTACATGACTCAAACTGTCAGAGGTTATAATTACTGTTCAGAAACTGAAAAATCACCCATCCAAAAGAGGATCCCCTTGGGTCTAACTCACCTAGAGAACGATGTGTCAGAAATAGTACCCAGCACTACAGATAAAGTCTATAATTCCGTTTTTAATCCAAAATTCCCTTTTAAGGCTGTTACTTTGTCCATATACCCCATTCTTTTTCTTACTCTCCTTACTTTTTCCGCCATCTCCATTCGCCGCTGGTGGTGGCTCTTGACGGACATGCTCTGCTTTCGTAAGGTAGAGGAGGTTCACTCCCTTTGCTGTCCAGCAGGGGATAAGATCTGATAAAGAGATAGGAACAGGAAAATAATTTTCATGTTAGTAATAATCACACCTCCGCTTTGAAAAAATGGTTTAAAGCTATGCACCTTCTCATTTGCCCTTCACAACTACAACACTGACGTTAGTATTTTCACATTACAGAGAAGGAAATGAGGCCTCGCCCAAGTCTAGCAAGTGGAACCACTGGAACTCAGACTCATGTCCTCAGTTTCTAAATCCTGGGAAGTTCCCACTGTGCCACACTCCCACCTGTGAGCATACAGTCCTTACAGAGGGCTCCCTCTAAGCAGTCACAGAGGAGAGTAGCCTGCCCTTCAGAGTAGCAATGACATCCTTCGTATGCAAGCAGAGACTCACTGAGGCTGCACTCCAGAGACAGATTGGACTCTGATGTGACGTTGCCTGGGTTTGAAGCTCGACTTCGCCATTCACTAGCTGTGAGACTTCAGGCCAAATTAAATTAATTCAATTGCTAATCTCTCTGTGCCTCGGTTTCCTCATCTGTAAAATGCTAAGGTCTACCTCATGGATCTGTGGTAAAGATTATATGAGATAGTCCTTGCAAAGCACTTATCTGGTAATACGAAGGGATCTCTAAAAGGTCACTTATAAATACATCATTTTTTAATAGTTAAAACACTCAACATAACAGTCAGTGTCAAAACTGATGAATAAGGGGAGAAATCAGTGTTTGGTCAGGAAAGAGCTTGAGTTGGGCTCTACAAAAGGGTTGGATTTGGCTTGGCAGAGAGGAAGGAAAGGCCAGCCCAAGAAAGGGGTCAGCCTGAATAGGGGTAACAAAGTGGGGGGGGGGGGGGCGGGAGCAGTGGGGATGCACACAGGGTGGTGGGGAGGAGGAAGACATGGGGCTAATTAAAGCAAAAGGCTCTTGCAGACAGATTGTAAGAGATAAGGCTGATAGGGTAGGACCAGGCAAATGAAGGCTCTGAGTTCCAGGCTGAGAATTTGAGAATTACTTCAGTAGGCAATAGCTTCAGTAAGGAAGCGATTACAAACTTGGGGGACCTTGGATTGATAGAGAAACAAGCTTGGTCTTCCTGTCTGTCAAAGTCAACCAAAGGAGACTGACAAGAGCGCTCTGATTCAATTTCCCACTGAAAGGCAGTCAGAGCACCAGGAGTCTGTCCATTGTCTCATTTCATTCTAACAACAATCCTACAGCAGAAATACTCTTTCCACATCTTCTGAAGAAGTCTCGGGAAGGTTAAGAAAATGTCCAAGTTCAAGGGACAAATAAGTAGCAGAACCAGGACCTAAACTGAGTCCTTTACGTCTCCAAAGCCCGGGTTCCTTCTACTATCCTATTCTGGTTAAATGGTTTTTTAAATGAATGGTAAATGAGAGAAGCAACAGAAATTAAGAGAAACAGGCAAAGTTGTAGGAGGAATAAGCTCCACATCACTTAAAGGATCTACATATCACGGACAGAAGCCTTCATGGGAGCAATGAGAAAGCAAAATTTCTCTGGAGGTGGCAATTGAAATTACAGAAACATTATGAGAGTGTTGGATGGGAATGTTGGTTGAAAATAACAAAATCCACCCTGCTTAATTTAAGCAGAAAATAACTTTATTTTTTAAATTTTTTTTTAAAGATTGGCACCTGAGCTAACAACTGTTGCCAATCTTCTTTTTTTTCCCCCCGCTTTTTCTTCCCAAATCTCCCCAGTATACAGCTGCATATTTTTTAGTTGTGGGTCCTTCTAGATGTGGCATGTGGAACACCGCCTCAGCATGGCCTGATGAGTGGTGCCATGTCCGCACCCAGGATCCGAACCAGCAAAACCCTGGGCCACCGCTGTCACATGCCTGTCCCAAACTGTAGGGGAATCTAGGTTGGGGATTTTTTTTTATGGCTTTTTTTTTAAACCTTTAGTAGGTAAAACTCATAACGTGGGAAGTTCTCAACATGCAGATTTGGGGTGAGTCACAACATGCCTATTAGGCAAAGGCGTTTGGGAAAGGTAAGAATCTAGCAGTATGTGCCTAGCGCTGTTCAAGGGAGCAGTGTTGACTGACGCGAGTATTTGGTTCTGCTTGACAGTTCAACATTTTATTTCAGAAAGGGAAGAGTGGCTCACCAAATTTAATGGAAATGTCCATGAAGGCTCTCCAGCTCTCTCGGGCTTGACTCATAAGTACCCAGAAATCTTTTGTGGCCATTACATTTCCCAAGAAAATTTATCTGCTGAGAAGAGAATTAGCTTACTAACTACCAAGAAGAATATTCTGGCCCCTTCTGCAGATTCATTTTAATGCGGGTTGATAAGTTCATGTCCAGGCATTGTAGTAGGCACTGGAGATCAATGACAATCAAATGCCACCTTTGCATTTGAGGAGCTCACACGCGGTGAAGAAAACAAACACGTGAATCAGGAGTTATGGAATGATGCAAGAAAGGCAAACTTGGTAAAAATTAAATAAGCGGTGAGGAGGGGCGCTGACTCCCAGCCCCTCCCAGGTGGGGAGAAAAGTCATCAAGGACACAGCCTGAGTGAAGGCTTCACAGTTAAGACTCAATCAGATGGAGGGTTGGGGGGCAGACATGCCAACCTGAGGGAAGGCACAAAGGGAAGGAACATAAATTAATTCCATTCATTCAACATATATTTGCTGAGTGCCTACTATGTGTGCCAAGCATTGAGTTATAATAGAACATGGGAGACAGGGTGGGGGAGAGGCATGGAGAGGGCAGGGCATGCCACAGCATGAGGCTGAAGGGACAGGTGGAATTGACCAAACACAGATGAGCATGCCATGCTAAGAAGTTTAGAATTTACCCTGGATGCTTTGTCTTTTTAAACTGATCTCTCTAGAGACTATGTAGAGGATGGTTTCAGCTTCTAAAACGTCTCCCTTCTGAGTCTAAACAGGTGACTTACCACTCTGCACTGTGCACCTCAGTCTTTGTTTG
Organism: Equus asinus; assembly: GCF_041296235.1. Taxonomy (NCBI): domain Eukaryota; kingdom Metazoa; phylum Chordata; class Mammalia; order Perissodactyla; family Equidae; genus Equus; species Equus asinus. Next base: position 62,839,759 of record NC_091813.1, read on the forward strand.
CACATTAGCAGATCGTTTATCTAATCCGTGAGACCGAGGATGGGCGCTGCTATCTGCATTTTCTTTATATCTTTTGGCATCCAGGTTTGGTCTCTCAGAGTATGAGTGTGAAAAACGCAAGGACGCTCCTGGTAATGGACTTAATAACAGATGATATCAAAGATGGGCATCTGAATAAATTGTCTTGGAGAAGAACAAAAAGTCTTCTGGGACCTCCCTGTGAGACACCTGAGCAGCTGCTATTTGACTTCAGAAAACAGTAGCATGAACAATAATTAAGCACTGGTATTTGCATAAATGTAATGGGGCAGTAATAGGGCAGAAGCAAATTAGATGTAAACCCACGTACCCTTAGAGAGAGAGAGAGAGAGAAGCATAGAGACAATGGTGAATCTTAGAGAAAAAAGAAGTAACTCACACATTTGTGTATTTTAAACACTGTATTTATATGCAAGCTACCATCACAGAGCACATCACCTGCCAGCTGCACTCAACAGGGGACGGCTCCAGGTATGCCACACCTGCTATTTTATATGCACTTGTCTGTTGCACAGTGCTCAGAGAAGGTTCTTCTTGCTAGGTCTATATTTCCATGTCAGAGCTTTATGGCTTTGGAAAGAGAAGGAGACAGTGAGAAAGGGAATATGTCATAGCAGGAACATTAAATGAAGAACAGACCCACTGTGCAATCATGACAAGGAGAATGATTTATATAGTCTATAAGGTCAAGACAGTAGGGCCTCAAATGTGAAATAGTTTACACTTGAATGACCCTTGAATAGTTGATTTCAACTAAAGGACAAATCTCCCAAATAAAAGGGTGCTTTCAGTGCTCACAGCCCTTGGCTCCCGGGAGCTGACAAGAGACGGGGAAAAAGAATCCAGAGGCCAGTAGGCAAGCATGCAGAATGCTGCCCGTGGTCATGCAGGGTCTGGTGCACAGCACTTCTGGTCCTGACACTCCGTTGTCAACTCACTCAGCGGTGAGTTAAGTTCTCACTGGAAGGACTCACACAAGGCTGACTCGTAAATTGGATTCTTGACGTTTTACTCTACAATGAGGACCACTCACATTAAGTGATGATGTCCTGTTTCTGTGTGCACAGTTCCCTGGATAGATAACTTTAGCCATGCCTCAAAATCAGTTATCATCAGGGGCTTAAATATGGGGGTCAAAAAAAAGCAATTGGGTGATCTTATAGCAACAGTTCTCAAAATGTTAATGCCATAAAACACATATAATGTCTGACAGTTATCTGCACCAAAAAAAAAAAGCCATGAATGTAGGCAGATATTGACACAATAAAATGGTATATTTATAAAACAGATTTCCAGGCATCCACCAAAATCTGTTCTCTGTAGTTGTCCATAGTAAAAGACCACATGGTTAAACTATATTTCCCAGACTTCCTTGCAAAGAATGTGGCCCATATCCTATAGGACAATGTCCAAACTCTGTAGCCAAAATTTCAAGGCTTTCCTGATCTGGCCTTAATCTATCTTTTTTTTCTTGGATCTGACTACTCCCTTACACAAATCTTTTGCTGTATATTGTAGTAAATAAAAGAAAGGAAGGAAGTAATGAGGGAGGGAGGGAGAGAAGGATGGGATGGGGGAAGGAAAGGAGGAAAGAAGGAAGGGAGGGAAGAAAGAAGAAAAAAAGAAAGGAAGGAAGGAGGAAAGGAATAGATCCATTTAATCTGGCATGAAAATATATTCAAGATATATTCTTAAATTTAAAAATCTAGCTGTGGAACAATACATTTATTACGTTTCAAAGGTATAAAAATCGTGTCTTATTCTATGTGTGCATATATGAACGTTATTGCACAGAAAAAAAGATGAGTGGAACTCCAGAAAACTGTTCACAATGGTTACCTGTGGGAAGAGGAATGGGGTTGACAGGGGCTGAAACGGATCGGGAATTGCACTGTAGATGTTATACTCATGCAACAGGTATTAAGAGGCTATTTCTGATTCAGGATCTAAACTAAAATCCATATTACAGAAGTTACTCAAATTTGCATAGGAAAGCAATTCTTAAAACAGAAACATTTTCCTCAATAAAGTGGAGAAAATATTTTTAAAATGACCAAGTTTCTATAAAATTTGAAGTTCCATACATTTGTGAAGATTGATTTTAGATCCCTTCTCAAACAGATTATTTTATTCCCACAAAAATATAATATTAACATTTTTAGCAATTATAGTTGTCATATCAGAATTAAAGGTTTCTCTCTCTTTTCCTCTTCCCTGAGAATGTTTGCCTTTAAAAGTCTAGAACTTGTTGATGAACAGCAATGGATCTTAGTTACATCATCAGTAAAAAGAGGCTGATAACACTAGAGGGCAGTGGTAAGGATTGTATGGGATAAGTCATAACAATTGTCGATGGAGCTGGAAGGCACCAGGGAGTCTGTCAATGGTGGGTGCTATCAGTTTACACTGAGCAGCTATCTGCTCTGATGAGGCAGTTCCCCCACTCCAGCTGCAAGGGTAACACCTGGATGGAATCGTTCAGCTATTTTCAAAGAATACTTTAAAGTTTTAGGAGGAAGATATTACTGACAGGTGATTCAGAAAGAGAAACACAAAAAGAATTTTATACTGGAAAACATCTAAATAATTCAGTTGCTCAGGAAACCTAAAACACCACTTGTGTTGCTCTTTATGTTACTGAATCTCCATCAAGACTTACCTGTCAGCCTGGAACAACCTTTGAAGAGAAAGATAAATCAAGTTTAACTTTCCTGTCTATAACAGATTAGAGTTAAATGCTATATATAGTCACAAAATTTGCTACAACATTGGCAGCAATTCTGTTCTGTGCAATAGCACTGCATTTTTAAAAATACTCTGATGACGGATGATTATTGAGCTTTTTTCATTACTATTTTAAGATGAGACATCCTAAAAAGAAAATCTTCACTGAGTGTGAGATGCTCAAAGTGAATTCAAATCAAGACTATTACACTTTCTAGAAAGGTTATAAGAATGCTTTATAAATTGTTCTTGATATAATCAAACTCAGCTTTAAAGTAAAGTGAAGCAGCCAGAATGCTGTGATATTTTATGCCAGGGTAAAAAATTGGTGTGAGGTTGGGATTTGGCTTCAAAATCTGAGTCATTAGAGAACATGTTTGTCAAAAGAATCCCTAAGTCATTTTACCAAAATGACTGGATCAGGTTTAATGTTTTCAAATATTAGACGGAGACCACATTCTCAGCACTGTGCCAGGGTTGCCGGAATGCAAAAGAAGCAGACAATGCATGTCCGGCCCTCTGAAAGACTGCAATCTAGTCAGGAAGACAAGACATGCTCATATGAAATGAAGAATTATACAATTGAGAATTAAATGTCCAAACATGTGAGGCATGCCGTTACCCCTACAGACAGCAAGGAAAGCGACAACATCAGAGTTTCAAGAGCTAATAAGCTACAGAAGTTTGCATTAAAGAATTTTATTTTTCCTCTTGATGTAGGATTAACTACTTTACAATAAAGACATTAAAACCACCCACTGATGACTTATTGCCAGCTTTTCTGGCAAGCAATTTGAGTATCATTTTCCAAATTTCTGCTAGTGAATAGGGTTACTACTCCAATTCTTTAAGAACCTTAAGCTCCCCCTTCCTGAAATGGTACCATTTGAACATCTTTCATTTGTTTAAATATTTATGTCAAAGCCACATAATGTTTAAATTCTTTATATAATTTGAGATGTTTCTGTTTATTATCAAGCAATATTAATAGTTTATCAGATTTTTCATGAGACAACAAAATACACAGTCTGGTGCCAGCACCTGATGAAGATCTGTTTTCAGGTCCTGTTTCCCAGCTGATGCAGGGCAGACGCCTTCTCTTACTAACTTCTAATTATTGTATTGTAGGAAGAGCATAGGCTTTAAATTTTGGGGGAAAAAATGTGTTTGAATCTTTCTGACCTATCTGACCTTGAGCAAATTACTTAACTCCTCTGATCCTCCATTTCTTATCTATAAAATGAGATTAATTACTCCAACCATGCAAGGCTGCTTTGAGTGTTAGGTGGAACATGGGAAACACCTAATAAAAAACTGGAGACATGCAGTAGGAAGATCTCATGTAATTATTACTTGCTATTATATAATTTTTGTATCATTACTATGCCCATTAGTACAATCCTCATCAGCCAGCCTGTGCATGTACTTGTCTTAAAGTTTATGATCCCATGTTAAGAAGTCTCAAATACAAAATCTCAAGGATCTGTAAGATTGTTATTATTTGTTTTTTTATTTCCAATCTTTTGGCAGTAAAACTTCACCTGAACTGATACACGTTACTTACGATTTTTGTCTATCCCATTTAGCAGGAATGTTCATGTTTTGCTGCAGAAATAGTGATATGTTTGATTACGACACATTGCTCTAGAACCTACTGATGGTGGAATTTAACACATGTACATGCATCGTAGTGTCTTTCTAAAATTTCCAATATCTGAGATGCCTCTGCTCCTAGAGTTCAGGTAAAGGACTACAGCATTCTGTTACTTTCCATTAACTTTGTCTTATATTATTACAGTTTAGCTGACTTCCCTTTATTATATATTTGTGTTTATCTTCATTATGATTTTGTGATTAATAGATACTCTGTGCAGAGTGTCAACTATGAACCAGGAGCCCTTGGACCTACCTGAAGAGCGTGTGTCTCCTTACCCAGAGCAGGGGTGGAATTTTACCCATAAGACTATGGGTCTTAGGAGGACCATGGAAAGAGGCCTGCAATGTGAATATGACAACATGGGTCTAGCAAAGCCACTCTCCTTAACTGTCAGGTGATCTCAGTCAAGTCACTTAACTGCTTAAAGCTTCAACTTCCACTTACGTAAAATGTAGATCATGACACCTGGCCTATACATTTGACACTGCCTCCTACAGGCTGGAAAATTAAACAAATTATAATATGTGAAAACATTTTATGAAACATTACCAAAAGTGAAAAAATAGTAATACTACAGGCAAGTCCCATGCATTTCTCTTTGTTTCCAATACCGATTCCCTGGAAAAGAATTTATAATTATTATTATTGCTCTAATAAATATTATAAGCTTAATTATAAGGTGATGAGAGTTTGAAAACACAAATTACGTTATCTGTGCACTCATTTGTCATTCATTCCCTCATTAAGTGGCATTGAATCCCCACAGAGGGCCAGACACTCCACCAAGCAACAAAGGTACAAGGATGAATCAACATAGATTCTGGTTCAAGGAGTTCATGGTTTAAAAAGGAAACATGTTGACTCCTGGAATGGTGGAGTGAGGATCTTGGAATTCATTCTTCCTCTATAACAACAAACTGGCATGAGGATAGACATAGAGATCAGTGGGACCGAATTGAGAGTCCAGAACAGCATCCACACATTTATAGTTAATTGATTCCAACAAGGGTGTGGACACAATACAGGGTGGAAAGAATTAGTCTTTCCAAGAAATCGTGCTGGGACAGCTAGATATTCACAAGCAAAAGAGTGAATTTGGACCCCTATCTGACACTATACCAAAAATCAATTAAAATGGATCATAGAGCTAAATACATGAGCAAAAACTATTAAATTCCTAGGATGAAGTGTAGGAGTAAATCTATGTGACCCTGGATTAGCTAACGGTTTCTTAGGTGTGGCACCAAAAACTACAAATGGCAAAAGAAAAACATAGACAAGTTGAATTTCATCAAAATTAAAAACTTTTGTGCATCAAAGGACACCATCAAGAAAGGGAAAAGACAACCCACAGAATGGGAGGAAGTTTTTGCAAATCATATATCTGACAAGAGTCTCGTATCCAGAATATATAAAGAAATCTTAAAACTCAACAATAAAAAGACAAATAACCCATTTTTTAAAAAAAGGAGTAGAGAATTTGAACAGACATTTCTCCTAAGATATACAAATGGCCAATAAATACATGAAAAGGTGCTCAACATCAGTAGTTATTTGGGGAAGTCATATCAAAACCATAATGAGATACCACTTCATGCGTAGTAGGATGGTTAAAATAAAAACAAAACAACAAGCATTGGTAAGAATGTGGAGAAATTGGAACCTTCAAACATTGCTGCTAGGAATGTAAAATGGCGTAGCCACTTTGGAAAACATTTTGGCATTTCCTCAAAATGCTAAACATAGAGTCACCATATGACTCAGCAATTTCACTTCTAGGTATATATCCAAGAGAAGTGAAAACATGTCCACACAAAAACTTGTACTTATGAGCGTTCACAGCAGCACTATTCGTAATAGCCAAAAAGTAAAAACAACCTAAATGACCATCAACTGATGAATAAACAAAACGTGGTACAATCTTTACAACGGAATATTATTTGGCAATTTAAAAAAATGATGTACCAATATATGCCACAACATGGATGAACCTGGAAAACTGTATGTTAAGGGGAAAAGGCCAGGCATAAAGGACCACACATTGAATGATTACACTTATGTGAAGTGTCCAGCATAGGCAAATCGACACAGACAGAAAGCAGATTAGTGGTTGTCAGAGGCTGGGGGAAAGAAAATTGAGAGTGACTATCAGTGGGTATGAAGTTTCTTTCTGGAGTGATAAAAATCTTCTAAACTTAGATTATGGCGATGATTGCAATACTCTGTGAATATACTAAAATGCACTGAACTGTACATTTTAAATGAGTGAATCTTATGGTGTGAAATGTATTTCAGTAAAGCTGTAAAAAAAGAAAAGAAAGAAAACAAACGTACAATGACATTGTTACAAAACCATGTAACAATGTGTGTGGAAGACATTGTGTTATTTACTAAACTTTTCCCGTTCATTGTCCTCCAAGTGTGGGGTAGGATTGAACTTCTGAATCCCTGGTTGGGTGTGTATGTGACTCTTCTGGCTAATGAGTTGTGAACAGAAACATAAAATGCCCAGAGCATTTAATTGTTAGTAGGACAATTGGCAGTAGGATCTGTCTTTTCCTTTGCCATGATAACTAGCAATGTTTGAGATGGTAGCTGCTTAGTCAGCTCTGGTAGCTGCTTAGTCAGCTCAGGTCACCGGAGAGGAGGCGTGGAGGCTTCAGCGTATCCACAAAGGGCATGTCGCAGGAGGAAGAAACAAACTTCTGTGATTTTAAACCACTAAGAGTTTGATGTTGCTTGTTACCACAGATTAATACTGCTTTTCCTGATAGAGAAGTTGGTAGTTAGAAGCAAGATCTTGCCATAATAAGAAACAAAATATCTTGCATTGGCTTAGGAGCTGGAGGGCAGAAGGTAACAAAACTGTGATTAGGTATACAGCAGTGAATCATTAAGTAACATTGTAGCCTGTGACAACCTGGAACGTATACAATGTATCTAATGAACTTGTTTCCCTAGGGGAAATGTAAAACAGACCATGCCTTGGTTGCTCTTGGCTGCATTGGGCCAAGTATTAGAAGAAAGAGAAGAGCTCAGAATAGAATTGGTCAGTTTAGAAGCAGAAATGAAATAAAATAAATTCTGTGAAGTCAAGGATTTGTAAGATTGGAAGAGAACTACTTCTCAACCTCAAGCAGTAAAAGATAAACTTGGGAAATGCTTTGAGCTATAAAGGTCTATTAAGATCCAATTTTATGTCAAGGATAAAATCAAAGTTAAAAATCTCTGCGTAGATTAAGATAGCACCCATTAAATCCTTTCCATTGGGCTAAATGGCTTAAGAAAAAGTCTGAAGATGCGCCTCTGCTTCTGAGTATGACAGGTTCAAGTTACCTGCACTTAAGGAGAGAGAGAGAGAGAGCGCGAATGAGGGGAGAGACAGTGGTATGAAAGCAGGGAAGCAGCCAAAAAAAAAGAATATCTAATATATATTTCTAAAAAAGCATTATGTGTTTACATGGAGCTGATTGGAATAAAATAAAAATAAAAATATGACACTTTTGAGAGAATGTCATGGCCAAGAAACCACCAGTCTGTGACCAAATGAGACTTAAAACAATGTTCAGTCCCTAACCTTCCCAGGGAAGCAATCAAACTAAGAAAGCTACCCTAACTCCAGGGAAGGTGTATTCCTCACAGTCATTTCAGATGTGGCCAAACAGGGATTTTAAAAAAGGAAGAATTTCCAAGGCTGTAGAGAAAGATGGAAAGGGAGCACTCCTTGCACCAAACCAGGACATGAATCTAATCACGAATACTCCCCGCCATGGCAGAGGGCTGTGTGACACCTGTGCAGAGGTTTGCACAGTTGCAGTGGATCAGGGACTCTCTGCAGTTTTGCTCTCTCCCCCTTTCTAAAGGAGTGTGCTGCTGTTATGCTGTTCCGCTCCTGTGCACTGGCTTTGCAGAGGGCAGATAACTTGTCTTTTTAGTTCCTGGGATTCTAGAGCAAAAGGAGGCAAATTCACACCTGATGGAGACTGCTACAAACTACCCAGAAATGTTTAGATCACCAACCGATAGCACCACTAACTACAGAAAATCTATAAATTGCTGACTTTACAATTCTTCTTCCAGGTATCCTGTGAAAGAAGTGACAGTAACATTTCTGTGTGGATCCCAAAGAAGGATCAATTTCCTTTTCACTTTCAAAGTCAACTTAAATTCAATCTTGTGCCTAGAAAAATTCCAGTATTAGTCTGCTTCAACTCCCACACTCCTCGCAACTTAAAAAAATCTATGCTCTTACTTTCAGCTTTATACTACTAGGGTGCAGGATCAGAATTCTCTGTTGTTGTTTTGAAGGCAATAAATACACCAAAAGCAAGAGAGTACTTTCATCCAATTAATTTTTCATGCCCAACAAGTTGCTGAGGCAAGATCGATGAGTCAACTGCTAGAATAAAAAGAAAAAACTTTTTCCTGCTGCTGGAATAAACTAGTACTCAGCTGGGAGCAGTTCCCTAACTGCAGAAAGAATAATGGAAACTTCTCTGGAGGGTCCTTAAGGGATTTAGCATCTCGTTTAGCACTTAGCATGACACTATATACATGCCAGCAAGAGGGAAAAGGGACCATGCAGAAAAACATGTACATACGATACATCTTCAAGTGGTTCTAGATCCTGAAGCTGAATCAGTTTGCAGCTGCCAGTGTTCAAACTCTTTTTTTAGAACAACTCAGAGCAAGTTTTCCTAGTATTAATGAATTAGATTTTAAAGTAATTGAACTTAAATAGTGAAGTTGCTAATTATTTTGGAGCTTTAGCAGTTTTTTGTTTTTTTCATAAACTGGACTTTCTAGGAAAATTCTTAAGATATTTAAATTGGAAAAATGGAGTGAGTGATGGGGAGCACTGAAGATTATAAAAAGAACTCATCATTTGGGGTCCTCAGTAGTTTGGGCTTTTCACAAATAATCTGTATTTACCAAAAAGAGAAACTGTCAATCAACAGCAGAATCAATAAAAATATTTATCGTTTTGCCTTGTTAAAATTACACCCACAAAAAAAAACAAATAGATCAACTCAAACATTTTGTCTGCATGACCCTTCACATCTGACTGTGTATTTAAAAGTAGCTGGGTAATTAAGTGCACATTTCACTTTTTATCTAAATATTCGGAATCTTTCCATCCCTGAGCTTTGTTTTATTCATTAGTGTGTCATGATTACTTCACTCACCTGGGAAACAAAATACAGGAAGTTCACCGTGAATGGCACTGTTATTTCCTGCCTGGGACTATTGCCCACTCCTGCCCCACTACTGTGCAGGAGGCATTCTATCATCCTGACCTTGTCAGACCAGCAGCTAGGGGACAGTCTCAGCAACAAACACCTCTCGTTCTGAGTCACAGAGTCATGAATGTAGTCACATAAAAACATCATCTTTAGTGATACTCATCTCAAATATGCCCAGACCTATAAAATTCCTGTTAAATTGATTTCAATTTCCAGGGGAAAATGACTCAGCATGCAAATAAGTAAATGTCCTTTCCACAAATTCAAAATAAGTTTGAGAATTCCACCACCATGCACTCAATGACAAGGTAGAAAAATAAAAACATTTTTTCTTGTCCTTAAAGGAGGGAGACACTAATTATTCATTTGTGGAGAGGCAGAAGTCCTCTTTTAAATAAAAATGCATCAGTTTTGAACTTGAAATTGATGATGGCATCCCGATGTTTCATTATTCCTAACCTCTGTTGAGCACTGGCCCACTGACCCTCAGACGAAATTTCAGAACACAGGCAGCAGCACCAACTTCGGAGGAGAAAATGTCACTAGAATGCCATTTCATATCAATGGTAGTGGCTTCTTCAGAAAATTAAGCTTTATTCCATGTCAGCAAGCACAGTGACCATTAATCCACCTCTGAGTTAGTTCAGTTGCCCAGTAATAAACCGAGTGCTTCACTCTAAAATCAATTATCACAACAGCAAAACAAGCTGGGAAACGAGACCCAGAGCAGAGAACCGTGTACCCACCCTCACAGTCATTGTTCTTCAAAGCTCGTGACTTGCACTTCCACAAATCTTTTGTGAATACAGACGTAATTTGGTCCTTTAAAGTCTAAAATAGAAAATATCAATTTGGCTAGATTAATTTGAACATTTGATCAGAATTATCAAGCACTAACAGAAACTTAGCATTGCATATTATTTTTTTACATAGACTTAAAGATCTCATGCTAATTTCCAAATTTAAATTAAAAATACATCCCAAATTATAGGTGATCAGACAGTTACATGTAAAATTTTAATTTAATTTAATTTTAAAAGAGAGATGAATATTTATCTGATGTCTGGGTTTATGGACTCTCTGAAGTTGAAGGCATTGGAAGATATCATAAAGGAAAATATCGGTAGGTTTGCTTTTATAGAAATGTTAAAAATATATGTATCTAAAAGATACCATAAACAAAATCAAGAAACAAACAAAAACTGGGAAAATATTTAGAAGAAGTATTGCAAAGAATTGCATTCTTAACATACTGATAAATCATTCTCAAAATGTCACTGTATAAAAGATATGAACAAACAATTCAAAGGTGGGGAAAGATCAGTAGCAAATACATTTAAGAAAAAAGTGTTCAGCCTATCAAATTAAACTAACAAGATATTATTTTTTTCTTAAAAAATTTTCAAAAAATATATTATTCTCATGTATTAGTAACACTATAAATTAGAAAAATGCTTTGGTATTTTTTACTAAGTTCCTTAAAAATATGCATATACTTTGGACTGAAAAAGTTTTTCATGAAAAGATGTTCATTGCTGTGTTATTTATATGAGCAGAATATTTGAAACAATCTAAATGTTCAGTCATAGGCGAATATTTCAAGTGACTGTGAAACACGAATATAGTATCTGATGCACAATTATGTAAGCATTAAAAAGGATGCTTGCAAAGGATTTTAATTATAAGGGAAGATATTTATGACATATTATTCACTAAACATATAAAATTCTATATAAAGTATAATCTCAAACATTTAAAAATATATGTACAGAAAAATACTGAAAATGTATCTAAACACAAGTGGTGGTTACTACTCAGGGACGCATTATGGGAAACTTACGCCTCTGTCTTTGTACATTCTTATATTTTTAAAATACTCATAATATGCATGTGTTGCTTTAGTATTCAGGGGGAAAAAAACCTTAAACCTTATTTTAATATGTGCACCTTAAATGTTCACTTTAATTTGAAAAATTGCTATAATATCTGTGACAGTGACCAAAACTGAATGTATGTCTTCAAAAACTATAGTTGAATTGAAGAACAGTATATGATTATTAAACACGAAGAGCTATTCATAACAGAGGATGGCCTTAAAGTCTGGAAATACAGATCTATTACCTCATCGTGTACTGGAAAATAATACCAATAACCTATTTATTGTGTATTCACCCATTTTCTAGACTCAGTGACCACTCTGTAGTTAGTGATCATTGAAAGATATGTGTGGTAGATAAAAAATGAAAAGAACTAACTTTACTTTCCTTGGTAACTCCAGGACTCCTTGCGATGTCAAGGTTCCACTAAAGCCTCCTGCGAGAGGGCAGGAGGGTATGGAGAATATCCAGAAAGTTTTCTTTCTGGCAACCATGACTGGAGGAAGCGATTAAAAGCCACATTGACACATCGCAGTTGGTCGATAAAGTATACGACTTCTGTGATCTTGCTTTGCACACGATGGTTTCAATCTTACAGTAAGCTGTCTCAAAACTGATTAATAAGTCCAGACATGCATACATTTTAATTAATCTTACTTGCACTAATGTCAAAAATATTACTGAGAAAATATTTCTACATGAAAATATAAAGTGCGCTGCTTTAAATGAGCAAGACTCCTGTGAAGGGGTTTAGTGAAAGGCAAATGCCTCCTGAAAACCTATTCTCGAATTTGGGATTTCCTAGGTTTCTTGGTGTGGGGCCCAGGTGGGCTGGCCTTCGACCTGTGAGTGAGTCGGCACCCAGCAGGAGGGTGGTTTCTATGCCCTCCAGCAACCCTGATGGACTATGTTCATGTTACGACTTTGCCTCGAATGCCCATTCAGATACTAGATGAATACAATAATTCGTTGACATAAGGTAGATTGTTACAATGCCTGGAAGGCAAAGCAGCCCATTCTAAGATAAACGGGCCAGCGGGACTGATTTTGACTGAGCTCACAGGGCTCCAAGGAGAGTATAAAGTTTGAACCCAGCTCCCAAAGCGAGCAAGGTTGAACTGCAATGCCTTATTTGATGGGTGTCTCTGATTAGGTAGTATCCCTAATTTTATTCTAGCCCACACCCTCAGCCTTCTTCTAGGTGGAAGCTCTCAGTCCCTTTGAATGAAAGGAGTCTTAACTAACGGTTTAAAGAACACGCTTCTGTTACCTTGTTAGCATACTCGAATTAAAGGAAATCTTCCCGTCATGTAGAAATGTCTCTATCACACACCGAGATTAATTTAGATCTCATCACTTCTATACATAGACTAAAGGCAAGGAGAATTGATTGGCATCTGAAACAAGAGTGGTTTGCTGGGAAATTCCCTTTTATCTGTGTTTTCCAAGAAACTGTAATTGTCAGTATCTCCTCAGCTGACATATGGCACCTGGGACTTGCTAGGCTTGGTTTTGAAGCCTCTTCTACAGAAGCAAAGTTCTGAGTGGAAGGAAGTCTTGTTCATACAGACTTTTATTTCTTCTCGAACACAAACCACACACCCTGGCCTGTGAGATGAGACACTAAGAGACAGATGCGTGAATACATCTTCCCTGGAACCACAGGACGCTGAACTACTCAATATACATGGATTGCCGCCCCTCTCAAAAAAAAGAACAAAGAAGGAAACTGATGAAACCATGGTCAAGTTTACAAGACCCAAATGAAGCCAAGTGTTATGTTAGGTGGAAATGGATGTTTTTGAGTCTGACACTTTTAGGCATTGTTCCCCTTAATGCCTCAGCCAATTGTACAAATTTGTAAATATTTGAATTTACTTCAACAAGCCAAAGAAGTATCTTGTAAATTGTACTTGATTTATAAATTTAGTGTCTATTTATTAATATTGCAATTTTAAATGTGTCCTTTGGCTCCAATAAACTCACTATAAAAAATCCTTGTTATTCGAGGACGTACTCTTACAGAAATGTCTAAAAATATATTGTTGTTTTAATTAACATTACGAATTAAAATTCTAAAGAACATTGAGCACCAGATTCCTTAGTGCTGTAATTACTGCTTTAACATATAATTTCATCTTAGTATAGATAATTACGGTTTCTTCTCTAACACATAGTAAAATTCTCTATCTCTAAAGTGTAATTATGTTTATAAATGATAGTAATAAGTTCTTAGCATCACCAAACACTGATAACCAAATAAAAGCCTGTTTTGAATAGTTTAAGATGTTAATCAGGAACAGGAATTTTTAACGTCACGCTGTTTTGGTTAAATCACCCACAGACTTCTTGCTTTATATGAGTGACAGAATTCAAGGGCACAATGACTGCAGTTGCCTGTGCACAGGAAGTGGTTGCCTGACCCAAACGTTCTCTCTGATGGAGCAGTTCTACTCCTTCAGTCAGCCGTGCTCTGCTTCCTGACGTCTTTGTTTGACACACTAAAGAACGTACTGTTCTACTGAGACAAAAAATAAAAGCAGATTTAGTCTAAGAAGGCTGGCGTGAAACTTTGTTATGTAAACAATCCATGTAGCCAAACAAGAACAGACTATTTAATTACTTGCACAATGCTTATTATTATCCACATCTTACTTCTACACCTTTTTCTGCAGTTGTCTGTTGGGGAGGCCTGTCTGGCTCAAATACCAGTCACAAGCAATACCAGACATAGTGTTTTTAACTGAGGACTTTAAAAGGCAACACAAAATGACTATTTGTAAAAAACAGAGCTCCTATTATAAAATGACCAGTGTCAGTAAATACAAGAAGCAAAAACATGTACACAAACTACAGAGATAAACAGTGAGCATCATGTGTTTTTTTTTATGAGCTGGCAATTCCTCCTCTCTAGAACCCTTCTAGAAAGGATCCTCTTCTCTTTCCTTTTTCACTCTTCTCATCCTGCTGCATCCCTGATCTGCATCTACCGTCCACACACGTGAGCCAGTGTTCATACTGGACCAGTTATTTCTTGAGTTGTCAATTATTATAATTGTAAACGCAAAGTGTTCTCAGTCTGCTCCAAAATGCTCCAGTTGTGCTCTTCATCAGAAACGCTCATCAGTTGTGGGTGTTTGCTGAGCAGTGTGTACACAAGTGCTCAAAGTGAGGCACTCCTTGCAAGTCTGCAAATATATCTCCTTAAGAATGGCCAGAGGGGCCGGCTCCGTGGCCAAGTGGTTAAGTTCCTGCGCTCCACTGCTGCGGCCCGGAGTTCAGATCCTGGGCGCGGACAAGGCACCGCTCGTCAGGCCACGTTGAGGCAGCGTCACACATCCCACAACTAGAAGGACCTGCAACTAAGATATACAACTGTGTACGGGGGGGTGGGGAGGGGTTAGGGAGATAAAGCAGAAAAAAAAAATATATTGGCAACAATTGTTAGCCCAGGTGCTAATCTTTAAAAAGAAAAAAGAATGGCCAGAATCCCTTTCACTGGCTCTCTGTGTTCCTTTATGATTATTATAAGCATTCCTGCCTTTAAGGAGAAGAGATAGAAAGAATCTCCTAATGACAGGATCCTTCATTTCAACCATTCTATGCTTCCTGGGCCTCACCATAAAATATGCCGACCCTATCCTCACCCCCAAGCCTTTTGTGTGGTTAAAACTGTTCCCTTCGGGTGACATTTTATTTCTTGAGCTGGGCACCAATTATAAAGGAGTATTCAGTTTGTGAAATTCATCAAGCTGTATACTTGTGATGGGTGCACTTTTTAAGCTTATCCTTCAATGAAAAGTTAAAAAAAAAAAAGCCGCCTGGTGCTCTGCTAGGATTTTTCCTGGTTATCAGCCTCATACATATTACAGCAGAAAAAGATGATTTCCGGGACATTAATATGTTACTTTTCCCAGACATTCACAGACATGGGTGAGACACACACTGAGTTAAAAAAATATGTATATGTATATTATTTTCCTTTAATCTGCCATAAATTATCCACATTGAAGTAATCGAGTAACGTGACTAATACACTTTTTGTACAGGGCGTTGGAGAACGCAGAGTACTCTCGCCCGCACGCTCTGCTCTCCCCGGATTCCTCACTTCCCTGCATGACTGCGTTCATTTCAGGTGGTCTCCATAAGTGAGAGCAGCCCTTGACAGGTTATATAACAACTTCACTAACAGCCACCATGCATAACCAAGTGAACGATCCTGTTGCCTAGTGACTATTATCCAAGGCAATCAGAGTAAACAGCTAATAGCACAGATATTATTGAACAGCTGTTTGCTGACCCAGATACGATATTTATATGGCTTACTAGTTTCTCCAAGGGAATTGGACCCAATCATATTCTGCAGAACAGAAATTTGTTGTTCCCTAATTGTTCATTGCTTATTCCTAGAAATCTTTTGTTTGCTTTTAATGAGGAAACGTTTGAAAAGGAGAGATAAGTTCCCAATAGGATTCAATGTTGTCCAGTTTTATTTTTTTAATTTGCATTTAATGGAAATCTTTCCTGCGGAAGAGATGGGAACTCTTGATATCTGCTGGATTTCAGAACATTCCTTCTTCGCTCCTACAGTACTTACAGGTGACATTTATTTGATGGTTAGAATTACCACAAGTCAGGGCAAAATTCACGCTAGTCTTCTCTGTCATTTTGCTGGGACCAGTGTTCTGGAAAGGTCACCCTGCGCATTCCCTAAGGTTCAGTCAGGGCTCACTGCCCACAGATGGCCTTCACAGGGTAAGTTCCACATGGTCCTCTCCACAGGCACCTTGTCGAGCTGATTGGTGAGTGAATGCGCAGCTCTGTTAGAGTTGTTAGCACATTGTGCTGTAATTGTTGGTTTATATCCCGTCGCCACAGACGACGAGCTCCTTGTCAGAAGGATGCGGCCCATTCATTTTTGGAGCCTCTTGACCAGAATACAAATGTGCTAAACTGTGCTTAAACATAGTCTGATATCTTTTACTTAATGCTTTTTGAAAACTCTCATGGACTGAATGTTTGTGTCCCTCCAAAATTCCTATCTTGAAGCCATACCCCTCAACGTGATGGTTTTTGGAGATGGGGCCTTAAGGAGGTAATTAGGTTCAGATGAGGTCATGAGGATGGAGCCACCATGACGGGACTGTCTTTATCAGAAGAAGAGACCAGAGCTTTCTCTGTCTCTGCCCTGGGAGGACCTGGCAAGATGGCGGCTATCTGCAAGCCAGGAAGACAGCTCTCACCAGCTCCCAACCGTGCTGGTGCTCTGGTCTCAGACTTCCAACCTCCAGAACTATGAAAACTAAATTTCTGTTGTGAAGCCACTCAGTCTATGGTATTTTGTTATAGCAGCTGGAGCAGACTAAGACAAAAACCCATTTTTAAAAGTTAAGGCCGAATTATTTATTTGAAAATTTTGATATTGTGTCATTTTAATGGAATGGAGAAAAGACGGATAATTTAATGAGTTGGGTAGAAAAACTGGTTAGTCGTTTAAGAAAAACATGAGTCTCTGTCTTACTTCTTATGTCAAAATAAATTCTAGATGAGGCAAATATTTAAACGTTAGAAATAAAGAAGTGAGGGAGGGAAGGGGCTGGAGAGGGAGAAAAGCCATTGGACACCCAGAGACCAACAATGGTAAGTGTGTTTATACTTTTGGAGTGGGGGAAGGCCTTTTAGGTATGACATAAAACCTGGAACTTATAAAGGAAAATTTACCCATGTAAAAAAATTCTTTTTAATTGATCCTGAGAATAGCACCACACAACAAAGTTTTTAAAAATTACAATGTAATGAAAAATGTCAACAATTACAACAAATGCCTAATTTCTCTGGTATAAAAGGAGATCTCACAAATCAATTAGAAAATGATCAAAAAGAAAACATAAAAATAAACAAAGGGTATAAAAATATATTTTATAAGAAAAAATACATATTGCCAATATGAATGTGGAACGATGTTTAAAGTCATCAAAAATAAATCAAATACAAACTAAAACTATAATATTCTATTTTCATCTACCAGGTTGAAAAAGATAAATTGTTAGTACTCCCTTACTTGTGGGGAAATGGAAAAGCAGCCCTTTCATAAACTTTTGATAGAGTATAGATTAGTGTCAGCTTTAGGAAGCCATCTGGCAATATATTCCAAATTTTTAAATGCCGATACACTTCGACACTTCAATTCCACTTCTAGGAATGTATATTTCACTTATTCACACACATAATAATGTCCATTAACAGAAGATAGGTTTCCAAATCATGACAAAAAAATAATATGAGTGTGTTTATTCTTAAACAAATAGAAAAGTATATATATTTCATATATATAAAGTTTATGGGGCCAGCTCTGTGTCTGAGTGGTTAAGTTTGTGCACTCCACTTCGGTGGCCCAGGGTTTCTCCAGTTTGGATCCTGGGCACAGACATGGCACCGCTCATCAAGCCACGCTGAGGCAGCGTCCCACATGCCACAACTAGAAGGACCCACAACTAGAATATACAACTATGTACTGTGGTGCTTTGGGGAGAAGAATAAGAGGGAAAAAAAAAAAAAGATTGGCAATGGTTGTTAGCCCAGGTGCCAATCTAAAAAAAAAAAATTATTACAGCTACCTCTGATCAATGAGACTTGAGAATAGTGGTGTGAAATTTTACATTTTACTTTATATACTTTGGTAAAATTTAATTTTTTTTAAAGTCATAAATTCGTATTACCTCTATAACAAAAACTTTAATTAAAAGTATAGGAGAATGTTGCCAACCTACAACTCTGTAGAAATAACACAATTATGCAATCACTAAGTGATACAAAAAGTAAAATATCAAAAGAAAACAAGAGAATAATCCAAAATAAAATAATTTCAAAAATAAAGAGCTTAAAAGGAAAGTGTTCAGGAAACAAACAGCACATGTCAGGAAGCTGGCAAGCCCCATCTATAACGCAGCGTCAGAAGCCCTGAAGCCTGGGTCCTAGCTGTCACTCAACCTCCCTTTCAGTCAAGACAGGGCTAGTGTGGGGTGTGGAGCAGATGCACGAGAGTGCAAATCAACAGAAAAGGAAAGAGAAGCGTTTCCTACAGGCGAGTGGGGGACCTGAGGGAGAACAGTTTCAGAGGGAAACAATCACCTCCGAGTTTAAATGAGCTCAAGAACAGCCTACGACCTTCAGTAAAGACGTTTTTAAATATAGCTTCTTCACCTCAGCAAATAATCAGACCGAACCTCCTGTGTTTTCTTATTGTAAATTTTGACTCCATAAGCAAGCAACAGATGTATTTACGCTTGTATTGTCTGCAAGTGGTTGATGATCAAATTTTGATGCTGAATTGGAGCAAATATCCCAAATGGAATTTTTCACACCAGCTGTAAAACTGGAACATTTCATAAAGCCACACATGTTCTCATTTCACCTTGGACAGTTTTCTCACAAGTAAAGGTTGTTTATTTCAAGGGGGGACTAATGTATTTCGCTTGAACGCATAACGTGTCCCATGAGAAAAAGAGATGCATGTCAGACACATTTGGTTCAGGATCGTCTCCACCTTTCTAAAATGAAAGTGCCCTCTAAGTAACGATTCTTCTTCATAAAAAGCTCCCTCCACACAGCACCCCTCCTGAAGGGGGAGAAATATGAAACAGTACAGCTGTCCTGTCTTTGCAGGCCAGACACAACAAAAAATTGCTGGTGCTAACTGAGATGAACCAAACTCAGGATCAGAAGGAAGTCCTTCTTTGTCGTGGGTGAGCACCATCAAATACCTTCTGATTCCCAAAGTGACATGTTCTGATTCTTTCTCATTTTTTCTCCTTCCCTCTTCTCATGCCTCCTCACAGCTGCTGGTTACCCCTTCACTGTGTGTCACACCATGCACACATATACACAGACGCCCACTTACAGTATTTACTAAAAATATCTAATTGATGCTTTATTATGGTTTCTCACAATCAGCGGTAAGTTATCTAGCAAATATTGTGTTCCTAATGACAGTTAATGGAGTAAAATTTCTGGATGAATTTATGATATAAATCAACTAGTGGTTTGGGGCATCTGCTGAGGGACTCGTGGGCTTGTGGCAGCAATAATCTCACTGACCATGAGATTCAGTATTGTTCAACTTCCTAACCACCACTCACTGGATACCAAGACACGACTTTCCAAAGATAAAAGGAATAGCCAGTGCACCTTGGATCCATGTAAAGTAGGGACAGCCATTCCTGACTTAGGTGTCTTCATTGCTACACGTGGCACCAAGCTGTGCAAAGATCAGATTTTTTAAATGCTCACTATCAAACATTATGCAAATATGACAGACAGTAACATTGTCAACGCCAGGACCACGGGTCTCTACATGATCACAACAGCTTTCCAATTATCTCCTGCTGATTGAAGACAGCTTTTGACCCTCAAACTCCACATTTGCATTCACTACAAACTTCCTTTGTCCATGTTTAAAATCATGTTCCTCTTGTTGCTCGTCAGTAGAGCTTCAAGACTGGCTTTCCTATTGAGCTGAGTGTTCTAAAATCCCACAATTAAAATAATTTCCTTCAAGGAGGTGATTCAGCTTTAGAGATTTACCTATAAAACCATGGGCTGCTCACCAGTGCAGCCTGATGGGTAATTGGAGAGTTTCAAAGTAATCATGGAGTGGGCCCTTGAGCTTTCTACTCACCCTGCAGAGCTTGGAGCATTCTGCTCTGTGGCTGGTCACCTGAAATGGCTTTTAGGAGCAGGCAGTATTTAGATCATTAGTAAATAATTGTATTTATTATTAAATAACAAACTACTATTCCTTCAATCAAAATAACCATGTGTGTGAGTGTATACCCACAAGTAAACGTACTTGTATACATAGTAAAGAATGTTGAAGAAATCCACTAAAAAGTGGTATCTCTGGGTGATATCTTTGTTTGTGTTTTTCTTTGAGCTTTTTAATTTTTCTGAAGACACGTTTTTCTTGGGGAAGAATAACAAGCAACCCAATTTGGCTACTGAAGACTCTTTTTTTAAACACCCTCATGTTAATTGTAGCTGTTTTCTAATTTATTCTGGTAATTTCAATCATTGAGTGATGACATTTATTACACTTTCCAAAATGGAATATTGAGCTTCATGAAAAGAAAATTTTAGCTTTAATAATTTTTCCAATTACCTCTTTTAAAAAAATTTGATAATGTGCCCTGGACATAGGACGATTTGTGAAATTAGAAAGCTATGGACTGCTTAAAGGTGAAAGAGGTGGGCATAAAAGCCTATGTCATCAGGGGGAAAAAAAGAGGTTTTACATTTTTGTAAATATTTATGTTATATTGCCAAAACAGGCTAAGCAAATTCTCATGTGCAATTGGTCTAAATAAAACCAGAATTTCTTCAAAAAGAAACAGCTTAGAAATATAGTGAAATCAAAGAATAGGTTACAAATATAGTACATTTTTTCTCGTGGGTGCATTATTTTGAATATTTGATCTTTAGTTGAGATATACAGGAATAGAGAGACCAATTAATTTATAGATGTTAATTAAAACTCTCTGGAATAAATGTCCACGTTGCTAGTGAGATAACTACCTCTCAGTGATGTAGGCTCCCGAAACTGGACTAGTAATCTTGTAAACTGCGACCCATGTGGGCACAGCAAAGGGGAGGGTTAGGACTTTCCCCAGATGCACAGTGAGTCTCTGAGCATGGAATGGACGAGACAAGGAAAGATAAGCCAACACTGTGCAAAGTCACTTCTACCAAGTTAGTGGTAACTTTCTCACAGCCATGGTATTATTTCGAAGGTTCCATGGAAAAGTGTGATTTATTTGGAGTCTAGCACTACCTGCATCTTGCTTTTTAAGTAGTGGTGTTTTCAAATTGTCATCTTATTCTGTCAGAAAACACATTGGTGAAATGGATTACACAGCCCCCAACATTGCTTTTTTCATAACCATACTTCATACAGTAATAATTAGAAGAAATCAATGGCACTGAAGCAAAACCAGTAAGTTACACTTTCTGACCTAGTGCCAGCAGTTGAAACATAATAAAAACCAAATCAGAATTTCTGTCTCACATGCACGGCTATTTTTGGTTAACTTTTGTTGTGAAATAAAACATACCAAAAAATGCACAACAAAGATACGTGCAGTACTTTGACTTATCACAAAGGAAACACCCGAACTAATAATCTGGTGAAGAAAGAGAATATTGCCTGCCCTCTGGAAGCCCATGCAGGGTCCCTCCTATTTTCTGTTCCCTCTTTTCCACCCCCTCAAAGGTAACCACTCTCTTGACATTTAAGTTAATAATTTGCTTCCTTTTTAAAATATTATTTTACTACCTAAATGCAAATCCCTAACCACTCTTTTTGAGCCTTATGTAAGTGGAATCGTACACTCTCTCTCCCTTTGTGTCCGGATTCTTTCACTCAACCTTCCCCTCTAACTGCACGTGGCTGTAGCCCTTCCACTTTCATTGCTTTATAATATTTTGTCGTAGGATTATAACGCAATCTATTTTTTCATTCAACTATTGATAAACTTGACAAACAACATTGCTAGGAATATTCTGGTAGGTGTGTCTTGCTATACACAAGCTCCCATTTCTAGAAGTGCGATTGCTGGTCCCAGGGTACACACACCTTCAACCATAATGCTTCACGCCTAGCTATCTTCCAAAGTGGTTGCTCAATTTACACCCCCAGGAATAGCCCCACATCCTCACCCACATTTGTTGTTGTGGTATCTGTAGGAGTTCTTCAAATGTTCTGGATAACAGCACTTTGTTAGTTATACACACTGCTAGTATCTTTTTTTTTCTTTTTTAAAATTATTTTATCGAGGTCACATTGGCTTACAACTGCTAGTATCTGTACTCACTCCATGGCTTGCTTTTTCAATCACTAAATAGTATCTTTTGAGGAACCAAAGACCTTAATTCTATTGTAGTAAAGTTTATCAATCATTTCCTTTATGGTTAGTATTTTTTTGTGCCCTGTTAAAACATCTATTCCTACTCTTGTATAATGAAGATTTGGTCATATATCACCTTCTAGAAGATTTATTTGATTTTCATATTTAGATCTACAATATGCATAAAATTGATTTTTGCGTATGGTTTGAAATAGGGTCAAATTCCTCTTTTTTGCATGTGGATATAAATTCATCCCAGCAACATTTATTGAAAAGACCGTTCATTCTCCACTCCTCTACAATGCCACCTGTGCAGTTTCCTTTCTCAATGAAAAAGACTGATAACATTGACTGGATCTTAGGATATTGGCATTCTCAATCATGCTGCAAATTCATCGCTTTGAAAAAGCAATGGGAAAGTTCAGGTTTAAAAGAGCGAGCGAATTTGAGTGCGTGTCCATCTGCAAATTTCTTCGTGTACACTTCCTGAGCATTTGTAAAGAGCTCTGTCATCCTGTACTTTTGGTTATAGGCTCTGCTCTGGCTAAGTGTCATGTGTGTTCACTGTAGAGCAGTGAATGAAATTTCCTCTTGTCAGAGACTCTGAGCACAGCTGCGGCCGACTTGCCTAGCAACAGGGTTCTAATGTGACTTTTTTATGTTGTAAAATTCACACCTCTAAAATACTTCATGACATTTGAAAACCTTGCGTGTGTCTTACTGTGCACCATATGATCAACAACATACGCTACAGCAAAGAAGAGAAGCTACTATGAACTGAAGCATATTGAATATAGGGTAAAACTAGTATAGACTATAAAGTGTTCATTTTACACTCTCTCGGGTAGATAATAATTTCAGTGATATTTTCCCTAGAAGAGGAGAAGATTGTAAATGTGTGTTGTGCTCACCACAAAAGCAGCAGAAATAGGAATAAAGAGAGAGAGTTCACCATAAAAGGTTTGAAATAATCTTTCTTTCTTTGAATTTCACCTACTTGACCTTCTAAAACTTCTCAGACTCGGTTCATTTATTCCACCTTGTATTATTTATCTTTCATTCAGCTTTAATCTTGAAAACAAATCCAGGGAAGGGCTTTTTTGGTGTGCCATTATTTCTTCTCGTGCCTCTAGCTCTGAGTTCTGATGTGATTAATTTGGAGATTAATAGCCTTTAGGTATTCGCCCTTTCAAATCTCAAAATTTTATTACTTTTTCTCCTTCAGCATTTCCAGGCTCTATTGGAATGCTTTGATTTCTAGAAATTGAAACATAATACTCTTTAATCAGTCAGCTTAAATTAATGCTTCCAAAATTATTTTATATTCTATTGAAACCTGTGGTTCATTTATAGGAACTCACTCAATTTTCAGCGAAGGCAAACTCAGCAGAAAGAGAAGATGAGAGAGAAATGCTAAAATGATGAACAGGGAGGAGAAAGCATTTTGCAATTGACTTAGGTCTGGGCAATGAAAGTGTGCCACTAAATCATATTAGAATTTTACACTCTATTACTAAATATTCTGAAGAGTCTGCTGATATTGATTTTGTGTTGGTATATATGTGTGTGTGTACACACGTATGAAATATTACTGATTATGTAAAAATTTGGTAATAATAAGATCTATTGCATGTAACTTTGTGGTAGACAACATATTACCACTTATATTAGGTACATATTTTATATTTTATATTATTAATAAGACTTGAACACCTCTAGTCTTTGAAACAAGAGCCTTTAACTGTTTAATCCTATTATATGAGTATGACAATACACATTTAGATCTATGGAGCATTCTATTTCTTTGATCACTGTCTTTCAATGAAAATGTTTCTAATAATCTGCTGCTTGGCCACAGAGTCCATAGATAAATGTAAATTTAATAAAGTATTCAGTGCAACAGCATTTTTATTTTAGAACTTTAAAAATGTACAATGTCTTTGAGCCTTGCGGTGACATTAGATGCAGCATAATATGTATAGGTCTGGGGCAGGGGCTGATCTGGAGTTGGCGTCCTTACGTCCTCACTTGGGAGTCATTATACTTACATCTTCACACATCAACTTAGGGCTCCAAAGCAAATAAGCAGACGGCATGCTCAAGTCTCTTTAGCAGAACGATTTCATCAGCCACAACAGCAGCCACCACTTCTGAGCTACCCAAATTGTGCCAGATACTTTACATCTCTTATTCCTAATCCCTACACGAAATGTCAAAAGTCGTCTCTCTTTTAAAGATGAGAAAAATCTCAGAGATTTCACTATTGGCCTGATAAGTTCCAGAAGCAGTTTATCTGGCCCCAAACCCTCCCCATCTACTGGAGTATAATATACTCAAATTCACTGAAAAACACAAGGAAGAAGAGAGATGTGAGCAGGAGTGATCTTAGCAGAATGTAGAAGGAACACCATTCCTAGGATCTGACTGTTAATGTTTTCTTGGTAAACATTAGTTGAACTGGAGGGGTAAATAGAGAACCAGCACACATATCCATAACTGTTGAAGTTCTTTTCAAAAAGACATCTATTATGGCCATTACTAGGGATTGTCAGCACGATTAGCATTGATTTTGCCTTGTCCTGGGATTTCATCCTCGTCAAGTCTATGCTATCATAAGAATTCTGAAGCCAACTTGCTCTCCTAGCCTTGTTAATCCACTTCTGGATCCAGAAGGAGAAAGGAAGGCCAGGACCACTGCAGCCATCTGGAGGGGTGAGTCTCATTTGTGAATAAATCCTAAGGTTAATTGTTTAAATGATCACATGCTTTGCCCAAAACAGTATTGATCTCAGTGAATCTTTTGAAAACAGTCTCATTTTATCTCAGAGGTACAAGCGAGGTCATCAGTATTGAGACTGGGTTTGGGCCCTTAAGCCTAGAAAATTATCTGGCACCATTCACTTAGAGCCTGACCACTCAGCATCTCTAGATCCCTCCTATGTTTGCAAAATGGGATAAAAATATTCGACTCTGCTGAAGCTGTACCCACCACTGCCCACTATCACCTACCCAGGTGCCACTCCCGCAGTCTCTGCCCTCTTTCACTCCATAATGAGGGGCCTCCCTACCTGAACAGACCAATGGATTTGGGGGTTTTGTGTTGGAAGAACAGGACATGAATGTAGGGAAAGAGGCGTGAACAATACGCAAAATGTGGAATTGATTGCTGGAGGAGATTTTAGGAGGAGACAGGGCAGGTGTTGAAAAGCGGGGCATAGGAAACAGAGAAGAAGCTATGATTAAAATACGGATTTTTAGGAAATATTTTAGGTCTGCTTATCCCTTCAGAGTGTTCAAGAAAAGCAAGCAAAAGGCTAGCAGTTTTTAAATCATTGTTGATAGCATGGACTGTGCTTTTTTCCCTATGACCTCACGCTGGCATTGACCATGTGGATCATGGACTTATAGGTTTTGAACTTGCTAGTCCCACTGCCGCTGTCCGTAGGAAACACTGTGTAACTAAAGTTTACAGGAACCAGCTGTTGTAGCTTTCATTTACCTCTTCCGGTCTGCTCTTCCCTCTTCTCTCCCCTGCACTCTTCCTCATGGAGTCTGAGCTGTAGGAACCACGTCAACAGATTTGCATGCTTTCCGGCTTCTGTTTGCGTTCCCGCAATGGGAAGCACTAGCAGGAAACTGCAGGAAGGGAGGAGCACGAGGCCAGGGAATCTATTCCTGACTCCCTCCCTGCAAAATCACCTGGGGTTAGTTGTACCGTTTGGTGGAACGTCACTGTTCCCCTCAAGGTGGACTACTCAAGGTGTCCCCTCTACATGACTCTCCTTCTGGTTTCTGGTAACCACTCTGCCCCCTCATCCCTTCAAGCCCAGAAGTCGCACCAGCCCCACTGTCCCAGCCCAGAAATCTTCATTATCCCTGTTGCTCCCTATACCCCACCCACACCTTTGTAATTCGTCTCTTTATTAAATTCTCCTCAAGTTATCTTAATTTGGGTGTGCCATCTGCTTCCTTGTGGGACCTTGATCAACAACCAGCCACTCAACTTTGTTCTGCTTTCTTACATCAAAATCCCTAGAAAACTAACACGATAAGGTTGAGAGAAGCAGCAAGATGAAGGGTCTTGTTATTCAATATCTTTAAATCCTTGGAAGCTGGAATTAGCTAATTCGGGGAGATAAGGTCCATTTGTCTGGAAAAATCCAAGACACTCAATTCTGTCCATTTCCAGTTTCATCATCTCCCTTGCCCCACCTTCTCTGCGGCAGAAACTCTTTTGCTGCCCATTTGGCTTTCTCATTACCACCTTGAGTTCCCACTGCTTCCACTTCAGTAACAGTTGAGGAGATAAGACCTGCTGGTCCGTCCTGCAAGGCAAGTCTAAACTGGGGTTTCTGCTGAGAACACAGACTGTATATTTACAAAACCACAACTGTGTGAGAAATCGCTGGATAGGAGGTGGTCAATCCTAAGGAGAAGGGGATCTCCCCGTGTTGATTGGCTCTATGCCCTTTTAGAAGCTCCCGGCTTCAAGAATGGCACAAAGCATGACGTGGCCATTTTTCTGCATTTATTTCATTTGAAAATGTTCTCTACAGATAGGTGCAATGCACCACATCGCACTGGGAAATCAATCTTGGATACTATGGCAGAAGACATCTTGGCTAGGGCAATTTCTCGGCATAGACCACTGGGATCGCCTCTTCCCACGGCGTGTTTGTTTTGCTTCTGAATGAGTCCCTTGAGACCAGGGACAGTGCAGTGTCTCTGTCATCTTGGAATTCTGAGGACCTAGAACCATATCTGACACACAGTTGGGGCTAAATATTTCATTGGAAGAATGAATAGGTGAATAAATGAACGATTGAGTGAACACTCATGTAGTAAATGAATACTATGGCGCTCCTCATGACTATCACCCTCTTTAGAGGCCAGAAGCAATGTTTGTTTTGCTCCACTTCAGAGCTTCTCACTGTGTCTCACCAGAACAAATTACCTTTCCATGAGAACCTCTTCATAATCATATTTTGTCAGGTGCATAAGCATGTTTATTTATTTACTGTAATTTATGTTATTTATTGTAATTCTTTAGCAATTCATATGTGCTTTCAATGACATTTCTCTGCTAACCAAAATAACTTATATTTGTTATATGATCGGACTGGATAAATATTTCCCAAAAAGTTTTGAGATGAAGGTTTTCACTTTTCTCCCAGAGTAGCAACAACATCAATGTCCAGTGTAGCTCTCTGAAAATAGGTGGACAGTGGTGAACCACAAGAAAGTTGAATACCCCCCACTGCTTTAATATGTGCCTACTCATTAGTGGCTGAGTATAACGAGCATCTCAATCTGAGATGTAATACACATGACTAACAATGAGATCACATGTATCCGGTATTTGTAAAGTGCCAGGCACTGTTCTAAGTCCCTTATATGTTTAAAGTCATTTAAACTTTACAATAACCCTATACGGTGGTCAGCAACTGAGACGGAAGGTGTTGAGTAACATGTTGAAGGCAGACAACCAACAAGCAAATGTTGGACACATACCCCCTTGCCCTGTGAGCTGTCCCTGGAACCATCACGCTCTACTGTGTGGCACAAAACAAAGAGCAGCAATTCTTTGCCCTATCAAACCAATGATGTCTCAACCTAAAGACTTGCCTCCACACACCAAGGTCTTAAATGGAGACCAGACAACCAAGACTCTTGAAAGAATACTAAACCCGTGAGCTTAGAGGTCAGGCTTTAACAAATACAACAACTTCCAGGAACAATAAAAAGTAAAAGCCCTTTGTCTAAGAAAAATCCCCAGCGGCTCTTGGGCCCCATTGTGCAACAACTCAGGACTCCAGTAGACTTATTGCTTCAGCACAACACTGTTGCATGACCTTTAAGGGTGGAGAAAGTCATAGAAAAGAAATCACATTCACTGGGCAGTTGAGCACACATGGCGAGGCTCAAAGGATATGTCTGCTGAGCTCATGCAGCGAGCAGCTTGGAGAGCCAAGGCCATGCTGAGATGGCATTTCGGTGAATGGACTCCCCAGAAACTCCGAAAAGAGAAAAGGTAAATAGAGTCAGAACACAGTCTCTCTTCTTTGCTGTGTGTATCTCCTGTGCCCTCTCCTCTTCCTATAAGGACACTGTTATTGAATTTAGGACCCACCCTAATCCAAGATGAGGTAATTTTAACTTAGATCTGCAATGACTCTATTTCTAAATAGGGTCACATTCTGAGGTTTCAGGTGAACCTGAATTTTGGCGGGACACTATTCACCCGCTACAAGCATTAATAGTAGCTATCCCCACAGATAAAAAATGGAGGGGCTCTGATCTGAATTTTATATTCAAAACTCAGAACATAAATGTATGCTTTGTCTTCCAGTAGGAGAGTGTAACATGGAGCACGTCATGGTGCCTTTTGAACTATCAATTGTCTTTGAGATAAAAAGTATAAAATAGTTCTGTAGGCAAATACAGAAGTTTTAATGTTTTTCTTTTGGTTTCTAGCAAAATCGTGTGTTAAATGGGCGGTTCAAATGGTGACCTAATGTTCTTCAACTGGAGTAGTTGACCATATCAAGAATAAACGCTGCACCAGCTAAGCACGCAGTTGAATCCATCTGGGGCATCTAGAGTCAGTGCTATAATGATTCAAGCTTTAATTTTTCTCTCCTGACCTAAAGGACGTGCTCATGTACTGCTTGATGTGGTTTTCCGAAGAGCACCTTTAGATTCTTCATATACCTACAGTGGCAGTTGACTTGGTTGGTTTCTGTAGGTAGTCCATTTATTCAATTAAAAGAGACTATTATTGAGTCAAAGGCTTGTCTAATTAGCTGGCATAATATATCAAACGCACGTAATTTTGTCGTTCTCAACGCCAGGGCACTTTTTAAGGTCACTGCCAAGGTGTATGCAATTAGCGGCTTGTCTCCCTGAAGGAATAGTCTGGTCAGACTAAATTGTTCCGTAATGGGAGAAGTAATTTGGCATCAACTGCTGTGTAGTTATAATAAACAGCCGCGCTATCCTCCATTTTTTGCTACCTAAGTTGTTTTCTCTCTCTCCCTCTCTCGTCTTCTTCCTTCTTTTTCGTTCTGAAACCAGTTCTTTGATTCAAAGAAATTTGTCTTTTTACCTCATTTATTTTAGTTACATATTTGAAACACCAATCAACACTCTGTCTTCAAGTGTTTTTAAAATAAGAATTATTTAGATTGTAGCTTCATGTTTATTTTTCAACCATGAGAGTTCTTAGATATATACAAGCTGGTTTCTGGAGAAATCTCATTTAAATCCAAAATTTATCCAGTGTTCCATGAAAACTTTGTCTTAAATAAAGGCAACAATGTTGAATACTTCTAATGCAGAGAGAATTCTTCTTGGAAATTGGCTTCTTCTGCCATTCCATGACATCCTCTCCCGGTCCTCCTTCCACTGACTGCGCCCTCACTTTTCTCTCATAATTGTTCTCCACCCCGGGTCGTCTTCTCTCCCTTTAGCAGGTTCCATCCTCAATCTTCTCACAGTGTCTCTATGCCTGCTTTCTCCAGGGCGCATCATCCAATCCCAGGGCATCAACCACCACCGATTCATTCATGACTCACAAATCAACTCTAAAACCTGAGGTCTCTCCTGTGAAATGGATCCATCTTTCCATGATATGCATGAAACAGCAGGAAAGAGGCCATGTACAGAGAAGAGCTAAACTAGATGTAACCAAGTGCTAAAATGTAATTCATGGAACACGTTTGCTAAAAGTACTCATGAGAGGGAGTAATTCTTTGTGGTTGGAGTTACTGGCAAGAGTCAAAGTAAGAAAGGTGTTAAGATAGGCTTAATGAGATAGTGTGATTTTTGCAGGTAGAATAGAAAAAAGGACATATAGACCATGAAAATGGCATGAACAATGCAGGAGCGTGAAAATAGAGGGAGTCTGTGGAAGTTAGTAAGGAGACCGTCCTGGCTGCCACAGACAGCTCATGGTTAGGAGTCAGGAGGTATAACTGGAGAGATAAAGAAGACCAGGTGATATAGCAGATTGGATGCCAGTGGAAGAGTTTGAATGTCATCTCTGAAAAGTCCTGGAGGTCCTGGTGTGAAATGATGAACGTGGAGTGTTAGGCAGATCAGCCTGGGGGCAGGGTGTAAGACAAACTGGCCTGATAGAATTAGAGGGCAGTTGTGGCAATTAAAGCATGAAATGAGGAAGATGTGGCAGGGAACAAAGAAAGAATAAATCTAAGAGAGCATTCCGAAGAAGAATCAACAGGTCCCCATGGCGGATTTAACGCAGGCGATATACAGGCAGGAGAGAAGATGGAGAGACAGTGTGATGAAGAAGAAAGTGTGGAAATCAGGAGTGAAGTCATTACCAGCCCTGTCACTGACTAGCTATCTGTACTTGAATAAATGTTTTAGCCTTCCTGAGCATCCATAAAATGAGGGAATTAGACTGGGCAACTCCTAAGGTTTCTTTCCACCTGAGTTTAAAGTTTAGTGGTGCCCTAGAACAGGCTTAGATTTGTCATGGTCTTTTCTGCCCCTCTGTTCTCTTCCTGTAAACTCTGTAATATTTTCCTTATTGGGGTACGAAGAAGATTTGTTAACTTTGAAATGAAGTACTGGGTAAGTGATTTATTCCAAAAGCATAGCCATAACCATGTTCCTGTGCCCTATCTTCATCTTTTATTCAGCAGTTCTGGCATTTTAATGGTGAGTTAGGGGAGGACAACAGAGGAGCACATTCTCCAACTGTATGTTTGATGACTGATCTGCTCTGCAAACAAATTCTTAAATGCAAATCTTTAGGATTTGTGCATATCTGTGCATATCCAAAGTAGTTAAAGAACAACGATTAAAAATTTTTAACCACCATAATTTAAATATCCACATATATGGTGTCCAAAGTCTACATTATGACACTTGAAGACTCTTGCAAACTGACCCTGGAAAATCGTCTCCTCTTTGGCGCACCTCAGAGAGAAGAGAGGGCAGAGCTACCCTCCTTGACTCCGCTCTACGTCATTGTGACAAGAGAGAGAAAATCTTCAAGTTCTGCTTTTCCTCACCAGGAAGTTTGAGTCACCCTAGAAAGGGGCTGCATTAGTTTGCTGTTGTTGCTATAACAAATTACCACAAATTTAGTGGCTTAAAACAACACAAATGCATCAACTTACAGTTCTGTAGGTCAGAAGTCTGACACAGGTCTTCCAGGGCTAAAATCAGGGTGTCAACAGGGCTGCTCCCCTGCTGGAGGGTCCGCGGAAGGATTCATTTCCTTGCCTTTCCAGCTTCCGGAGACGGCCCTTTCTCCATCTCCAAAGCCAGCATCGCTGCATCCCTCTAACCAATCTTCCCCAGTAACGTCTCCCTCTGACCACAGCTGGGGAAGGTTTTCCACTATTAAGAACCTGTGGGATTAGATTGGGCTCACCTGGGAAATCCAGACTAATCTTCCAACTGAATTTAATTCAATCTTCCCCACTCAATTTAATTACACCCACAAAGTCGCATTTGCCAGGTAAGGTGACATAT
The DNA here is from genome assembly GCF_041296235.1 of Equus asinus. Lineage (NCBI taxonomy): Eukaryota > Metazoa > Chordata > Mammalia > Perissodactyla > Equidae > Equus > Equus asinus. The sequence continues at coordinate 62,871,701 of NC_091813.1, forward strand.
TCACAGTTTCCAGGGATGAGGACGTGGACATCTTCGAGGGGTCATTATTCTGCCCACCACAAAGGCATAAAATAAACAATTATTAGCCGTTGGCCACAGTCATGCATTCGTCTGGAAGCTTATATGGCAAAACTCTGCAGCAGTCAAAAGAGAGCAAAAAGGAAGAGCCCGATGAAATGCTTTAGTAACAAGTCACTAAGAATCTCAGGCACAGACTGACATTTGCTGTGTTTGCTCTGTCATCAATCACGTAAGTCACTGTGGTCAATGGGAATTACTAAAAAGTATAAGCCACTGATGCTAAAACTTTTTTTGTTTTTTTAAGAAGAGCCAAGGTTCTTCAAACACCCTCTTGTTCTGGTGCTTTTCTTGTCTTCTTTCAGTTTTACTGAGATATAATTGTCATACAGCCCTGTAGAAATTTAAAGCATACAACATGATGACTTGACTTACATTGCAAAATGCTTATCACGATAAGTATAGTTAGTTTAAGAGTTTAGCATCTGGAAACTCGGGCTCATTTAGAGGAGCTAACTATGCTTAATGAGAAATCCTTGGTAAAGGGAAATGTATTGTTTTCCTCTAGAATTCCCAACACATTTCTATTTTGCTTATTCTGAACTATATTTTGAAACTTGAGAATTTAAAAATTATATTTCAATCTCCTGATTCAAACAAAATCTCAAATTGATATTCCTAATGTTTTTTAAAAAATGAATAAACAAAAAGCCATTTTTTAAGAACTATTTTAAGAGATTAGTACACATTCCATCAAATAATCTCTGAAACATCCTGACACAGACAGAGGCTTAGTTTCTGCCAGATCCGGGAACTTTGGTGATTAGGGACGAATCCGAGATGGAGCGTTGGCAGGTGTATTCTTATGAGGCCTCTGAGGAAAGAGAGGAAAAATCCAATCCTTTCTTTCAACTCTGAAAGTTTGGCAATTTAACAAAGCTCTCTCATCACCCATTCTTTTCCTTTTTGCTTTTCAATTTTTTTCAACTTGTAAAATGGCATAGAATTCTCGGTAGTTATATTTCTTTCCATTTATAATTTGATTGTGTATATTTCTCTGTAGTTATGAATAAAACTGTTTGATAATGCGTTTGCATTGCATAACGTACTGACTTCTGCTAAATACCTAAAAATGGTGGCTACAGAGCTTTGAAAACATGCTGTGTTCAAACCAGTCTCCTACATTTATCTCATATGAGATTGCTAGTCGAGTGCTGAAGCAACAGCTCTTCCCTTCTTTCATGAACTTTGCATATACCTTTTCTTTCTTTTCAGTAACGATTTTGGAAAGTTGGATAAATGTTCACAAGGTGGTAGAGATAAGAGACTGAAAAAAGGGACCTCTCAAGTTTGACCTGAGGTTGTCGACCCTGCCAAGGTGTAAACACTCTCTTCACTTACTTGAAATCATCAGCAAAATCTGTTACCCACTAAAAGCCTTTTGGGGAGCAAAGGATTTATTTTGTTTGTCTTCTGTGGCAATCGTGAAAAGTCCGAGCACTTCCCCTGTTCCGTGAGATGTATTACAGGGGAGCAAATAAACTGAGCTCTTTCCGCAGAAGCTTGAGCTCAGAACGGGATGTTACTACAAGAAGGTGATCAAGAGTAACACCAGGCTCAGAATGGGTGAGGGTTTGAACAGATCTTAGGTAAGTCTTGAGAGACGGGCACCCAAGCCGACATCTGCATAAGAGAACAAATCAAAACATTTCTCTGGCTAGCCTCTCATTGACTTGCAAATCTATCTTTAATTCCGAGCACTTTTTAAGTCAAAATACACTCATTATGTAAAAGTGAAGTATATATTTAGGTGTTTGCTTATCTTTCCTGAGAGAAGAATATCATAAAAATCTTCTGTATATGGGAGATACCCATGCCAGGTTGATACTTGCTACCGATTTATTTTTAATCCCAACCATTAAAGTTGGGAAATCATAAATAGAATTTGAAAAATCTCTCATTTGGTTCTCTACACTGCATATGACTGATTTGGATCGTATTTCGATCCCATCTCTGCTTTCCGTTTCTACTCCTAGACCCAGCGAGCTCCTTCTCCTCTGTTGCAACTTGTTTTCCTCTGACTCATTTCCCTGCTCCGCACAGCCTGGAGTCCATGCTTATCATTCCCCTGACATTGCTCTCCTACTGTAGGCAGTGACATCCTCTGAGGCATTCAGTGTCTTCTCTCATTGTCTTTTAAACTTTCCTCACTTAATCAGACCCTCGACTGTAATATTTTTCTTAATCTTCTGACTAGCATCAGCTTCATGAACACCTTACACTCCCAGAACTTACAATGGCTTATTAGAGCTTTCAGGAAAAAGGCCTTCTGTGTCTTCTTTGCCCACTCTTGTTTTTCTCTCTATTAGTGTTTCAGAAACCCTACCTGGATAAGCCTAACTTTTGATTATTTTCTTCATTAAATCTTTTTGTGTTACTACCTATATGTAGGTAACCCCAGCTACCTTTCATTCAATGATTTTCATAAAATACACCCTGGATTTTTATGTCTTATTTTTGTCACCCTAAAAAAGAATTATTTCTTGAACAATTTATTATGCTTTCAAATCCTCTGTATATGGATAATTTCAAAGCTTGTTTTAGTATCTGATGTTCCAAATTTAATATGTATATTAAAGAGTCTGAGCACTTCACCTGTTCCACAAAATATGTTACAGGCAGTGCGTACGCCCTGTAAGCCACATAAGCTATTGCATCAGAAGCTTGAGCTCAAAGAGTGGGGTGACCACAAGAACATGATCAGCAGTAAACAAGGGGCAGAAGACATGAGGATTTGAATTAATCTTATGATGTATGCATATGGGTACATGTACAATACAAACAAATACATTTATATAGGTGAGTGTTCTTAAAAAGTTATCTGAGAACTTTCTAGAAAGAATGAGTGGTAAATTATAGGAGTACTTTAAGAGTAGACAGTTTGGAGGAAAAGTTTACATAGCTTTTATTCTTTTTAGTTCCATTTAGAATAGATCTTCTGTAACTGACCATTTTGCACAGGATAATATACTAGGTAGTACAAGAGATTAAAAACAAGTGCAAAACATCTCAGTCTGCAATAGTCACAGACCAGACCACTAACTTCAGAACAAGCCATAACATAAAATGAGATATGGAAAGTTCCAGGAGTTCTGAGAAGTGAGCAACTTCATCGCATTAGGTTGAGGTGGGTTTTCAGACAGAGTTACATAAAGCAAGTGGCATCACTGTATTTCTTTTCTCTTTGACAGTATGTAGGACACAGTAAATACCATGAAATACTGGATAGATGGGTGGATGGATGGGTTAGTGCGTATAAAACAGACAAATAGCATTTGAGTCAGATTATAAGGAAAGGGAAGAAATTCAACAGGCAAAGGCTATAGGAGAAAGATATTTTTAAGTGGAAAGAAAACCATGAACAGATCCTGTAAGGTGGGAAATAGAGGAAGGTGTTTAGGATAGAAAAAATGGCTCAGTTTGGCTGAGTATCAAGCATGTGAGGAAAAATAGGAAAGTAAATCTAATCAGGTAGTTCAGGACCTCGAGAACTGAAACCCCAGGGCTCATATCAGCCAGTGCAAACCCATATGGTGGCACCAGCTGTTAAAATACTGAAATCTTCCATATCAGTTGGTAAATAATATAATAGTAACTGCAGTAAGCAATAATTAAAATTCCAGTATGAATTCATTAGTTCAATCTACTTGTTGAAGTCTGTCACAACAACCGTTTGTAAATAGGCCTCTGGTCAGAGCAATATCTGAGAATACCCACAACACTGTCTACCTGTCCAGCCGAGGTCGTGCAGCCTCCATGGCTTCCTGAACATTTTTACAAGCCTGTGCTCCATGAGAACAGCCAATTTATCATCTTCTTCAATGACACTGCAGCTGCTGCTTCCAAACGGTTTACCTTTTCCTCAGGTTATTGTCCATTGCACAGGTCACATGCAACCACCTTGTAATTCTTGTGTAGATCATCCATGCAATGTTTTAAAAGTTATAAATTTACACAAATAAATATTTTAAAAATGAACTTTTAGAATGAAGAAGCAGCAATGTTTGGATGAGTTTATAACTTTTTAAATAAATATCATTAGCATGCTCTTCTGAATGTCCAGAAGAACAAAGAAAACATGAGACTTATAATGAATCTCAACCTAGGCTATCCACTGGTTTGATTCAAAAGTTAGAACAGCCCAGAAGGTCCTCTAACACAGTGCAAGAATCAGTAGACAATGCACAGATAATTGTTTCTCTGTAGTGAGAAAAAATTATCATTTCCACAAAAAATATGAGTGGATTATTATTACTATTGACAAATACTGGATACAAATGATGCTTCAAATGACATCACTCAAGACTGAATTGGCCTCACATTTATGGAATACATCAAGATGGCAATCATGTTCTGTTAAAAGTCCTGGGTCAAATAAAGAAAATTTTAAAATTATAATACTAAAAATTATATAGTGAACACAATCTGGTGTTTTCAGATTTACTAAAACTTAAAAAAAATGAATATTATGGATATATCGTTACAAACAACTTATAGCATACATGTGCACACACACATATTCTGAAATGAGAAAATAATTTTATGGAAAACATTAATTTATCGTTATCAACTACGTTTCAACTTTTATATAAAAATGTTTTGATATTTTAATTACAACATAAAATTCAGTATTTGGAGATAGCATAATGGTTTCGTGGATCTCATGAAGGTAGAATCATATAAATGAAGTGATTTACCAAACTTTATGGTCAGAGGTCGGGAAAAATGGACTCACTGAAAGATCTGTTCATGAAAACTTCATTGAATTTTGAGGAAAGTGCCAGTAGAGAAAGTCTGGAGTTTTATCCAAAATTTTAGAAAAATTCCTGGATGTTCTAATTTTGCATTTCATTCTCTGGATGATGTAATACAAAATGTAATTCAAGTAATTTCTTGTTAAATCCTATGCTTAAAAAATGAACTGAACACCACAGAGAATTAAAAAACATGAGAGCTGAGGTTTGAAGTAACAAAATGAGAAGATTATTTGAATCTGATGATCAGTCGCTAGTGTTAGGACCACAAAAGCAACCTGGAAATTGTACTGAGCATAGTATATTCATTTAAAGAGGAACTGTCAAAAGGCCTACTGAAAAAAAACACTTTTTAGCCTAAAGACATCATGGTTGGTGCGAATATTGGTTTAACAGAATGGAAGCTCCATGGAGTTGCTCCTTGTCTGACTCACTCACCCCTTTTCCTCAAGGTCTGGAACAGTACCTGGTACGTAAGAGTTTCAATACTTCCTATGATAAATGAATGAATGAATCCTAGGAAAAGAAGTGGAACATTGAATAGACATTTGGAAGAAAATTTTTTAGAGATATGGCTTTAATAAATGACACTCTATTAAAGATGCCAATGCTTTTTCCAGCTATAAAAGAAATATTTCAATTAACAAAGGTGATGTGAATTCAATCATCAATAAAATAGATTGAATACATATGAAACTAAATAAAGTAACCCATTAAGGAATTAGAGATCTAGTTTTAAAGTGGAATATAATAAATCATTTACAATAAAATAAAATATCAATTCTAAGAGTAAAAACATTAGTTGGCAGACAGTAAATTACATGAAATATTTTATTGTTTAATAAAATGTAATAAAAGTAAAAAGGTGAAAGATAAAAAGATAAAGAATTTTTTAATTCTTTCAAATTATTGAATTCTGAATACAACATTTCCTTAAATAGTTTTTTACATAGTTGACATAAGAGATAGAACATATAAAACTCTCAGATACTATTTTGAAGGGTAGAACTTTTTAAGTGTGATTGACATTGGTTTAGCAGAAGCTGAAAGAAGATTCAGTACTGTGAACAATATCATTGATGACAGGAGAAATTTTCTACTTACTAGACTATAAGTCATCTTACTAGAGACTTTAAAAGAATAGACGTCAGATCATGGTTCAGATAAACATATCATCTATCTAGTAACGGCCATTGTCAAATTATGGTGGCCATAATTTCAAAAATCAACAATTTGGTAATTACTAGAATGTTTTGCTGAACAATCTGCATTGCAAATTATGTTACTTGGGCCAGATAGAAAGATTTAAAGACACATAAATACCTGTATTTGTATCTATATATATACAGAGAGAGAGATTTCCTACCCATACTGGGTTCTAAATGTTTTGAATATCACCAGCCTCATCCAATAGTCTAATCCTAATGCAGCATGACAGTGGAAAGTGTACAGATGAGTGTGAATTGGAAATGGACCTGGGTTCAATCCTAACTCTGCCATTCACCAGCCATGTGACCTTAGCAAGTTATATAACCCATATGCTGATTTGCTCAGTATAGGCAAGATGAATAATAGTGTCTATTTCACAGGGCCATTGCAAAACCTCATGAAACAGTGCACACAGATGGCGCTCAATAAACATGGACAGGGTTCTTCCTCCTCCCCAGGAAAGGAGGAATTCACGCTTGATTCACTGGCCAGGGTGATACTGGCTCCTCACTCCATGACAGTGTTTTCCTCTACTCCGTACTGTTTCCTTTAAAATTCTGAAGGAAAAGTTAAAATCATGACCTTGCATAAGTGGATTTGAAAAGTGAATAACACCTGGTAGAAGCCTTGTTTTTCCTAGAGCCATCATGGTGAGTGCAAATATTGATTTAATAGAATCTAAGCTCCACGGAGTTGCTCCTTGTCTGTCTTATTCACCACTTATATTCAAAGCCTGGAACAGTCCCTGGTACACAGGAGTAGTTCAATATATTCTATGATGAATGAATGAATGAATGAATTGAATGAATTAATCCTATAGGGAAAACGAGGAGCGTTGAGTTATTGGAAAGAGGAAGCTTGGGAGATGGGGTGATGAAATTTCACTCGCACCACGAGTTGGATGTGTTATAAATATCAGTTTTCTTTTCTTGTTCTTTTTTTCCCCTATTCTTATGTGGATATTGCCTTTCAGCCTCCACATGACAGTTGGCAGGAAAAAAAATGAGCTAAATGTCAAATGTGAATTATAGCTTAAAGCAAGCCCAAATTTAAATTACTGTTTTCAACCTAAGGGGCATAACCCATTAGCTGGTCATAATTTTTAATTTAGTGGGTTATCAGCATCATTAGTTTAAAGGAAAAAAATGGAATAGAATAAAATAGACAATATCATAATAGAAAAATTTCAGAAAATATCACAGAGTCAACATTATTTGGTGAAATGTACTTTAGTTGTGTGATTATGCGTGTGTGCCTGTGTGTGTGTGTGTGTATTGGTTCTTACTGCAAAATCTATTTCTTACTGTGGAATCACTGAAAGAATCAAAAAGACAGTGATTTAAAGAGTTCATTTGGTTTTTTTATTTGCTCTTGGATGAAAATGCCCCATCTCTGTCCCCCTTACCTTCTACTCTTCCGGCTAAGATGGGTGGGTGTGAGGTGTAGAGAGAACGCCGTGGAAATGGGACCCCTGGCTTGGTTGTGGATGTACTAAGAGGGCATCTAAAGGAACTTGAATGGTCCCTTCTCTCTCAACAATACCTGCCTCTCAAGCCTATTGCTTTGCTGCCAAATTTGAAGAATTAGAATATTATCCCATTTTTCTTCTTTGCATTCCTACTGCAAAAACGTGAATATCCTTCAGCTCCCCCTCCCTCTATCCTAGAAAGAAAGACACAGAAAAATTTTAATAATGTTCTAAGTGTTATCCTGTCAACATTTAGGAAAATAAGAGAGGCAGCATTTCTCCCAGAGAACTTGAGAACAAGGGAGCCCACCACCAGACAGAGAGAGCTCCCGCCCTGCCCAGGGTTGGGGTCAGCATGGATGGGGGGTGTGGAGGGGACTGATCGCCCAGAGAGAATATTCATGAAGCATCTGAGAAGCCTTTTAAAGCCATACAAACCACCCTGTAGCTGAGACATTCTGCAAGCAGAGGAGGAGAGAGAACAAACTGAAATGATGCTGACACCCAGCCCTCCTCCACCGTCTCCACCATCATTTGAGAGAAAAAACAGTTCCTAGTTTTTATTCGGGTTCCTTAACCTGGCTTCTCTACTGGGAAGAGACCAGTTCCATAGTAAATAACAAATAAAACTCAGTTTTGTTTTAATTTCACTGTGTTAGCCATTTTATTGCAGGATCTAATCATCTCTGCAAAGAGAGAAGGCATATCCCAAATTCAGAGAGCTAGGAGTAAATGTGAGGACTTTCCTGGCTTCTTTTAGAGATTGAATACGCAAATGGACAATGGCCAGACCATATAAAAAGTCATTCTGACCCATAATCAACAGCAACCTGCCCAGGAAACCAGTTCCCCTGTATATAGACAGGAACCAGCCCAGGAAGCCAGCATGAAGTCAGACTACTATCTCTAGTAACAATCCAGGGAGCTAAACAATCGCTTCCGTAACAACCAGCCCCAGATGACCAGGACATGAATAACAACTGACAGCTCCTCGAATTTCTGTCTCTGTCTCCAACTCAGGAACTACCAGAGAAAGCCAAATATGCACCCTAACCAATCACACAGGACGCCCCACCTCTAGTCAGCCCACTACAGCGGCTCCAGGTTCACAGCCTCCAGTCAGCATACACCTGACGCCTCCTCTTTTCCCCACTATAAAGCTTCCCACTCCTGTGCCTGCCTTAAATCTCTACCAAAATGCAAGTGACAGTGGCAACAGCCATGCTCTAGGAAGCTCCGAATGAACAGCCTCTGCTTTTCACATTGGTTGGTCTTCACTTATTTCCACCCCTTAATCCATAACCTTCTTAATTATTATTTGATGACACCATTAATAACCTTCATCTTTGCCTTTTATTGTTTATTTTTTGAAAGGTGCTTGCTTTCGTGTTTGACTTTTACACTAGTTCATCAAGTAGGTTAGAATAGTTCTTAAACTAAGAATTATTCATCTATTTCTTCTGGAAGATTCTTGGGTGGAATGCTGAGGCCATCCCAGGAGAGAATCATGTCCCCACAGCTAAACTCCCATAGAGAAATAGGTTTGTTGTGTATTATTTTGCAACCAATTTATAAATAGCCCACCTTTTAGCCTTTTGTACAGCCGAGATTATAGCTTAGACCTGCTCCCCGGGGAAAATTTATGACAGAGCTTCCTACTGTTTTCTTTAGTTTTCATGCATTACTTCTTTAGAATCCTCTATTTGCTCTCTCATGAACAGCCCTACGTATAGATTAACTTGGAGTTGACATATTTAGATATAAACATTATTTAGGTTAGCATATAATATTTGCTTTTTTAGAAAAAAAGCATTCTAGACATAAAAAATGATAGATTTGTACAGGTAGAAAGAAACTACAGTATAAATCTAATATAGGCTGTTAATGTTGCAGAATTAAATTCAAATACTGAAATTAATAGGTCTTTTATCTTCAGTTAAAGTCTTTTGGATTTACACTTGAATGAATGTGTCATATTTGAAAATGACCAAGGTTATTATTATTTTCTCCTCTTAGGAATCTGGAATATTTCTTATCTTCATTTCTAGATACCTCTTAAATGTGTTGAACTAGGAGGATATTAAAGTAAAAGTTGCAAGAGGTTCTGAATCAAAGAATTAATGTACTATGCAATGCTTTCAAGGACAATAAGACCAGGAAAGATTAAAAGAATTAGAAGTTACTTTGTAAAGGGAAGAAAAAGGAAACAATGAAACACCAGATAATATCATTCAAAAGCAGTCAGTCAATCACCCCAGTGGGAGACCCACCTCGGGCTCAGGGTCAGGACAGTGCGCCGTGATGACTTCCCCTGCCTCCACTGCAAAGATTTCATTATCTAATGGAGGAAATGGGGCAAATAACTGTAAAACCACTGATAAGTAAATTGATGAGATCCTTATAGGCATAAATTAAAGCACTCAATGAAAGGACTATAAAACCCAGATCAATAGGCAATCAAATGTGCACCAGATAGCATCACTGCAAGCATTTTGGCTTGGAAAAAATTTTAAAGTGTGTGCAACTCAGCCCGTACCTCGGCTTAAAAAGAGAGCGAGAGAGAGCAGAAAAAACAGTAGAAAGGCTTGACAAGGTTTAACCTTGAGCAATGTAAAAATACTCTTACTTGGAAATACATCATTAGCCTACATGGAAGGCATTGTAAAAAATAGTTTTACGAGCCTCAGTGCTGCATGGCAAGAAAGATGCTGTTGAGGGCGTCCTTCCCAGAATCACTGAATGTCCTCTTTGTGCGGACGCATGGGAGAAATTCCTCTTTGTTCTCAACACCAGGAATAGTTGTGCTGCTCCTGAACAACAGGCTCGTCTGATCCTGGGGACGCCAAGTGTTGTAACTGATTACGCCTCTCTCTTTCTGGGTTGGCACCAAAACACTTAGATCCAAATTAATGGCCTTCCCCTGGCAAGTGGACAGAATCATACACCATGAGTTTTGTATAATAAATTCATCTTATTTGTCTTACCTCTAATTTTTCTCTGTCCTCATTTGCTCACCCACTTATTTCTTCATTTTGCTTCATCTTATTGTAGGGCATACATTCTATAAATGACCTTAAATTCTTTCTAGAATGTAGCGGTGTGTAAATGACTATCTAGGTAACTGGATATAACCAATTAAAGTTGCATAGACAACTTGTTGCTGTTTCAAAGTTTTGTGCTCTGCCCATACTGTTCCCTTTCCTAGAAATCCCTTCCACCAGTTCACCTGTAAAATACTCATTCCCTCAGGCCCCGCTGAAAAGCTGAATCCACTACGGAGACTTGGTTGACCACCAGACCCTTGAGGAAGAAGTGATCACTTGCTCCTTTGCGTTGCACTGAATTGTGACATTTCTTAACATGTCTTCGCCCTTAGAAATTACCCTTCTCCATGGGAGAGGCTCTGTTATAGTCATCTCTATAGCCCAGTGCCAAGCACAGTTAGTACATGGTGCAAGGAAGGAAGGAAGGAAAGGAGAGAGGAAGGTAGGAAGAAAGGGTGGGAGAAAGGGAAGGAGGGAGGGAGGGAGGGAGGGAGGAGGCAAGGAAGGGAGGAAGGGAGGGAGGAAGGGAGGAAGAGAGAGGGAGAGGAGTAAAGAAAGGAAGGACGGTATTGAAGAGCTGGAAGGAAAATAATTCACCTCAAAAGGAAGGAATATTTGGATGTAGTTCTTCTTTTATTTATGATCAAAGATAGAAGGACATTCTAAAAAAAGATTTTTTTATTGCCCTGTTTTGCTTTTATTTAGCCAATCAGTCAGTTGTTTCTTGCTTGCTCTCTGCATTCCTTCCTAACGTCTACAAATAACTTGCTCTAAATTGAAGCATTCTGGAAAAGCCACCTAAAATATGACACGAGAAGTGTTCTGAAGGAGGAGAGCACTCTGATTTCACAGAGAAGCTGAGATAACTTTTTCTCTCATTTCTGTCTGGCTCACAGGTCCTGGCTGGTGAGGTGCTTCTGAGGACAGCTGGCTTGACCCGTCTCTGTTCCACCTTCTCTACCCCAAGCGACGCACCGCTGCAGCCCGGCGGTCGGCTCAATGCTTCATAATCATCAAAACAATGCCGGGGAATGAGGAGGAAGGCTGGGGATGGGGGGACCTCTGCTCAGGTTTTCCCTGAGAGACTTCCAGGAGTCTTCCAGACCTCTGAACAGACAACTGATTTAATTAGAAGCAAAATCCTGACGAGGAGGCTTCTGGTGGCTGTGTGGGAAGATGAGCTGGAGCTGGGCAGGCTGGGGAGTAGTGGGCGGATGAACACAGTTCTCTTCCCTCCGAGTTGTTACTTCTGGAAGAATCCTTTCAAGGGATTGATTTTATGTTGAATCGCAGTTTGTTGCCTGAGGTCGGGAAGACCTTTCTCTTTTCCAAATTAGGTAAACTGTGACCGCGGAGCCTTTCCTTTGAAACAGTTCTGGGAAGTTTCTCTGTGACATTTGAAAGACAGTGCATCTCTCCTTCAGAGCCATCCTTACGAGGCCACAAAGCAGCCCGGATGGAGACGAGGGAGGATTTCAGGAGGGTGATCCCGGGGGACAGCCAGCAGTTCAATTTTGAAGTGGATAATTTTCCTCTTCCCTTTCTGATCCATTTCCTCCCCACCCCACCTTCAGCTCCTAATGAAAACATGCCCTCAACCAGGCTTTGATTTGCCCCCATTTTTATATCTCTGCCTGACCTGTCCTTGTGTCCTTCCATAGTAGACAGAACTCTGAGATGCTCCTGCAAGATTCCCACTCCCTGGTCTACACTCGCCGTATAATCCCCTCCAGTGTGGGTGGGATGGTAAATATATGGAATTTAACTCCTGTGGATTAGGCATCATTATATGAAAAAGATGAAGGTCCCCAAAAGGTTGACTTTGAGTTACTCGAAAGGGAGATTTCCTGGGTGGGCCTGACCTATAGGTGAGCCCTGAAAATGGGTTGGGCCCTTTCCGAAGGGGGTGATCAGAAGGAACAAATTCACCTGCTGGTTTTGAAAAAACAAACTGCCCTGTTTTGGAGAGGGACACACAGCAGAAATCACAGGCAGTCCCCAGCATCTGAGAGCAGCCCCCGGATGACCGCCACCGAGGAGAGAGAGAGCCGAGTCCTACGACCACAACTTGTTATATTCTGCCAAGAACCACACAAGCTTGGAAGAAGACCCGAAGCCTCAGCTGAGAACACAGCCGGCTGACACCTCGATGTCAGCCTGATGAGACCCTACGCAGGGAACTTGACCAGGCCAGCCTGAACTTCTGATCTACAGAACCGGGAGCTAAGAAACAGGGGTGGTTTTAAACCATTCAGTTGGTGATAATTTCTTCTAGAGTGATATAAAAGTAATACACTTTCTACACACCGTCCCCTCCCTTCTTTCACTGAGTAGCTCCCATTCATCATCTGAGATTCTGCTGGAGAGCATCTCATCCATCAGCCCTGAAGCCCTCTCCTCCCATCACCCCCACGCTTCCCCAACCGGGCCAGGCCGTGCGCCTCTCCTTTGTTCTCCTAAAGCAGTGGTGCTCACAGTCCCCAAGAAAATTTTATGGGGTCCACAAGGACAAAAATATTTTCATCCTAATGCTCTGGCCTTATTTCCCTTGTTCACTGTGTTGACATTGCACTCATGATCCAAAGCTGTGGTGAGGAAGACTGCTGGAGGCCAGCGTGAATCCAGGCAGGGGGGCCAAAATGTACTAAAAGCCACCATTGTCTTTACTTCCATGTACTCACAGTGAAAAATATTGTGTTACATCTCAGCCCTCAAGTACAATCGTTTTAATTCTGAGTGACACAATGGGATGGACACATAAAGCGCTCCTGCTGCAGACTGAACTTTGATGGCCGTCTCAGAGAATTGCATGAAGTGTGAGCTGCAAGATGAACTAGCTGGGTTTTTTCATGGTTCACCATTTTTACTTGAAAGAATAACTGACAGACTATGGTTACTCAGACTTCAAGACTTGGCAGACATTTTCTCAAAATTGAACCAAGCAAACCTGTCACTGCAAGGAAAACAATGGACAGGATTTGTTGCCAATGATAAATTCCATCTTTCAAGTGAAAATTAGAATTTTGGTGAACATGTAGCCGTCACTGTGAATTTGACAGCTTCCCATTTCTAATCAGTGGTTAGATTGGATCAATGATAACATTAAGGATTTTTAAAATATTGTATCATAAAATGTGTCAACACTTAGAAATTGGTCATAACTCAGTGAAAAAACGTTTTCCAAACAACCAATGCACTGTCACAAAACCATACACAGGGAAAAGATTAATTCAAAATGCAAAATAGACCAACGGAGTTCAATGCAAAGCAGTATAAAAAGTTCACTGGTGCAGTTTCAGATTCCACATTGCAACTAACCTATGAGAAACTACTACTTGTCAAATTTTTCTGGATGATCAAAGAATATACATGATTATCTGAAAAGACAGTTAAAATACTCTTTTCCCATCTCATTTCTGCATGAAGCCAGATCTACTTCATGTACTTCAAACAAAAGAACTTGCTGCAATATATTGAATGCAGACACAAATATGGGAATCCAGCTGCCTTCTATTAACCCAAATACTAAAGAGATTTCCAAAAGTGTAAAATAATGCCACTCTTACCACTAATTTTTTTGTTTTGGAAAATACAGTTGTTTTTCATAAAATATGTTTCTAATGTGTTAACATACAATGGGTTTATTATTTCTAAATTTATTAATCAATAAATATTTTTCAACTTCTCAGTTTTAATTTCTAGTTGATACATTGATAGATATAACTCCTATAAACCAAAGCTTTCTGGGGTCCTGATTAACTTTTCTTTTTTCAGAGGAAGTTTTGCCCTGAGCTAACATCTGTGCCAGTCTTCCTCTATTTTGTATGTGGGATGCCTCCACAGCATGGCTTGATGAGTGGTTTAGGTCTGCACCAGGGATCCAAACCCACAAACCTGGGCTGCCTAAGCGGAGCATGTGGAACTTCAACCACTCGGCCATGGGGCCAGCCCCCTCATTAATTTTTAAGACTGTAAAGTAGTCTTGAGACGAAAAGTTTTGAGAACTACTGTGCTACAGCCCCATTTTGGGATCTCTGTTACATTGATACTATCTCTGTGTGTTGTACTTCCATTTGGACTGTGAAAGCCCCATGGGCACTATGACTGTTGACGTGTCATTGTATCCCAAGTACCAAGCGTGGAATTTAGTACACAGTAGGTGTTTAAGAAACATTTGCTATTGAGCTCAAGGATGCTGTGGTACCATCACTTCCCCAAAGAACTAACAATATCATTGGAGATTTGGGAAATGCACTGACAATAGGAAAGTTGTATATTTTGCTTTTATTAAAGTGCCAGATGAGTTATAAAGACAGAAGTAAGAACATTCAGAAACATGTGAAGATAAAACACACAGAACGCCTTTACGTTTAACAATCATTGTAAAATGAACATATTTGAAAATTCTAGGAGATCATACAAATATTTCAAGAAATATTTACAACAATGTTCCAATTAATTAAAAGAATTTGGATATAGTCATCTTCATTTCTTTCTATAATCGTAACACAAAACTGTAAGTGATTTTACATTGTGAAGACTGAAACTCTCCCACTCTAAAAAGCATTCTGAGATACTAGAAATACCCAATCACAGTAAAATTAAAGTTAAAATGTTTTTCTGAATAAATGCACCAGTATCAGAAAACAGATCATAATTTGAATTTACCTGTAAATACTGAGCTTGAAATGGAAAAGCAAGTCTGTTGCTAGGAGATAAGTGAAAACAATCATCTGTTTTTATAGTCAAAAGCACTTTTATCCACTTAATGTGTTTTCTTTCATTTTTGTGATTGCTTTAAAAGATATTATTTCACATTAGAGGCATGATTTTTGGATCTGTACCTGAACAGAAGCATCTTCTGTAGAAGCAAGTAAGTTTTGCTAAAAGATGCCAGCCAAAGGAGTCTTTTGTTGGCCAAGGTAAGTCATTTTTATTTGTGATAACTATCTGGCCCCTAAACGTGCAGCAGCCAGTTCACGGGCCCCAATAACATAACAGGTGTTTCCCAGACCACCAGCCAAGAGCCATAGTGGGGTCCCCCTCAGAAACAAGAGAGCGGCACCTTGTGACTTGGCTCCACCAACTGGCTCCAAATCTCTTCCCCTGGTTGTCCTGCACCTGCCACCCTTCCCAGCTGCTGGCTCCTTTCTCCCTGTTCCCAACCCACACCCAGAGAATCCCAGCACTGCAGGTTCCTGCCCTGCTGCCCTCGCTGTCTCCCAGGGAGGCCGCATGGCTCCACGGAAAATGCTTCTCTCTTGTTCACTCTCCTCCATCTGGCCATTTCTGTTTTTATTGTCCCAAGGTTGGGCAATAAAGTGGCTCTGCCTGGTGTGCTCACTATCACCAAAAAATTCCAAACATACTTTTTTTGCTGCTCGTGTGGTGGTGTTTTGTTCTTTCAAAAAATATATACCACCCTACTCTCTTAAGGATTCTGGCACTTGTCCAAAGAGTACCAGGCCAGCAACACAGCACAGCACTCTCGAACAAGGCGCTCGATTCCCAGGTTAAGCTGGTGGACTCCTGAGATGCCTCACTGTTAGGGACTGAACGGCATCATCCCCAAATCCACAGAGTGAAATCCTAACCCCCAATGTGATTGCATTGGGACTTAGGGCCTTTAAGGAGGTCATTAAGGTTAAGTGAGGTCATAAGAGTGGGGCCCTAATCTGATAGGACTGGTTTCCTTATAAGAAGAGGAAGAGACACCAAGCATGCACAGGCACAGAGAAAAGGCCGTGTGAGGACACAGCAAGAAGGTGACATCTCCACCCCAAGGCGAGAGGCCTCACCAGAAACCAACCCAGCCGGCGCCTTGATCTTGGACTCCCAGCCTCCAGAACTGTTAGCAAATAAATTTCTGTTGTTTAAGTTGCCCACATTGTTATGGCAGCCCTAACAAACTAATACATTCACTGAAATAACTGTTCAAAAAGGAGAGCCAAGGGGACAGGAGGTGCCATTACAGTGGAAAACAGAACTTAACACATTTCTGGAAGACTGAAGATGGATAAAAGCTTATCGATAGGTGGAACAGCCAGAGTGGGACATAGTCCAAACATAATTGTGAGGAGGGCACAATCAGGATGAGAAGGAATCTGATGGTCCAACCCCCAGAGGATGAAAGTGACATTTTCCTCATCCTCCCTCACCCTCACACCCAAAGTAAAGTCAGTCGGCTTTCGTCCCTAAAGACAGAGTAAAACATTGGAGGAGAAGTGAGCCTTCTAGCTTAGTGGATGTTGGTGACCCAGAATTGAAGCCTCTCTTTCTGCCACGTGAGAGTCAGTAGTCTGACAGACTTCTTACACTCGTACCAGATACAAGTACCGTTCGTCAACAGTTCCAATCCCACTCTGCAGAGTTTCTAGGCAGAATTCATACTCAGAAGTGAGAATTGGAGGTAGAATATCGTAAACAAGAGCAAAGAAAATTCACAGGGGCTGGCCCTGTGGCCAAGTAGTTAAGTCTGCCTGCTCCACTTTGGCGGCCCCGGATTTCATCAGTTTGGATCCTGGGCATGGGTCTAGCACCGCTCGTCAGGCCACACTGAGGCAGTGTCCCACATAGCAGAGCCAGAAGGACCTATAACTAGAATATACAACTGTGTACTGGGGGGCTTCAAGAAGAAGAAGAAAAAAAGAAGATTGGCAACAAATGTTAGCTCAGGTGAAAAAGAAAAAGAGCAAAGAAAACTCAAACATATTCAGTCCTCTGACTTAAAGTAAGTAGATAACCAAAGGTCACAGAGCATTGAACTAGCAGCATGAGAGAAAACGAATAAACCAAGCCAAAGATTGACACTGGAAGAAACAGAGATAACTCGGGAAAAAGAAGAAAACTTTTTAAAAAATACTCAAATATATATACTTAAGGAAATATGTGTAATAAAACAAGAAGAGGGTGCTATGAAAAAGAGCAAAACCCTCTTGTGTTAGTTAACAGTCACGATCTTAGCAGCTTGTAACAACACCCACGTATTATCTAACAGTTTGTGTGTGTCAGAAATCCAGCCACAGCCCAACTGGGCCCTCTGTTTTGGTCTCACAAGGCTGCAATCAAGACATTTGTTGGGCCATGTACTCATTTGGAGGCTATACTGGGGAAGAATCCACTTTCAGGTTCACTCAGGCTGCTTGTAGAATTCATTTCCTTTTGGTTGTCAGACTGAGGGCCCTGGCTTTTGCCAGCTGTCAACTAGGGTCACCTTCAGCTCCTCGAGGCTGTTCAGAGTTCCCAGTGGCTCTCTGCAGTTCTCTGCAAAGAGACCTTCTCCAACATTTACTTACTTCATCAAGCCACTTACTTCATCAAGCTAGTAAGGAGAGTCTGTGGAGTCGTCCACCAGCAAAAGGGAATATTATGTAACACGATGTCATCAGAAGTGTCTTCCCATCTGTCGTTTAGAGCTGGTCCTGCCCACACTCAAGAGGAGGAGATTATAGAAGGGTGCGAACACCAGGAGGCAGGATCATGGGATGACCGCCCTGGAATCTGTCTGCCACCCTTCTGAAAGACTAAACATTTGGCTAGTTACATTTTAACAATTCAGTAGAAATGATATTGAATATAACTATTGAATATAATTTTTTTAACTCCCAGAGTGTAGAGGAAAAAATCAGAAAATATGGGAGAAAAGAGAAGAGAAATTGAGGAGATTCGACATCTGACGAACAAGATGTAGAAACCATTAAGAGTTTGCTTTGGGGGAAGATGAGAGTAGGAGAGAAAGGATGCAGGAAGAGAAAGGACGTGAATAACTTTGGTGAAAATAAAAATGTTTTTTGTTTCTATCTTTATGTGTTCTAAAAACCTGGAGCTTGGCCGTTTACTAATCATGTAGCCTTAAACAAGTTACTTTTCCTCTGGGAGCCTCAATTAACTCATCTATAAATGAAGATAATAACCCTGTTAGGATGATGGGAAATAATGCAGGCAAAACACTTGGAACAGGGTCTGGTACAGAGATAACTCAACCAACCTTAGCACTAGAGTAGTGTCCGCGCATCCTGTGCTCGTCGGAGCCTTCCATACGTGCCCAAAGATGGTTTCCACATCTCACCTTTGCATTTTTTCACACCAGGTGATGATGCCTCTCCTCCCAAATTTGGGGCTTTATAGGGCCACTACAGTTCCCAGGAGTTATGGTGCTTAGCCTGGCTACTGCTGTGAAAATAACACCACAAATTTGGAACGTTTGGAAATGGGACTTTTGCCATTACCAAAATATCCACGTGAAGAAACGAAGGCAACATCCACGAGCCCGACTTCTGCACCTCAGTTCTTGACACACGAGTTTCAAAACCAGCTCAAGATCCTCATCCCTCCACACCCTGACACTCACAAATATCTATTCGGAAATTGTTCATGGACCTAAAAGGGGGGGAGGCACTTGTACTCACCTGTAAGAACTATACATCTCGTGTACATTTGTCCGGTGATTCAAACATACATTTTGAAAACTAGGGCAGTAAGAGTAAGCAGAGGTAAAATACACATCTGAAGGAGATGGAGACATACATTTGAAAAGAAATTAATCGGGGTATTGTCGTTAGTTGTGAATTTAACTTTTAGAATATCTGATTTAGGTTGTTTTGAATACGGAAATGCTGATTTCCCCTCATCACTTTCAGTATTCGCACCCCTTCATTTTTACTTTATCAAGTTCTTCATTTACTCAGAAAATTGGTTGATACCCAGCGCAGCTCTACCGTAATTCTCAGACTAATCTGACACAGGCTGGAGCCCTGCCTTGGAGACCCCATATCACTGCGCGTTCTCCAGTCTCCTAAAGAGGAGCTTACCCAGGAGTATTGTACATTTTTTAACTTTTTTTTAGGTAATATATGTGTATTTTTAGTACAGAAAGGAACAAAATAATCTCCCTCCCCTCTTCTTAAAGGTTGAAATTGCTGCTCACAATTTCTGGTGTAGCCTGAAAAAAATTTTGCATCTGCATTGCATCTCTTGTTAGCACAAGACAAATAATGACACACCTCCAACTGATTAGAACATTCTGACACTTATTTAGATAAAAACTGCCACTTAATTGTAGAAATTTTACCTGAAATTTCTAGCGCCTAATGCATAAGGTGTGGCAGATTTTCATGTGTGGGTCTTAAATCTTTTTGTACCAGTCCAGCCTGAAACGGAAGTTGTCTTGCTACACGGACATGAGGAAACACTAGCCGTTTTCCCTTCTGGTTAGAAAAACCCAAACAGAACTTCCTGCTAGTTTGGGGAACTCTGGTAATGAAACCTCACTCAAGCACTTTGATGTTATTTGAAGTATCAGAACCTTGGGGAAATAGCTCCCCAGGTCATCTCACCCTGGCTTATAAATAGCCTTACAGTAAAATAATTTTAGCCATAACCACAACAAGACATAAAGGCATCGGGTCAGAAGTGCTGAAATTTATCGCTATTTTTCATAGAGGTTGAGAAAATACGTTGGTATTCCCTTAATCTGATATAGGTGCAATTATTTTTATTGTAACTAAAGATAATAATACTTCTATTTATATCATACAGTTACTATAGGATTAAATAGAACGTTAAGTTTAAAAGTTCTTTCAAAGTCAAAGGATCATTATTGTTGTTGTTTTACTATTATTATGACTACATTTTAAAATTTAATGGCTTATTTTCATTTCCACAATTGACTTTTTCCCCAAGAAAAAGAAAAATGTTGGTATATTATGAAAAGCCATTTTGTGTTTGTGGATAACACTATTCCAAGAAACACCAAAACCAAAAACAATAATAAAAAATACTACAAATATAATGTATCTGTACCTGACTTCTGGTTGATAAATGAACGTGCAAAGTCAGGTCGGCTGCTGATGAACACCTGCCTTTAGTGAATGGTCAAGCTCAGTGACACTCATAAAGCCTTATGTCGTGCTCTTCCATTAGTGGCTGATAATTATGAAGAGAATACACTGATTCTTAACCAAGAACATGTTTAAATTGATATTTTTATTAGACAGTAAATTCAAAATTTATCCCATCAATTTACACTCGACATGTTTGACAGAATGCCAGGAGCAGGTTGCACCACCATAAATAGAAACAAAGAAATCAAATAAAGCAGTTTTTGAATCCTCAGCCTTGTCAAAATCATAAAATAACGTCTAAAACAAAGGTTTCTAATGTTAAAGCCTGGCAATTTGTCACTTTCACCATGATTAATAAACCAGCATGTGCTGTTGTTCAAATTCTGAATCATAAGTTGAACAGAATGCAGCAACATCACAGGATTTTTATCAATTTGGCAGTTTCTGTGCCCTCAGCCTTTCTTCATTTTACAGTGATTTACCATAGGAACATCTGTCAAATGATGAACAGCGCAATGCCAGAAGAACACTTTTGGAATGGAAATGTAATAGTATCATTTGAATAGATGTACAGTCAATTGCCAGTTTCTTTGCCTTTGGGGACACAATATAGATGCATGAGGTCTGTAAAAAGCACTGTAATTTCAAAGCCTCATATTAATAAATCAATTCATCATCACCAACATCTTGTTAAAAAAACAAAAACTTCAACTAGCAGATTAACTTCTATATTTTGCACAAAGCAATAACCAGAAAATGCCTTAGCCTCTAGAATTTCCCAGATATCCAAGAGAATCGGTTCTGGTTCCTGTTCTTCCATTCCATTCTTTTGAAAAACCGTTAGAGCAGTTCACACATTAGACAATGGAGGAATCTGAACCAATCAAGCAAATGTTGCCACGATCAAGGAAGCCAAGAGAAGAAGAAGGCAAAAGCTAAGTATCCTCGTTCCTCAAAACTTGTCAAAACAAAATTCTGAGAAAGTGATGTAGGCTTGTCTGTGAGCCTGGATAGATGCTAAGGGGAGAGCTCAGATGTGTCATTCTCTGGAAAGAGTACGGGGAAGGAAGTGCTGAAGCCACGACCTGAGTGTGGGAATTAGGAGAGGGGGCATGAGACTTTCTGTGCACTTTCCTCTTACACACATGCGCATACACACACACACATTCCCCAATCCCACATCCAAGGTTGGACGTGTGGAAGGAACAAAGTCCCAGCATGAGAGCCATTCTCATAGGACAACCTGCCATAATCTTGCGCCCTCCTTTCCACCCCATAAGCCAAATATCACTGAGGCTTGACTTAACTGGCTGCCCATCAACAGGCTATCCTAGCTGTACACATCACATGCCTGGGAGGGAGAAAACTCCATCATGGGGAAGGGGTGCAAGGAGACTTGGAGAGAGAAGAGAGGGGAGTCTGGCATCCTCCCATCTCCATCAAATGAGTGAGGATTACAGAGCCTCTTCTAACATACCCGAGATATTATGAAATCATAAAAAGGCACACTCTTGGCAGAACAAAATAAAGTGCCCTGTCTGTTTTCTGGTTGTGGGTGAAGAGCTGACCCAACAATGGCCAAAAAAGGAAGGTTTGGAGAGGCGAGCCTGTGGGTGCACATCGCTTCTGGGGGGAGCGTCTTTTCCTTTGCTCTCATTCTCTGTAGCTGATGAGAAAGCGTGAGATGACAGCAAGCTTCTCCCTCAGACCCAGCATCCACCTAGGGTCTTCACAGGAAGAAATGGAGGCAAATTCACTACCTTTTTCCTGCTGGGGCCTTGTGAGCGTCAGAGAAGACTAGGGAAGGGATGAGAAGGGAGAAATTCGGTGCATGGGCTCTTCATCCTACAGTGCTGCCTTTTCACAAACATGACTTCAGAGAGGAGGCAGGGCTGGGAGCCAAGCGTAGACCCAGCCCAGGGGAGGGGAGCCCTCATGACAAGACTATTTTACATGGTAAAGGTTTAATTTTGTAGGGATCGGGAAAAAGAGGATGCAGCAAAACAGATCCAGAACTAACCAGAGATGGGCACACCTGACACTCTCTTCTTGCAACCTAGCATGAAGTTATCCCTCCTTCTCTAGGATGTGGAGGCTGTGAGCGTGCGTGTGAACTGCACAACAGCCGTGGCCAAACACAAATGTTCAAGCCTGCTGAAATAAATCAATGTTTTGGCCTCCCCCGGTGACCACAGGAACAAATGTGATCTGAAAAATATTATTAAAACTCATAGCCCTGGAAAGTTGTCGGTTTGTGTGGCAAAAGTAATTACAGAACTAATTCCATTGTGTCATTGAAAATGCCTTCAGCTTGATAACCCACGGACATGACGAGAACTGCTCCCTGTGAAAAGAAAAGCAAATTTCCTGCTTTCTTTAAGTTGCTTTGGTCAGAATTCTCCCTTCTTTTGTTAAATCACAGGATTTTGCCCACGATGGTCAATATAATAAAGGAGACAAATAGTCTGTGCCGTAGTTACCTTCAAGATCAATGTGAAATAGGCACACAGACTAACAGGGTCAAATAAACAGATACTGATGGTCAGAGAATACCTCAGACCCATGGGTCCCAAACCACCTGAGCACCAGATCACCTAGGAGGTTTTTAAAACTACATATATCCACCTCCACTCCCAGATGTCCTGATTCAACTCATCTGCCTAAAACCAAGGCATTCATATTTACTCAATCTGATAAGTTCATTCATTCAACATTCATTCAGTCAAAATTGTCAGCATATAGCAGTGAATAAAACAAAAATGGTAACCTCAACCATTATGGAATTTACATCTATTGAGGGAGACACTCAAGAAATAAGATAAATAAGTAAAATATATAGCATGTTAAGAAGAAATAAGTGATGAGAAAAATTAAACAGAAGGGAACAGGAGTTGAGGAGGGGATAAAATTTTAAATAGGGCAACTGGGAAGGTGATGTTTTAGCAAAGAGGTTTACTTACTAAAGAAATTAGAAAGGAAGCTGAGGAGAAAGTGTCACAGGTAGGTGAAACAGCTTGTGCAAAAGTCCTGGGGTAAGAATGTGGCTAACTGTATTTGAGGAACAATAAGGAGGCAGTGGGAGCTGAAGTGAATGAGGGTGGGGGAGAATAGTGGCAGAAAAATAGAGGGCTCTTGTAGGTCAATGTACAGACTTTAGCTTTTACTCTCGGAGGGTGTGAGCAAAGGAACGATCTCATCTGCATCCAGTTTCCAGCCAGTATCACTCTGGTGCTCTGTTGAAAATAGACCGAAAGAGAGTTCAGTTAAAAGGGAAGCAAGGAGACCCCATGGAAATCTACAGACATAATTCAGGCATAGTGGCTTGGACTAGGGATGGCAGCCATGGCGGGGATGGAACAGGGTCAGGATTTGGATACACCTTTACGGCACAGCCAGTAGGATTTGCAGATTGACCGGATGTAAGGGTATGAGGAAAAGGAAGGAGCCGATTGTGTCTTCAAGGTCTTCTCTCTGAGCCACTTGCACAAATGCAAACGCCTTTACTGGGATGGAGCAGACCCGGGAAAGGGCAATTACCGCAAGGAGAAGCATTGAGAGCCCAGCTTCGGATCTGCTGTCTTTGAGCTGCTTCTTAAAATCCAAGATGAAATGTTGAGCAGGCGGTTGGAATAGAGTTCAGGGCCACCTGAGCGCTGGCAACACGAATTCTGGCTTCATCAACATATGGACGGTATTTAAAACCCTGAGTCTGGATGGCGTCTGCAAGGGACGTGGGTTAGCCAGAGAGGAGGGATCCGAGGATTGAGGCCCGGGTTCCTCAAGCAGGAGGTCCCGCCTCTGCTGGAAATGTGGTAGATTTGGGTTTCAGCAAACATTTGTCAGCCTCCCATTAAAAGAAGGCTGGTATCCAGTTGACTTCACTAGTGACCAACTGAACTCAAAATCACACACACAAATTATTTTCACACCATTCTGTGGAAGCGGATATTCACAGAAAACCTGAAGGCCTCTAGACCCATTCTATCAGCATCTTAAATCATCATTTTGTATGAAACTATGAAAGTGTATATCCAATCCACCTTCTTCTTAACTGAAGACTGAGTAAACTCAGGTACCCACCCCTTCCTCCCACAGCCTCACACCTCAGGGAATTTCCAGGGCCGTCCCACTGGCCCAAGGACGGTCCCATTCCCCCTCACCTCCATGGAAACGTGGCCTCCAGCCAATGAGAAACGAGAGGTTTACCAGGCTGCTCCTAAGAAAACCCTCCTGGCTCTTTGGAGAGAGCCCCGGAGGAGATGGCCTTACTTCCTCCTCCCCTGGGCCTCTGAGGGGAGCACCAGGGATGGTGTCCTGCAGCCATCTTGCACAAATTGTCTACAAGAAATTAATAATAATCCCCATGAGATGCAAATCTGAGAAGTCAACACAGCATCACGGAGCTTAGAGCCAGAAAACAACCCAGAAAAGTTAAGGGAGGGATTCAGAGTTCAGAGCAAGTTCAGGTCAGGATCCAGAGCCAGGTTGCCTGACCCCCAGGCCCATTGCCCTCTGCACCCCACGGCCTCCTCAGCTGGGCCTCTTTTCAGCACTTACTCTGCACCTTTTCCTCAGGCCCACTGCTCTCCTGAGAACTCCTAATTGGTGTTTCCACCATCTGCCATGAAACACGGCCTTCCAGAAACAGCCAGAAAGCCTTCGAGGGCGGGATGCACAGTCTTACTTTATCTACCAGCAGAAAAGATCAAAGGCTCCGGTGGATGCAGAGAGAACACAAGCGGCTTGTCTGATTGTTAAGCACTCTGACGCTTCATGAATTTTCCAGGAAATTAAGACCTAGACTGTGCCCTCAGTCTGTGCACGTTCTCGTTGTTTATGTCACCTGAAGCTGTTTATCCGTGCCAATCAGGAGATGCAACCAACGAATGTCACCGTGGGAAAAGGTCGAAATGTGCGGAGGTGGGGAAAAGTTGCGAAATATGCCTTGTGACACTCGGGGAGACTGGAAGGTCGCCTGGAGTTGGGAAGGACGTGAGGCAGGGGCGCAGAGGGGGCTGTGCCCACGGAGGGTGAGACAGGAAGAAGGCTGCCTGCAGACAGTGCACAGCGCACATGTTCTCATTGTATGCAGACTACGTGGGTGAGCAGGGAGGGGCACTGGGGTTACCACCTGGAAAGCGTCCACCTCCCATAATAAGGATAATGAAAATGTGTGTGGTGCTTATGATGTGCCAGACCCTGGGCTTTCTAACAATTTACTACATTCAGATGATCTTATCTATTTAATTTAAGGCACATTTGTGGGTGTACACACACACACACAGACATATATATATATATCCATAAATATATATGGTAACTTCTAAATTCTATTGTTATTTCCACTTTAAGGAGATTCAGAGTGGTTAAGTAACTTGCCCAAGGTCACACAGTTGGTGACTTGTGAGCAGAGCTGGCTCTAAAGTCTGTGATCCCGATTGTGATGTTGAAGTCTCCAATGTTCCTCATCTTGGCCCACGATAAAGGCCCTTCCTAAGCTGGTCGGATGCCCTATCGATCCTCACCTCTTGGCTCTCTCACACGGCACACCTCACTGGACCTCGCCTGGCCGGGTCCCTGTGGGTCTTTCAGGACTGTCTGCACATGCCCTTACTTGTTTCTCCAGGATGAGTATCTTCCCCAACTCGGCCTGGCCAACTCCTACTCATCTTTTGGGACCCATCTCAGAAGTCTCCTCTGGGAAGCCTCTCCCAGCTCTGCCAGACTCTTAGGCCTCTGAGCTCCCACATTGGCTCCTATGACTCATCCCTTCCTCTAGGACAACCCTTATTTTGTGGCATTGATTTCTCTGTTGCTAAGGCTGTTGCTCCCACTTGACTCTGAGTTCTTTGACGAAAAGAGAATACCCCACACATCCCTGTATTCCCAACACCTAACAAGGCACTCAGAATGCACTAGGTGCCTGATAACTGTTTGATGAATGAATGACTGAATAAATAATGCAAACATATTTATGGAGTTGTATGGAATTTTTTCACCAAACAACCATCATACTAGGTCTGATGCTGTGTTCTATTCTTTAAGAAGAGCAATTTCAAAAATATTTTGGAAGTAGAGAGGATGTAAATTATAACCCTTAAAATACTACATAAAGGGGCTGGCCCCGTGGTGGAGTGGTTGGGTCCAGCAGGCTCCGCTTTGGTGGCCCAAGTTCGCAGGTTTGGATCCAGGGCCTGGACCTACACTTGTCAGCCATGCTGTGGCAGCGACCCACATATAAAGCAGAGGGAGATGGGCACAGATGTTAGCTCAGGGCTAATCTTCCTCAAGAAAAAAAAAATACTACATACAGAGATTAATACTTTGGACAGACCACAGGTTAAAAAAAAAAGCCACCATGCAACTAACCTATGCATGAGCAGAGAGTCCGGAATCTCGACATGTCAAATGGCATGCTAGGGGCATGGGCACAATCTCCAAACGCCCTTCCACAACTATGGCCATATTTCAGGCCTGGAGCAGAGCTCAGCAGCCCTGACTTCAGCTCCTTTCTGTATGAAACCATTGGTGGAGCAGAGAAAGCCCCAAGGCTCTGCTCACTATGGCCGCAATAAGGAGAATCCTGTGCTTCAATTATTTCAGTGGCTAATATCGTCCCACACCTGATCGACAACAAAAATCAACTCAGCTTCCTAAGAAGAAAGAATGACTTTTACAATTTTGTCCTGCTGTAAGTTACTCTGGTCTAGATGACATCAGAAACTCCATATGAATTTGAAAAAGTTTGGCTCTTACATTTAAATAATTTTATGGTGTTTAGTTTTAATCTTCAAATATAACTGTGGAGGACACATCAAGGTTATAACTCGCTCTGGCATATTTGACAGAGCAAGAATACCCTGGGTTCTGCATCCTGACCAGGTATTTTAATCCAGGTGTAAACATTTGGGAAAAGCAACTTCATTTGCTAAGTAGGACGGGGTGAGTCACTTAACACATTACCTCTTGTTTTCCCGAGAATTCATTGACAGGTGAAATGCCTTAAAATTTGCGTAGAAAGTTTTGTCTATGCAACTGGTATGTCCTCCTTAGACACGTGGTAGTTTCAACTAAAGATCCTCGATGGGCGAGCTGCCTTTGCGGGTGGCTGCTTCAGGCTGCCGTTAGCTGCTCAGAATAATTGCTGGCAAGTTAACTATCGAACTCCCTAATATTTGTCCTCATCATTTCATGTCTTTTTTTCCTTTTAAGTTCATTCATTCCTTAATCTAAGCATTTTACACAGAATGCTATTTTTTAGGTTTGATAGCTAGGATGCACGCAATCAGAAACACACACCAATAAGATACTCAAGGACTTCCAAAACAAGGAAAATGTCATACACCATCCTGGAGTTACAAATCAATCAGAAAAGCCCAAATTTTGAGAACTGCTCTTGGATGAAATTTGACATTTTATGCAAGAAGGTTTTCCTGATTATATCTCAATGGTATTTCAATAATTATATACTTATGTGAATAGAAAAAAGACCAAAAGCAATATATCAACACACAAATAACAATTCTCTCCTCATGGCATGTCAGATGATTTTTCTAAACTCTCTGCAATAAAAGGGAAGATGTTTAGTTATTAGCTGCTAAGTAAAGAGCTGGCCTGACTTTTATTAATTGTCTAAGAATTACCTCTAATTAGCACATTGTTTAGTTGTAAACAGGTGCCAGTAAAGTTTTTTAACTTCTTAACTCTACTCATATCCCTCACTAAAGTCTTTTTTCATATTTTGGGCAAAGAAAGACTACACCTCGGCCATATACATGCCACCTCAAAGACAGACTAATCCTGGTCAGCATCAGACATGACTGTGGTTCTTCGCTGAGAAAAAGATTTGACACAGAAAAATTGACAATTCTACTCTTAATTAATGCATGTTCTTTCAAATGACTTAGAGGAGAGTACGTGGAAACTTTTCTTGGCTTTGCTTTTGTCAGACACACAAAGGAAAGACAACTCTAACTTCATAGAATAATTTCAAAAAAGAGCCAGGAGAAAATGGCAGTTATTGGGGAGCTTGAATTCTAAGAAGAAATGCAGCTGTCTGCTTCTGGAGCGCTCCAGGCTAAACACACTACGGGATTTCCCCATTGCTTCCCCATGCTCAGATTTAGCAGCTGGTTACTGAATGTCAATAATTACATTCACAACTAGCAAAACCGGAGACTCAAACAGCCATATTAGAAAAACAGATATTGATCCACTAGAAATATGTACTAAGATTAGGACTCGTGCTCATTTTCGAACACAAAATACGTGCGCATATTTCATCACTGCTTTCCTGGAATAACTTTTCTAAAAGATAGAAACAATTATTGTTTCAGGGTCTTTAAAGTAACCTATAATGTAATCCTAATGTTTACCACCTACTTTCCACGCTTATCATCACCCTTCAGATCAGACCACAACTGCGTTTTACACGTGATTCTTATCACAACCAAGTCATTTTTGGAGTGATGAGTTTTTCAGTCTCATTCTAATGTTATAACACAGGTTCATCCCACTTTAAATTTAGATCTTGTCAACAGATAAAATACAGGATCATTATCTACACTACAAAAGAATCCTATTTGTCAAAGGGTTCATTGCAAGAAGATTCCTTTAAAGGGTGAGCTCTCCTATTATAGTCAAGATACTTGAGTTTAGAACAATTTACTCTGTTGTAGCTTTTCAATATTGAAAGTGGAGCATCAATACTGTGCATGTCTCATTATAATGACAGAACTTTCCAGAGCAAGAAGCCACTCAGCTCTGACTCAATAAATTAGAGAAAGAGAAAGGAGGCCCAGCCGAGGAGCAACATGGAGAAGAACAAGCAGGAAACACAGAATAAGTTACGAAGAATAAAGATGAAGGCTCTGAAAAATGTCAGTTCTCAAATCTCTGTTCAACAATGAAACATTAGAGCAACTCCATGCATTATTTCCATTACATGTTTACGTAATTAATCTCCCCTAGATTAATTACACAATAGACAGAGGCTTTGTCCAGTTGTCAGTCCCTACCGAGTGATGAGCCCCAAACACAGTAGACTTTATAAATATTTGTTGAATGAAAGAATTAATTAATGACACCAAACAACACATTTGACTAATGTCCACTTAACTGACTCCTCCTTTTGGTACCCCTGGGAATATGGTGATGGGTAAGTGATGTCACACGGATTAAAATCTATCTTTGTTCAACCTCTAATACAAACAAAACACCAAATCACAACTATTGGCAAGGTGATTATGAATTATTCTCCTGACAATGCATCAAAAGAGTTACCTCTGTGCGAAGTAGTGAGGACTAATCTAGTTAGCATCTACGACTACCAATAAATCGTAAGTAACAGATTCCATCCAAATCCTTGATCAGAAGCCAGGTTTGTAGTCACATCCCCACAGCTCCACTACCCATCCCACGACCAGTCCAGGTCCTGCCTGCTGACCTGTCCTCTCACAGCACCCCTGGCAGTGTGGTCTTTGACACCCTTCCTCACTTGCCTGTGGGCCACTCGGAGCTGTAAAGATACTGCAAACAGCAATCGGCTGCTGCTTCCAGTTCAATAATCTTCTGTGTAAACTGGGCAGAAGCCGCAGTTAATGCAGAGAACCTGGAAAGAGATAAAAGAAGATTTGTGTCCTCAAATCCAAAGGTCACTGTCCTACTCTGTAAGCCTGGAAGCTGATTACAGTAGGCATTGTGGCATCCACATCTTGTGATTCCTTAGCCAAGTTGCCATTATGTTTGGTAATGGAGGACAAGGAGTAAAAGAATAATAATAAAAATTTGCAGATAATCTCAAACCCAATTTTAGCTGGTAGTTATTACTTAATTGCCTCCAAGCCCTTGATCAGGGCAGTCCAACAAGAAGCTTACAGGAGAAACCCAACAGGGTGGGCACACACGGCCAAACCAGCAACAGTCTGCAAGGGCCCCTCCAGCTGAATCCAGTGCACATGTCCCAGTGGATAAGGGCGTACCGGATCTCACGGGAGCAAAGCTTCCCCCACCACTCCCACCCCAGGCCCAGCCCGGAAACACACAGACACCCCACACCCAGACCAGACCAGCACTCTCAGTTATAAAAGGCCAACAATTAGGGAAGTCGAGTAGAAAAATGAACAACTACCCACCTCTGGAGGCCTCCACAGGCTGCCCTCACCTGCTCCGACTTCATGCCTGAGCCTCAGGGGCCCCAGCTGCTCCAAGAGTCAAGCTAATGCCCTCAGACCTATGAGAGGAGAAACACCAGAGAGACACAGGATGGGAGACAGTTGAGCTAATAAAACAAAGAAATTAATTAAAAGTTTAAGAAATTGGAGCAATAGTGGGTTCTGGGCATAGGCAGAGATTAGGAGAGAAGCAAGAAAAACAATGACAAAAGGAATAAAAGGAGGAAAATATGTCAACTGCAAAGTGCTAATCTGAAACAAGATTTATAAAGAAAACGAACGCTTGGTGCTGTCAGGAGCCAGAGTGCTGACTTAGAGGGTTAGTTCCTGGTGCTTTCACGGAGGAGAGGGAAGGTCAAACCAAGGGCGCATTTCCCTGTCTGGCAGTAAAAGAGAGGATACAACAGCCACCCGGAACAAGGAATACTGCCTGCGATCATTGGCTACGGGCCACGGGATAAAAAACGAATTCCACTGGCTCTGCGGGACTCTAGTGGAAGTCCCTGGCCGCAACTCTCTTGTTTCCGAATATTTAGAGACATAGTTTCAACTTAAAATTTAGAAATAAGTATAGTAAGGGAGCTTTATCTTTCTCTCCCCCAATAATAACAATGTAGCTATAAGCACTATTTTTTGAATGGATTGTTTATTTCACGTGTTGGAGGCAAATCACGGAAGTAAACTTCCCTCCCGACGATAGGAAGAGGCCCTGGGAAGAGGGCAGGATGTGGCGAGGAAGCCGCAGGCTCTGCAGACCGACCGCAGGGTTCCCATCCCAGCTGCGCTACTCACTAGCTGTGTGGCTTTGCGCAGTCATTCAGCCTCTACAAGACCAATTTCCTTATGCATAAAACTATAATAATTATTATAGTATTGTAAAGATTTATAAAGTTCTCGTGTAAAATACGAGAGCAAAATAAACTCAAAAGCGAATCCATCTGATGCACACAGTTCAGTGCCCTGGCGCGTAACAAGCACACAATAAACACCGGCTGTTAGCATCATTTTCAGACTTATGAACACAGGGCGTACTGGGAACGCGTGGCACATGAGGATCCTAGCATTCTAAGCCTAAAGGGGTTTGTAGGGATCTTTTCTCTAGTCCAATATTCGCTTCCCTTCACCACTGACTCCCCTAATTTTACAAAGGAAAAAAATGATTTGTTTAATTCAAAGCCCAGTTTTCTCAAGAAATGGCTGTTTATCTCTTGCTTTCTCTTTGTAACGCGTTGGAAGCTGGTTGCCTCCAGAACGATTTCCTGCAGCACTGGCTCTTACTCTTTGGTGCCACCAAGTGGCCAAGTTTGGTGGTGCAGTGATGCGTCCCCGAGACGGCACCCCAGCTGAGTACACGGTAAGATCTGTTTTACGCGGCCTTCAACAACTCCTCATCAAATTAATGAGTAGCACTCTGGGTTGAGCCAAGAAGCAGAAGTTACCAAGAGTTCTATAGAACTCCGGGGAAAGAAAGAGAATCGCTAGTGAGAAAGGAGAGGGGGCAAAGGTTGCTGTCGGCCAGCTTCGGCTGTTCCGTTGGTAGCTGGGAAGCACTTTATTTCTAAAAGTTTTGAGAAATGCGTGTCTAGCCTTCTGGGCAGGCAGGAACCGTTTCTATGATAGAAGAGCACATACACGTTTTGAGAGAATGTGGAGTGGTCTAGTGCTAACAACAG